>NC_140949.1:4767500-5367500 GCF_014529385.1 Adiantum capillus-veneris
GTTCTGATTTAAGCGAAATCTTTATAATAGGTTGTAAAAGTAGGTAGTTACCCTATTTTTTAAAGGAAATTATACATATTCATTAAATTAAAATTCTGATCAACAGGCCATCACCCTTCTGATTCAAGTATTTTACCCTTTTTTATCCCATGAAGCCTTTTTGTCAAACCACTTCAGGCTTTAAGATGTTCTTGTTATTGAGATGAAATTTATGGTCAAAAAATGGTTTAACCGTATCTTAGTTCAAAAAATGTATGGTTTAATCACTTTCTAGTAAAAAAATGGTTTAATCACTTCATAATGTAATGAAATTTATGGTTTAATCACTTCTTAGTTAAAAAATGTCCAGCACAATATTAAGGTAAATACTAATTGTACTGAAACTCCAAAAAAGCATTCGGCTACCTTTCCATGTACTAATATGAAACAATAACATATGCTACATGTCTCAAGTAATATGAGGATAATCAATAGTGTTACATGAATGCCTTAGATATTTCTTTCTAAAAATTGAGTAGAGAATGTCAATTATCCGATTAGTAAGTTTAAATGGAACAAGTTGTAACCATAAAAAGATTAGAAATGTAACCTACCAAAATTCAAAGCTACAACCACCAGTTTTCCCCACATATTTCATATAGAAAGTAACTTAGCCACCTCATGAGTCCTAATAAACAGGGCAATTATCCAACTATTCCTTCATTCTATTTGTTGTTTATATGAGACCAGAAAAGCACGATGATCTGTAAACCTATAGTGCCTTCGAGACTTTCACCCAAACACCATGATAGTGCAAGTAATAGAAAAACTCCAAAACACTAGTAGTAACCGGCTGCAAAACTTCCTAGAATTAATGCAATCTATGCAATACAACTAAATGGTTTTAGAAAATACAGCTAAAGAGTTACATCATTCCTAGTATAAGCAAGGTAGTAAAATAACCATCAGATCATAGGCTGGGAGTAAAAAGGTGTTATTAAACAAGGATTAGGCAAGTTATGAACTAACAATCATAAAAACTCCAAAGTCAGAAGTAGTTAACTTCCTTTCCCATAATGTAGACGCAATCCATCTTAGAGTGCAATATAACTCAATAGCTATAATAATGTCAGAGGTAGGAAATGCCTCTAAAAACATAACATTTAGTTCTCTTTTTTTCAAATTTCTAAAAATAATGATGTAAATGGACCATTTACTAAAAATATGTAATGGAAATGGCCTATGAACATCGAGAATAGCAGAATTAAGAGAATTATAGTGAGCATTTTTATGAGACTACTTTGAGTACATAGAGGGTGAACTCAATTAGCGGTAGCAACACAACCATTATTCTTAATTAACTTGGCATGAAAAATACTTTTTCAAGAGAGAGAATTAGAGAACATGACAATAGTTGAGGACCGGATTTATGTGAAGCTGGTCCAATAGGCTTTCATATTATAGATCCTCCTATAAAGAGAGACTTGGTACAATACAATCTTTGTGTTCCTTGTGACCAGGTCATGCAATGACGATGGAAAGCTTCATACATCACGAGCATAACATAAACTTTGTAAAAGCAATAACCGTCCAGGGTGTTAAGAGACAGATTGAACGAGCGCCCACCTGGACAGACACGTAGCCGGACACCACATTTGTACTCTATTAGTTTTCCAAGCTAGTGCAGTGATACTCTGTGTGAATCCTAATTCCAGAGTAGCAGGTCAATTCCATGAGTTGAAATGCTGTCATGACATTTGTAAAAGTCCATGTGAGCCGGCCAATGGCCATTTAGAAATCCCTAGGTATAAAGGTCAATAACCTTAATGTGAAAGGAGACTTATCTTTAGAGAAGAAAAGAGATTTGTTGTACGTACGCTCAAGCGACTACGAAGCTCCAACTTGTAATCATCGCAGCTATTGATTGGGTAATCCATTTTCAATTTTGAAACTTGCATTGTGTTTGTCTCTCTTTGCTCTTTCATTTAAGTGTAAACATTGTCAGTTTTGTTGAGGTTCGCGACTACGCGTCTGTGAACCTAATCTTTAAATTTAAGTGCTTAAATCACTATTTTGAGTCGTTTTGACCATAGGAGAGTATTCCTAAACCATAGGGCGACTTTTTTGGATAGTTCTGTTGCAGTTTTTAGGACCTTTTTCATGATGGATAGTGATTTTGGTACCTTGTTGGATTGCGACTAGACTTGGTAGGATAGTGCCCCTAGGTGTCCTAGAACTCCTCTTAAAGTTTTGTTGCATTTTGAGTCCATTCGAGTGTCAAAATGGCATGATGACCTAGAGCTATGAGAAAGGACATAAGCAGATTTCCCTGATCATTGAGTGTTGGTTTTCTTGTATAGTTGGTGTGTTTGTTTTTTAGGATTCACTGCTTGAGATTGACAATCTCAAAGAGTCTCCGTGTTTAATGTTGAGTCATTCCCTGAATGTTAAGAAACAGATCGAATGGGCATCCACCTACCACGGACATGTAGCCGGACACCACATTTGTACTCTATTAGTTTCTCGAGCTAGTGTAGTGATACTCTTTGTAAATCCTAATTCCAGAGTAGTAGGTCAATTCCATGAGTTGTAATGCTATCATGACATTAGTAAAAGTCTATGTGAACCGGCCACTCGCCATTTAGAAATCCCTAGGTATAAAGGTCAATAACCTTAATGTGAAAGGAGGCTTATCTTTAGAGAAGAAAAGAGCTCTGTTGTACGTACGCTCGAGCTACGAAGCTGCTCCAACTTGTAATCAACTTTCCTAATGATTGGATGAATCCATTTTTTATTCAAAAACTTTCATTGTGTTCCTCTTTCTTTGCGCTTTCAATTAAGTGTAAGCATTTTCAGTTTTGTTGTGGTTCGCAACTACGCACCTATGAGCCTTGATTGCATATTTGAGTACTTCAATCATTTTTTTTTTAATCGTTTTGACCATAGGAGAGTGCTCTTAGACTATAGGGTGACATTTTTGGACTGATCCGTTGCAGTTTTCAGGACCTTTTTCATGATGGATCGTGATTTTGGTACCTTGTCGGGTTGCAACTAGAGCTGGTAGGATAGTGTCCCTAGGTGTCTTAAACCTCCTCCTAAAGTTTTGTTGCATTTCGAGTCCGTTCAAGTGCCGAAATGGCATGATGACCTAGAGCTGTGAGAAAGGAAATAGGAAGATTTCCGTGATCATTGAGTGTTGGTTTGCTTGTTGAGTAGGTGTGTTTTCTTGTGAAGGTTCACTTCTTGAGATTGACGATCACAAAGAGTCTTTGTGTCCCATCTAATTCACTTCCTTGAGTATTGACATTATGTTAGTGCCCAATCACTATGCTAAAGATGTACGTTGCGGTGACCCCCTAACAACGGTGCCAATGTTAGCGGGTTGCCGTGACGGACGTCTGTAGCATAGTGATATGGCACTAACATAATGCCAATACTTAGGGAAGTGACTCGGATGGGGCACGGAGACTGTTTGAGATCATCAATCTTAAGAAGTGAACCTTAACAAGAAAACCAACACTCAATGATCACGAAAATGTGCCTATGTCTTTTCTCACAGGTCTAGGTCATCACACCATTTTGGCACTCGAATGGACTCAAAATGCAACAAACTTTGGAAGGAGGTCTAAGACACCTAGGGGCACTATCCTACCAAGCCTGGTTGCAATCTGACAAGGTACCAAAATCACAATCCATCATGAAAAAGGTCCTAAAAAATGCAACAGATCAGTCTAGGTATGTCGCCCTATGGTCAATAGATCAGTCTAGAACACTCTCCTATGGTCAAAACAACTAAAACCAATGATTTAAGCACTCAAATATGCAATTAAGGCTCACGAATGCGTAGTCATGAACCACAACAAAACTGACAATGCTTACACTTAATTGAAAGAGCAAAGAAAGAGGAGCACAATGTACGTTTTTGAATCGAAAACGGATACCCAATCATTAGGAAAATTGATTACGAGTTGGAGCAGCTTCGTAGCTCGAGCATACGTAGATTAGAGCTCTTTTTTTCTCTAAAGATAAGCCTCTTTTCACATTAAGGTTATTGACCTTTATACCTAGGGATTACTAAATGGCCAGTGGCCGGCTCACATGGACTTTTACAAATGTCATGATAGCATTACAACTCATGGAATTGACCTACTAGTCTAGAATTAGGATTTACAGAGAGTATCACTACACTAGCTCGAAAAACTAATAGAGTACAAATGTGGTGTCCGGCTATGTGTCCGTCCAGGTGGACGTCCGTTTGATATGTCTGTTAACGTTCCCCCCTTCCTAAATTGTGTCATTCCTTGACACGACCTTGTGCAATCTTGTCATAGGGTCGTCTTCACCTTTGTCTTCAACGTTGGTTGTTAGCTTCAGAAGAGCTTTGTCTTTGATGACGCTCCCTCCTTCCTTGAGTGATTCATATATGCCATGTTGTTGATACGTAATTTGATCTTTAATTTTCAAGGCAGCTTGTCTTCTTGTTGTGCATTCACTTCTTTGTTGTCAATCTTAGCCATCGTAAAGATGGATGTTTATGTGTCTGAGCTAGTAGAATTGATCCTCTTTGTGGCATGGAATTTATGATGGAAGGTCCACTACAATTTGAGTTGGTCACCAACATTGAAGCATTAGGTGAGCTACTTTTGATTGTTGTTGATGATTCTCTTGCGGAATTTGTCATTGCTTGTCGTTGTAGGCCATTCTTTGAGTTTCCATTGTTTGATGAAGCTTTGTTGTTGCCCTTCAAGATAAAAGATTTTCTTGATAAGCATATGGAGACCTGTAGTTTTTGCTCCAAGTCGTTGTCAATTGATTTGGGTAGCCATTTCTTTATTGCTGATGTAGAAGGAATATATACAAGAAGATGATGTGATTCTAGATTAGGGTCTAAAACCTGGATGATCGAAGGGAAAAAACACGGTGGAAAAAATGGGCCTTTGGTATATGCTCTTATTGGAGTTGAGCATTTGGACTTGAAGTACCTGTCAATGCAAGGTGAGTGCTTGGGAGAAACAATGGAAGAGTGTCTAATGCAAGTGGCAATTATGGGACACTAGTATATGCATACGATAAATTCATCAAACAAAAGCATACAGTGTGGAAGATGGCGTTGATGGGTGCTTCAAGGAACAAATGTAGCACATGTGACATCAAAGGACGTCTCAATAGCTTCCACATTTCCAAGAGGGTTTTTTATGTAGAAGCTTGTCCACTCATACCTCACTGTGCTGAGTGTGTGAGTGTCTTTTGGACTTCCTCCTTCACTTACCACTATACTACAATGACTTCGACTCTTATGCTCACTTTTTAACTATTGTCAAGTTCTCTAAACTCTCTCTCTTGCAAAATTATTGTTCATGCCAAGTTAATTAAGTATAATTGCTATGTTGCTATCGCTAATTAAGTTCACCCTCTATGTTCTCAAGTAGTCTCATAAAAATGCTTACTCTAATTCTCTTAATTCCGCCATTTTCAAAGTTCAAGGGCAATTTTCATTACATTGGTATGAGGTAATGTCATAAAATATAATATATAACTTTACCAGATGATTTTCTCATATTAAACTGATCATTTAATATGGGAATATGAAAGGGGAAAAAGAGTTAGGATATAGATATGTGCTTCTAGACCTGTCTCAACAGGGGACCAAGAGGAGAAATGGTTGCATCTCAAATAGGGGTCCAAAAGGAGATGGTCTACGAAAGACCAATGTGCAATAAGTGCTTCTAGATTTACCTCAGCAAGGGACAAAGAGGAGAGATGGTTACATCTCAATAGGGGTCCAAAAAGAGGTAGTCTATCAAAGAGCAAAGTGCATCTAATGGAGTTTAAAAGACCTTAGGGTTAGCTTCATGAAAGACCTTCAAAGGTTAGTGTTAAAAGTCCTTAGACCTTAGGCAATTTAGGGTTGTGCTTGAGGTGGAACCCGGCCCAAGCTTGAGGTGCTTGTCATGCTTGGTGACTAAGGTGCTTGAGGTGCTTGTCATGCTTGATGAGTAAGGTGCTTGAGGTGCTTTTCATGCTTGCTGACTAAGGTGATTGAGGTGCTTGTTGTACTTGCTGACTAAGGTGCTTGAGGTGCTTGCCATGCTTGGTGAGGAAGGTGCTTGAGATCCTCCCATGCATGGGGGGTAAGGTGCTTGAGTCAAAAAGAGACCCTACAAAGGAGGGGAAAAGCCCCAAAGTTAGGGGAATCTTTGACTTAACCTTCCACTCACCCAAAGGGCACCCGCTTTCTCAAGGGGCACATGGACACATGTCAAGCTCTCCCTATGCTTAGCCACATGGTGTGCTTGAATCCTATTGACTAGGCTAAAGAGAGCCCAATGAGCTTCTAGTTCAATTCAACAAATATCTATATATCTTTAAGTTCTCTCTCTAAAAGAGGTAAGGAGGACACTTGTCCTAATTCTACCCTTGTTGCTTGAAATGCATTATGCATGTGATTGGCTAAGCTTAGATGGGACCAATGAGCTAGTTGACCAAAGCAAGAAAAGGGTGTGCTTGGGGGTATACACTCTCTCACAAACTCATTTTTCACACATTCTCACTTGGTGAAAGCGAAAGAACTCCATCTCCTTCTCCAAGCTTGTTGAGAAGTTGAGAGACTACACAAACACTCTTGGCTATGGAGTGCAAATCCAACCAAGAGCCATGCTTCAATGCTTAACCTTGTCATCTTCTCCATCTTCATTACTATGCTATTATGTATGCTAGCAAGAAGGGTGATGATAAGTGAGGAACTATTTCTTTCTCCTATGAATGATTCTTGTTCATCTTCCCTACCCTCATTCCCCACTAGCTCTCTCCACCTTCAAAGGTGTTTGAGGCCTTGGGACTGAGGCCGTGGATGGTTAATGCTTTTACAAAGTTTATGTTATTCTCATGATGCATGAAGCTTTCCATCTTCATAGCATCACCAAGGTCACAAGGAACACAAAGATTTTATTGTACCCAATCTCTCTTTATGGGAGAATCTATAATACAAAAGCCTATTGGAGGGGGGACCGGCTCCACATAAATCCGGTTCTCAATTGTTGTCAAGTTCTCTAATTTTCTCTCTCTCTCTCTCTCTCTCTCTCTCTCTCTCTCTCTCTCTCTCTCGCTCTCGCAAAAATATTGTTCAGGCCAAGTTGATTAAGTATAATGGTTATGTTGCTACCTCTAATTAAGTTCACCCTATTTGTTCTCAAAGTAGTCTCACAAGAAAGATCTCTTTAATTCTCCTAATTCCGCTATTCTCAAAGTTCATAGGCCATTTCCATTACAACGACCACTATGGGCTCCAACTATTGTTAGTAACCACCATCCACCTTGCTTCTAGCCATTGCTTACCCCAGAGTCTATTGAGGAAACATAACCATTTTAGTGAGGCCAAGAGACAATGATAAACGTCTTTGGTCTTCGGTTTGCCTAGAGGTCTATTCTTGGGCCACTTCCAGGCCTTCCTTTCAAACGCAGACTTGCACATTGACAAGCAATACCTGTCCAACCCAACCAAGACGCTAATGATCAAAAATCTTTTAATCTCGTTTAGAAGAAATTGGGTGGTCAGGGAGTCGACATCTTTCCAGCTCCTATTCTCGTTATCCCACATATGGTGAAGATGACTATTTTATTTATTTGCACATAAATATGCTTTCTTAACTCATTCTTTTTATGATAGAGTTATAGGCACACAAGTCATTTTTTGTAGTCTGCTAAGTATGATGCCAATAGGTTTTCTTTCAAGCTAAATGATCGCTAACCAATTTAGCTTTTAAGTTGTCGTCTCCAAGAATAGATTTTCTTTCAAGTTAAATGATCGCTAACCAATCTAGCTTTAAGTTATCATCCCCAAGAATTTCAAATAAATTTAGTTTTATTTTAGTACATTCCAAAGTAATTCCAAAGTAATATAAGCCTCATGAACTTTGCTCTCTCAGGGATGAAGAGTAAAGCCATCCCCCAGAGCCAACAATCAAACACATGACGCCACCCTCAATGCCTCACATGTGTATCTGCTAAACAGCTCATCCGATGCTTCTCGTGCCTATTGAGTACACTTATCCATATAGTAAAACATAGTTCTATTGTAGCACCAATACTTCATTATCGTTGGTTGCCATCTACCCCCTCCACACATCATCTTCCCCTTTCTCTGCAAGCATGGTTAAAAGAAAAGAAATCATCAATACTGTGAGTCATGCAAATATTGGGTCGCGAGGCTCGGCTATCATAATCACACGCGCTCACCAACTCTCCTTAGCTGCATCTCTTCTAGCAGATAGCACCAAGCAAATTAAAAAAAACAATTTTGGCCAATGCACCAACCCTCGCTTCTTCCATTTACCTTGTGAAGCAGAGAGAATCTACTCTATTAATGAGGGGGTTTTTGAATTTCTCTCAGCTGGTAGCCAATAAATAAACTAGCTTTCTTGTATCCCACAAGAAGGCCAACCAACCTCCACACTATCTTACATGGGCGACTTCATTTGGGATCAACAACTTGAATTTGAAAGTTTTTGTGAATTCAAGATAAAAAAAGGTAAATTTGTGCAACCTTGTGTTTCGGGGCCTTCTGGCCCCTTGAGTCTCAAGTTCACGACCTCTTTGCAACCTAAGAGTTGTAACCAGTATGGTTGCATGAGATTAGTCAAATGTATAACATTTGGGTGCATAATGTTATGAATTCACTGCAATTTGTAAATTTGGCACAACACTATAAATTTGGGCCGTGATCAATGGATAGCCGAAGATCCATGTGCACCTTGATTGTTACTTCCACCACTTGAACAGCCATGTGATGAGCCTCAACACTAGTGGTGTGCATTGGGTCTTGATTAAAGGCTAGGCGATGGGACCTAGGGTTGGGAAGTGGTGCACGAGAGGAGACAAGAACGTGGTAGTCCACATCATCGAGAAAAAATAAAGTTGACCAAGATAAGGAAACTCGAAAATGCTTGTTGATGTGGAATAGGGGGTGATGTGGGGGGGGGGGGGGGGGGGGGCTAATGGGGCAACTTTGCATTCAGGTGGAGGGTGAATGACATTGACCATGCATTTTTGAATTTTTAAAGGCCAGGAATGGTGTACAAGGTTGTCGCAAGATGGGCATGGCATTTGAGAAACCTAAGAAACAAGGGGTGGCTTGCACGCTTCATACAACCTTTTATGAGGCAAGGCAAGCCTACAATATATAATGAAGTTGGTTCCCATTGGAACCAAGTTTTTGTGCTTTCATTGTACTCCTCAATTTTTTTTTGGCTTGAACTACTACTTTGGCATTTTGCCAATCAATGTCCTCTAGCTATTACTAGGATTATAATAACAACAAAATTGCCTAATTTGATGATTATAAAGAAAAATTCATAGCGAGCGAGACTTGCAAAAGGGATAGAGAAAACGAGGTGGGGTAGTACAAAATACACCAATTTCACACCAAACGCGTTTCTCTTAGATTAGCTCTTCAGTGGTGTAAAACATTGGTGGAGGGAGGGGATATGAATAGGAGACGATGGTTCAAAAACTTGTACAGAGTACTATAATCAAGGGAGGATAGGGCTAGTTATCAAGTTGAGTTACTCTACAAATTCTAAGGACTCAAGAGGTACAAAGGGGGGGGGGGGGGGGGGGGGGGGGGGTAGGGGGTAAAGGTGTACAAAAATGGAGGATAGTTAAAGGGTGTACAAAAAATGAAGGCAAGTTTATACTTATTGAGTTTGTACAAGAAACAAGGCTAGTTTAATGAGGGAGTGTAAGGTACCATGGTTGGGAGAAACTCTAAGAGGAGAAGCATATGTGAGGAAGAGTTTAGCAAAAAAAGGGGGGGGGGGGGAACATTAGGTATGACTGGGTTTTTCTAAGAGAAGGGAGCCAAGGTTTGGTGCACTAAGCCAACACACAATAGGTTTTGGAAGGTGTGCAAGCTCGGGATTGGCTTTAAAAAGCCTAGAGAGAGGTTTGTTGATGGAGAGGGAGAGGTTGAGAGTGTGGGTAAGGGGTGAAAATGGGATTTTTACAATGGTAGGTGGCGGTTTGTTTCTTAGGCTTTTTTGAAGGAGAGAAAATCTAGAGTTGTAAGAAACAAAACGGAAGCAAGCTTCTGAAAGAGAGAGTAAGTAACCTTTTGCCCTTAGTCTAGCAACAAAGAGGTTTCAGATAGAGATAATCCCGAAAGGGAGCTTTCTTGAATGATGTATCTTTTAAGTTCTAAAAGGATGAAGGAAATCTTTTGATGTGGAGGATGCCATGACTGCCAAGTGATATAATTGTAAGAGTTGAGACTTTTTTGATGACATCTAAAATCGAGAATACCATGGGTGGCAAACGAGGTTCCTTTGAAAAAATGGATGTCTAAAATAACCGCCTCTTGAAAGGAGATGAAGGAAGAGATGTTGATATGTTTTTGGAGAGGGCGCCCATAGCTTTGAAGAAGCTTGCTCAAACTAGAAGAAGGGCCATCACAAATTCCAAAAGCGTCATCTATGAATCTTTTAAAATAGAGAAGAGAGGGAGATGAGAGGAGATTCATGCTCTCTTTTAGGGAGCAAAGAAAGAGGCATGTGTAGACAATGGCAAAGTTGGAGCCCATTGCCTTTCCTTTGGTTTGGTGTCAACACTCTCCATTAAAAGATAGGTAGTGATGATTTAGGATAAGAGAGGCTAGGGATAGGATAAAGTGGACCTTGGGAGAGGGGAAGAGGTCATGGATGGTGTTTTTGAGGTCCAAAAGACCTTGTATGAAAATGCTTGGATAGAGGGATTCCACGTCAAAAGTAAACAAAATAATGTGGGGGGGAAAGGGGGTGGTGGTTAGGTCCAAGATAAGGCAGTGGGAGTCTTTGAGGTGTTGGTTTTTAGATAGGAGAATGGGGTAGAGTTGTGCATGGAGCCATTTAGAGGCATTTTTAAAAATGCATCCTTTGTAGACGATAATGGGGCGACCCACAAGGGAAGGTTTAAGGATTTTAGGAAGGAGAAAGAAAGGGCATGGTTTGGGTTTGGGTTTATCAAGAGAGGAGAAGAGGATAAAGATTCTTTCACTGTAGGGGAGAAGAGGGTAATTTGAGACAATGGAGGAGAGGAGGAAAGATACAAAAGGTAGGGGAGGAGAAGATATTATGGAGTAGATAAGGGGGTCCGATAGGTAGTGAAGTGCTTCATTACTATACCATGCCTTTGAGAGGATTACCAGTCCAAGATTCTTGTCGGCCGCCTTGATAATAATACTGAGGTCATTTTTTAAGGAGGATATGGTTTCAAATAGAAAAGGTTTTGAGTGGAAGGGAGGGGGGGAGAAAGAGAAGGGGTTTAAGGAAGGTGAAAATATGCTCGAAGGTGAGGTTAAGAGTAGAGGAAGGAGAGGGAGAATTTCAAGAGGGATTAGGTATAGATAAAGAGAGAGGAGACGCGAGGGAAGTATTTTTAAAGAAAATTTTAAGTTGAAGTGATCTTTTTAGGTTAGAGTAAGCTTCTAGGATTAAGGTTGGTGGGGGTGGAGGTGAGGGAGGAATATAGTTGAGGCCAAGACCAAGAAGTTTATGTTCGGCGGAGAAGAGGGCGCGATTTCGAGAGATTGTGAGAAGAGAGGTTGGTGACTTTGTGTTCAAGAGAAAAGCTAGAGATGTTTTTTAAGCCCAAAGTTTTGAAGAGGTGAGGGTTGGTGAGAGGAATCCAATACTAACAACTTTTTTTACGAGAAGGGGAGGGGTGGGAGAGGAGAGGGAAAGTACATGGAGGATGGGTCCAAACGTGAGAAAAAAGAGGAGATTGAGAAAAGAGCAAGTGGACCCAAGTTGTAGGGTGCTCCTTCCCTAGTTCAACCTCCTCCATTGCAAGATTTTTGAGTTTTTGGGCAAGCTATATTTGGGGTGAAGTGGCTTAGATTTAGGTGCACGGGAGGCGCTAGGAGAAGGAGAAATTAGAGGATAGTTGGGGGTTTGAAGAAGAGAGGATAGACGGGAGGAGGGAGAGGGGGAGGGGTTATTTAGAGTGGCTAAAATGGGGGAAATACAAGAGGGGGAGGTTGAGCGGGAGCAGGTTAAAGGGGGAGAGGTTTTAGGTTTTTTGAAAGGTTGCTGAGTGAATTCGTCATGGGCGTTTTTGGACAAGGGAGGGAAATTTTCGAAGATTGGCTTAGTGCTAATCATAGACGGGGGAGGGAGTTTTTTGTGGGTATAGTGGTGGTGGGGAGGTTTGTACAAATGCTTCTTTGGTGGTGGTGAGAAGAGTTTTTTCATTTGGGTAGTGACTTCGTGGTAAACCAATTTTCCCACTGTTTCTTCCTTAGGTAGAGATTCTACCTCCTCTAGGAGAGAAACTTGGGATCTTTTCCTAGCATTGTGAGCCACCAAGTTTAAGGAAGAGGCCAAATGGGTTTGAAGAATCTCATTTTGTAGGCGAGGAACAAACTCATTAAGAGAGGCTTGCTTCCACAAGAGTAGTTGGGTCACCCAAGCCGAAGGTAGTGCTGTAGGAAAGGAGATGGGTGCAAGCTTTTTTGTGAGCTCCAAAAGCCTCTCTTCCACGATGTCATGGTAATCCTGTAAAGCTCTTTTGGAGGTTATTTACAAGTAAGGTTTAGGCTTGAATGTACACTTTGGTGCAATCTAGTTGAAACTGGATATTGAGGATTTCTAGCTTAGTGCTCAAGAGAAGTCTTACCGTGTGGCGAGCGAGATTTTTCGAGCGAAGGAAAATCCGAGCAAATGAATAAAGAAACCAAATGGGATTTATTAAGAAAGATGAATGAAGATTCTACTTTAATAATAGTAGGATCTTGAATCCCTAAGTAATCGTAGCAATATAATTGTTCAAAATTAGACTCTAAATTCTTTTGTGCAGTTGATACTTGATGTTGAGCAATGAGAAACCCAAGCTAGTATCAAAGCTATTGCAAACCATGCAATGATCCACAACTACATTGAACACCATAATTTTTATTTTAACTTTAAATTTTAAGGAGCAATCTAATGCAAGTCAACAATGCTCATACATCTACAAAGTTTCTAAATTATACTAAGAGAGAATTGCCATATCTTATACAAAATAAAAAGAGATTTCTTTAGAGTTGTAAGATAACAAGTGGAATATTTATTGGAAGATAGAGAACAGCATGTCGTGCCTCTGCACTCTAATAACAACAAGAAATGCTATGGTTCTATCTCGTGACTATGAAGAGTCACACTCGTCATCAATAAAGACATTGCGTCTTTGACACTTCTTGTGGGTGTCAAAATCGTATCGTATATCAGCAGTCATGGTTTTTGCAATCCCCTCAGCATAAACTGGCAACGCACTTCCATACAAAAAGAAAAAGATAAGTCTCACAATACATATGTGAGCAATACAAAACCTACGTCCTAAAACCACAAGAAATCTCAAATTGTTGTTTGAATCATTATCCATAATTTTCAAATTGTATGTGTCCGGACCGCACATAGCTGCACATGACCGCATTAATCACATTGCGAGTGTCCGGCATGTCCTCGTGTACCTTCATGTGGGAAGAAGCCCTTAGAAGGAGGCAAGAGGCATCATCAGGAAGGGTTGCGGGGATATGAAAGGGTGATATTATTTCTACATAAGGAAGGGTTTCCTTTGTACGCTGTATCGGGCTTTTTCATAATCAAAGGCTATGGCATCTGATGTATTCTTATTCTCTCTCTCTCTAATGTTGTGCTATGCCTTTCTCTCTTGCATTTCTGTGAGCACAGTCTCGTAATAGGCAGCCATGCCTATTACACTTGGTGACCACGCATTTGATCGAACCTCCACCCTTTGGTGATGATGGTCGTGCAAGAAGACGAGTTAAAATCAGCAGCAGCGGCCGCAACGTATGAGGGTGGTTCTTGGGATCAAGTCAGCGAAGTTTTTTGGTAGCCTCAGATTACATGAGCGGCAAAGTATACAGCACAATGTAGTGTTGCACCTTGTGGAGCCAAAATGCAAAGTCTGCTGGTGGTTATTTGTGGCCGATGGCTGTTGTATGGCACTACGATCAAGTGAGCACAATAAGAATGCGCTGGCAGCCAATGGGCAAGCGGCATATACATACATTCAAGCCCCACAACATCAGGCTCGGATTACTGAAGAGGCTGGTGCAATTGTTGTAATGGCCCTTGAACGTGTGCCTGCGGACATCAGGGCTGGAGGTTCAATCAACTGCGTGGTCGCCAAGTGTAATAGGCATGGCTGCCTATTACGAGACTATGCTTACAGAAATGCAAGAGAGAGAAGCATAGCACAACATTAGAGAGAGAGAGAGAATAAGAATACATCAGATGCCATAGCCTTTGATTATGAGAAAGCCCATTAACTCTATTCTCTGTTGCGGGGGCTGGCCAGGCCGCACGAATAGACTCCGCAAGTCTGCTCAAAAAAGTGCCGCACGCCTGTATTTGGTCAGCAAGGTTTTCTGTCGTAGCCTCCCAGGGTAGCGTTGCGAGAAGAGTACCTCCCGTCGAGGTAGCTGCATTTGTGGTTCTAGAAGTTTTCGGTTGCAAGGGAATGTCCGTAGCCGGAGAGCCCGTCCTAGGCGGAGTAGCAATTGCCACTCTCTCCTGCATTCGGCGGTGCTAGCATGCCACCCCAGAATCCTCTGGCACAGGAGATGCAGTCGCAGGAGGTGGCATAGAGAACTGTTGCTCCTCCCGGCTGCGCTTCCGGGTTGATGGTCCTGCAGTGGCCATCTCTTGGGCTCCAGAGGGTACCACTGCCGTCGATGGACCCGGAAAATCATCAATGCCAACATTCTGCTACTGTGTTTCTTGCCCAACAGGAACTGCCAAACTCTGGGTTTGCGACAAAGGTGCAACAGTCCCTTGGACCACCAATCTGTCATCTTCAAAATGGCATAGAGGACGCACGGCGAGAGAAAAAACTTCCCTTAAGGGAAAGATCAGTGTGAGCAGCTGGCCGACTTTTGTGTTGGTTGGGGTATTTCACCCCAACTGTGGCATCACTCTTTGGCATTCTGCTAGCAGTCTTTCTCTGACAACTGCTGTCCAAGCCACTGGCCCAAAGTTGGCCGAATGCAAAACATTCCTCACTCTGGTCGAGATGGTATAGGTTTTGGCTTGTAGCCAAATTGCCTCGAGAAACCATCTATACGCATCCCTGGTCTCTACATCTGACAACCCTGAAAGATTATATTCACCTTTCACTTTCAATCCAAACTCCTGCTCGACATCTGCAACAGGAATCACATGAGATGCTCGCACCACTCCATCATTGGGCAAACAACAACACCTCGAAATTCTTTCTGCTGTCAGCTGAATCTGTTGGTTATTCAACTACACCATATCTCCAACAGCGAGTTGCTCAATCAAACTTGTTGCCTGCGGGTGAACAGGTATCCCTTGCCAATCCAAGTTGGCGAACACGCGTAGCCGCAAATCTTGCAGCCAGGCATCCACTCGTCGAAGCGCTAACTATTGTACTGGAGTGAAGAGGATGCATTGCAAGAGAGAAGCCATCATGGTGACGATGAGATGCAGGAGCAGAGAATATTGAGCTAAGGACGCGCAATACACAAAACAGGAGAAGCACAACAATAATCGTCTGCATGCAGTAACCCTCTCACAATGAGTTCCCAAAATAGGGCGAACCACGGTGTCGCAACCATCATAGCTCCTTTTCCGCTTTCCAAGATTGCATGCAAAAGAATCCCCAATCATTATTAGGGCGGCTTCCGGCTCTTGTTTCACAACAAAGGGGCACTGAATCGGGGTAGGTGAAACATAATGGCGCAGTCTGAAACCATTGACTGGTACAGAAATTACCCCCCCCCCCCCCCCGCAAATCCGCCATATAAAAAGAGATGGGTCCGCATGCTTGAAAAATCCAGAATGGTCCTGACCATCGTAATTTAAGCTTCCCAGGCATCTTTCCGAGGCGAGAATTAAAGATAAGGACCAGTTGTCCCCGAACAAATTGTCGTGCTTTCGGGCGATCCAGCCACTTTTTCCGCCTAGACTGCAGATCCTGCAGCACCGCAAAGCTATGCAACCGCTCTTCGTCTAGTTCCTGCAAAACATCCAAGCGATAAATAACAGAATCTTCCGGAAGAAGCCAATCCGCAATGAGCATCCGCAGACTCGGAATCACATGTTCCACCGGGGTGATTGCCTCCATGCCAAATGCCAACTTAAAAGGAATCAATCGTGTTGCCACTTTATAAGCTTTCCGATAGGCCCATAAGGCGGAAGGAAGTTTCACATCCCAATCTGTTTGATGCATATTCACTAACTTTGTTAATATCTGAATCAATTGCTTATTAGTTGATTCTGCTTGCCCATTGTCCTGAGGATAATATGGAGAAGATTTCCTGTGCAATACAAAATAAAACCGTAGCATTCTCTCCATCACCTTATTCAAAAAATGACTTCCCCTGTCACTAACCAGCTCAATAGGGTAGCCATATCTAGAAAAGATATCCTTATATAAGCATCCAGCCACAAAAACTACCATATTATCTCTCAAGGGCCATGCCTCCACCCATTTGGTAGCGTAATCCGTGCCTGTCAAAATATACTTATTACCCGTGTGGGTTGCAACAACTGGTTTAAAAGGTCCAACAAAATCCAAACCCCACTTTTGAAAAGGTTCCAAGGGAAAAACTGGCTGAAAAGGCATTCTGGACCGTTTGGTAGGTTGCCCCAACTGCCGACACACATCACACCGTTGCACATAATTTCTCACATCCTGAAACAATGTGGGCCACCATAATCCGGATTGGAGAACCTTTCGAGCCGTGATTAGTGCTGCAAAGTGACCTCCCGCAATACCGGCATGGACTTCCTCCAGAACTGCTTCCTGCTCCTGTGGTAGCACACATCTGAGTAATACATCCGCCACCGTACGATAATAGAGCTTCCCCATAATAATCTCAAAATTCCTGCTTCTGATAGCCATACGTTTCCTCTTATGGCTAGACAAGAAGGAAGGCATTTCTCCACTATCGAGAAAATGAAACATCTCCTCATACCTTGTCCATGGGATGCTAGGGATGACCCTTGCCTGTTGCAGAATTGCTGCATCCTCTGCAACTACACCTGTTAGAAACAGAGACGCATCCGGAAATTCATCAGCTACACCCGTCGGCGGCGGCTCACCGGAATCTAACCTGGATAGGTAGTCAGCCACCGCATGCTGAGCCCCTGGACGATGGATGACCTCAAAGTCAAATTCCTGCAGCAAAAGCACCCATCTGGCCAATCTTCCCGTCAAATTCTGTTGACGTAACAGGTATAAAAGAGCCGAATGGTCCACATGGAAGAAAAAACGTCGGCCCAACAGATAGTGCCAAAATTTCTTCACTGAATAAATCATCCTTAAACATTCTCTTTCTGTTACTGAATAATTCCTTTCTATGGATGATAATCGTCCCTGCTGGCATAATAGACAGGTCGGAACCATCCTTGACTTTGTTCCTGCATCAGCACACTGCCAATAGCTCGACGCGAAGCATCCACAAACATATGAAAATCCTGACCCCAATTCGGAGGAAGCATAATCGGAGCTTTGGATAGCTGAAGTTTTAATCTCCGAAAAGCCAAATCACATTCCTGTGTCCATTCAAAATCTATAGCATGCGCTGCCTGAGTAATCGGGATTGCCAAATGCGCGACAAACCGCAAATGCCTCCCATGCCAATGGGCTTGACCCAGGAAAATCTGACACTGTTTCTGGTTCCGCGGTGGAGGTGCTACCATAATTGCAGCTATTTTATCCGGATCCACGGAAATACCATCTTCAGAAATTATATGCCCCAATAGCCTACCACTACGAACAGCAAATGCACACTTTAGAGGATTCAAAGTGAATTTCACCTCTCTGCATTTCATAAAGCATAAACGTAATTGCTTCAAGTGCTCTAATTGCGCTCCAAAAACACTGAGATCATCCAGAAAAATTATCATAAAATCCGTCAAATAAGGACCAAAAATTTGGAACATATCCCTTTGAAAAGTTGAAGGCGCATTCCGCAATCCGAACCACATCACTGTGCAAGCAAACACACCCCATGCGGTAATAAAAGCTGTTTTTGGTTGATCCCGCAATGCCATTCATATTTGGTTATATCCACTAAACCCATCCAGAAAAGTATACATCTCATGTCCTGCTACATCATCCAAAATGGAAACCAAGAATGGAAGAGGAAAAGGATCTGGAACAGTAGCCGCATTCAATTTCCGGTAATCCACACAAATTCGGATTTGCTTGTTTTTCTTTGGTACAACCATAATTGGAGAAATCCACTCCGGATTATCAATAGGGGTAATAAAACCCACTTCCAAAAGACAATCAATTTCCATCTTAACTTGCTTTGCCACATTGGGATTCATCCTATATGACTGCTGCTTCACTGGCACCGCATCCGGTTTCAGATTTATCGTATGCTGATAAAACTTAGGATCCAATCCCTACATATCCGCATATTCCCATGCGAAAACATCCTTAAATTCTGTCAGTAACTTAAGCAAATCACCTCTAAAACTTGCCTCAAGCTACTTATTAATGTATATGGGCTGCGACTCTGCTTGCTCCCCAAGAAAGACCTTCTCTAACTCATCTTCTTTAACCCTTGTAATTTTCTCCATCTGTGCCTCAAACGCACGTTCTTGTTGAATAACGTCCTCCAATGATTCAGGACTTGGAAACACCTGTTGTTGCTCCCCTATTCTTGCTGGAGTTTCTGAAGCCCCCACCGAGTTCCCCTTCGGAACCAGAGAAATATCCGCCAGATATAAAGAGACCAAATCCGGATTAGCTTTCACAAATTGCTCCTCTTCATCCTCTTCTAATCCTTCCACCATATTTATTGTTTCTGCTATCACCGGCCATGCTGCCGAACTGGTTGTCTGCATGTTCCCAACATCACCCGCACTTTCCTTCTACCCTTCTTTACTGTAAGCATATTTGTTTCCCAATTATGCTTTACCCTCGCTTGTCGTAACCAGGGTCTCTTCAAGATAATGTGATAATCCTGATTATGATCCTCAATATTCAAGACTACTAAGGAAACGGCAAAAGATAAGCCTGCCATATCCAAGACAATGCCCCAAAGTAACCCCACTGGTTGCACTATTCTTTGATCTGCCATGCGGACTACAAAGGGTGCAGGCTCCCAATCACTGAGTCCAAAACGCTCACAAGCTGCTTGAGTAATAATGTTTACTCCTGCTCCTCCATCCAATAGTACCTTGTCAATGTATGTTCCATGGTATCTAACTAAAAGCTCGGGAATGCGGGTATCCGTGATCCTATTTGTCAGCAATAGGTCTGAATCATCCTCCTCGTTTTCAACTTTCCCGATGGCGACTTCCCTCAGCTCTATGGGCGTTTGTCGCAACAATGCATTATGAAAATTCAGGACCAATTTCAGCAATGAACCCAGAGGTACTTGTATTGGCGACGTGAGGACCTCTTTCCAAACTGAATTCCAATCCTCCTCTTCTCTAATATCATCCTTATTTCCAACTTTTCCTTCCTTTATTTCCAGGCCCACAGTCGATGGTCCTGATGACTTCACTGGTGGTGCGGATTGTGGCAACCAGGACACAGTCTTTTTCCTCACTTATTCCTAAGCAGTCAAATCCGGAATCTTTACATCGGGTGTTGGAACCACATTTTTACCCGATTGCGTGATTAATGAAACCACTGGATCAGACTCCTCCAATCCTTCAATCTGAACCATAGCCACACTAGGCTGTTTCCTTGCAGCGCGTTCTTGCTTCTTTCGATCATATTCCATAGCTTCAGTACACTCGCATCGCCAGTGCCCATCCCCCAAATATAAAAGGCATGTCTTGGGGCGATTAGGATCTCGGACACCTCGTCCACAACCTCGTCCTCCCCCTTGACCCCGCCCTCCTGCTTGACCTTGCAAAGGCGTCTCTGAAGTATGAGCATGAGCCATTGCCATAGCAGGCTCTTGTCCCTACCCTATGTGTGGTTGTTTCCATGTAGAAGAGTCTCCTCAACTCCGACGCCCAACCATTGAAATAACATTCCATTGTATTATGAGTATTGGTCGTGAAAATCGCACACCACTTCTGATTCATTGCGCACTCTTGAGCAGCATGGCCCGGATTCCGACACTGGGTACACCATAGTTCCTTCAGACTTTTAGCAACTGCAGCCGATTCCAACGATGCGGATGAAACACCTTTCCCGTGACGCTGGGAGTTTTTCCGAGGTGTCTCTTCCGATTCTTTCCCCGAATCGCTATTGTCTGACTCTGAGGAATCTGATACTGCGGACTCCGACTCCGAACTATCACTGCCATTGTCTTGCGACTTCCGATGAGATTTCTTCCTGTCTTTTTTCTTTGATTTCTTTGGAGATTTCGTATCCTCTAAAGCTTCTCCTGCTACTACAGCCCTAGCAATTACATTATCCAGTGGAGTAGTTACCTTATCCACTGTTGCCGTATCAGTTCTGAGATCCTTGTTGAGCCCCCGCAAAAAATACTCATTCAACACTTCTGCTGTTGCTGCCGCCGGCCTTTTTGCCTGAGGTACCCTCTGCAAAAGCATCCGAAATTTTACAGCGTAATCCTCCACTGGCAATGACTTATGCCGCAGCGTTTGAAGCTTTTCCAAATGTTGAGGGACTGTATTTTCCGTTCTAAACCTTCGGAGAAACGCTCTGGATCCGTCGACATACGTCTGAAAATGATCATCAGGATATTCGGACAACCATTTCGCATCTTTCCCCGAGAGTGTAGATTCAAACACTGATTGTTGATGGAAAGGAATCACCACCCCAGGATGATTCAATCCATAAGCTTTATTGAATTGGTGCAAATGTGCATCAGGGTCCTCTCTCGAAAGACCTCGAAAGACCTCGAAATCGACTATTTCTTAATCTGAGGGTGTGCCATCACCCCTTGCCCAACTGTACCTCCTCCCGAAAAAAGCTGACGAGCACTAGGAGGTGGGGACAGTAGCGGAGACACCCCCGGACTGCTTACCGGAGATGGTGGTGGAGCAACCTGTGTGGGTGAGGGTGAACGTACGATAGGAGGACATGACTGACTGCGTGGAGTACGCCTCGCCCGCCGCAACCGCCTACCACGCTCTGAGCTTGGTGATGGAGATTCAGATTCCTCAACCTGCGGTGAAGAAAAAACAAATTCATCCGAACCACCTCTCCTTCGACGTCTTCTTACAATTGGAACCACAGGGTCAGACGGACCCTGCAACCTAGTGCGCATGCATATTCATCGCAGGTCGTCCATCACGCATCGTGGTCGCCAGATGTAATGGCTATTGCCCACACAGGAGCAATAGGCATTACGGGAATGATTACCCGCAAACTACATTATGTGAACATCAAACACATAGAAATAGGAGAGAAGACAGTACACAGTACATAGGCACAGAACACCTCCTTCTTCATTCATATGTAATCCGGACACAGAGTTACAACAACAGATGTAATGAATAACATAGAAGTTGGTTGGTTACATCCAAAGACAGGTATGCCCCCCCATATACAACCGCTGCTCCAGCATAGATCGAGAACGTTGCACACACTCCTGTCCCATGATATCTTGTGAAGAACTACAGCCACGGTCGTCGCATACCGCATGACTCCTGATCCGCAATGTCCAGACCTCTGCAGGACCGCATGTGCGACTCATGCCGTAACACAAATACTAAACAATGATACCAAAAAGTGACAAAATAGCATAAAAGTATGATGGAAACATAAAATAGGTGGGGGAAATGAAGTGTAAGGTGGACTCTCACTAGTCATCAAAGGGGTTGACATGCGAAGTCATGTCACCCACATCATCAACATCAAGAGAGGTGGAGGCTCCCTCTCTGCTTCGCTTTTTAGGGCGAAATAATGGTTGCACATAATCTAAAATCACAGTGTCATCAATGTCGACTACTACACACACGTGCCCTGTGCCTAAGCATGCTGCCAATACGGGCGTTGTACCACATATCAACTTCAAACAAAGACCTCCAGGCCTACAAAGAAGCTCCACAAAACATGCAATAAAAGAGTGACTTCGTTGCAAGCCACCACGCCATGGCTCCCCTGATGATGATCTGGCTAGAGAAGACTTTGGAAGATGGTGCATCATGTAAGAATCCAAAGGCTGCATGCCAAGCCGATTGAATAGTGGGGTGCTCTCAACCACAAAGCAATGTGGTTGCATGCCAACCCTATGCACCATAAGTAAGAGAGAACATTGACACTACACCACCACATAGACAATTAGAGGGCAACCACAATAATAATAACACACCAAAATGAGAAACAAACAAGTTAATATGTAGAAGAGCATTACCTCAATCCGACCACCAAAGCTATTACCATAACCATAATCTCCATGAATAAGAACCACAATGCGACTATGAATTACCATCTCTGATGCACGACAAAATCTCTCAACCTAGCCAATGGTATCTCCTGCAATAGGTTTCAAAAGTCACAATAGCAAACACACAACAAAAATCGACAAGTATTGTATAAAATTATGATTGAAGCAAAAACCTGCCATAGAGACCATGATCAACAACCACCCTGAGTCTAACAAACTCGAATATGCAAGTTGCATGCCTGCACAAACATGACCCTCGCTACAAATATCCCAAAGGGGTACAATAGGGAAGGCTAATGGGGAACCACCAAAGGGAAGATCCAAAAAAATAAAATCAGCAGCCCATGCAACTGTTCTCCCACCACGCACGCACAAGGTCCCATCAAAGCGTGCACATCCCATGTGCTCATGAACACGAATCCATGCCGGATGTCGAACACCGGCCCTAACATCAGCAGCAATGGCTATGTAGTCCCCAGAAATGGCCATGCATCATGAGTTAGGCAATGAGGACAGAGAAGACAAGGGAATATCAACGATGTAGACAAAAGAAATGGTTTTCTTTGCAACAATCTCCCCAAGAGGTACTGCGATACAAGAGGCTAAACAAAGTGACTTAACTCCAATAAATGAACGAAACAAACGATTGCATCGCAAGTGAAAGCTCCCCATGCTCTCGCTCCATGTTTTCATCCACCCTAGTCTCAACAATCACCTCCTTTCCCTTGCGAGAAGTATTTGTAGCTTAGAAAAAGTAAAGAAACACAATATTACCAGTATGTAAAACAAATAATTTTAGGGAAAAGAGAATTTAAAGCTCTTCGACAAATTATGTTTGAGACTGTTTTGAGTAACCATTTACTCGATATCACCTCATCCACTCTAGGAGGGAGAGGCACATCGACGGATGTGCCACCAACTCTCATAGTATCGTGAAGCTCTCTCTCTCTCTCGCCAATACATGCCTAGAAGCCATGTCTATCCACCATGGACATGCCTCCATCTCCCAAGTAGTGAGCTTATGCATGGAAGGGGAGTACATGCATCCTTCCTTAGTAGATATTTGTGCCCACTGCTTAGCTAAGAATGGAATCCCTGGTAGAAATCCTTTTCCAACCAAGAATAATAGAAATCTATAACAAAATAACAAAATAACATCACTACACACTTTGTAATTATGAAAAGCTTGAAATAAAAGTATGATGAGCTTGACTTGTAGGCTAGCCGTTGAGATGCCATGCGTACTGTGTCCACTTTCTTCAAAGCTTGCTTGTCAACATATTTTGTCTTAGCTCCAAGAGAGGTCTCCAAAGGATAAAGATAGGGTCGTGCTTCAAACTTGACCTCCTCAAAGTAAGAGGCAAGAGAGCAATCATGAGGCAACAAAATACCACCAGCAATGTTGCTTAAGTCCTCCACAAACTTTGTGGCCCTATCAAAAATCCTTTGTAGAAGGCCCTCTCTACAAATCCAACTACATAACAAGGAAGATGAGAAAAAACTAAAATAATCACAAAAAACTAGCAACTCTACATCAAAGATTCTTGAAAGTCAAAAGAAACTTTACTCACATGCGATACACATGATGATCTCCTTTCTTCAAACTATAAGATGATCTAGTAATCTTGTTTGCCTCAAGCAAGGAAACCCATAACATTTTTCTCAAGACAAGAGCATCATGCATAGCAATCAAGTTCAGTTTCTCAAGCGTAGCCCAACTATCAGAACCCCATTTGAGTGCAAGAACTCGAACCATCCAATCCGGTCCAAGATTTGGATCAACAATATTTACAGTTTTGAGCAATGAATAGAAAACCAAGTTTAAACAGCTATTACACTATGTGAAAAACACCCAAAACAAAAATAATTCAACCACCTTCCCAACGCGCTCTCCATATTTGAGTGCTAAATCATTCAATATTTTCTCCTCCTCTTTTATAAGTTCTTCATTTGTCATTGTGTGCCTAGCTTGCTCTATTCTTTCGCTCAATTCCTTGGACATTTGAACCTTCAACACATACTTATAAATAAATAATTTGCAAAAAACAAGCACATACTCTTTGGATCAATTACTTGGATATTTTATCCTTCAATAGACAATTTAAAATATGTAATTTTCACAAAAAGCAAATATGAGATCGTTCCAAAAATGCAAGCCAAAGACACTTACATCGTATAAGAGCTTTCCCAAGTATCGACGAGTAAGTGGATACCAAGGCTCCACACCCTTCGAGTATTTCTTACGGACTCTAGCAGTCAACTTTTGATCTTTTTCTGGTAGTCCCGTTACATAGGCTTCATGATCTGTTGCACAAATGTGGGAGCAATTGACAAGATCATCCCTAAGATGCGTGACTACAAGAGCATGTGTATTCATGCTATTCCAAGGTCATATACAATATATACAAAGTCAGAAACACAACATAACAACTTTCTGCTAAAATATATAAAAAGTCATGAAACTTACAAATTCATTCTTTGCACGCTACTAAGCTGAGCTGTCTCTGCTGGCACTCGAGTAGGACCAATAACTGTACAAAGCAAACTACAATGTTTCTCTCTATCAATGGAGAATCTCTCTGTAATAGCAGCCATCCAAGCGACTGTTCTATGATTACCCTCCCAAACTTAGAACATTTTATTAGAGAGAACATGAAGATTTGGTCTTTTAGAAAGCTCAATTTCAAACTCTTTATGCATATCAACCCATATTGGGTCCCATGAAGTAAGAAGGTCCTCTGCAAAAAAGATAAGCATAGGTAGAAAAGCACACTCAACTACTATTATGAGAACAACAAAAAACACCATAGAAACAGACAGCAGGAAAGACCAAAGCAAAGAAATGAAATACCTGTCACATAAGATTCCTCCTTCTTGCAATTCCAAATTGAAACAATAAAAGCTCCTTTTTCTTGCATGTAGCCCTCCTTTGCAAAAGCAGTTTTCAATCCACTAACATCATCTCGTAAGCCTCTCACCCTTGCTTAAGGGATCAATCGACATAAAGGGATCGATGGACAATCAAAACAACTAAACATGCGAGTACATTGAAGAATATCTTGTCCTCTATGCATGTAAAGTTTGTGCTCTTCCCCTGTCTCAGTCTCTACTACTACTTCATCTCTTACAACATAAGGCACTATTTGTAAACATGCCTCTTGTGGGCAAGATATTCATCAACTTCATTTATGGAGCCAAGCCCCAAGTCCTGACTTTGCATCTCCTCCTCCTGTGTCTCCAAACCATCTGTCATATCTGTGATAGAGACTGCACTTATTTGTTAACTGCTCTCTAAGATACTGGAAGCTTGATTTGAAGAAAGTTGTCTCCCTCTACGACCTCGTCCACAAATTGAAGGACTTGCAAAACAAAACCAAAAACAATATATTTACTTCACTAAAATTCCCTCTAGGTGTCCATGCCAACGCGGATGCCTAGAGGCAATTCAAAAAATCAAAACTTTATCTTATTGATCTCCACCTAAGCATCCATGTCAGTGTGGATTGCTAGAGGGGAGCTAACAATTTTCAAAAAAGCATGATCAATTATAAAAGTTTATCTTGAGAAATTCCCTCTAGACACCCATGTCGGCGTGGATAGCTTGAGGGAGCTTACTGAGTTTCATAAAACATGACTAAATTCACTGCGGGAATGAATCACTACCCCTAAACCAATGTCGCAAGAAACTCCTTCTGGCCATCCACGCCGATGTGGATGGCTACAGATAGTTTTAAGAGAATCTATGCAGCTCTGAAGATTTCCAGAGAGAGCTTATAAATAGATAGATTTTCACATTCAAAACTCCTTCTAGCCATCCATGCTGGCGTGGATGGCTACAGATAGTTCTTACACAAGCTATGAGACACCATAAATCACAAAGACAAAAGAGTTTTCTTTTTCACAATGATAAGAAATCCACACAGAAGTTTAGTTAATCCTTCTGTAGTGGTTTGGTTTATGTTACTGCAATGTTAGAAAGCTTTACAGAAAGCGTTACAGAAGGCTTCTGTATATTTAAAAGTATCAATAATTTTAATTAAAACATTAGCCTTACAAACATTATCTAAAACATTGAAAAAAAACTACTTGTAGCCATCCATGCCAGCGTGGATGGCTACATGTAGTTTACAAAGGTACCTGGAAGGAGGTTTTTGGGCCGAGCTAGACTCCCTTCTCCCCATGGCGGCTGCAATATCAAAGAATCGATTTGTGCTAACCGAACGGTGAGGGCTTGAGAGAGATTAATGAAGTTAGATAAGGATTAACTCATTCAGAGAGATATTGAAAGAGATTACCTAATATTAACTCTAACACAGTAGGTCGGCCTCAGATGGCGCCATGTAAGAAAGCCTCAGTGGGTGCAAGTATGCCTCATATGGTGCAGGCAAGCAAGCATGAAAGGGTGCAGGCAAGGAGTACAAGCACAAGAGCTCTGTCAAGTCAAACGCAGGATTGCACATCTCTTTGAAAATGGCCTGAGAGAGAGGCGCAAGAGATGCGTTAAAAAAAGATAGTAGGGGCCTACAAGCCCCTTTCACATAATGAGACCACCACAACCAGACGGTCGGTCTAAAATTTCCCACCACCACCAGACGGCCGGTTGTCAATCACGTCGACCACAGTGTAGCCTCTCTGTTTCTGGCGCTAATTTCTGGTCAGCAATGGTCTAGTGATAGTCTCTTATAATTTCATTTTATTAACTAAGAGCACAACATAGATCCTCCTGATCCATTGTCACCCTATCACACTAGCTGGTCTCCATATCATCAGACTTCAACATGAATGCCTATTACAATGGTGCAGATGGCAGCCATGAGCTGACACACCCCCATCCCTCAAAGCTAAGCTCTTGTTGCATGCTCTGTCTATTGATACCCCCATAGTACTATGGTGTAGCTCCTTTTAATTTCATTGGTGACCTCTCTAACAAACTCAATAGGCAACCACTCTTTTCAACACGCAAAAACTTGTCTTAGAATTTAATAAACCAAAAACACTCAGCAGTGTGTAAACACCCTTAAATTCAGCATGGGATATTGTGCATGGGATATTTAACTGGGTAGGTGAAGTTCGGTTACCATTAATATGCTTGGTTGACTGAAAATCGTAAAACTCAAAGAACTAAAATCAAGCTCGTTTTTTTAGTGTTTTAAAAATTAAAAGCAGGCTCGTTTTTTTAGTGTTTTTAAAACTAAAAACAGGTTCTTTTTTAGTGTTTTTAAAACTAAAAGCAGGCTCGTTTTTTAAGCACTTTATATTTCATGTTGTGACTATATTATATAGTGAATTATTATTTCTAATATATTTTTTATAAACCAGTAATTGTTGTTTGTGGGAACACGAACGTGCAATCCTCCTGGCGGCTTGTGGTTATGGATAGAATTTTAAGGATATCAATCTATTCTATCTACACCCGTTGTATCAATCAAAACCATGCTACTGCTTTTTAATATTCTTACCTTCTGCTAAACACACTATTAACCCATGGGGAGATGCATTACAGTTTTTGGTCTAGGGCCTGGACAGAAACTAGTGCTTATGTGTGATACCAAAATTTATTCTTTGACAGTTGCTTCTTTGTAAGAACATTTTGAAACTCGTGATGCTAATTTCTATCTTCATCCACTAACATTATTTGGACCACAAGTCAAGGTAGAAGCTACTATATTATCAGCTGGTGAGCAAACTTTTATGATTGATCATGAGCAACACCAGTTCTACAAGGTGGATATGAGAAGTGAGGATCAGATTGATGCTGGCTTTGGCAGAGTTTCTCAAGACATGAAAGACAAGAAAGTACCTCTCTCTGAGATCAATGCGAGTGTTATTGACATGATTAAGTGCATGCCATTGCAAAGAAATTTATATATTGCCCTCCATCAAGCCAAGAAAGTGGTATATACTGATGAGCTCCCAGCTCATTATGATGGGTATATTGCTTTTGAATTACCGCCAGCTCGTAATTATTCACGTATGAGTGGTATGGATCAAAGACATGATAGTCACATGTGGACATAGTATGTCACTTGTAGCAATGATAGTTTTAATGGCATTGTCAAATTTAGTAGATGCTCTAGGCATTTGCAGTGCATCAACATTGATTGTCCGTTTTATTTGCGCTCAAATATGTTCAATGAGTCTCAATTGCGAGGTCGGCTTGGTAAATCAAGTCCTAAAGGATTGATCTCTTCTCAGTATGGCACACTGATATGCACTCATTGTGGACAAATTCCCGAATGTGTATCTATATGTCCTAAAGTTATTTACTATTGTTTGCCTAGAGATAAGCATAATTGTACTAGGTGTGCTTTGCATCTTGGAGAACATAATCATCCATGTGAAGAAGGGAGGAGTCAGATGGGTGAAAGTCACATAGATGAAATGTTGCTTGATCAAGCAAGTCGGGACCCTTTGGTGAGTGCAAAACAATTGGAGCGGGCCACCACTCATGACCTTATCATGGAAGAGCTTATTGGAGCAGGTTCAACTGCAAGTGCTATGATTGAAGATTTGGCATTTGCTAAATTCCTTGACAGTATGACTCCCCTATCAAATAAAAGGAGAGTCGAATGAAGTTTGGAGTCTGCAAAAGATCAAAGAATATCACTTCAAAAGGTCTTGAGGCAGTGCTTGACTTGAAAAGCAAGTGCAGATATCCTTTTATCCATAATATCCTTTTTCTAGGCCAATTGGGTGATAAAGTACAACCTCGTGTATTTAAAATTTCAATTAAGGGACTGGGCATTGGAGTTGATTTGGTGAATCGCATGCATCCTGGAGGTAATTTGGAGCAAATGTGGGTGCACTTTGATCATGTTCACCGTGTTCAAGGATGGCCGACTATGTCAGCGCATGTCTATGACCCTTATGTACGAGAGCTACTCACCACTGCAACTGTTGAGTTTAGCGTGGAAAATAAATATTCTCAGATTAAATTTTGGAAGATGCTGAAAAATGTTGTTGAGCAACAGGGTTTTGATAAGCAAGAGTTCAGGGGATTTATGGCAGATCAAGCCAGTGCCAATTGGATTGCTGTGCGTACTGTTTATTTTGGAGGAGCAAAGAAGTTTACTCCAAGTAAAGAGAGATCATGTTTGTTTCATTGGGAGCAAAGTATGGTTCGACATACTGTCAAGTGCATCCGTCCAGCATTTCAAGTGGAGCACAAGATTTTGTGTCGCAAGTGGAGAACTGCACCTACAGAGAATGCGGTTGAGCATTGTAAGGGAGAGCTTAGAAGATTTTGGAAAACAAGAATGTCCATTGAAGGGGAGATTGCTTCATTGGAGACATGGTTGGCTTGGTGGGATGTACGAGTGCCTCACTGGGGGGAAAGATTTGTATCACAAGATGCTGCAGGTATTTTTGTTCCTAACACAAACTTGTCTGAGTCAAAACATGCTAGTATGCATGCCTTGGTTGGTTACAAGGATCACATAAGTTTGTATGAGGCAGCATGTGCAGATATGGCTTTAGCTGTGCTTCAAAGTGTGAAATATAATGTCTATTTTAAAGGTGTTGGGAGCTCCACCGGTCCTGGCATTAAAGATTTGGCAGATCCCTTCATGAGCCGATGTTAGCAGCAAGCTAACGCGGATACCATTTTTTGGAGTTCTCCTTGTAAAACAATTATTATTTTGATAAATCGGGAATATTGTAACTCCTATTTTCTTGGTAAACTTTGTAATTAATGAGCCGGGGATACAAGCTTCCAGATTGTATCAGCCAGTCAATTCCAAGCTTTGGTAGAACTCCAGATTATTAGTTTTGACCACTCAAAAACCTTGGCTAAGGTATAAAAGCCAATTTTTGTAAGTTTTTTATAAGTTTTTGGATAAGAAATACACAGTGTAAGCTAAGGACACTCACTTCTCTCCTTCTCGCGCTTCCTACTTCCTCTCCGATTGTCACATTGCGATTGCGTTTGCTGCAATGCAACCGCAGGTAAGAGCTCTACGCATTGACGTAAGCCATTCACAGTATTTCGTAGCTTTTGGCGTCGCTGATCCATGGCCTAATTTCATCATAACTAGGAATTTACACTTTTAAATCGAAAACTAAGCATAGGCAGGGTATTGGGGCATCAATTCTAAGCATTTAGATGCATCCTGGGTCGAAAACGACTAGGTCGAAAATCCACTGCTGTTAATAATCGCAATTTTGGAACTTAACCTAAAGTGGGGTTTGAGGCCATAGGCATGTGTGCTTAGGTCTTATAAACTTGTCCTAGAAGTTTTGTTACGTTTGGATGTCATTTGATGCTGTAACGGATGGGATTTGCTTGCCGATGAGCGATTGGTTTTTGGTGATTTCAGTCAGTTGAGTGTAGCTTGAGTTAGATGCGAGTTGTTAGTTGTTTTCCAAGATATTGACAACCTCTTGTAGCCTCTATGCACTAGTAGAGTCAGCTTCGTCCCATGGTTTGACAAATTAATCGTGGTTCTCGCTAATACTACAATAAGATAGGATGGTGAGGTTAGACATGCGTCCCACATTTGGCGTCGCTGTCGGGGATCAAAGAGACCTAAACTAGGAAAAAACACGAGCGTCTTGTGTAGTTGTTCTTTAACTTCCTCTAGGTTTGCCTAGAGTGCAAAACTTTTTTTAAGAAACCGCATAGCTTAAGATTGTCGTCTTTTGCTGTGTAAAGGTAGCTTGGAAGTAATCGTACTTGCTGAGTATCTTTAGGACTGTAGGATTGTAGATTTAGATTAGAATTTGAAGAATGATTGGTAGAGGAGACAAGTCTTAAGATCAAGACTCTAAAAAACATAAAAGACACAAGAAAACGAATGTTTGTGGACACTTTCCACAACCCCATTGCATGAGAAACTAGGAGTAGGGTAAATAGGATCCGAGGTGGATTTCAAAACGTTGCTCTCTCTGAAAAAAATCAAGTGTGAGTTGTTATTGGAAGCTGCATAATTTCAGGTCTATGGCTAGAAATAGCTTGAAAAGACTCGAATCCACTCAATCCGACTGGAGAGTAAGCCTAAGAGTTTTCCGAACCAGTGGGTAAGCTCAAAGACACTTCGAGGTAAAAATTTCAAGAAGTTGACCAAAACTCAGATTATTTACTTTTTCTTGATATCTTAGGCCAAATTAAGTTTTGACTTGGTTTATAGGTTTTAAAAACATCATAAAAAGTCTGTCTTTGAGAAAATTGCAAAAAAGTGCTCATTTTAAGCCTCAAGTTAATAATCATGATTATTAACTTTCTGCTCTAAATTGGCCAAGGTTCATACCAATTACTCATTGCATGTGTACAAACAACTTTTGTAAAGGTCCAAGAGATTTGGATCACTAAACTGGCAAAAAAACAGTGTAAAAACTAAAGTTTGTACTGACTTTTTGAATCTTGCTTGTAAATTGGAAAAACATTTATCCAAACTTGTTGAAAATTGATCCATAGGCTTATAGTGATATGATAAATATGTGTACATGCTCAGTTGACCAAAAATTTCTATAAAAAAATGTCAAATGTAAATAATCGCGATTATTTACATCTGCCCTGTTTTTGAACTTTTTTGACCAAGTTGGCATACCACTAGCTTTACCATGTTGTAATAAGCCCACAAACCAAATTTGGTAAGATTTGAATCACTGGATTGAAAATTGTGACTAAAATTGCAAAGTTAGTCTACGGACAGATAATTGATGACCATTTGACCAAAGATTGCCCAAACTTGATGAAAATTGGCTAGTGACCTTAACTTAAGGTTCTTAACAAATCTGTGTCAAAGTTGGGGCAAAAACTTGCAAAATTATAGCTAGAGTAAATAATCGCGATTATTTACTTTTGCTTCAAAACTTGATGATTTTGAAAATTTGAGTATACCACAAGGTTAAGGACATCAAGTAGACCCCACAATTAATTTTGGTGAAATTTGGACCACAAAAGTGAGACTTAAGTCAGATTCTCGAAATCAGAGTCTGTGGACACGAAACAGTGGGTAAACTTGATCAAATTTTATCCAAACTTATTGAAATTTATCCAAGGGCTTTAAAAAGTTGTATATTTGCCAAAACCAATCCAAAAAGTACCAAAACTTGACAAAAGGAAATAATTGTAATTATTTACTTCTGCTATCTATAGACTTCAATTTTGACTTTTGGGCTTATACAATGTTAGACCAGTATAATATAAGGCCATAGGGCAATTTTGGGTTCAATCGGATCAAAATTGGCACAGATACACTCAGTTTACAGGTTACAGATTAGACCTTTGATTTTGCTAAAGCCGAATATGAAAGTCAAATTTTGACTTCCATAGCACGATTTGAAGTGATACATAGAGACCAATCACGAGAGTTCTCAAGAGCTCTACTGTTTTTATAGAAGAATTGCTAACTTGATTAATTTTGTACAGGAATCAGGTTACAGACGAGAAATCAGTGGCTTGACAGAAAGTTGCAATTGGCAACGAGTGAAAATTGACGACAAGTCAATCCAAAGGTGAGTACTCCATCCAGGGCTTCATAAGTCTATATGAACCTTAGATCTAGTCGTGTACTAGGAAATCAAGGCATACTCGGAGAAACCTCCAGTAGAGTATCTACCGAAGAAAGCGTGAATCAAGGTGATTCCTTGCACACAATTCCTGAAGAAGTCTCATACACTTTTTCAGATTCAACATCTGAAATGTCTTATTACTCGACTCACTCAAAAACCGGAATGACAATGCGCTATATGCATATACTCCCTTTTCACAAGACTAACCGTCATGGAGCCCAGGTTCACTTGGACCCTAACAAGGAGTATGCTATTTGCATTGATGACCATGGTATTGAGTTCGAAGAAGAGGTTAGGGCAAACAAACAAGGAAAAATGTACATGGATCGAAACAGAACTCAATATGTACAAGTCAAAAACCCTGATGTGGTAGACAAATGGGGGTTAGAAGTAAACACTATAATCCCAGATATGTCAGCAAAACAAGGACCACCAACTTTGGAATTCGAGGGATACGATCAAGTAGACTTGAAGCCTTTGAAACAGCTTAGTACGGATAATCCTAGGATCGGAGTCTACTATTGGGAAGATAGAAATATAAAAGATCTTTTGTGGACTTCTCATGCCAGACCAGGACAATTAACGGCCATGAAGATCATCTATATCTTCAAGATCAAAGATAAGGGATCTATAGATCTACCAACTTACCTGTTTAAGGATTGTTATAACAAAAAATTTGTTATGATGACTCATGAGGAGGTAGAACAAGCCAAATACCAGGGGTATTCCATAAGGGATTGGATCTTGGGGCAAAGACCAGAAACAACTCCAAGAGATGAACATCGTGAGAGATCATCTGAGAATAATGTGAAGAAACCAGAAACCACCTCATCATGTAGAAAACCGTGTGACACTAAGGCCAGTCCAGAGCTACATGAATCACTATTTCCAACAGACTGGTTTGAAGGACTCGGAACATGACCAACTCCCAGAAGACCTAGAGTTGAACCAAATAGACGTGTCAGACCAGCTGATTTTCAAAAATGGGTCAGAAAATACAGTGGATCAGGGGATCCATATGATCACTTATCAAGCTTTAAGCAAGTGCTAAGAGTAGAGCGTTTATTCGATTTCCATACTCAATTCGAGGGGTTTGGAATGACATTAGAAGGAAAAGCTTTGACATGGTTCCAAAACATTCCACCAAGGTCAATCATGGACTTGAACACATTAGCTCAAGGATTTGTAGCTGCTTGTTCCAAAACGGGGATTAAACATAATACGATAGCTCAAATCTACAGCTTTAAACAGAAAGATGGTGAGTCTCTTAGGGATTGTGAAACTCGAATGAAACAATACATTTCCAGATGCCCAGAGATGGAGATACCTGCAGAAGAACGACTTGTATCCTTGTTTCTGGAGGGACTGCTAAATAAACAAAGAACTTCATGCTATACTCTATAGTAAAAAGCACACAACCCTAGAAGCATGTGTGTCTGATGCTATTGACCTAGGAGACAATTGCGAGATCTTCAATGAAGAAGATGTCCCTAAGGATAACCAAAGTGAGAAAACAGCATCCACAAAACCAGCACAAGTAGGAACGGCTACTGCGGCACCACTCTCAGCCATAGAAGATATGCTAAAAAGGATGAACGACATGATGGACAATATGCAAAAAGCGCCCAGGACAAGGGATACCTTCACAAGGACAACCAATTAGGCCACAAAAATGGTGTGCGATCGAGGGTAAATGGACCAACCATGAAACCCACGAGTGCTACTTCAGACCAAAGTATGATGGGAATGTTCAGTACATGCCCATGAGGCCCCAGGGACAACCCATGTACAAATAGCATCCTAAAATGGCCCAAGCTCAAAGACCACCAATGGGTATGGAAAGACCTCAACCTGTGTTGGGACAATAACCTCTGTATCCAGGACATAATGCAGTGTCTGTAAAGTACATGCACTCGAAAGGAGTCATAGATGAACAAGCATTAGTGCCTGTTACACCCTATGCAGAGCCTAGTCCATCTATAGTACTGGTAGAAGGAGATTGGTATAGTCCACATCCACCACCAATGAAAGAAACCATGACTTATGCTCCACCAGAGCTCGCACCAATGTATTATGTAGCTAATCAAGGTGTCAGACCTCCCATGGGAAGACCCATGATGAAGCCTAGAACAAGAAACTATCATAATTGTGGTGTTGATGACCATTGGAAGAACGAATGTCCAGAGCCTGACAAAAACCTTAAAACAATTGAAGCCTATTGCATACAATGTTGCAAAAAGGGAGGACACTTTCCAAAAGATTGTCCTAAGAATCCTTTGAACAAGGAAAAAACTGTTGTAAATGTAGTCCAAGTGATGCCTAGTAGCTCATCAGCAGAGAGCGAAACGATTGTTCCAATCAAGGTAATCACTAGATCCCAGGCAAAGAAAAAGAAACACAACTCCTCTGATGATTCGGAGAACACGAAAGTTTCTTCTCAAAGAATCAAAAGGAGCAGAAGCAAAAGATATGAGATGAGGAAACAAAAACAACGGGTTGAAAACGAAGAGAAAGCAAAAATGCTAGCCCAGGACAAGTTGAAAGAAATTGACAGTGAATTCAAGGAAACAACCATGAAATCTGGAGGATCCATTCTCGTTGATAAAATTTTTTAGCTTATTAATGCTGCCTTGGAAGCCTACCAAGCAAGACTTAAAGTAGGCCAAAACATGGAAAACAAATGGAAAAACTATCCATCTCCAGACATGGAAGCAGCAAAGTTGGAAGCTTATCAAAACGTGGTAAGAATCACGCAAGAAATGCTGGATAAAAAAAAACCCAAGCGTGAAAGTATTGCAAAACCTGAAGAGCTTGCGGTAGAAGAAATGAAAGCAAAATCCGATCTCGTGGTAGAACCCCACCTTGAAACAAATGAACCAGAGCTTATAGTGCCGGAAAGCGAAGATGCCTTAGACGGAATTCCATTCGTAGAGGAAGACTGGCCTGGACACTTATGGGAAAAGGTAAGAGAGATCAATGATGGGAGCCTAACTTTAACATCAGCTCCTATAGAGGAAGTCTGGTTGGATAACCTACCATCTGATATGAACATGGATTTACAATCCTTGTACGGGGATTGTGGATTGGAAGCTTCATGAATATCTAAACCATTGACATTAAAAACATTACCTTCTTACTTGGGAGATAACAAAGATGAATCCATCGTTTGCAAGACCCCTCAAGTAAAAAGAGCCAAACAGACCCTAGAAGTAGACAATATTCATTCAATCATGTCGACACCTATCGAATGCACTCTTACTTTGGAAGAACTGTTGAAACTCAGGCCATACTTATGAAATGATTTACAGAAAACCCTAGAGAAGGTGGGGATAACGGGGTTAATCTCTAAGAATTTGGAAAATTTGAAAAATGAAATGGAAAACAAAGAGATTCGATCAATTCCTATGAACAAGGTCGGAGAATATTATGAAGGGGAAGAAGGAAACACCACCCTCCGAGTGAAATATAATGACATTGAAACCATGGCAATACTGGATAGTGGAGCTGCCATAGCCATAGCCACTAAAGCAGTATGAGAATCCTGGGGACAGCCAACCATTAGACAAACGCGAATGAAATTGCAGTTGGCTGATGGACACATTGAGAGACCACTAGGGCTACTTGAAAAATTGATAGTCAACTCCTATGGAATTGAATATCAACGCACTTTTGCCATAGTAGACTTTGGGAAAAAACTCAACTATGAAATCATATTGGGAAGACCTTTTATACGACAGGTACAACTTATCCAAGATTGGGGAAACATTTATCTGTACTTGAAGCAGGTGGGATCTATAACGAGAGTCAATCTAAAAGATCACACTTATAGAGATGTCTTGAAAACACCCATCCAAGAGTTTGATTCAGTCTCTTCGGCTGAAAATAAACTCCCATTCTGGTTAAACAAAGACACTCCTATTTGGATGTGCGGAGCTTCAGAAAATGGAAGCTTAATACGAGAGGAATGTATCCTAGAAAGGGACTATACAGACGAAGCCTACATACCTGAATCCTTTCCATAGCATTTATTTGAACCATTCGAGTGGACTCAAATTTTAGCGACAATGGATGTATGTGTGAATACGTCTATGCCTACTCAATTTTGCAATGAGGATGGCTACGACATAATTCCCATCCAAATGATGTCAATCCTCAACATTGAAAACAAAGATGAGGAACCCAAGGACTTGATGAAAGCTCAACAAGTCTTTTCTAACCTCTATTATGATGCAATTGATGAGTTAGATGAACACTCAGCTACCTCAGAAGATTCAGGGTCAGAAAAAGAGCATGCGAGAGCTCAGTTACTCTTAAAGGGAGGGGAGGAAAAGTTTTTCAACTTTCCAAACCAAAAATCAAGAAGACAAAAATGGTATAGACAAAAGAGAGACACCAATATTGTGAAAACACGACCTATGCCATCAGTCTCTAGTAAAACACAATTCCTGATGCAAATAGATGCTAATGATTGTGTCAAGGACAAAAGAACTGGCAGATATCCTTCAAACAAAAACTCAGAAATGTCTCAGACATTGAGAAAAGCAAGGAAGGGTACTCAACAAAAATCTCAGGATAAAAAACCACTCATGACCAAAGTCGAGCGGAAAAAGAAATATCAAGAGTTGAAAAAAGCTCTAAAGGAGATATACACAACCAAAATGGAAACCACGGAAAAGGATGGTAAGGATGTAATGCATGTTCCATCCCATTACAAAAAGTATACTCTCCAAGATTGGAAAATCATAATTGAACAACCAGTTAGGGAACTACGGAAACAAGGCGAGTCTTACGAAGGACCTGAAAACGCTAAAAGGGTAGACTTCGTTGAACCAGGAGAAGAGCATAGACCTGCTTACATTGCAAATGACCTAACAGAAGAAGAAGAAAAGCTTTTGCTGAGCTTCTTAAAGGAATACCGGGATATCTTCTCTTGGTCTTACAAGGATCTCAAGCGTGTTGATCCAAAAATCTGTCAACATATTATACCCATGAGAGATGATGCAAAACCAAGTAGACAGAGACTATATACTTATAACAAAACATTTTTCAGGAAGATCAAAGAAGAGATCGAAAAACTAAAGGAAGCTAAATTCATTTACCAAATTGAACACACAGATTGGGTGTCTCCAATCGTGGTAGTACCTAAGAAGAATAGGAAATTACGATTGTGTGTTAATCTCAAAAAGGTGAATGCAGCTACCATTAGAGACAACTTTCCTCTTCCGATAATTGAGCATGTTTTAGAACGAGTGGCAGGAAAGAAAGCTTACAGCTTCTTAGATGGCTTTTCGGGATACAATCAACTTTTCGTTGACCCAAAAGATTAGCATAAAACTTCTTTTGCAACAGAATGGGGTATATTTGCCTATCGGGTTATGTCTTTTGGGTTAACTAATGCTCCAGCTACGTTTCAGAGGTTGACGAGCCATGCTTTCAAAGAGTATCTTTGGAAATTTTTAGCAGTATACATGGATGATCTATGCGTACATTAGTCAATCCATGCTGATCATTTTGAACACCTCAAAACGATATTCAAGAAATGTAGACTTTATAGGATTTTCTTAAATCTTGAAAAGTGCACATTCATGGGAAGACAAGGGAAAATTCTTGGACATATCATGTCTAAAAATGGCATAGCTACTGATATCGAGAAGATTCATGTCATTGCTGATTTTCCTAGACCAACAACAGTCAAGGGGGTACAAGCCTTCATGGGACATTGTGGATATTATCGACGGTTCATCTACATGTACGCTATAATTGCAAAACCCATGTATAGCTTGATTACGCACTTTGAATGGACCAAGGCATGTGAAGAATCCTTCATGAAGCTAAAGCAAGCTTCACCTCATCTCCAATATTGAAATCACCAGACTGGGATAAGGTATCGTGTCTAAAAATGGCATAGCTAATGATATCGAGAAGATTCATGTCATTGTTGATTTTCCTAGACCAACAACAGTCAAGGGGGTACAAGCCTTCATGGGACATTGTGGATATTATCGACGGTTCATCTACATGTACGCTATAATTGCAAAACCCATGTATATCTTGATTACGCACTTTGAATGGGCTGAGGCATGTGAAGAATCCTTCATGAAGCTAAAGCAAGCTCTCACCTCATCTCCAATATTGAAATCACCAAACTGGGATAAGATATTCCACATACATGTAGATGCTTCAAACTTTGCTATTGGTTGTATACTAGCCCAACCAAGAGATGGGAAAATTGACTTTCCTATTTCTTATGCTAGCCGACAATTGAACATGGCAGAAAAGGATTACACCACCAGCAAAAGAGAAGGACTAGGAATGATCTATGCCGTTAAAAAGTATAGACATTACCTATTAGCCAACAAGTTTGTGTTCTTTGTGGACCACCAAGCTTTGTTATATTTGGTCAACAAGTCGCCATGCAACACAAGGAGAATAGTGAGATAGTTCATCATTCTTCTCGAATTTGATTTCACTGTGGTTGTAAAAAAAGGCACTACACATCAATGAGCATATCATTTGTCGAGGATTGTTTCAGGGGAATCACCTAAAGGGGTAGACGATGATCTACCAGATGCCTATTTTTTCTCTGTGGAAATGATACCTAGATGGTCGGAAAACATTGTGTCATTGATGACAATAGCTCAAGTGGATTCACAAATACCACTTCCTATCACAATTGATTTAATCGAGCAGTCGGCTATGTATCAATTACTAGCTGGAAGGCTATATAAAAGAAATCGAGACGAGATATTGCTTTTATGCATTAACCCTGAAGAAATAACAATACCTAAGTCAAGCACATGTTACCATAGTAGTAATTCACTTTGCGGAAGACCAAACTATGCAACGAATCTTGAAACTTGGAGTATTTTGGCCGACTATGAGGAAAGATGTTAGATCTTTTGTAAAATATTTCCCTCAATGTCAAAAACAACCACCCATTCCTCATGTAACATTGTTTCAAATGTCACTTGTTCCTAAGTGGAGTAATTATCTAGTTACTTACTTATCAAGCTGAACGTTTCCGGAGGATATGAGTAAACGCCGTCAAAGAGAAATTAAAACTGAAGCAAGAGACTATGCTCTTATTGGGAACCAATTGTATCGGAGAGGTAAAGATCAACATTTGCGTCTTTGCACAAATGAAAACGAGTATATTCTGATTATAGAACAAGCACATGGTGGATGAGCTGGAGGTTACTTTTCTAGTGAGACCACCGCAAGAGCAATCTTGATGGCAGGCATATGGTGGCCAACACTTTTTGCAGATGCCAAAGAATATGTTCAAAGGTGTGATACTTGTCAACGAGCAAAAATGCCAACACGAGTAGACAGCGTGCCCTTAAGACCAATGATGGGGGCTAGAGACTTCGCAAAATGAAGTGTAGATTTTGTTGGACCGATACAGCCACCTGTTATAGAACCCAAGCTCAATATATCATTGTAGCTACGGACTATTTGACCAAGTGGACTGAGGCTAAAGAGACTCAAAAGAATGATGCCAGAACCACTGTTGCATTCTTATATGAGTATGTATTCACGAGATATGGACTGCCAATAGAGATTGTCAATGATCAGGGAACTCATTTCCTCAATGAGGTAATAAAGTATTTGCTTAATGAGTTTATGGTCATCCATAACAAATCATCTCCCTATCACCCACAAGCAAACGGACAATCTGAGCATACGAATCAAATTCTTAGCTCGGTACTGACCAAAGTGGTTAGTTCAGGAAGGACAGACTGGGAAATGAAACTCCATGCTGCTCTATGGGCTTATCGAGTTTCATTCAAAACAACTCTAAATGCTACACCCTTTAACCTTGTTTATGGTCTTAATGCCATACTGCCAATAGAATTTCTATTGCCGACATTAAGGGTAGCACAGAATCTTGAGTGGACTAGACATGAATTGTCAGAAAGACTTGAATATTTGGAAAAGCTAGACGAGCAAAGGCTGACTGCTGTAGCTCATATCTATGCACAAAAGCGAAAACAAAAACAGTTTTTTGATTCCCACTTAATCACAAAAAAATTCAAGAAAGAGGACTTAGTTCTAGTCTATTCTCTTAAACAACACATTCCCAAGTTTAAGAAAAAGGGAAACGGACAATTTATCATTGAAGATGTATCTCCAAGTGGAGCAGTAAAATTGTCCACCCTAGATGTGAACCAATGGCTAATTGGATTAGTGACTGTCGTTTAAAGAAATACAATTTACCATTAACCAATGAATTGCTAGAGAGAATGCATGCAGCCAAACAAAGGAAGATCAAGGGACAACAGGTTATTGATGAAGCCCAAGAGGAAGCTAGACTTCTGGTACTCAAGCGTAAAGCTGCTCTCAAGAATCAACAGATACCGATTCCCATCAACACTTTGGAACTAGATGATCGACAATGGGAATTACCTAAAGACGCAGTTTCAATAGATGACGAGTGGTTAGATGGAATGGATCTGCACATCAAAGTACAGCTCAACAATCATAGCATCAATGCTTTGGTAGACACAAGAGCTAGAGTGAATGCAGTCAGTTATTCCACATACAAGAAGGAAACAAGTCAAGCATTGACAATAGCAATAGCAAAAATCAAAGGATGCAACAAGAATCCAACTCCAACATTGGGTGTAGTCAACTTGAACATGGTAGTACATGGATGTTCATGTCCTCATCAGTTTGTATGTTTGCCAGTTGAACACATGAATGAGACGATGATTCTTGGAATTCTCTGGATGCATACATACAAAGCAATACTAGATTGGGATACGAATCAACTAAAGCTATCACCTAAAGGTGGGAAACTCATTGTTCCAATTGCACCAATCAAGGAGGAATGGAAAAGAAGCAATCAGCAGACCAATCCACGAAGCCAATCTTCTCCACTCCATCCCCTCGACAATCAAATGCTATAGGTAGCATGCAAGGAGTCAGGTAGATTTGGGTACCAAAAGCACAGCTTAAGGATAAACCAATTCAGATGTGGGTGCCTAAAACTTCACCAAAGAAACAAAAGAAGGTTCCATGGATTTAAACACAGAATCGAGTATCTCCAAGCAAGGAACCTAGCATGAAAAGGGTTTGGAAGAAAAAGGAGCACTTATCTTCTCCACAAACCGTGAAACCAATCAAGCAATGGCGAGTTAAGTCTCCACAGAATCCACCACACCATGCAGCACCAAGCCGACCGAATTACCAATGGAGAGAAAAAGCTCGACAACATTCTAAAGTGCTACCAAACAGCACAAGCAATCAATGTGCTAAAGCACCCTGATGATACAATCAAACAGAGAGCACAAAAGCTACAAGATTTTCTCTTTGGAAGACATCAATAGGCAAACCTCGATATCGGAAACCCTTGAGTTAAATACTCAAGACCCAGCTCTTGCACAACATATTGGTTTGCATTGCATTGATCTTCATATCATGGTAGAGCCACTCACGGCTATGCATAAACACAATTGTTCAACCCATGCACGCAGTTCTCTCGGAGTACGCCATCTAGGAGGGGTGGAAGGGCACTAAGTACTAAGTAATTAAGGGAAATGTTTGAAGAGGGAGGAAAAAGTTCTATGTTAGCGTGTGATTTTTTGCAAAATTACCTAATAATACCCTTATAATTGATCAACAAGGGAAAATTCACTGATAATATCTTCCCGATGAGTGTAAATAGTGTGTATACTATCACAAAATCATTAAAAATAGTCCTTTTTTGAGTATTTTTCATCATTTTTGTCGATAGGGAGGCCTAAAAATGGAGAAATCCAACAAAAAACAATAAAGCTGTGTTTTTCAAGGGATTTTCTTAATTATTGGATTTTTACTTTACTTTTTTAGAGCATTTTGCTGTTTTCTTTGATTTTTTCAAATAAACAAGTCAAAATTAATAATAAATAGAAGGGAAGCTCAGATGGAAAATTTGAAGACACGATGGTGATCAGAAGGACAAGACGGACAAGCACAAAAATTTTCAATGAAATTAGAAGACGGAAACGGGAAGCCTAAATTAGGCGGCCAGGCCTACTTTTGCAAAATTCTTGGAGAATGAGCTACAGGAATCCGACCAGGGAAATTTTTGAGTCTAACATAGATTTCATGGCCTAGTAGGACTAACGGGGGAATCTGGGGAAATTTGGTTCGGGAAGTCCAGGTATAGATATCCATGGTAGGCTAAAACCACCTCATTTCCTCTTGGAGCCTTTGCAGAGAGAGATTTCGGCCTCTTTCGCGCGATATTTCCGAAGCCCACAGTTGATCTTTTTCAGCACCGTCTCACACGAGACATGAGGGGAAAGTTCTTTACTCGATAATCATCCATTTTGTACGGCCGGTAGCTAGTCTAAAGCCTTAGAAAAAACCCTAGAAACCGAGCTGTGCACAAAGACCTACGACCTAAAACTGATCATAGCGACCTGCCAACTTGACCAAATCGGATGGGATTTGAACCATAGCACACCCTAACATAATAGAACCTTTCTATACCATCAAATGACCATTCGGCTAGGGTCAAGGGGGTCCCCAATAGAAAAGTTAGGTTCTTGGCAAATGCCAGAATTCCGACCTGACTCCACAGATGGCTTGCTAATGAGGTTCATATACAATGTATATGATTGGTTTGGTGAAATCCATCAAGCAAGGCCCTCAAAAAGCAGAAAACGGCTTAAAGGTTACAAAGCGTCAAATTCGACATACGAAGCCAAACTGACTCCAAATGAGCCTCACGACTATGTTACGGACAAGTCCAAAGCCTCAAAGTTGACCGACCAACCCAACAGATAGAGTAAGCACAAAAAACAGTGATTTTAGAGTCGACAGAGCACAAAGTGATGCCGGCATGATCAAACTCGACCAAATTCAATTTAGGACTTGTATTAGGTGTATGAAACATGTCTAGGTCAAAATTTGTGGGTTTTGCAAAGTTTTTATCACTGAAGTCAATAATCGCGATTATTTATTTTTGCATCATTTTTGCTTGGAAATTGCCAAATCACCTCACCTATCATGTGTATACACCTATTACATGTCAAAAATCAAGTATGAGCCAAAATGACCACCTATTACTTGTAAAATTGTCAAAAAACGCAAAGAAGTCTTTGCAAGCCAAAATTTGGGTTATGAACAACATTTTCTTGATCCAAATAACCTCATATCTCATAGCCAAGGTCTATACCATGCCTAGAACCAATTTGTACCAAAAACAGTCAATTTTGGAAGAAAAGTTAATAACGGCGATTATTTACTTTCTGGTCAAAATTGAGGAATTTTGATATTTGGCCATCATACATCCAAAGTACATGTTGTGATAATCCCACTAGCCAACTTTGAATCAATTTGGAGTTCAAAATCTCAAATTTCCTTTATATCTACTCTTTCAGAGACCTACAGCCAAAATCTGGTACAATTTTCAACCTGTGCATCCAAATGAGCCCATATTTCACTCAGAGCATGTATTTGTCATATACTTCAAGCCTCTAAAGCCGAGTTTGCAAAAAGTTGAAATTTTTCTCATTTGTAAATAATCGCGATTATTTACTTTGGTGGCAAATTTTTGTTTTGGCCATATAGTTTTGTTCCTTGCATGATTTTATGCATCTTTGCTTATTCAAAAATTGATTTGAAGCAATTTAGAACAGATTATCAATATTTCAGTCTAAAGGGACATTCCAGAGAAAAATCTGACAAATCTGCTAACTTTGCACTCTATTCACTGAACAGGAGCAATGCAAGCAGCGGAGAAGACCAAGAAGAAGCTAAACCAAAAAGAGAAACTACAAGAACTGCGTGCGTATCAACTGGACCCCGAGTCAGTCAAAGCGGAAAAAGCATCTTATCTTTCTAAAGAACAGCTGGAAGAGCACCACACTACAGTCTTCACTAGTAGATTCAAGAGTGAAGAAGGGCATGAGGTGGAGTTGCAACTCCTGCCTAAAGAGGTCTATGATGTAGCTGCAAAGCCAAAAACCAAAGAGGCTAACCGCAAGTTGGGGCTCAGACATTTCTACGAACAAGAGCCTTGCGAAGTGGACTTTCAGAAAGCTTACGAGCTTCTGTCCACAATCAAAGAAGATGGAACCGCCCAGATATCAGACGCCCAAGGGAACAAGGTCAAGGTAGTAATCACAAAATAAATAGTGGCAGAGGCACTCAGACTTCCCACTAAAGGAATGACCATGCGGGCAAGAGACAGGAAAACCGTAGGCACATTTACCAATGAGACAGCCATGGCCACATTCGCTGATCTTATCCACAAACAGGTGGAAGAGCCAGCCTACTTGTACCATCAACACTTCCATTTTCTGGCAAAAAGGCCACCAAAGTACACGACACCAAATCACGCCATGGCCACCACCTTTACTCAAGTTCTTAAGTCAACAACAAGGCAGCCTGTGGACCACGCACAGTATGTCTTGACAACCTTGAAGGGCACCAAGAAGGAGGGTAAAATCACATACTTGGGCGCTCTAGAAGTGTTGACAAGAATAGCCTATCATGCCATTGGCATGGCTGACAACCTACCGCCTGCCCCCCCTGATCAGAATACATGGATCTTGGCAGCACAACCCTCTCCAAGAGCTACAAGATTAGGTAAAAGATCTTTTAAATCAGGTGATGAATCAGATGACAGCTCACCAGAGCGGCATAGCAGCGAGAGCTCTGACAACGAAGAAAAGAGAGCTAGGAGGGAAGAGATGAAGAGGAAAGTTGTGGCTGTCCACCAAGAGGAATCAGCTCAAAAACAAGCGCATTTTGAAAGAGAAAAACACGCTTACCATCACAGTAGGCAAGCACAAGAAAAGAACCCAAAACAGTGGGTACCCACAGGACTGAAAAGACCTCGAACAAAGCATCATACAAGAAAAGAGGCAGATGATCCAAAAGATTATTTTGAAAGAATGTACCAAGAGGCCGAAGCCCTGAAGCTAAAGGAGGTAGAAGAAGCGGCAAAGAAAGCTGAGGAAATGGCTTCTCAAGAGTAAAGCCAGGGATCTCCCCAACCCACCTCACCGCCTCCGGAACAACAGGACCATCCCATGCCTAGCCCACCACCATCACCACCAAGCCAAGGTACCAATGAAGAAGCAGAGACTGAAAAAGAAAAAGATTCTGAATTTACCCAATGAACGAAATCTACACAAAAAGCTGACCACACCGACGGACATGAGGAAAAAGAAGTCGAGCCAGAACCGGAGCAGGCAGCAGAAGAAACTAAAAAGCCGGTGGAAGAAACTGGTAAGGAAGTAGATATAGATAAAGAGCATACCACTACACATGAGATGGAGCCCGAGCCAGAGAAGGCAGAAAGGCCAGCACCTGAAGAGACAGGAAGAGTTGAGACCACACCATCTCCTTCTACTTAGCTAGAAACTGCCGAGGCATCAAAGTCTCAGGATGGCCAAGAAGAAGAACGACCATCTACCTCCAAAGAACCACCAGCAATTACGACGCAGCAAGAAGCAACACATGAGGCTGTAGGCACATCCCAACTGGTAAGACAGGAGGAGTGGCAATCAAACAATGAGGTGATTTTACAAGTAAATGAGTATGCAAGGCAGATGCAAGACATGACGGAGAAACTCCGCTCAACAGCCTTAAACCGCAGCACAAAGGCCAAGGAACTAGAAATGGTGATCGACGCTCTTCAAGGAGAGCTCAAAGACAGGATGATTATCATCACTGATCTCCAAAGGCAAGTGCAACAGCTGAAGGCAGAGGCGGAACAGCATCAAATAGCCAGGGATAAACAACAAAAATAAATGGAGGAGTTAGGTGACCTCCTCACCAAATTATCTGATGCCTCCAAGGTAAAAGATGAGCAGCTGCCAGAAGTCACAAATGAACTTTTTACCACATCTCTTTCAGCTCAGAAAACTCAAGTGCAGTTAGATGTAGCCAATGCTTCTCTGCAATATTCCAAGCAGAGAATCAATGATCAGGCCATTTTCTTGCGGCGGCAAATTAGAGAAAATCCAATCGTGGCCTCGATCAAGGGAACGGATGAAGTGTACAAGGCAATTGAAAAGAAAAACAAGGATTTAGAACTGGAATTAAAGCTCGAACAGTCACAGTGTAGAGACCTGGCACTGATGCGGGTTCAAAGAGAGGAGGAGCTCCTAAAGGAGATAGCAAAACTCAAACGGATAAATCCGCTCCTCATAGATGGAAAGCCAGACACGCAGGAAGAGGCGAGCACTTCAGAGCCGCCCCAAATAGACATTCCCTTGGTCTGGTTTACTGAATTTGAGACGCAGTCCACAGCAGAGCCGAGTGGTGATGAAGATTTTCAGGTCCACATCACAGACGAAGATACAGTGCCAATGGTCCAGCTGTCAAAAGCTGAAGAAGATGCACTAAAGGAGAAAATCACCTTAGACGTAGATGAGCAGTGGAAGTCCGCGATGGATTGGGAGTTGAGAGTTTTACACTCTGTCAACGTCACTTAACTCACTCCCAATCAAATCAATGCTTAATGGCACCAACTGTCCTTGCCGTACCCTCTCGTCAAGGTAGAACTTTTACAGGTAAAAGAGAGGCTATACAAGGATATGCAAGAAGATGGCGCAGATAAAGACCACCCAAAGTGGAGGTTAAGCTGGCTGAACAAGAATCTGGGATCCCTGATTTTGTTCACAAGAGCACTTGTAGCCTTACAAAAAGATCCAACATTTTGTCCTGTACCCAGATTAAGGACATGGCAAGCGCATGAAGCACTGCAAAAGAAGAGGCCAACTTGGCTCAACTTCTCCAGGCTGCCAGCTCCAAAGAGAGGCCAAGTGACGGAGAAATACATGGTGAAAACCCTAACGGGCGCCATGTCATTCTTCAAGAGTCTGCCAGATCTCCCCTGTGCAATGTTATATAAGATCTGCAAGATTCTACTCACATGCATACAAGTTTTCAATGAGCATGAGCAAACAGGAGCCCCATGGCTCTCATTCTTCGAAGGAAACAAAGGCTTATGTTACAATCTGAGTGGGCAACCTTTAGAAGAAATCCTTTATGGGTTCTATGTCAGATGTATTTTCCTGCCCTCGCATGATATGCTAGCCTTTGAAAAAGCATTCTACACTGGATTCTTCAGCTGGCGAACGAAGATATTTGCATCGGTGATAAGCAACCTCACATCCAGGTTTGTAGACTACTCAGCGGTGGAACTGAAGAATCAAGTCACCATGAAATTTCTACAAGTGCCTGACAAAGAACGAAGAATCAAATACCAAAAGGCACTAGAGGCACTTAAAGACCACCTCACCCGCCGTCAACCTAAAGACTACTTCAGCCCATAAAGCTGTGTCAAGGGACGAGATAGGCGAGGAGGGGGAATGTTAGCAGCAAGCTAACGCAGACACCATTTTTTGGAGTTCTCCTTGTAAAACAATTATTATTTTGATAAATCGAGAATATTATAACTCCTATTTTCTTGGCAAACTTTGTAATTAATGAGCCAGGGCTACAAGCTTCCAGATTGTATCAGCCAGTCAATTCCCAGCTTTGGTAGAACTGCAGATTATTAGTTTTGACCACTCAAAAACCTTGGCTAAGGTATAAAAGCCAATTTTTGTAAGTTTTTTATAAGTTTTTGGATAAGAAATACACAGCGTGAGCTAATGGCACTCACTTCTCTCCTTCTCGCGCTTCCTACTCCCTCTCCGGTTGTCACATTGCGATTGCGTTGTTTGCATTGCAACCGTAGGTAAGAGCTCTACGCATTGACGTAAGCCATTCACAGTATTTTGTAGCTTTTGGCGTCATCGACCCACAGCCTAATTTCATCATAACTAGGAATTTACACTTTTAAATCAAAAACTAAGCATAGGCGGGGTATTGGGACATCATTGCTAAGCATTCTGGGTCGAAATTGACTAGGTCAAAAATCCACTGCTGTTTTAATAATCGCAATTTTGGAACTTGACCTAAAGTGGGGTTTGAGGCCATAGGCACGTGTGCTTAGGTCTTATAAACTTTTCCTAGAAGTTTCTATACGTTTGTATGTCATTTGATGCTATAACGGATGTGATTTGCTTGCCGATGAGCGATTGGCTTTTGGTGATTTCAGTCACTTGAGTGTAGCTTGAGTTAGATGCGAGTTGTTAGTTGTTTTCCGAGAGATTGACAACCTCTTGTAGTCTCTATGCGCTAGTCGAGTCAGCTTTGTCCCATGGTTTGACAAATTAATTATGGTTCTCGCTAATACTGCAGTAAGATAGGATGGTGAGGTTAGACATGCGTCCCACAATCGACCTTCATCTACTTTCGCGGCAGCTGGAAAGAAACTAGTTGACCTCACACATTCTTCAATGCATGAAATGGGTGTCGATAGTCCTGAAATGAATAGAAATATACTCCAAAATAAGAGTATTAGAAAAAAGAGGCCAATTTTTGCTGATGCAAATATTGTCTTGGAGGAGGATAGCCACAGGCCAGAGTATGTTACAATGACAACTTCAATTGGTGGGCTTCAGCACAAAAAAAAGGCTTCAAGTGATGTCCCATATCCCGAAGTAAATGTAGAAAAGTCAGTTTGGGCAATAAGGAGAACAGAACCTAGGCGAAAGATGACTTGTTTTGATGTGGTGTCAAAAGATGGAGATCGATGTGGGTGGTTCATTAATGATTGTTCAACGGATGCCAAAATAGGGGTGCGAGCTCCTTGTTTTTGAGTGTCGCAAGAAATATCCTCCATCTGGTTCACAATTGTGAGGCCTTGTGGAAGGGTTCATTTGGTTTTGTAACTCCAATAACATGCACACATGGAAGGTTCACAACATAGTTGAAGGGCCACCAGGTCCAGCTCTCGGTGTTTGGGTGGTCACAGAGGGCACAAATTTGCAACCTCAAGAGGTAACGCAATTGCAAGCAAATGGTTTTGTTTTGCAAGCAGGAGTTACATGAGCATCAAGAATGTATGAAACAGTTCCATTGAACCAAAGAGTTGCTAGCAGCATCCGTCCCAAATTTAGAGATGGAAAGATTGTGAAATGGAGATCACGATTAAAAAAGGAGTTTCATGGCAAGATTAAAGTGGGTAGAACCATGGCAGCAGAGTTGGTGCGAGAGGTCATTGTGGTTTGCAATGAAGCACATGTTTTCTATGTTAATAATGTGGGGTCAAGTGCAAAGGAAGTGACATACTCTGTGACAATGTCAGATTTTTCTAGATGTACTTGCGAGGATTTTCAAAACTGAGAAAGCAAGCGCCTTGTGTATATGCCATGTAAGAACATTTACTTCATATTTCTGCAAGTACTTGGCCTTGACCCTCATTGCTCATGAGTTCATGCATTGGGAGACTTTAACGAAATTGGAGTTAGTCCAAGCACTTGGAGGTTCATGGGTGCTGATGCAGCGTTAAAGGCTTGTGGACCTTGGTATGGTTTTATAGAAGTAGTTTTTTCGGTGATATGTGCTTATGGCTATTAACTTTTGCCCCAAATGTTCTAGTGCGGCAGTATTTTGTTTGTTGCACTCTCCATTTTAATTTGTAGATGCAATACACCTTTTTGGTTAAGTTAATTTCAATGTTGATGGAAGGTTTTTGGCATGTGTTAGAGATAGAACAATTTAAAATTATTATTATAGGTAGATAAACTAAGTAGGGAGTATCTCTAACCAACAAAAATCCAAGATATTGTGGTGTGTGGTCGACTCTGCCTACACAACCAAACCAAGTGTGCCTCTCTCTCATTCGGCACCTCTTTATATTACCATCAAGCAGTTACAACCATAACATGTCTGACCACACTAGGTGGTCGGACTCTACCTACACAACCACACACCACAATATATACAACTAATATATTGCACAAGGATATAAAAAAACATTATAAGTTTTGCAAAGTTTATGGTTTGCTTAATTTTGTGTCAAAACAAATTGTTATTTTTTCTTGGTTTATGGTTTGCTCGATTTTATTGGCTAGGATTTCGGGATTCCCCCTCAAGAGTGCTTGTGCATGAGAATCTTCTAAGGTAAGACGCGGAGGCTTCATGCAAAGGCTATGTGGAGCTCTTTGGTTGGCATGAAGGTTTTGTAGGTGGGCAAGATGAGACTTGGCTTTATTAAGCTTAAGATTTAGGGCCTTAAACTCTTCCGAAGAGAGGCATACAATTTTATGGAACTCCAAAGGTTTGTCTATGGTGGGCAAAATGGGAAGAGACATTGGAGATGAAGAAGGGGTCAAGTTTGAGGAGCTCGCGGAGAGAGAGCCAAAGGAAAAAGGGAAAGTAAGGGAGGGATTGGTGAGGATGCCACTTTGAAGGGTATTGGAGAAGATGCCTCCAAGTTTAGAGAAGGAAGAGTTAGCCATGCCGGGGAGGAGAAATAGAGGGGATGCCCTTGCCGAGGTTAATGATAGAGGGAATAGAGAGTTGGTTAAGATCCTCGATTGGTAGGTTTGTGGTAAGATTCAAGATTTCTTCCGGGCTAAAAAAGGTCTTCTTTAAGGGCGTAGTGGAAGGGGTAGAGGCTTCACCGGGGTGGTTAAGGTTGACAAAGGTGGGTTGATGAGGCTAGCCGCCGAAATAAAGTCAGGAAAGGTATAGGCGCCATCAGGAGAAGTGTTTAGGGTTAGGGTATCCATAGGGGTAGGGGAGGCGAAAGAAGATGAAGGGTTTGGAGGGTTTGTAGAGTTAACCACCAACAAGGGGGAGGAGGAAAGATTCATGGGTGAAGAACCGGAAACCCCTTCTACTACCATGGTAGTGGGATTAGGGGCTGAGATAGTGGGAGAGGGTGGGGGAGGGGGAGCGGTTTCCATACCGGCTATCCGAGTTCCGGGTGGGAGCACGGAGGTAAAAAGAAACGTTTTGTCCGAGTTTCGGGTGGGAGCGGGGAGGTAAAAAGAGCCTATGTGGTGGATTTTGAAGCAATAGGTAGCGTTGGGATTATGGTAGTTGAAGTAGCCCCTAGCATGTAGTGTTGTGGTGATGGTTATTGCAGTAGTGCCGAAAAAAGCGCCGGTGATGATTATTGAAGTAGCGTCGAGATGATGACAGTCACCAATGCCGAAAAAGCCCTCTTGTTGGAGAAAATCGCCGCGGATGATTAGGGGTTGAGATAGGGTAAAGGAGCCAGTTTAGAGACACTCAAGAAAAAGTGTAATTTTGGGTGGGATTTTGCAAATTTGGTCAGATTTGAATTTTGAAATTTGCATGAGATTCCTCATGCAAAGGCAGATTAGTTAATACCAAGTTTGATATTTTTCTGATTTAATTTGGGCAATCAATTTGAGAAAGTTTAAATTTTGAGGTCTTTTAGGGGTTAGAAACACCCAAGGCCCAGTAATGGTACAGTTTTCAGCAAATCACAAGTTGACACAGAAGCAAGATTACTAGCATATTCCAAATTTTTGTCTCTAAATTGGGACGTGCATGACTTTTAAAAGGCACATGTGTTACAACTGGCTCCTTTACCCTAGTGGGAGAGGGTGGGGGGCGGGGAGGGGAGCTATCTGAGTTTCAGGTGGGAGCACGGAGGTAAAAAGAAACGTTTTCTCTGAGTTTCGGGTGGGAGCGGGGAGGTAAAAAGAGCCTATGTGGTGGATTTTGAAGCAGTAAGTAGTGTCTGGATTATGGTAGTTGAAGTAGCCCCGAGCATGTAGTGCCGTGGTGATGGTTATTGCAGTAGTGTCAAAAAAAAGGGTCGGTGATGATTATTAAAGTAGCATCGGGATGATGAAAGTCACCAATGCCGAAAAAGCCCTCTTGGTGGAGAAAACCACCGTGGATGATTATTATTGAAGCAGCACCGGGATATGGTGGAGCAGACAACCATTGGTGTTGTCTTTGTGGAGGAGTTCGAAGGCTGTGCCGGAACCAAGAAGCCAAAGAAAGTTTAGGGGGTTGCCCACGCCCTGTACCAGGGTACAAAGACTGAATTATTGAGAGGGTGTCACTTCTAAGGGTTGCATCTAGCAGGAGCATCTCATAAAGAGACACTTGCTGAAAGGTGTTCTTCAAGATTGCTTCCGCTGTTGGCCTAGCTCCTACAATCTAGGCCTCCTCGAAAACTTTGACATGTTGCAAGTCAGCCACTGCTGCCAGGAAGGCTCCATCAATGTCCGAAAGCATAGAGATTGGCCTATTCTTTTCACCACTTACGGGTTCAACATTTTGAACAGGTTGCGGAAGAGTTGGACAGGATGGTCCCGTTGGAAAACTTTACAAGGAGCGCAAGCTTTGGGGGGTTGTTGACCAAGAGCGTTAGGGGGTTGTAGGAGGTTGTCGACCAAGAGCGTTTAGGGGGTTGTTGACCAAGCACGTGCGAGCTTTAATCTCTGGAGAGGTGCCAAGGAGGTTGCCGACCAGGTTGCAAATCGTGAGCGCGCTAGGACGGCAGACTACAAGCTGCAGCTGCACGTCGTAGAAAAGGAGGAGGAAGCGGCTGCAAGCTGCAATTGCGCTGTTGTTGTCAAGTCGAAGGAGGCTACCGCCATCGTGGGTGACAGTAGCTAGCCGCCGGCACCGGGGCCCTATCTGTCACTAGAGTACCCTTCCAGTAGGTCGGCGTGTCGAGGTTCTTAGACGCCAAAGAAGACAATGGTGGCAGTAAGGGGTGGGGGAGATGGCGAGCACGAGCATGAACACGAAAAACGTGACAAGCGATGGGGGAGATGACGATGAGCGATGGGCGAGATGGCGGAGATGACAATGGGGGGAGATGGCGAGCGATGGGGGAGAAGCTGAGCAGCTATAGTGGGAGGTGGAAAGCAGTGTGCACGCAGGTGGCACACACAGGTCTGGTAAGCATATTGTTGCTTGTGCTACTGGCACTGCCATTTGCTCTAACGAGTTTTCAAAGTTTAGGTCTTCCCAAAAATTTAGTACTCGTGGTCTAGGTCTAGCAAAGAACCTCCTTAAGCCTAGATCTCTACAGCCTTCAAGATTAAAGGGTCATTCTACCACTTATCTTACTAGTGTAGGTTGCCCCACTAATCTGTCCTCTCTCAATTCTTCTATGATGACTCCTTGTGAGTGTTCTATAATCAACTCATTAATCCGTTCAAGTATATCTCTACGAGGTTTTGAGCAATTAGCTCTTCTCGTCTCTTCCGGGGTTGAAATGTATTCCTAGCACAGATGTGCACTATTACAATCACCTTTTTTGACAACCAAGGAAGAGCGTAGAAAAGAGGACTAAGCACCAAATCGTGTGACGTTATCTATTGTTTAATGACTCGGTGTAAAATTGCTTAATTGTTTAATTACTTGGTGAGCCAAAGGTCAAGCACAAACGGCCACGTGACAACATTACTTGGTGAGGCGAAGGTTGAGCTAAAGGTGGGTTTTTGGCTCTTTGACCCCACAAACGGCCATGTGGCATCCTCTCCTAGGCATCAGATTGAACTTACACATTAGGAAAATTTTGAACTCATTTTTGGGCCTTTTAAGAGTGCCACATCGTCAAAGTTGTACAAAAGAAAGCAACCCGGTAGACCCCTCTAAATATTGCTTAGAACCCCATGATATGACCTATCATTGGAAAGTTTTTGAAAAATGGATTCTAAAGAGCCAAGGTCCGAAACGTTTGGATGACTTCTATGAAAGTTATGCCATTAGCCAGGTTTTGTTACCATTACAGTAATCTAAAATCACCTTTTTCTAGATCTACATGAAGGCAATGTCCGATACATGCATGCTATATATCAATAGATAGCATTTGAAGAGTAGATTCTAAATATCCAACCTCCGGCAAGTTTGGATCTTATTTGCAAAAAATTTACCGATCCCCACTTTTTGAAAGCTATGCCACATCAACAATTCTTACAAGGCCCATTTTTTAGTCCAAACTTTTCCTAATGAGTACTTCTTTTCATGGTGCTTTTTTTTATTGCCTCCATTCCAACATTGAAAACCAAACCAGAAATACTTTGCAGGGAGGAGGAGGATACATAGGATGGATGTGTAGGCTGTCGTAGTACTTGTTGACTCGCTGGCTACCAAGCAGCTCACCAGCATCACCTAGAGGGATTCGTTAACTTTTAAATAAAGCCAGCAAAGCGACCAAGGAGATGGAGATGGAGTTTTCTCCAAACATGGTGCAGGTGGCACAAGAAACGTCGAGGCTAGGGCATACCATTGGGGCTATGCAGTACATAGCCGAAGACAAAGAAGGGGGTGACACAAGCATAAAGGCAGCATCCAAAACAACGGGGGTGGTGCTGGTGGGCACCGACATGATGCTAATCGACGATCGAGACAGCTCACCAACATCACCTAAAGGGATTTGTTAAATTTAAGAAAAAGCCAGCAAAGTGACCAGGAAGACGTAGATGTTTCCCTTGCTCAAAAAGAGGTCTCTTCCTACTGTGTTAATTTGTAGAGAAGCATTTCCACTCTCAACATGTACAAAGGTATACAAGTTTTCATTGAAAGGATCTATTGGGACAAACAATTACAACCTCCTATTCTATAGCTTGACACTTCTTTAACCAAGGTACTGCATGAAATTCTATTTTGCAACTCCAATGATTGGCATACAATAGGAAAGTATAAAAAGTTTTCCACATTCATCGCCACAAGAGAGAGCCATGTGGAGGGGCAAGTTGAGAATCTCTATATTTACTTGCTTGGCCTAAAATATTTTTTTGAAAGGAGGGTAGAGGATGCTCTACATAGCATAATCACAAAACGCCATTATAGATTGCTACTACAGACACACACATGACGAAGACAGTGATATTTGTGCTAAATCATGTTTTGTGTGTGAAAGAAAGGACGTATATTCACAAAAATGGATGATTCGATTGCACAACCATGACTCTAACTCGACAACACTGCAAGGTTCGTTATTTGCATTCAATTCCCCATGCCTATGTGTTTGCTTGGCGCAACACATAAATGCCATGGGACAGGGTACGAGTTCCGTTTCCTATAATTTTTGGAGAGACCATAGTGCCAACTCTCCACCATACTTTTGTACGGAATTACTTCTGCGATGTGCACTATATAATTAGCATTTTCACTTTGCACCTGATTGCAAGACAAAATGTTTAACTATTCACGTTGCTTTTATGTAGCTTAACTCAAACATTGTCCTCCGGCTTGCACAATTGGACGACACCCATACATGATTATCAGGTCGGTAGAGCAATTCAATTTTTATATTCTATTGATGCTTTTTGTATTTTTTGAGTTTATCAAAGCTTCCTTACATTTAGTTTAGCCACATGTTTTCCTCACCCATCCATGCTAATTTTTGTATTTTTTGAGTTTGTCAAACCTTTCTTAAGTTTAGTTCGTATCTATATATCAAATAGACACGCACTTCTTTTCTCACAGTTTGGCAATTCAACTTATGTAGTTGGAATACTCAATGCACTATGTACATGTTTACTTTATTCCTAGGTGGTTGATGTGAATCTACGTATGTCCTTGTTTGGTATGGAAATGTATCTTATATATCGTAGCCCAGTGTTCTCCTCTATATAAATGTTCTCTAGCACGAGGACAACCCTTCATCCCAACATTTTTCTCTTGAAATATGTTTTGCACCAAGTTCCGTGATCGACAGCCAGAACTCATTTCTCCCTTCAACTGTGACAACGCGGAACCCTCTCTCTCTCTCTCTCTCTCTCTCTCTCTCTCTCTCTCTCTCTCTCTCTCTCTCTCTCTCACTCATGTTCTCCGAGAAATACAGGAAATTTGACTACACTTATTGAGAATAAGATGGGGTCTCAAAGATGGGTCCAAGGTCTACAGACTAAATGGTCAATATTACTAGACTGAATGAAACAACTACCAAAGTAGGTTAATCTGCAACCCTTTTTCTCAATTTAATTACCCTCTTTAATAGCCCTTTGTTGTATAGGGAGCGCAATGGGACAACTTGCTTCTTCCCAACGCTTATCAAGCACCAAGCTAAGCTATTATTGGTGCCTATCAATTGGTTCTACTCACTTGATCGTGTTCCACAACAGAACCTGAGGCGATAGAAATCACAACCAACTAACCAAGTAACCAACTTCCTCCAAAATCTATCAAATTATTGTGTATAGCAAAGGCCCACCAAGCAAGACTAGTTCTCACTCTTGGTGAATGGTAGAACGGCTCAACTAAATATCAGACTCTATAAGTACATGGAAGTGGCAATGAACAGCTCATCCAGTCATGTGTACGTCCAAGCACATTTTGTTTTTGTTTAAACATATAATTGTTCAAACATTGAACGTCATCACGCAATACGCATAGGCAAGGTGGTTAGCGCCCCATTGTCTCACACGATAGGTCACAGGGTTAACTCCTCAACATTGACATGCCACGTGATTAACCTTTTGATATGCCTAATCATTTTGTTGGTTTAACAATTCAAAAATCAGGTGACCGGGTGGAGCTGTCGCACTGCCACATTTGCATACGGTTCAATATTTAGTCAACGCGAGAATGTGGTAGAACTAGGTTGCATGCAACAACATCAAAGTCTCTCTCGCTCCACAATCTGTTGGTTACTAGTCTCATTATGCTTTTCATAGTAGTAGCCTATAGCTTTTACTATTGCTATTTAAAAAGTAATGATCAGCATTGAGCCTTGTGCCTCCCTATTGCTTTTGCTTTTTCTTCTCATTAAGTATTTAATATCACTGTTTATGCCTAAATTGCTAAGGATTTTTAGCGCTATTTTGTCTTGGTACCACGTGCTGCAATGTGGTCATAGTTTCACCAAAACAATGCTGTAGAATCAGGGTTAAAGAATTGTAATTTATGACTTTGTAAAAGTCATGATTGCTTTGTTGCATATCTATAGGGGTATTTCCCAAAGAAGATTGAGCCTACTCAAAAATAGATGAATATATATTTGAAAGAACTTAGTAAGATCTTGTGCTTCTCTAAAAATTAGTCCTGCAAAATGGCCATCTTGGACCTATATATTATTATTATTATTTATCAACTTATTCATGCGTTGGGCATCTTTCGATAAAAGGATTTTGTGTTTGGACATCTTGAGAAGCATGGGAAACTTTTTGGCCAAAGTCCATTGAAACCACAAAAGTGGCCTTATTTTAGTAGAACTAGAGTTAAGATCAATTCTCACATCCTTCTCTCTATTGTTTTGATAGCTATATTTCTTTCAAAATGTAATGGAAATGGCCTATGAACATTGAGAATAGCCGAATTAAGAAAATTATAGTGAGCATTTTTATGAGACTTCTTTGAGAAAATAGAGGGTGAACTTGATTAGAGGTAGAACATAACCATTATACTTAATTAACTTGGCATGAACAATACTTTGCAAGAGAGAGAATTAGAGGACTTGATTTGGGGACCGGATTTATGTGGAGCCGGTGCCCCCTCCAAAAGGCTTTTGTATTATAGTTTCTCCCATAAATAGAGACTTGGTACAATACAAGCTTTGTGTTCCTTGAAACCTTGATGGTGCACCGAAGATAGAGAACTTCATGCACCACAATTATGCCCGTAACTTAGCTAAATGAAAGATTTAACTTGTCCCTAGCCTCAGTCCCAATACCTCAAACACCTTCAAATGTGTCAGTAGTACTTGGCAAACAATCTGTTAACAAAAGATTTGCAATTTGAAGTTTTGTGCAGACACCCAGAACCAAGAATCCCTCAAGTCGATAGTCAGTTGGGAGTGCAAAGTACTCCACCGTTCTGAAGAGCAGCTACAAAGAGAGAAGAGACAAAGGAGCAACTGCAAGCTGGCTTCTAAGGTAAGAGGTTTGGATTGATAGTTGTTTGAGCGAAGAATTTGATGAATTTGAGATTGGGAACGTGCATCCAAGAACAAAAGAGAGTGGCAGTAGATCAGGCTAGTTTAGTGTCAACTGAGGAGAGTGTGAACCAGGCAAGGAGATCCACTAGCACCATTTATAGAGGATGGTAGTGAGATGGACACCTCTTTGGAGCAATCTTTTTACCTCATGGCTGACCAAAACATCATTGTTATCCCCCAGTAGAACCAAACGGGAAGAAGTAGCACCTCTAGGAATCCCACTCAGACCACAAGGTATACAACCCTTTACTTAGAAGGACCAAATGCCCATGGAGATTTGGTGTATGCCAATGCAAGGGGACGTAAAAGTTTATGTATAGAGGAAAAACCATCCGATGGAGTGGAATCCCTTCTAGTGTATGATGATGGGGACATATTTTATGATGATGAGGGAATACATTACCTCATTGTTAAGGACCCGGAGAACTATAACAAATACAAGGACAATGTTGCAAAAGGGAAGATGGTTTCTGAGATGAAAAAAATGCCTCCTCGGATAGATCTTCCTAGCGCCATCCTGGTGTTTGACAAGAAGGTGACTAAAGTAGTGACAAACCAAGGAGTGGTAGGAATCTACAAGTACGTGAATGGTAGGGCCAAAACATATTCAAGTGTTTAGTACCCTACGCTTTTGAGTTAAGCACGGAAAAGATTTTATACTTGTTTTCGTATGAATCATTTGAAGGGAGTCTCATAATATATGTTTACAAGTATGGACGGGAGTATGTGCTGATAGAAAACGCGGAAGTAGCGAGAATGATAGGCACTGGAGTAATTCCAACAGATCCAATTGCAACTCAGGGCCCAAACCCTACCCCTAACAAGTCTACAAATCCGTTTGAGGAAGTGGACGATACGGCCAGGTTTACATCTAGTCAAGCTAGAGTGGTTGAAACGCCAATTTTTCCTTCATATTTGAACCCAAACCTTGAATCTTTGCAATTCTGGTTGCGTCCCATAGTGACAAGGGAACATGAATTCTATAGAGGAGAAGTCCCTGTCACAATAGGACCATATGTAAACCAATGCCCACTTCCTCTTCCTCTTATCCCAAGGAGGGCAAAGGACCGAAGACGATGCCGACCACAATAAGATTCCCCTATATGGAAAGAATCAAGGCGGAAAGAAGATTTGCAACGGAACATGATAGAACCTATAGAGGATACGGGTTGGAAGAATCATTTGACGCCAGATCAAGAAATGAATGAATACCTGTAAGAGCAGAGAGACGACGACATTCTACAGTAAGGATGGTAGACCATAGACGTGTTAGACCTTCTCAAGTCCAGGAATGGGTTAACAAGAAATATTCAGGGGAAAGAGACCCTGGAGACCACGTGGCAGCATTCTTGAGAGTGATCGGAGCAAAAGAGGTCCAAGAATTTGGTACACAGTTTGCTAGATTTGGACTCACCTTAGAGGAAGACGTCGCCACCTGGTTTGATTCTATTGAAAGACGGGATTTTGAGACAATCTAAGTATTTGATGAATTTGTGGAGGAATTCTCTCAGAGAGGAATAGCTCACAATACGGTTTCACAAATCCATAATGTTCAAGCAGAGAGAGAATCTGTTAGGAAAGCAGCCTTACATTTGAAACGATACAAAAAATTCTGCTCAATGGAAGAATTACCCGCTCAATCCAGACAGATGTTGATATTCATCCAAGGATTGAGAAATGCGGATCTTCAGAAGGATTTGCATATGAAGAAGAGCTCAACTCTAAATGAATTGACCAAGGAAGCTCTATACTTAGTAAACAATTCTACAATCTACAGGGAAGGTGACTACAGGGACTTAGATGATGATTCATCATCACAACATAGTGGAAATAGGCCCACAAAGCCTGCACAAAAGAGTGAAGCACTTGGGAATCATGAACAACTCATTGTAGAAGTGCTCAAAAGAATAAGCCCATTTGCAAAGCCATAGGCTAAGCAAGCAAAATGGTGTGCCATTGAGGAAAAATGGACCAACCATGCAACGGAGGAGTGTTACTTTAACAAGGGATAAGTGGGAGAGAGACAATATGTCCCTCCAACCCAAGTAGCACCTCATCAAGTACCACCAATGCCTAGGTATACAATAGGGAACTTACCGGGACCTGTAGGGGTTGAACAGCCACAACCAGTCTTTGGACAACAACCACCCCTGCCAGAGCAATACTAGTGGGTGTAAGGTATACGCCTATCGTAGAGTAACCAAAGGAGTAAGCAACAGTTCCTGTGTCTACATATTATGAAGAGCCGAGTGGTTATGTGGCAAACCAAGTATACTATTCACCCAAAGAGATAGGAGCACCAGAACCATGGAGCGTGAGTGAAAATGCTGGACTACCATTGCCACACAGAATGCAAGTGAAAGCAGATATAGCTTAGATGAGAGAACGTTAATTTTCATCGCACATGGAGGGTTAGCGGGACCAAGGCCTGCTTATCAGCAATCAAGGAGCCCAAGGATGACCTCAACAACCAAAAGGACCTTGCTACAAGTGTGGTGGGAGCCACTGGTTAAGAGACTATCCCCATGAGGAAATAATCAAAGTAAATGCATATTGCATTGAGTGCGGAATCACTCATCTAATTCCCAATTGCCCAAATAATCCTAACAAGGGAGCAAAGGTAACATTGAACATACTAGGGGTTGTGCCATCTAGTAGTCGGTCGGAAAACAAAAAACTGATACGCATATAGGTTATCACGAGAGCGCAAGCGCATAGGGCAAGAGAAGAATCGAACCCTGAACAGATACACCTAGTGTCAAGAGGAAAAGTCAATGAAACACGTGGAAGGCTATGAAAGCACGGATGAAGACCAAGAAGGAATGTGAGCAGATGGGCCTAACGGAAGAGTTAAAAAGAACCACGGACAAATTAGAGAGATTGGAGAGTCAAACTAATCCATAAATACGAATTCTAGAGACTAGAGAATCCAACAAGATAAAGAAACAGAGGAGCACAAGCTCAGGAGGATCAGTGCTAGTCAAGAAAGTGAATGATCCCCTCAACGCACTTATGAAAGCCTATGAAGCACGACTTCACACGAGAGAAAATCGGGAACAGAAATGGATAGCTTATCCCTATGCAGAATTGGAGATGTGTCAGAAAATGATCTGAAGTGCCCAATCTCTGTTGGAACCACCTGAAGGTAAACCAAATACTGGGGTAGAAGTTCCAATTCTAGCAGCTATCACCCCAACAGGGCATGAAACAAAAGAAACAGATAAGGAACCACCAATTGAATTAGAAAATCCCACGATAGCGATGAATGCCACAGATCGAGCGTCTGAGGGATTCCATTCTACGATACCTGAGGCCTGTAGAGAGGACCACGGCTTAGACAATCTTTGGAGATAGATAAGGGAAGCAAATGAAGCAGCAAGGCTGAGTCAAAGAGTTAACCAAATCAATACAGGGAGGGATGTCTTTCTTCCACCAATAGATTAGGGAAGCAAATGAAGCAGCGGGGCTGAGTCAAAGAGTTAACCAAATCACTACAGGGAGGGATGTCTTTCTTCTACCAATAGAGGAATTTGAAGAAAGGACCCAAGTGGATATGGGTGTTCTGTCTTATTGGGGGGATATAGGATCCATAAGATCTTTAGAGAGTCAACCTCAATCTTTGAAAACCCTACCTTCGTACATGGGTGAGTACGAACCAAAGTCTGATGTGAAGGTTGTGCCAACACATAGACTTTCTTCAAAAAGATGATGGACTCAAAAGGGCTGATAGATGTCATAAAAACTAACATCTAATACTCCCAAATCATTTTCTCATGTTAAATTAATCATTTAATGTGGGAAAGTACCAGGGGAGTAAAAGCTAGAATATTGGTAAGGCTGCCAGACCAGTCTCTGTCAAGGATCCAAAGGTGGGAAAATAGGGATCCAAAGGGGGACAGTCTGCAAAAGAGCAATGTGCTTCAATGGGGCTTAACAGACCTAAGGTTCAACTCCATTAAGACTTCCATAGGCTAAGGTTCCAAAAATTAACTCATTTGTCCAAAGGACAAAATAGGGAAATATTGGATGGTCATGGGAAGACTCAAAAGTATTCCCACATCCCTAGGAAGGAGGGGGAAATCCCTTATTGTAGGGGATGAGAGAGAAACACACACACACACACACACACTCCAAGGCTCCCCCTTTACACAAAGGGAATACTGGACACATGTCAGGTTCCTAGGCCAGGTGCCCCCAAACTCCCCTCAAATCCTATTGGATGGCCATAGAGGTGGACCAATGAGAATTAGGCTAGAGTAAAATTAGTCTATTCAATTTAAAAATGCTTGATAAAAAACCAATTGAAATTAAGCTTCCTACAAGACTATTGGGCAGTCTACTAAGAGTTACTTTAATTTTTTACAATTGGAGAATCTGCAGGATCAATGGAAGCCAATCAATCACAAGCAAAGAAGAAGGGATTGTCCTAGAAGGACATTATTGCAGCCTAGTGAGCCCTACACACTACTAGAAGAGACGCTCAAGCCAGCCAAATCTTGGGTAGAGGAGATGATATTAGAAAGAGAAGGATTGGTGGTGTATCAAGGAACTTTCAGAGACATTCAAGAAAATATAGTGGATATCCCAACGAATCCACATTCAAGAAAATATAGTGGATATCCCAACGAATCCACGACAAATTTTGGAGTATGCAAAAAAAGAAGAAACACTCACCCAGATGGAAAGAGTACATTTGTACGACTTCTTCATAGCACTACCAGTGGGTGTAGATGTGCAAAGAGCCTACGAGCTAGTCAACTCAATCCAGAAAGATGGAAAGACAATGATTACTACTTTTGATGGACAGAAGACAGAGGTTGTGATTACACCTCAAATCATAATAGATGCACTAGGAGTCCATAATAAGGGTATCTCAGCTCGAGAAAGAAGAGATGAAGTAAAAGTCTACTCCCTCAAGAAATCCAATCAGACATTCAAAGACTTGGTAGACTCAAGGGTTGCAAAGATCTGCAAGCGTTACAACCAATACTTCCATGTTTGTAGCAAGTAGACACAAAAGTACACAACGCCTCTACATACAGTGGCCACTAAAATCACTTGGGCATTGAAAAGCAGTGTGCCCAAAGAGGTGAATTACACCCAATATCTGCATGAGAAAGTGGTTGACATGGTAGAGGTGGAGAAACACTGACAAAGATTGCATTTGAAGCTATCAGTGCAAGAGGACAGTGGCCTGACCCATCAACCCAAAATGACTGGTTCAAGTTAAAGCAAGACACAAAAGATGAACCACCAATAGCAGTGGCACCACCAGTTGCCACACGGCTTAGAAGAAGGCTAGAGATTGTACCAGAGGAAGAGTCTACGCGGAGCCACCAAGAAAGAAGGGTAAGATGGTGATGACAAAATAATCAAGACCCACAGAGACACACAGCCAAAAGGCCGCTCGGATTGAGAGGTTGATTGAGCAATTTAGGGCAGAACGGGCACTCAAAGGAGACTTTGAGGAGTATTGGGTACCAGACCCAGCAAGGAGATCGCAGAAAGCTTCTCAAGATCACTGAAGGATCAGTTCAATCATTACATCCGAGCCTATAAAGAAACTGAAAAGGTGATTGAAGAGCAAAATTTAGAGACCTTCACAATGGAGGAGGTACAAGATATCAAGTGGCAGCTGAAAGAAACGCCAGAGGCTCCAGTCAAGAAAAGCAAAGAAGGTGAATAGACAAAAAGTGCAACCCCACAACCTTCACCACCAAGCTCCACTACTCCTCCTCCAAGTCCAAATCCCTCTTCATCCCAACCACCACTCACTAGAAAAGACAGAAGAGGTAGCACCTTCACCAAAAGACAAGGAAAACGAAGAAAGGAACACTTATGAAGACCTCCTTCACGCAAGATACACATTGGCAAAGGCTTCTGTGGTGGTCTATGGAACTCCAACCCCACCGTGGACTACCAAGCAAGAGCAAGAGACTCGAAGGAGATTCCTAAGGAACATGTGAGAGTTGATAGATCATAAGTACCGCAATTAGACCAAGAAACACAGAGAAGGGCGCAAAAAAGGAAATCTCCACAGCGTGGAGTACCAGGGTTGGTCCAAATCCCGCATGCACCACAATGGAAACCTTTAGTTAGCCCGTGGAGATCACCTTGAACAGGAGTAATGTTGAGTATGGGACACCAAGTTTCCTTTTTAGGCCCGATCCTCAAACCATCAACAATAAGCCTGGTTGCATCAAATGAAGAGGATGCGAGAGCCGTAGTATCAAGTATCGGACAGAATCAAAACGCAGTCTCTAACACTAGCTGAAGAAAACAGTATGCTGCATATCATGGAAGACAATATGAAAATAGAACATGATCACCTCACAAACATGATCTACATTACAAACCATAAAGCTGAGGAAGCAGAACAAGATCTTGAGACTCTCAGTAAAACACTAAGAGAGGTCGAAAGCGAACGAGACACTCTGACACTACATATGGTGGAGGTTTTGCGTGAAGTAAAGAGTCTCCAAGAAGAGAAGAAAAGACTGGAGGACGAGATAGAAGCAACAAAAGATGAATTGTTGGAGATGAAAGCCAAATTAGAGCTCCAGGATTGGACAATCAAGAGACTCAGAGCAACCCCGAGGGCTGCAAGAGCAGATAGCCAAGCTATACAAGCTTTGGAAGCACAAATCACTGCTCTACAAAAGGAATTATGACTAGAACAAAGGCAAAGAATGCATATGGCATAAGGGTCCCTAACTGCAGAGGAAAGAATGAAGGCTCGACACCAAGAACTCCGCAAAGAACACGAAATGCTCCAACTACAGCTAGGTACTCTGCAAGAGAAGTTGGTAGATCAAGCAGAAGAAGGGACCAAAAAAGATAGACTTGCTCAATAGCAAATAACAGAACTACAAAAATAAGTAGTCAAGGTAAGGACACTGGAAATAGAGTCAGGACCTAGTGAACTTGGCATTGATGCAAGAGATGAGCCCTTGGAGGTTCTTGAAGGTGCAGAAGACCTACAACACCTAGAAGAACAGCTACAGACACAGGTGGAAGGAGAGCAACCTTTAACTGCATAGGAGGAGACACGTCTCCAAACTCTGATTGAACAATCCACAACTAAATACCACAAGGCAACCTTGGAGTGGGAGAAGCAAATGATACATTTAGTAGGAGTCCAAGGGCTTGCCACAAATGTGCTTAGGGAGAAATGGATGCAACCTTCACTCCCATACCCTCTTCTAAAGTATGAAGTGCTGGTGATAAAGAAAAGAGTTGAAGCGGAAGCAACAGAGCCAGTGTATGAGGGAGATGTCAAAGATTCAGATACTGCAAAGGAGATAGTGGACTCCAAACCAAAGTGGAGAAAAGTGTGGCTCCTCAAGTACCCTAGATTTTTAAAGTACTTGGTGGAAGCTCCCAAAAACATCAAGGAGACACTTTGTTTTGCCCAGTCTCTCGTGTACGCACATGGGAAAACCACACCAAAATCTTGAAGAAACATCCCACCTGGCTCAATTACCCATCTATGCCACCACCAAGGGAAGCAGAGAGAATAAGTGTATCTTTTATGGTGAAAACCTTGAAGGGCACCATTAAGATTTTCATTGGCTCCCCTGACTTGACATGTGTGATGATCAGGAAGATATTCAAAACCCTCTTGGCATTCATTGAAGTGTTCGCACCATCCAAAGCTATAGACTCAACCCTACTGTCAACAAGCAACACTGTCACCACAATGACATTTGATTTGTCAAATCAGCCATCCCCGGAGGTGTTATATCTGTTATACCAAAGGCTAATTTTCCTACCAAGCTACCACATGCAAGCTATTGAGGAAGCCTTCTACACTGGATTCTTTACTTACGACAGCAAAATATTCGGCCCCACAATCACCTTGGGCAACATAAGGTACAAGTCATACTTGAAGCTACTAAAGCCCCAAGGATTCCACTGACTCCAAGGCTAAGAATTCTTACCAAATCAGGAGATCAAGACCCATCATGTGAGGGATGACATGGACACGGATGGGGGGTTGTTGATGGCTACTACTAACACATCGGAAGAGCCCAATTTTTATAATACTTGTTTTGACAAACTTGTTGTAATAATTTTGGGACTCGATTGAGTTTCCCGATTGTAATTTAGTAATTATGCGGAATCTCTAACCCCACAATAGATGGTAGGATGTAATCTTGGTGAGTTAGAACCTCGAAGGCTGAGGTATAAAAGCCAATTTCTGTAAACCTAATACAACTTTTGAATTAATCAACTTTTTAGCTCCTCTAAGTATACATGATTGCGTGTTGTTTGTGGAGAGAGAGTGAGGTATTCTTCTTCTCCCTATGTGCTCTACGGTGGCTACATTGCGAGGGCGACCTCACCATTGTGTTAGCAACGGCAAGAGATACATTTCAATGCCAAGCTTGCGTGGTTTTGATCTCTTTGCAAGAGCTCTTCCACGAGCTTCAAGGTGAGTTTTCTCTCCAACCATGCATCCGTTCAGTGATTGCTACATGTCATTGCGACCATGACGGGAGGAGCTACGCCTTAGACCTAAGCATTTGAGAATCCGTGACCTGTAAATTTTGGCATGTCTTTATACGCGATTTTTGCACTAGGTGTTTATGGGTAGTAAGTTGGGCTAGAGACTATAGGATGATGTCCCCTAGGTGTGCTAAGGTTAGTCCTTGAGTTTCGTGAGACGATTTGACGACTTTACGTTGCGTTTTGGTGAGCATTGGTTTCATAAGGAAGGTAGTGGTTGCATGTTCTTAATGTGTTTCAATTGATTTCCTTTGGTAGTGATTGTCTTAGAAGGTCGATTAGGTGATTGACAACCATCTATATGTTTCCATGCACCTATGGGTCAAGCTTCGTCCTTGGTTGACATCTTGTTGTTTAGCCTAGTTCTCACTTTGCTAGCAATTGCGAGTAGTGTGTCTACCCGACAACACTTTGTGTTCCTTGAAACCTTGATGGTGCAATGAAGATAGAGAGCTTCATGCACCACAATTATGCATGTAACTTATCTAAATGAAAGCTTTAACTTGTTCCCGGCCTCAATCCCAAGACCTCAAACACCGTCGAAGATGGAGAGAGCCAGCAGGGAATGGGGGTAGGGAAGAGGAAGAAGAAGCATTCTTACAAGAAAGAAATAGTTCCTCACTTGTCACTCTTGTTTCTTAGCATACCATAATAGCATAGTAATGATGATGAAGAATATGGAAAGCTTAAGCATTGAAGCATGGATCTTGGTTGGATATGCATTCCATAGCCAAGAGTGTTGATGTAGGCTCTCAACTTCTCGACAAGCCTGGAGAAGGAGATTCAGTTTTTGCACTCAACACTTCAGAGAGAGAGAGAGAGAGAGAGAGAGAGAGAGAGAGAGAGAGAGAGAGAGAGAGAGAGAGAGAGAGTATATACCCCAAGCTAGCCCTCTACTTGCATGGCCGACCCCTTTCTAGCTCATGCATGTGGCTCATTGGCTCTCTCAAGCCTAGCCAATCACAAGCCTTGGTCACAACTAGCAATAGAGGTAGCCTTTGAAAAAGTGTCCTATTTTCCCCTTTGACAGAGAGGGCTTGATAAATGCTTAGACACATACTTTAATTAGCTCAATTTTCATTGAACCTCTCTAAGGGTCAACCAATAGGATTTAGGCACACCATGAGGGCAACCTAGCTAGGGGCTTGACATGTGTCCCGTTTGCCTCTTTGAGCAAGGGGCGTCCTTTGGATGAGGGAGTGGTCATTCAATCCCATCCTCTACTCTCATGGCTCACCCCCTCCTTTGTAGGCCTTGCTTTGACTTCAACTACCTCAAGCACCTTAGCCCCCAAGTACCTTAAGCATTTCAAGCACCTTAATCATCAAGCATGACAAGCACCTTAAGCACCTTAGTCAGCAAGCACGACAAGCACCTCAAGCCTTACTTAGCAAGCACGACAAGCACCTCAAGCTCAGCCTTAGATTGCCTAATGTCCTAGGTCTAAGGAATTTTAACACTAACCTTTGGAGGTCTTTAATGAAGCTAACCCTAAGTTCTTTCAAGCTCCATTAGCTAGCATTACTCTTTGACAGACCATCTCTCATTTGGACCCATTGACTTTGGTCCCGTGCTGAGATAGATCCATAAGCACATGTCTATATTCTAAACTCTTGTTCCCATTTATTCTCCCATATTAAATGATCAGTTTAATATGAGAAAATCATTTGGGTTAGTTAGATATTAGGTTTTATGACACTAAATTAGGAAAAAAATCGATCACATGCCAAAGCACTCTATCCCTAAATTATAGTAATTGTTGGGACAGCACAACACCACCTCCATAACAACCTAGTCATTGGAGAATCCCATGTGAGGTTATTTCTCAATTAGTTTGTTCTTAAAAGAACCCATTAGAATCCTTAGAAAATTATAGGGAAAATTACCAAAATACCCCTCTTATTTGTGGAAGTTCCCAAAATACCCCTCAAATTTCAAAAATTCTGAAAACACCCTCAATATTTTGTCATAAATTCCCAAAATGCCCTTCAAATTTTCCAAAATACCCCTGGTTATGAAATTAAATTTCTCCAAAGATTAAAAGATTTGTAGCTTTTCATAAGAAGACTCATTGCTTATCAATATAGGATGCTAAATCCAGAATTTGAGTCGACTATGTAGACTTTGGAAATGAATTGCTTCATTATCTTTAGACATAATTGCTTTTTTTTTGCGAGGTAATTTGTGGCAAATTACATGTTAAGCATGCAAACACGGATCTCAATTATTAAAAAGAATTAAAGATTAAAATATCTTGAACAATCCAACCAAAATAGATACAAGGGTATTTTGGGAATTTCCACAAATTAGAGGGGTATTTTGGTAATTTTCCCAAAATTATGTACGAAGTTCAGTGCTTGGCATTACCATTGCTCATTTGTGGAAACTTTTAGCATTTTATCTCTCTACCTTATAAGCACATGTGTGTGTCCCTTAAATTTAGTTCATATACGTATTATATACACATCAACATAAAATATAACTTGAGAAAAATGGGAGCTAATTTCATTAAAGTTCTTGCAATAATCCAAGAAAATGCCCTCTTACAAAACGAAACCTTTGAGAGAAATTATCTTCCTTCCATTATGTAAAGATTGTTTGAAGTATATTCAACACAGGATAGGTGGATGAAAGTACAAGCTGGATCATACTCGTTTTCCCACAAAGAAAAGACTTGTGTGTGTGTGTTTTTTTTTTTTTTTGGGGGGGGGGGGGGGGGGGGGGGGGGGGGGGCTTGTGACTAAATGGCACGGAGTTTTGAATGAAGACCCCGCCATGGGATCAACGACGGACAGCAGATGGGGGGAATCTTGAGACGATCGGATGGCCGAAAAACAACGAAGGGTCACCTTTAGAGTTTCAAACTCAGACGGGTGTTGTGCAGACTGGTGAGCTAATTAGACGTGCGTGTTCATTTTGATGAAATGGATGCGTGTTCACATGTACTTATGCTTGTTTGAGTTTATACCTCGAATGTTCGAGTTTACTTTTTAAGCATTCGACGATCAGGAGTGCCTCTACTTTTGTGCGTGCAATTTTCATCCGTGGATCCCATGGCGGGGTCTTCATTCAAGACCCTGTGTCACTTAGTCCCGGGTGGGGGGGGGGACTATGTAATCGCGTTAATGTAGCACGCAAGTTTAGCAAGAGGGTTTTTTAATGCAAACATTCTCGGCAAATTAACAAAGAGACATTAACAAAAGGGGTCTTTATATTTCATTTTGAAAAATATTCCTAGAAGAAGGGGTCATTTTATGCATTCAAACATGTTTCAAAAGGGTTTTTTAATTACTCCCTTCACGCATCTTGCATGGGGTTCTGAATAGTGCCTCCCCGAGGGAAAAGAAGTGTAATTAAAACTTTTTCTTTGAGGAGGAGCTTAGAGGGATCCCTTTTAGAAAGGATTTAAACATGGTTAAAGCTCTTGGCCCTTGCGATCCAGGAACAAAATGAGCTGCACCTCTTACCGTTGCAAATGAGAGCGTTCCATTACCATATGTGATGGCCCATCCACCAACCTTCAAAATCAAACCAACACTCCTTTAATAATGTGCCCATCTTAATAACATAATAAATTTTAACATTATAGCTTTTCTTTTAGAATTAACATTTTTATGGATTATGTAATATGAAGAGTGAAGAAAGAGATATCTGAATTTATATGTGATACCTGGTCCCCTTCAAACCAATTTTGATAAGGGGTAGTTACGTCTAGTTTCATGGAATGCGCTAGCTTGGATACAATCTTTTCACTACCAACCAATGGTAGAACAGAATCTTGGTCTCCACTGCAAATACATCATGCTACCGATAAGAATCGTGCTCAAAGTAATGTTGAAAATTATAAACTTTTGAAAAAAAATTCTAGTAGCATGTGCTAAATGTTAATGTGTAATGTTTTCTACACACCTATAAACTAAGATTCTTACTCCAGCATTCAAGATCTCCTTCAAGACTGGAACCATTGTTAAAGGAGCATGCATTAAGTCATACTCTGTGACACTAAGAGAGCCACAATCCAATTTACATTGGGATTAGTGAGCTTAATGCTAATCAAATCACTATATTCACTAACTTTGCATTGATAAACACAACTTATAATCTTCATAGACAGCTTATGTTTACCTTGTGCATATGCTCCATGAATATGGCAAATTTGTTGCATTTGCGTGCATCTTAGCTTGCACATCAGGTCTATTCAAATAGACCGTCACTTCATCCGTTATGCACACGTCTTGTCCAATGTTGTTAAATCCGTCTGAGTTGGCTTGTCCAAGCATGTGAAGAGATGTTACCTATTTAAATTAGAAGAACAACCCTTTTTGTGTGAAAAAATCATATGTAAAATTCCTAGAATGTTTCAAAAAAAACATAATTTCTCGTTGGTTATTCCTCATCCCCTCCGTTGAGGAGTATGATCTACACTATTAGAAATATCCATAGCAGTGCTTAAAGTGTGTATTTCTATTGGTTCATGAAAATTCAACACAAATGCTACTCTCCCTCTCTTAAGTTTGTGTGTACAGACACATGTTGCATATAAAGATGATTGTGAGCAATCATCATAAATTCAAACCAGTACTTAATTAGGAAAATTACCTTTTGTTTTCTCATTCTTTGCTTCATCAATTTGGAAGTAGTATCTTGAAGGCACACATCCACAATGATGTCGTAGGCGTTAATTCCCATTCCATATTCAACATCACTATCATCTAATGCATTTTCACAATGGTCGGATAATGAGTCTGCTGAAAAATTGCAATACTTTGTGATTCTTTCCATTGTTGCATATGAAATAAGACCATGACTCGAAAAATACTCATAGCTTGACCCAAAATCATCCAAGTCATCAAGTAGTGGATTTCCAATCTATAAAACAAAGGATACTATGGAGTTAGGTCACAAATATGAGACTAAGCTATATAACCCATTCAATTGTATGAAGCTGAAAACAATGAACAACATGGTCAAGAGTATTTCCAAGAGCACATACAGCTATGGCTTTAAGATTCAGTACGGATGTGCCGTTTGCTTTCATGTAAAGAAGCACATTTTTGGCAAGCTGTGGCACATAATGCCCTGCCACATCAATTTTTGTTAGCATATGCAATCAAGCTTTTCCCCTTCAAGATGTGATAATCAAGCCTTTTCACAACAGCAAAAAGACAAACAAACAGAGAACAAATTATGCATGCTTTTAATGATGTGAGCTCTGAAAGACAATGTTGTTGCATTTTAGAAAAAAGAAAAGCGTTGTGGGCTCTCAATAATCATTAACTAATTGGGGGGGATTTGGGCAAAAGCAGTAGAAAACCTAACACTAATATGCAAAAAGTACCCTAAACCCTAAAGCCAATCCTGAAGAGGATGCCTTATACTAATATCCCAAAACGATTGTGTTTGGTGCAATCAGTACCTAGCAAAGTTAAACAATAACATTAATCACGTGATTGCATAATATTATGTTTGTCTAACAGGGTTATTTTTCATGGAGTCACACAAATGGTATTAAGAAATAATTTTCCTTCATACAAAATATTCACCCTTAGGCTGTAGGTATGGAAGCACAAAATTGTAATGTAACATTTGTTAATTAATGTTTATCTATAAACTTGTAAATCTAGAAAGATATAATTGTTAACCAAGGGTGTGCAGGCAAAAATATCTTACATAATTAAGACAAGATTCACAAGACATTAGCTATATACCTGCATAACTCTCTCCTGCAATATAAAAGGGCCGGCCTTTGTATTCCGGAAATTTTTCCATCCAACCAAGAAGAAACATCAAGTTATCGTGCGCTGGTCAATTTGAAACCCGTGATGGTAAGCGTTTTTGACTTCACATGTGCTTTAATTGTAACTTGTTGTAAAGTAATTGATCCTTGGCAAAAATGTGGTACTTTACCTACCAGTGTTGGCATCATTTGCATGAGAATCAAGGTAGTCAGAGCTAGTATTAGAGTAGGAGAAGCCAACACCAGCGGGTGATTCAAGGAAGAGGACATTTGAATCTGCAAAATCATAGATTGTCGAAGGCTTTACATGAGGAGAGAATGGCATTGAAAAGAGGAACATGTAATGTAGGTAAGCTTACGTGCTTCAAACCCTTCTACTTGGTAATGATTTTCTCCAATATTCATGAAGGATAGCCACAAGAAGATTTAGAAATTTTCTCACGTAGGAAAAGGGAGCCTTTTTCAAAATTTTCATACAGTGCATAACATCATGAGCTTCTGCTCGGGAGGCATCGCATACCTAGCTAGGTACGATTGGGGGCAGGAGACCACCGGGCCGGCGGTCCCCTACCCCGAATCGTACCTACCTAGGTATGCCATGCCTCCCTCACAGAAGCTCAGGATGTTGAGTTAAGTCATAATGTGGGAATTATTGTGAGAATCTGTCCAAAACTTCTTGTGAGCATATGACTAGAATAGTTCCATGTTTCCAAGTTAAATAATGTGTTCTCTTTTAAGTTTTAGATCTTTCTATTCTAGATTTGCAAAGGCTTTTGCCAGAAATGCAAAGATTCTATATTGTCAATATATAGATATTGCATCCAAAGTATGGCCGATATGCAGGTCTTGAGGAAGGCGAGTAGTGTGTTACATTTGTTCCAAGCATTATCATTCTTCTTGAGGTCCCCTTTTGGTGTTGTGAAAAATGGTCCAAGCTCTGTGAAGGCACCAAAACCTAGAGAAGAGCATCCGGGACCTACATGCACATTCAAAAGGGCAAAAAAAACTGTTGCAAAGAAATAAGAATGGCAAAGCAATAGTAGCTGCATGAACACTAATTATATATGGTTGCTGACTACATGCTTGGGATGAATTATAAATGACCTCCGTTGAGCCAGAGGGTGAGGGGGCTGGTGGAAGGAGGCGAGCTTCCGGCCTCCACGAAGTAGTAATAGAAAGCTCGCCCTGCGCTGGCATCCACGGTGACGTAACCACCATACTGCTTGAATGGAGCTGCGCCAGGCTGCCCCGGCAACAAGTCGATGAGGTCCGCCTCGAAGGCCGCCTGGGCCCCCCCACAGCAGCAGCAGCCCAATACCCACATGATCATCAGCAGGCGCCTCCTCGACGTATTCATCAGGAGGCCCATTGGCGCTCTCTCTCTCAATGACCCCTTCAGCTCCTGATCTTTTGCTAAATAGCTACGTGGAGCTGCTTGGCGTATACTGCTGCCGCCCGCTTCCTACTTCCGGCGTCAATTACGAATGCCCCAAATTCCAATTTCGTTCTTCACTATGATGGTAACGCGTCCAGACCATATGTAGCCATCCATTCAGAGAGTGTCATTAAAGATCTAAAGAGAAAATGAACGAGAATTGAAACACAATTGTACGGATGTGCATTCGACCACCTCTTAATGGACTCAAAAAATCTTTTGATTTTCCACCTTCAGGTTTCATGTGTCTTTTCATTTCCTAAATTCATCCACAAAACCACCACACCATGATTGCCGTAAGGTATCTGTCGATTGCTATCGGCCTCGCTTTCTCATTATCTTATCGTCGGCTCCCTTTCTTTTGGGAGCAGTTGGAGGCCATCCCTGCTGGCTTTGTGAAGAGCATAAACTGCGGCTATAGTTCTACATGTTGCTCGTCTTTTCTACATGTTTGTCATCTTTAGCTTCGGAGACTGGGCTTGGAATTCTCCCCCAAGGGCTTCCTCTCACGTGGCAGTCGATTGGCATCCCTATGGCAGCGAGGGTCTATGTGTTGGGGCTCGGCTCTCCATTAATAGCCTGATGTTGCATTAAAGGGTTTGTTGGTGGATCTTGGCTTCGATGGTTCTGCGTTCTCTTTGCATGCGTCTCCCTTTTAGTCTTGTTCGGTTGGCCCTTTCAACGATGGTGTTTGATCTTGGTGGTAGCTTTGTATCGGTCGCGTGTTCTGCTACGGTGGTGCTTTTCGGAACATGCAGATGATGGAGTTTCTAGACTCTTCCTTCGCGGCGATATGTCCTTTCTTAATGCATTGTTATGTTCTCAGAGTCAATGTTGGGTTGTTCTGGGTCTTGCAATGGGTGGCTCCCCGTTTAGACAATGTATGGTCTTATTCTGAGTTGGTACATCTTGAAGATAGCCTTTTATTGGGGTGGCAGTCCATGGAAGGTCTGTGGCAACCTTAAGTGTTGATGCTCGATATGGGAACTGGCTGTAACTTTTGATTATTCTTTTTTACTCTCCTTGGCTTATTTTGAGCTTGAAGAGATTGTATGGTGTTAGTTTTGATATATTCTCAACCTCCACAACTATAAAAAATCTCCAAGTGTTTACCGCGTTGTTTTACCGCATTTTGTAGAGAGAAGGTGCAAATTCAATTAGAGAAACAAGAGAGAGAAGGATGGGTTTTTTTTTGTGTTTAAAGTATTACCACGACTTTCTCCGCTGTTATTACCGTGCTTATTACCGTTGTTATATCCGACTGCCAAATTTAGCGCTTAAACTCTTAAATTCTTGCTTAACCCTCCTCCCCCCCCCAAAATTTTGGTGTTTCCCTCTTCTCAATAAAAATTAAAGAATATTGTATATAATTTTCAAATATAAAAAAGAAGAGAGAGAGAGAAAGAGAAAGAGGGGAGAGAACGAGGCGGAAGATATAAGATTACACTTGGTTACAACTAAAATAATCATTGTCAATTGATTAACATAATTGAGCATAACTCAAATCTAAAGAGAGGAAGAGGAGAGAGAGAGAGATGAATGGATTACACGACCAAAAAACTTCATAGCTGCAAAATGTTTATGAATCATCTTCCAAAAGATCTCTACATGAAGCATCATCCAATTCTAAGCCCATGGCTCCTAAATCAATAAAGAGAGAAACGGAATTGTCGTTTGTAGATGCATTGCCAGCTTCATCATCTTCGAGTTCGTCATCCTCCATCTCATCATCTTCATCATCATGACAATCATCCTCGCTAAGACTTGTTGCCACCAGACTTGATTCATCGACCTCCCTCTCCTCTGTTTCCACCTCATCCAAAGTCGGAGGTGGAAGAGGGTGGAAGATAGTCTCCACTTCATTAGTAAAAAAAATGGTTCTCCCGCGAGGTGTTACGGGAATTACGAACCAAAGTTTTGGTTGGTGGATTGATGGGATATAGATGACCTATAAAATAGAAGCTCAAAGTGAGTAGCATTGGTATAACTAACGCAACAAGAAAATAATTTTAAAAAAAGTACATGTCACTCACCTGCTCACAATTGCGCGGTAAAACTAAATTGTCATACCTCCCTATGTGATGCACAATAGAGTCCACCATGTAGAGGCCATTCTCATGTCATCTAGACACATTTGCAAACCACTTTCACTCGAAGATGAAGGTATGAAAGGTTCTAAAATTTAACCTTTAGTATCCTTTCAATAGTTCTGCAGTACTTGGCTTCATCACCATCTGTGTCAACGTTGCCCATGATGGCACAATCCATGGTGGTTCTACGCTCGTCAATGTGACGCGTACGAAAGTGACGACCCTTTGACCATATAGAGTTAAAGGAAAGGCACTACAAAATAGAAAAATATATTAATTTATCAAATACATATTAAAGATAATTTATCAAATACATATTAAAGACAATATGGTTTAGGTATATGAGTACTCTACCTTTGGTACGTAGCCTCATGCATACTCCCATTCTTTGTTGGTGATGTCTTCTCCGCGCGCTTTTGCCTCGGTCATTCTCTCATGAATCCACTCTGCACTAATGAGACCTGGGAAACATGCAAGGTGTCTATGCACTGGGGGTGCCCTCCTTCCTCCATGTGCTTGTTTCCATGCTGTCCTCTCTTGCAAACACCTTGCCTTTGCCACTATCCACGAGTCCACCCACTTGGTCATAATCTTTGCATTGAGAATGCAAAAGTTATCGACCACTCGGGATAGATTCATATCCATGTTAAGTAGTTTCCCCTTTCCACTTGGCAAGTGTGAAGTCATCCTTGCATCTTCCTCGTCTGACCACATGTGAGGCATTGAGGGATCAACTTGTGACAAATACTTTCATATGTAAACAAATGCCTCTTGAACGATCCACCCTTCGGGCATACATGCCTCTGGTTGAGACTGTAGCCGCACAAAATCTTTGAGAGTCTTTAAAAACCTCTCTAAGAAGAACATCCATCGTGCGCGCACTACTCCACATATAGCTATCTCCTCCACCACGTGAACCAAGAGGTGAATTTGACTAAGAAGGACCGATCGAGGAAATACATCTTCAATGGCACACACAGTTTCTGTTGCAAGTGTTTGAGCAACAGGGATAGCATCTGTTTCAATTTCCTTGGAGCTCACAAATCTGCAAGAAAACACACAAGGATACACTAAGTGCTAGTTGAAATTATTGTATACATAAAAAGGGTGTAGTTGAGTGGAGTCTTGTGGTGTACCTTACTAGCTCTCCTAGTTTGAAAATAGCGTCTCTGACTTTCTTGTCCCGACATATACACATACTCACCGGCAGAATGAGCTACAATGTGAATCAGGGAAAGGGAAAGTGAGTGATAGTCATACACACAAACTATAGATAGAATAAGGAGTATGTAGATTACCTGAAGCATCTTGTGCCAATCATGGGACTTCAACCCATACAATTGAGCGCTTCCACCATTCTTCGCTTTTGTGAAAGCTCCCTTTAGCGACCTCATGTATCATGTTGGTGTGCGAATAGAGGCAATGTAACCCTTCACCTTGTCTAATTCTTCTTTGGCTAGCATCCGTGGTGCTTTAGGAAGCACAATCTTTCCATTTGGACCACGTCGTGGAGTAGCAGAGACGCGGAGACGTTTTAAAAGCCTCAAATCCTCCCTCGCACCCAAAGAGTCCTTCTTGCCAATAATGTGGTCCCATAGTGTTTGGGCTACATTTTTGAATATGTGCATGGGATCCAAGAGGTGTTGTATTTTTAAGTCCTTCCAATATGGACGTCTTAAAAATATGGAATACCTTGACTTACCTTTTGGTAGAGAACACGGAGCCGGATTGTTGTTGTGGTGTTCCTCCCAAATGGTTACCCAATCTGCCATCGTGAGCTTTAGAGGAATCTTCCCACTTGTTGGAGCCTTGTGCTTGTTATGCCCTTGGGGTAAGAAACGATGGTTGTTTCGATAGATTACCTTGCGCAAGTAATCGGGCCTCTCCGTCACCAACGATGGCCCGCAAATAGGCCCCGATGTGGACAACCCTGCATACATATCATATGGTTAGAGAGATGAGTGAACTAAAGTGATCTAAAGGGAGAGAGGGAAAGAGGCAAAGAGAGATAGAGGAAAGGGGGTTACCAGAAATCTCTCCAAGCCCAGGATAGTCGTGCATAGTCCACATAAGGATTCGGCACGGACACGCATCATTCCATCATTTGAGCGATGGTTTGCATACCACGCAAGAAGCTCTATGGTAGACATGCTTTTAAACATGTATTGGATGCAAAGAATTAATGAAAAATATCTCAATACCTTGCGGGGTAGGTGTGCCCCCCTCACTCTTGTCTTGTATCGTGCCTCCCCACACACGGGACATGAGGTAGCATGTGCATGTTCATTGCAATATAGCATGCAATCGTTGACGCACGCATGGATGCGCTCATACGCCATTCCATGTGCAGTGACATATGATCTAGCTCGGCGACGATCCGGAGGCATGTGGTGATCTTCTGGCAACATTTTTCCCATCAAACTACAACAAACATGCGTATTAGTATAATTCCTAGAAGACGACACCATAAAAAGAGAGGGAGAGAGTATATAAAAGCCACATTCCATATTTACAGAAGTAGTGCATCGACACTTGCATTACTCCAACCAAATTTTGCTTGCAAGTTGAGTACTTCCAACGATGCTCGGAGCACCGAGTACCATGCACCGTCGTAAAGAGGAGTTCGGGCACTTGTCATCAATCTATCTTCCGTTTCGACAGCCCGTTTAGTGCATGGCTGACAATCCTCCTCGCATACGTCGCGCTCATGAGCTAGTGACTCATCACACATGTTGAACATGTGCTCATCCTCTGCCTCAAAGTGCGGCGAAGATGCCATAGGAGCTACCGATGTAGAGCCAACGGGAGGATCACCATACGATGCACCCAAATCGCCCAGTGGCTCTTGCGTCTACCGTTCAGCCTTGTGCGTCAGTGCACCACCACCGAACACAGACCAATGGGACACCTCCTCAAGCGACGGGAGAGTCACGCTACCATCTCTCCGAGCGCTTTTCCGAGGATGCCAAAGCCCTTCTTTCTCCACGTGCTCCAAAGCAATGCACTTCAAGCGAAAGATTATCCTTTTACACTTGACGCAAGGACAAGGTAGTTTTTCCTTGAGCCAACGACCTCGCTCTGGGCCTCCAGGGGGACCACGATCATCCCAGTCAATGTCCTGCACACACGAAATGTTGTTTATTTAGTCATGTGTCCTAAAAAATAAATAATTAGAAAAGCACTTAATTCCATTTAAAAAATTACATATAGTTAAAGTCAAAGAGAATAAATGACAATGAGTGTTAAAATTATTTTTTAACTAAAAGAGAATTGAAAAAAATGTAATTAATAAACATTTAAAAGTACTACAAAATAAACTATCCATAAAAAACTAAAAATCTTCATCAAAAAACTCAAAAGGCTTAAAAATGAAATAACGTATACCTAAGGGTAGAGGGGGTGGTTTGTACCCCCCCCCCCCCCCCCCCCCCCCCCCCCCCCCCCCCCCCCCCCCCCCCCCTCTCTGCAACCTCGGATTCGCATGTATCCGTTTGAAATGACCGGCCACGGTAATATACGCGGTAAAGACGCGGTAATAACTGGCGCCTAAAAAAGGCAAGAAGACATAATATGCCGCGTTTTTGCAGCATACCCTGCGTTCTTGCTCTCCGTCATCGCTCCCAAGCTTCACCCCCTCCCCTCCCCCACCCCCTTCTCCCTTCCCTCTCTCTCCTTCAACAAGCCTCCCCCTCCCCTCCCCCACCTCTCCCTTCCCCTCTTCCTACCCCCTCTCTCCTTCTCCAAGCTTCCCAAGTTTTGTCGAAGAGGGTTTCGTCCAAGTTTTGGCGAAGGGGGTATTCCGCCATCATCTTTGGAAGCTCAACCTAGTCGAAGCTCAACCGCGTTACAAAGAAAGAGGTAAACACAAAAGCATATCCCCCCTCTTTCCCTTTTGCTTTCTACTACTACACACACATACACACACACACGCATAAATCCAAAAAAAAAAAAAAAGAAAATCCATAACATACCTCGTTTATTAGGAAATGGTTGCTTTGCACGGCTTGTTTGAAATGGTTGCTTTGCTAAGCACTTTTGAAAATGGTTGTTTTGCTAAGCACGTTTGAAAATGGTTGCTTTGTTACGCACGTTTGAAAATGATTGATTTATTACGCACATTTGAAATGATTGTTTGGATAGAATGTTAGATAGAAATAGAGAGAGAGAGAGAGAGAGAGAGAGAGAGAGAGAGAGATGTTAAATAGTGAGAGAGAAAGAGGGATAGAGGTAGATAAATAGAGAGAGATGATTAATGAGAGGGAAAGAGAGATAAAGAGGGAGATAAATGGAGAGAGAGAGAGAGAGAGAGAGAGAGAGAGAGAGAGAAAGAGGGATATATATATATATATATATAGAGAGAGAGAGAGAGAGAGAGGGAGAGAGAGAGACCACATGTTTTTTTATACCAGAGCACAAACAAGAGCAACCAAATAGTGGAGATACAAACCATATCATCCGTAGGAGAGAGAGAGAGAGAGAGAGAGAGAGAGAGAGAGAGAGAGAGAGAAAGAGGGATAGGTAGAAATAGAGATAGATATATAGGGAGAGAGAGAGAGAGAGAGAGAGAGAGAGAGAGAGAGAGACCACATATTTTTTCATACCAGAGCACAAACAAGAGCAACCAAATAGTGGAGATACAAACCATATCATCCGTAGGAAGGAGAGAGAGAGAGAGAGAGAGAGAGAGAGGGATAGAGAGAGAGAGAGAGAGAGAGAGAGAGAGAGAGAGAGAGAGAGAGAAAGAGGGATAGATAGAAATAGAGATAGATATATAGGGGGGGGGGGGGGAGAGAGAGAGAGAGAGAGAGAGAGAGAGAGAGAGAGAGAGAGATAAGGTGAGAGGGAGAGAGGGAGGGAAAGAGAGGAAAACAGGGAGATAGAGGGAGAGAGAGAGAGAGAGAGAGAGAGAGAGAGAGAGGGAGGGAAAGAGAGGAATAGAGAGAGATAGGGAGAGAGAAAAATTGGGCTCCAAAGAGATACCTGAGCAAACAATATCAAGATTACCTTCAAGGCGAGGACGCTTTGTTGAACGAAGTGCTTGCTGTACATGGAGGCACATGCATGACTCTAGGATGGAGCTTCCGCTTCGTAGTTCAACTGCACGACCAAGAAGGAGAGAGAGAGAGAGAGAGAGAGAGAGAGAGAGAGAGAGAGAGAGAGACTCGGTGAGAGAAATAGAATTACTTATTGTATTACATTAGAATTATAATGTTACAATCAATTGATCACTTAGACGTTGAATCTAGGTATAGCCAACACAAAACGATGGCTATATTTACAACCTTAACATATATATGTGTGTACATATATATTTGTTTATGCATGTATGTAGGCACTAAGTACGGGAGCATAGCACCCGAAGGTTAGACGCTTCCTCTTGGGTATAGTCCTTTTTTAATCGTGGCATTGCGGTCATTGATCCACTCATGCATAGATTACCGCAATGTACGTTTGGTTTTACCATGGTTGAGACTGCGATGATATCTAAGAGGTGCAGTTGACCTTTGGCACTACTAGCCTCTACTTAGGTCTACTAGTATGTATATGTATCTACGTGTTTGTGTGCTAATATATATATATCCTCTGGGAGAGAATTGTAATGTTACGATCAATTGATCACTTAGACATTGAATTTAGGTGCAGTCAACACAAAACGATGGCTACATTTACAACCATAACATATATATGTGTGTACATATATATTTATTTATGCATGTATGTAGGCACTAAGTACGGGAGTATAGCACCCGAAGGTTAGACGCTTCCTCTTGGGTATAGTCCCTTTTTAATCGTGGCGTTGCGGTCATTGATCGACTCATGCATGGATTACCGCAAATGTACCTTTGGTTTTACCACGGTTGAGACTGCGATGATATCTAAAGAGGTGCAGTTGACCTTTGGTACTACTAGCTTCTACTTAGGTCTACTAGTATGTATATGTATCTACTTGTGTGCTAATATACTTGTGTATGTATTTATAGATGAGTAAGTAGGGTGGAAAGCTTAATCTTATATTGCTCTTTGTAATGTAGATGTCAGACGAGAGACCAACTAGTGAGGAGCAACCAGTTGGCTCTTTTCTTGGTTGATTCACATCTCAGGTGGGCTCCCACCTGAGGTGGACATCACCTCCAGTGGACCCGAGTCTTGAGTCGGTGAGAACAAGCAAAGAAATAAAGAATGTTTCTACGTAGTTAACCCTAAACCATGAGTGTCATAGGTTTTTTTTCGTTATTTGCAGGCATGGCTATCCTACACCTACCCTTCTCAGGTTCCTCCATCGGTCGTAGATCCTGACTTATAGCGGGCTATCTCTTTACGAGAGCAGTACCTTCGTTCGACAGAGGATTTGTTTGGCCGCTACACTCCGCAGCAGCTTGCGACCTACGATATTTCTCTGCAGACTACACCATGTGGGAGTCAAGGAGGGACTCCTTACCTACAGAGCTTCGCACCGACGGCACCTCCCTCTACTCTCCCTTCCTATCGTCCTACTCCTATTCCATCGCATGGTCCTACTCCCCTTGCATCACAGGGTTCTACTCCCATGACATCATAGGGTCCTACGCCACTCCATTCCACTCCTGCTTCGCCATGACATCGTCGACGAACTTCCTCTGGCAGCATGCGTGGACGCTCGTCTCAGGACAACTAGCGCCATGAGAGATGAAGCGGCGGCGGGTCTTATGGTTTCGCATGTTTTGGTAGTGGCGGGGGAATAGAGTGCCCACTTTCAGAGCATGTCGCCCCTAACGCAGAGGATGAGGATACTGACACACCCATGTCAGACACGCATGGGTGCTACTACAAGATTAAATATGATGGGGAGGTGGATTTCGGCACAGCACAAGGTAGGTCATTTAGACGCCATCTACAAATTCTTATACATTCAACGTATAAGAACTATTTTATAAAAATTAGAGACCAACTTTCCGATTATGCACGGGATATATGAGGACGCTCTGTTAGCTAGATTTTCAAATGGCCCCGATCAACGTTTTTCACAACAATGGTTGGAGGGCTACATAAAGACATTTCTAAAAAACAAGCAATCCAGTGTGTGGCGCGCAGCAGCCAACCAGGTCAAAGATCCAGACAGGAGTTAACACGATGGCAACATGACAGACGTGGAGTGCGAGTGGAAAATTCAAGAGAAGAGCGATCAAGCTACGATGGGCTCATCATACAGACAACAACGCGAGGCTCGCGCAAGACAAACTCCCACGCACTATGGCTCAGGAGGTAACGGAGCTTGGAAAGATAAATATGTATTTGGTATTGTTATTGCTAACTTATGAAAATGTCACCCTCTTTCGATCAACCAGAGAGATGGTCAAGTATCGGGAGCGACATACAGAATTTGATACTTGGCGATAGTTGTTCGAAAATAACCACATCTCTCGCGAGCAATTCGACGCGACGGTTGGACCACTATAAGCGGTAAGTTTAAACAAGTAATTTTTTATTAATTGTTTTGAGTTGTTAATAATTGTTTAATTTGGTTTGGGTTTATGTAGAGTCAAGGTGATCCAACATACGTGCCTCTGGACAATGACGAGATAGAGAAGGATTAGATAGAAAAATGTTTTGCTAAAACTTTCGTAAAGTCTCAATGTCGCACGATGTATATACAACTATTTACTTTTTATTGTAACTTTTTTGAATAATTGATCTTCTACATTTTTAATTGTCAAGGTAAAGTAAATTCAATTTCAAATCTTTGGTATTTTTTATACTCTTTCAAAAAACAATTGATGTTTCATTGTTTTATGTAGGTCAAAAATAAAGGTGCTCATTTGGGCCACCCAAATTTGGGTGACTCAAATGAGCACCTTTATTTTTGAATTGACGTGTAGCGACAATAAGCGCGGTAATAGTAGCGGCAAAGGTTGCGGTAATAGCAGCGGGTATATTGCCGCGACTATTACCGCGCTTATTGTTGAGAAACCACTACCGCGTGCATAGCCGCGGTTATTGCCGCCCCCGCAAATTTTTCTCTCTCCTTTTTCCTTTCTTTTCCACGGCAATGTTAGCGGTTATAGACAAAAACTCCTCTTATAGTGCACTAGCTGTTGGCAGTACTCCAAAACAAAAAGATGTTTTGAAAGGATTTTTATTTTTCTGAGAATACAATACCACTACTGGCAACTCTATCTAAAATATTACTCATTACTATCGAAGATTCCACCACCACGCTACCTTGCTTCTCTTCCGTAATGTGCCCTAGTTTCGCCTACCCGTCCTCTTCCCTCGCTGTCCCTTCTCTTTCCCCTCAAGACACATGCCGTCTGTCACGACCTTGCAAGTCTGTGCATATCCATCATGCGGCAGAGTGTCTACTACTCTCATAAAACCTACTCCGCTTTGGTTGACATGCGAAGGCCCTCCAACTTTGCCTCCCTTTCTTATACGAGCCTAATTCTTACTATCAGCAAGAAGACCAAGGAGATCGTTCGAAACAACCTTTGTATGAGAAGAAGGAGAGAGAGCATCTGCTAAAAGGAACTCCCTTCTAGGCTTCCTCCACAAGCGAACGCAATCCTGATTGCACTTCGTTGTTCCCTTCACTGACCCTCATGCATGCGACTCTACACGGAAAGAGAGAAAGAGAGAAGACAGCGTTGTCGTGCTCCGCATCCTGCTTGGCTGTGTGTATGTGTGTGTGTGTGTGTGTGTGTGTGTGTGTGTGTGTGTGTGTGTGTATGTGTGTGTGTGTGTGTGTGTGTGAGAGAGAGAGAGAGAGAGAGAGAGCACCCATAGCTACCTGGCCCCCTATATATCGATTCGTGAGATTTTTGCTTGGCAGATCGACTCGTCAGATTTCTTCCTTGCAGACATCACGTGGAATGCTAAAGGGAGACTCGAGAGGGCTCATGACATTGCGTGGAGAGAGAGAGGGAGGAGAGGGATATGGATGGCATGGTAGCCCACGTTTGTGAGTAGAGATACCTCTTTCCAAACCCACATCAACTTTCTCAGCCTTCCCCTTTCCTTATGAACTTAATGAGCCCATTTTTTTATTTTAACTCAGCTGGTACCCCCTACCCTACTAGGCCTATATAATGTTACCGATAATCACTCTTGGTCTTTTTACTTGGTTGGTCTAAGATCTTTTTCTAAAATGAGCCCATATAGACTGCTCCACCTAGCTACATCTCAACGGAATTTCAACCATCCATCGGCTTGACACATCGTTTCTTGTCTAACTACCTCATATTTTGCGCTAAATGCATTGTATTGTGTGCAGCCTTTTCACCACGACATCCACCACATAGCCACATATTGCTTTTCACGCATGGTCTGCTTTCCAGAGCCTATAAATTACTTCAAGAGCCCTTTTCAAGACCTATTCTCCAACCTCAATGTAGCCTAAGATCTTGGTCGCTTGGAACGGCTATATAGCCTTCCAACTCTGTTTACAGTGTTTACAGGTCAAGAAAATTGGCGGCTTTGAAGATAAATGCTTGATTTGACCGAGCGATGAAACATGAGCAAGTTCCTGCTAATCGAGGGGGGCCCAAAAGTCAACTATGTGAATGGTAGGTTCTTGCCTTAACTTTGAGGGAAAACGATAAGGTTATGCCCGTTTCGAGGCTCTTAACTACCATGATTAGATAGGTAGAGAGAGAAGATTCGGTTACTTGTGATCGGGCAGAAAGCAAACAGGCGACCATGCTCTAAGATCAACGGCCTACCATTTGCATTCGACTCTCAAAACTCTATGTTCAACTCTCAACAATCTCACCACAGGTAACTAACCTTTCACCTCATCTATTTGCACTCTCTATGACTGGTCGCATGTAATAGTGAACCTGCTTTCTGCCTGGTCACGAGCCACCAGCTCCTCTCTCCAATTATCTAATTGTGGTAGACTGGCAAAGGGAACTGGACGATTGTATATCATCCTAAGGCGACCACGTCCTATTTCTTTTCTGCACTTGTCTCGCACACATAATCAACAAGTGATAAAATCATAAGACCTGCCCATGAAAATCTTTACACAAGCAGGCCAAAAAAAAAAAAACAATTAAGGCTTACTCTCTCCATAAGCATATAGATAGAATACATGGGACACAAATTCGGTTTCTCCTCTGTCTCTCTTGTTCATTGCGAAATAACTTGAGGGCCTAGCCTCCAAGAAAACAAGGCGAGCTAAGCTAGCAATTAGTTGAAGTAGAGGCCAACTCAGAAAGGGCTAGTGCCTTGCCTGGAAATTGCATTATAACATCGCACGACATCGACACCTCTCCCTCCCATTGATAACTCATCTACAAACAAGGAAGTTAGTGATGTTTCCCCGAGCCTCAAAATAGCCTCATCGGTACAAGGAAGATAGTGGTCCCATTTGCAATAAAACTCATCTCTCTTACAATAAGCTTGATGTCACCTGCTCCTCGATTTGTACACATTGAACTTGGAACCAAGAGGCAACATCAAGGATAAAATTCTTGCTAGCCAGCTTTCTTTCCTAATTTGCAATACACTCCCCTTTGAAATTGTCTTTCATGACGTTTGTTTTGCAAAGAGTTGTTGCAGCCTCTTATGTATTACGCTAGCCAGCCGTCCTTGACACCCAAATCTTGTGGGTATCTGAAGTTAGCTTTAAATGACAAGTTTGTGGCAATTGTTTGCTTGTCCAAACATGTGGACAAGGCTAGAAGCTGGACAATCACTTCCATGTGAGAGACACCTAGCTCACAAAGCTACATTCAGGGAGGACCCATGAAAGAGGCAGGGCAGCAACAAATTGAGTTGTAGCTTGCACCATGCCTTGCTTCATGCTTGTTCATTTCCAGTTATTGTACATGCGATCTTGCGAAGCTATTTGATCATGACCTCTAGCTTTTGCATGATACTCCACCTTTATTAGCTTTGTATTTTCAAAGCTCTACCCTATTCCCTTGCCATACCATATTCCTCCACAACCACGTGCAAAAGTTGCAGTCGAGCGATGATAGGCAAGCAGCAAGCAGCATATTGCAACAGTTTGACAGGAGCGGAAAAAGAGGCTCAAGGTACATGGATAATGGTTGATTGTAACTTGATAGGCTTTCTTTATGTTCTTTGTTTGGCGCAGTTTTGATTTTCCAACAGAGCCTGAGAGACCAAGTATAACCAGCCCGTACAACGTAGAGGGCGGTACTATTTCAATTACCTGTTAACTTTACACAGAGCACTGAGAAGGGAAGAGAACACAGTTGCGTCCAGCGACTAGAATGTCACTGCGCACACGAGACCGACACCCTGTAGGCCCCAAAGACTGGCGCCCCTTTCGGTATTTCTTTATTCAAATTAAGGTAGACGATTCGACCACTTAGCACAAGCTTTCACAAAGCTGTCCAAACCTGGCGAGGGCTGAAAACGCAGGTTTTCGACCGGATTTCGACAGCATAACGGCGCAAAAACCCCTGTACGTCAAAAACACCTTTCTAGGACGGATTCCCTCGATATCTGGAAGCTTTCTGGTGAGCTGTCACAGAAATTCAGCGGGCTGTAATTCTCTGTTTTTCACTACCGGGAGCCCAAAAGCCTGTACACGCATCCCAAGGCTCTCACGAGGCTCCCCCGATGTTCCCTTGCAGTTTAGGTGCGAAACCCTAAACCTGCAGAAAAACACAGCAGACTGTAATTCCCTGTTTCGGATCGTTTTTAGCAGAGCGAACACGCCTACGCGTGTCCCAAGGGCTCCCACACGCAATGGGACAGTTCCCCTGTGAATTGGACAAGTTTTCACGCGAGAAAACTCTCCAAACTCGCAATCTTTCGTGATGGAATTGTGCGTATCTGTGGGGGATTAGCAATTAGCTAATCCGGTTCCTGTTCAAAAGGCTCTTGCCTTGGCAAACGCGCATAAACCCCCAGAACTGTACATAGGTCAAATGAGAAGCCCACTAGTGGGGCATAACATACTGTACGTAGGGAAGAAAGAGAGCAGTATGTAGCGTGCGAGGCATCACTCCTGTCACCATACTGTGCATAGAGGGCAAGGTAAGCATTCCATAGCTTCTGTACCTGCTACAATCCACCTGAGGCTGAAAATGGCGCCCCCTTTGTTGATATGCAGCTCGTTTTTGCCTCCTAGAGTGGCAGAATCGCTCACAGGCTGACACGTCGCCCAGTTTCCAAGTTTGGGCTTTCCCTGCTAAAAATATCTCAACTGGCGCGTCAATTGACTTGGCAGCAGAGCAATAAAATGTTTCCCTTGTCATTCCAGAGCTAATGACGCGAACACATTTTCCGATCAAAAATAGCAGTTCCCTAAATTTTAGGAGATGCTTCCATGGCGTCCCTATCGGTCTCCTGACCATCATTGAAGACTACCATTTGACCAACATCTACAATGTGGGTTAATTTACTGGCCCCTTTCAACTTATAAAGTTGCAGTGACTTGACGAGTGGCCCAGATTCCAGTTTGGCGCACACGAGCTTCCATACTCATCAGAATTCAGTGCTACCTGGCCCGGGCAGTCCCCGTCTGACCGACCTAGATCCCCGATGTGAGAAACCCATTTGGCTGCAGCCGTTTCACACTGGCCATGCAATGTCCACTTGCACCTTTTCAAGGGTTTTGGGACAAACAAGTAAAAATAAAATAAATATATCTAATACTTATTTACGGAAGGCAACAGGAAAAATACACCTCCTGGTGACACCAAGACCTTTCCCAAAACCGCTTTGTGGGTGGTTTCTCATCCTTCAGATACTCAGTTGATTCCTTGGCTTCCATTGACTTGGAGCCCTTCTTATAAATCATAGAACTCATCTTGTGTACTAGTCAGCATTGTTTTCTCGGCAAACCAGTTAAACGGCTCATTAATTCCAAAGGAGCTTGAACGTTGCCTGGAGCTCTTGAGGTTGAAGCTGGACCATAACAAATTCAAAGGAAGTATCCCTTTTGGTGTAAGCAAGTTGAAGAAGTTCCAAACCCTATCTCTGAAAGGGAACCAATTGAGTGGACCTCTTCTTGAGTTTGTGTCACAATGCATGGAGCTAGTAGTATTGGATTTAAGTGATAATAAGTTGGAGGGCACTCTTGGCAATTACTGGTTCTAGCCTCTCTCAAGGCTAAGGGTGTTACTCTTGAGCTTCAATAACCTTCATAGCCGGATGCCTGCTTGTTTGTGCACCTTCTTAGCTTCTCTGAATTCTTAGAGATTTTGGGGCGTCATTCCTAATGACCTTCACTTGAAGTCTTTCATGGTGGAGGCAGAGGACGGGGCTAGTAAAAGCAATGTCACCTCCTCTAACTCCAGATATGATGAGAAGCTGGAAGTGAATGCAAAGGGCCAAATTCTCACATTCCAATACTTGCTACGGATCACCACTTCCATTGACCTCTCTGAAAAGAAGGTAGTGGGCCAGATTCCTCCTCCTCTAGGCTCCCAGCTTGTAGGCATGGTGTTCTTGAATCTCTCCGACAACCAACTCAGCAGGCATATTCTCGAAACCATCACTACTATGCGCATCTTAGAGTCCCTAGACCTTTCCGTAAACAACCTGAGTGGCACCATTCCTTCGAAACTTTCTGAGGGCCTAACCTCCCTATCGACTTTGAACCATTCCTACAACCCCCTCCCCTCCGGCCTCATTCCTCAAGGCAAGCAATTCTCCACATTCACTGCTGTGAGCTCCATCGGCGCTGATGAGCCCCCCCCCCCCCCCCCCCCCCCCCCTCAATTAGGTCCACATGCTTCTTTCGTTGTGGGAAACGACAACGACGAAGAGACTTCAATACACCGTTTCTTCAGAGTGTTGAGTGACCACGTAACCTGGCAAGCCGTCGTGCTTGGGTATGGACTAGGAATTTCCATCACCTTGATGCTGCTTTCAACATGGAAAAACATTAAAAATCATATCTGCCAAATCTGCTGCTCGAGTAGCCACACAAAAAAATGTGGCATGGCCTCAAATAGCGGCCATAAGCTCTCCACGCATGCAAGGAGAAGGGTTTCCAAACCCATTTTTTTAAAATCCCTACTCAACTACAACTGGCACAGGTCATGAGGTGTTGATCTACATGCTCACAACCCCATTGGGGGAAATTCCCCTCCCCCCCCCTCTTCTCTGCGCAAACTCGAGATCGGTGGCGACGGTGTCTCCTCTCACCGAACGTCGCCCTGAACGCGTCATTTGCGCGCTTCACATCTCTCTCTTTCCATAAGAGCAAAAACTGCTCGTGTCTAGGGCTTGGGTCTGTGCGTGCGGGCGCGCATGTGTCGGTGCGAATGTCCCTCTCTCTCTCTCTCTCTCTCTCTCTCTCTCGCTCGTGCTCACAATACGTTAGGGGATATTGGGGAAACATGACAGCAGAATGGTATCAAGCAGCAGTGACGAGGCTAGGCGGTAGGGCAAGGAGGTGCGGCAGCAGTTGGAGCTGCACGAGGAGAAATAGGATGAGCTCTCTCTCCTTCTCCGAGCAGTGAGGGTGAGGGTGAGGGTGAGGCTGATATCAAGAGGAGGAGGCCGCCAACGGGTGAAGGCATGAGGACAGGAGAGCGGAAGAGGAAAAGGAGTGACGAAACCATGAGCAACAGTCTCTCTCTCTCTCTCTCTCTGTGCATCGAAGTGGCAATAGAGAGAAGGGACTTGGGGGGCAATGGCGCCTGCAGGGAGGGAAGAGCTCGGCCATCTCCACGCAAGCAGTTCGCAGCTTTAGCAGGGCAGCCATGAGTTCAGTGCTCTTCCCGCGTTGCGAACGTCGCCCATCGTAGTGAACGTGATGAAGGGGGGGCCTTTCATTGCGGTACTACCAACGTCGCAACCGTTGCCTATGTGCAGGGGCGTGGGGGGGGCAAGCTGAGGTGGCTGCTCTTTTTCGCCGAACGCTTCAACGACCGCCTGCATGTGCGCACCATAAGAGACTCGTAAGTCCCTAATGTACCCTAACGCTCAAGGCTCACCTGCCTAAATGGTGGCATTGCCAAACCTCAACGTCGACAAGGAAGAAAGATGTGTGTGTGCACGCCTCCATCTAGCTCTACCATCTCTTAGGCTCAAAGACCTCCATTTCGATGTGAAGACGATGAGCTAGTGCTTCCCTGCTTCACAACCTCATGAGCTCCTCCGTGTGACATTGTTGTAAAGACGATGAGAAAGGTCGGGACTTTTGTTGTGAGACAGAGAGAAAGAGAAAGAGATGGGCCCTTTACAACACTATATCTTTTCAATAATTGACCACTACTTGGTTCCACGACTCTCTCTTGAGTGCTGCAATGCACTTGCGAATCAAATTTTGTTTCCTTTTAAAATATATATATATATATATATATGACATATGATATAGTATTTTTTTTAAAGTCAAAAAATAAAATGTTATATTTATAATTAAAAAATCTTCTATTTCATTAGCAACAAGTGATAAAATCACAAGGCCTGCCAAATTAAGGAAACTAATAAAGAAAATAAAAGTGAAACAAAAAACTACTAGGATGGTAATCATATTGATCCATAGAGAAAGTGAGTTACAGATAACATCATAAATGTTGATCGCGATGAAGGATTGAAGAGTATCAAAGTGGTGTTTTGATAGGATAAACACAAACATAATGTATGGAATCATGTCAGGCCTAATAAAATTTTCTTCTTGAGATGCAATTTTTTAAGTACCCTTTCATATGCTTTGTGTAGTGCAATCAATTTATATAATTTTCCATATATATCGTTAACTTAAAGATATAAACACAAAAAATGATAGGCAATTTTGAGATTCTAGCATGTCAAATGACATGAGTTTTTTTTAAAGCACATGTTTTGATAGGCAAAATAGCCCTTGACAAAAAAAAAAAAGCGTCAATTTTAGGCCTTGATCTGAGGCTAGATCCCACTTTAAAATCTCTACATCTCTAAGCTTTTTAAAAAAACATAAGCATAGTGAATTGAGTTAAAAAAGCACCCTTAAGCTCTACACCCTAAGCTTTAGATCCCTATGCTCTACACCCCACTTTAAAAACTCTACATTTTTAAGCTCTAGAGCACCTTTTACAAATTAAAATTATAGATCCCTAAGTTGTAAATCCCACTTTAAAAGCTTTAAAGTTCTAAGTTAGTAAACCCTAAAACTCTAACGTCTCGGGGTGACCCTCCCCCTACCTGTGGATCCATGCAACATTTTCACTTTCTTTAATTCAAATTTGTACCTTCTAATCAAAAAAAAACTCTAGTTCCTCATTGGATTAGCTTTAAAATCTCAAAAAAAAAAATCTTTAAAGATTAAAGCTCTAAAGGATAAATTCCTTCCATAAAGTTTTAACCAACAAAAATGACAACTTTAGTTATTATCTAACCCTTGACAACAAAAAAAAACATCAATTTTAGGCCTTGGTCTGAGGTTAGATCCCACTTTAAAATCTCTACATCTCTAAGTTTAAAAAAAAACATAAGTATAGTGAATTGAATTAAAAAAACACCCTTAAGCTCTACACCCTAAGCTTTAAATCCCTATGCTCTACACCCCACTTTAAAAATTCTACATTTTTAAGCTCTAGAGCGTCTTTTACAAATTAAAACTGTAGATTGCTAAGTTGTAAATCCCACTTTAAAAGCTTTAAAGTTTTAAGTTAGTAAGTCCTAAAACTATAACGTCTCGGGGTGACCCTCCGCCTACCTGTGGATCCATGTAACATTTTCACTTTCTTTAATTCAAATTTTTACCTTCTAATATATTAAAAAAAAGATCCTCATTCGATTAGGTTTAAAATCTCAAAAAAAAATCTTTAAAGATTAAAGATCTAAAGGATAAATTCCTTCCATAAAGTTTTAACCAACAAAAATGACAACTTTAGTTATTGCCTCAAGTTTCAACTGTGAATGAAATTCTCAAAATGAAAAGATGGATAAAAGAACTTCTCAAATTTCAAAATGATAAAGTGACTCTTGGGATTTGTGGAGCCTCTAAGCTTTATCATTTAACATATAAGGGTGTCAACGTTTCATGCTTTCTAAGGCATTGAGCACCACAAAATCCTTTCTTTGATATATGAGCATTCATTTCATTTTTCAAAACTCAAGACATGTCGTTCATTTCATTTTTCAAAACTCAAAACATGTCCATTATTAGATTTACACACTCTTCATTTCAATGAGTGCCCACTATTTTATTTCAACCAATCAACATTTTAAGTCTATCAAGAAATACTTGAAAATACAACTCAATTTTATTCCTATTTTAATCAGCAAAAAGAGAAGTGATCTCTATAGCCTTTGCCCTTTGGGCAGGCCAAAAAAGAAAACAATCACTAGGGCCTCCCCCCTTTGGGGCAAGCCAAGAAAGGGAAACAATCACTAGGGCCTCCCCCCTTTGGGGCAGGCCAAAAAACTCAGGGCCTTAGTTACTTGCCTAACTCAACCTGAAATAAAAAATCTTTCACCTCTGTTTCTTTTCTACATAAAAGGCAACACGTAATTAAAAAAATCAGTGCCTTAGGTAATATAAAGCTTTGTACTGGCTCTATTAGCCGGAATCTCTCCCCTTGCCGCACTTGGCATTGCCTTTTCCCACCCCCAAACACCATCCTACTTTCCCAATCCAAAGCCATTTTCCTTTCTTAAAGCAAAGGTATCTTGCTAGATTCCGCTCAAAGAAATTGGTCCAAAATTGTAGCAACATATTTAGATATACCACTAACATTAGCCACCCACTATAACAAAACTATCGAAAGTGTAATGTCATCAAAGCATGTCGCAATTACAATAGGCAATCTTTGAAAACAACATATCATAGTCATCAAGACAAGCAACTTTTTAAGAGTTAGTGCAAGCCGCTAGCCTTACCCCTGTGCACCCTCTGGCGTACTACGGTTTGTGCCTTGTGCCAACCCAAGTAGCACCAACAACTGGTGTCTATCTCCACCGGCTACCCCTTGACAGAGCATGATAGGGCCCACTACATTGCCTTGATTAAAGACCTACGAAAACATGTTATCTCGAACCCACCTATTGTGATATGTCTTAGTTTAGGCTTAATTTGATTCATCTCAAGAGCGTTAAAAATAATTTACAAAATTTTACAAGTTTTAATATTAATACTAGTGATGGATTCACGTGTGATGGGTACCTACGATGTATAGTACTTCTGAACTCTTTTCTTAATCTCGACTTATATATGTCTCTTAGGGTGGTTTCACATGATAGCTCAATCAACATAATCTAGGGTTAACCGTCTCTCCAAAAATCTCTCTAACTTCCATAATACTCAATTGAAAATAATATAGGGCTCGAGACCACAACAAACAAAAAACACTCGCTATATTCCATCTCTCTATATAACTTTAGATCTCGCTTCATTTCTCCTTTTTTTGGGCAGTTTCCACATCAGGTGTAGGTACTCACCATGGCTGACAATAACAGAGATGTGTTCCAGATGTTTGATGTTGAGGATAAATTCGATGGGGACGGTTATCCAATGTGGGCTTACATGATGCAACATGTTCTTGTGTCAAAGGGAGTTTGGACTGTTGTACAGGGCATTGATGTACGCCCTGGTTCTGAAGGTACATCTGATGTTGAGGATGTTGCAGGTTTTGGCGGTAGGTTTGTTGCTGCTAGAGTTGTTTTGCCCATGGCTGAGCAAGCTCGTTGGGAATTTAGAAATGCGAGGCTCCTACATTGGTTGCATTATCTGTGAAGCGCACCGTTACTCCTCACATTTGCTCATCTAAATCTGTAAAACAGGATTGGATATTCTGGTTGGTCTTTATACAAGTCGCAATGAGGATAAAATTGCATCGCTACGTAAAGAGCTGGAATCGAAGATTATGCATGAGGAAGATGAAATAGACACTTTCCTTGCTAGTATCCACGACAGGGATTTAATATTTACGTAATTTCTAAAAATTGTGTGTGATACAAGGTTTTATTAACATATTTACATAATCACACTTAACATGATTACAAACAAGCCGGTTGAGAGTAACCTGGAAACCCACAAAAGGTGTCATAAAATCTAATATCTAACCAACTCAAATGATTTTCTCATATCAAACTAATCATTATTGTGGGAGAATAAACGAGAACAGAAGGGTTAGAATATAGACATGTGCTTACAGATCTATCTCAACACGGGGCCAATGGTAAAGGGGAGGATTAGCTTCATTAAAGACCTCCAAAGGTTAGTGTTAAAAATCTTTTGACCTTAGGTAAGATAGGGTTGAGCTTGCGGTGGGAACCAGGTCCAAGCTTGAGGTGCTTGTCGTGCTTGTTGACTAAGGTGCTTGAGGTGCTTGTCGTGCTTGCCGACTAGGGGGCTTGAGGTGCTTGTGGGAACACTACCCAAGCTTGAGGTTCTTTTCCATGCTTGTTGACTAAGGTGCTTGAGGGTAAGGTGTTCTAAAAGTCAAATCCAATCCTTACTCAAGAGGGGCCAAGCCCTAAAGCTAGGGGGATGAGAGAGAACACACACACACACACACACACACACACACACACACACACACACACACACACACACACACACACACACAAAGAAAGCCCAAGCCTCAAGAGGCACCCAGGACACATTCAAGCCCCTACCCATGTTGCCCTCATGGTGTGCCTAAAGCCTATTGGTTGGCCTTCCAAGGGGTCCAATGATAAATTAGTTAATTTAATTAATTGTTTTTGCATTTATCAAGTTCTCTCTCTCAAAGGGGAAAGGGGGACACTTGTCCCAAGGCTACCATTGCTGCTTGATATGCCTCTTGCATGTGATTGGCTAGGCCTGGAAGGGTCCAATGAGCTTCAAGCACGAGCTACAAGGGTGGTCAACAAAAGCAAGAAGGGGAGCTGCTTGGAGGGTATACTCTCCCACACACACTCTCATTGTGAAGTGAAAATTGCAAGAGCTCCATCTCCTTCTCCAAGCTAGTAGAGAAGTTGAGAGCCTACACCAACACTCTTGGCTATGGAATGCAAATCCAACCAAGAGCCATGCTTCAATGCTTAAGATTTCCATCTTCTCCATCTTCATTACTATGCTATTATGTATGCTAGCAAGAAGAGTGATGATAAGTGAGGAACTACTTCTTTCTCCTATGGAATGTTTCTTCTTCCTCTTCCCTACCCTCATTCCCCGCTAGCTCTCTCCACCTTCGAAGTTGTTTGAGGCCTTGGGAGGCATATGATTTGGTGCCACAAACACAGCGCAAAAAATTGGATTATAAGGTTTCAAATGTATTTTTGTCGATTATAGTGCTGAAAGCAAAGTTTAAAGGTTGTATCATCCTTAAACAAAGCGTATCTTAGTCTCATGGGATGTTGTGTTTGTGAAAGATTCTGTTCAGCCCTTGCCGTCATGTACTAGAGACAATAATGTCAGCTCACATGACATTTATGACACTTTGTTGCCTCTTTTCAGTGATGAAAGTTTAAATGTAAATTCTAATCAGGCAAATGTACAACCTATGGGGGTTTCTGAAAATGTTATAGATCAGTCTATTACTCATGCAGATATACATGATGTACTTGATGAGGAAAGGGTTGAGAATGAGCAGGCTAGGCATGCCTAAATGGCTGGTGTGTACTTTGTGTGAGAGTAAATTGGATGCACCTTTTTCTATTCATACTCGTTCAGGTTATCGCCACGCATCTTATACATCAGATCATGGATTGCCCCAGAAATATATGATCCACAATGTGCATATGCATACTCAAAAGCAAGTGAAATTTATGCATTATGTTTTCTATTCGACATGCTAATAGAATTTTGGAGTGCAGCTAGAAAGTCTATTTCCCAAAAGAAGTATTTTACCACCCCGATCAAGATGCCATGAGGACTATTCAAATAAAATTGGACAGTTGGATGAAGTTAAGAGAGCACAAAGCTAGAAGAAACGCATCAATAATTTTTATATTCTTTATAGAGAATTTAAAAACAAACCCTAATCATGTCCTTGCACCATCTTTTTACCCGGCTTGAACCATTTGTACATTGTACATTGCTATTTTTGACTTGTTGATTAGGTGAAGTCTATGTTCTGGGTGGTTCATCTCACTTGAAGTATATTTGGATGGGTTTCTTTAGTCAATTAATTGTCTCATGGTACAATTGGATCAATTGTGATATTTTTTTTGCACCAATTGTGGTATCTTTGAGCGTGTTGAATCGAGAGAACAACTATTTGTCAAAGATATTTAATATTTTTTGATTTGTCCATTGCAGTTCTAGGATACTATGGTTGATGAAGAGCAAGCATGTGGTACACAAACAGTGTCAGATGATCAACAACAAATGATTGTTAACGCGTTTCAACACATGGTATGCTAGCACAACAAGTAACATGCACAGCTCATCGACTATCAAAATGACCAAATCCAAACCATGTGCAATGGAAAGACATCAACTTTATTCTACTCTCACGCTATGTTGAATTTGTGAAGTTGTTATCTTGTTTGGAGTTTGAATATTGTGGGTCTTTCTGTAATTGAATTTCCACGTCTATTGTCAGGTTCTCTTTGATTTTGTCTATAGTGCATTGAGATACGCCAACATTGAACTCTTCTTCGTCTTTGTTTTGACAATTATACACCCAGACTGGCATTTTCTCCTTGTAGCCAGCACTTTTGATGTGATGCAATATATTTTCGTTACAAAACATATACACCTTTCTGCTATGTCTGTCAATAATCTGATCCGAATAGTGTTATGAACATACTTGTACATACTCCAGTTTCTCTCCGAGCTTGAGTTTGTTGCACATTGTTCTAGTACTTTCATTGCAAGGGGACGTAAGACCGAGTAATGCTCTCCACCATTCATCATCCATCACTTCCATCCAGGCTACTCTTTTGCCATTGACTTTACAAAATCATTTGCAAAAGGACCTTCTTTCAGTCTAAATACACTCATTTTTTTATACAATCAATTCGGTCCTGAACATTGGAGTAGAACGTATTGACTACTTGATAGAAATCACTGACCACCTCTGTATTGGACATCAGATCTAAATTTCAATACTCTGGATCGAGCATATAAGCCATGCTATGGAGTGGACTATGAGCACGACTATGAGCACTCATCCATCTTACATGAAAATACTTGGCTAAAATTCTTTGTTGTTTTGCACAGAATGGTACTCGCCACTCTTTCTCTACTACAAACTCTTTTAACTCCTCAAGATTTTCAAGACTTTGTTGGACCGACCACCATGTCATCCACCATTTCCAAGGCTTTTTTGGACATACCACCATGTCATCCATACTTTGCCCATATTTGGTGCCATCTGATCAAGGTTGAGAATCGCAAACCATTAGGAAAAATATGAACCCTCTAGGGGCCCTTTGGAATTAAGGTTAATTAGAGGCCAGCCAATAGGAAGAGGGTGGTGGACACACTCTATACCCTCAAAAAAGTAGGGGGACAAGGTAGCCTTACACCTCTTAATGGCCTCTTACCTAGTGAGAAGGTAAGGGAGGTGGATAGGGGAAAGGGAGGGGGGGGGGGGGGGGGGGGGGGACCACTTTGACCTTTTTTCCCCCACTTTTTGGGCCGGATTTAAAAATACACTAAAAATTTCAAATTTTCAAAAAATTTCAAATTTCAAGTTTTCCCTCCTTAAAAGGTCCCCTAACCTATTTCATGGTCAAAAAAGTATTTTTGACCTCCAAAAGTCAAAAACGTGCACTAAAAAATTCCAAAAAATTTCAAAATATCATTTTCCACCCTCCAAAGTCTTTCCAAACCTATTCTATAGCTAAAAGTGATTTTCTCTCTCTACAAACCCTTTTCCAAGCTCTCCATGGCTGCAACAACCACATGCACCCCCTATAGTCCAACATTATCTCTCTACTAGCTTTGTCCCATCTCCATTGTAGCACCAAGCAAGCTTCTTCCCCATCTCTTCCCCTTGCCCACCACATAGTTCCACACCAAGCTAGCTCCTCTCCCTTCTCTCACCTCCATTACAGCATGAAACAAGATTCTCCTCCTTCTACTTTCATTCACTCGCACTACATGGAAACCTCTACTCCCGAAGGTGAAAAAAGCATCAACTCACATGACTTGCATACCACAAGAACAGGAGGTGTGAATAGTGCATGGGCATTGCAAGGATTCACCTCCAACATAAAGATAGAATGGTGAGAAAACTACCCTTGTAGCTTACATTCAGAGCTTAAGATCATCTCCATCTTTAAGTTTATCATGCTGGAGGGAATTAACCTCTTTATGGCTTTCAATGTTTAGGCTTCACACCTCATAACATTGGGTGGTGCTATTTTGTTGATGGCTTTGGTGGGCCATCTATAGTTTTGTAGCATGTGATTGAGTCTCACAATGTAAGTAAGTTGTGTTATCTATGGAGAGTCATCAAAGATTTTTCTTATAATTTATTCTTTGTGTAGTTGTCATTAGATTATTAGAATGATATCATTTTGTACTTTATAACTTTGTGCTCACATAATCTGTTGTTTACTTACAGAGTCAACTTGTTTTGAGAGGACATGAGCAAGCAACCATGTGTAGAGATAGAAATCACCCTATTTTTGTTCCGTGAGGAACCTTTCACTACCGTGTTAAAAGATTTTGATAAGAATAGTAGGATTTTTATAGAATCTTGAACCAATAGGTACTCTCTACGAGCTCTTAGAAAAGCCATCCCTATAGTACTACTATCTTCCCTAGTGTCATAGACACATAAATACTCGTGTATATGAATCTCTAGATGAGAAAGACAAATACTTGTAAGAGAAGCCTAGCAGCAACAACATTGTCTCCATTTGTAATTATTTTTATGAGGCTGGATTCCTCTATAAATGTAATATAAATATTTCTTTTTGTTAAATGGTGTCGCACTGAGTGAGAGTATTTTATTTAGATTACTGGAGTTTCATACAGATTTGAGAAATATTGTTGATTTTTTTGGATATTCTGATTTGTCTGTAAGATGTTTGAAGTTTCAAGTTTTAATCATTCCACCATGAAGAAATTCATGCAATATTTTGATTTCAGTTTAATCACTAATGGTTATTCGTATTAAGTGGATCATAACCTTTGTCAAGATGGCCTCATTTGGGGATGTTGAATATATATCGATAACAACATTTCAAAAGTTGAGAAAGCTAAATTCTTGCTTTCCAAAATGTTATTGTTTCCATACTATTCCTATGCCAAGCTTGACTTAGAGAAATGACAACTTGAGATGGAGGTGTAGATATATAGGGGTGAATTATTATTGATTCTTGTTTCATCATATATATTATAAAGCCTTTGAGGTTCCACCTTTTTTAGTAGTGTTGACAAGTTTTTGGTATCAAACCTTCTTAAATATCCCTATTCATTCGCTATTGGTAGCTATTTATTTGGTATTGTTAAAGATCATACCAATAGTTATCACCTTGTGAACTTAATTGTTGAATTGCGGATTTGATTTTTACTATGTAACTCATTTGGATAGAGAAAGTGTAAACATAAATTATAGATACATGCATTGTTAACATAGAAGATATGTATCACTCGAACCTATATAACTGCTAATCAAGAAACCTTTGGTCGGATACTATAACAATAGGGGTCACATGTGGTTTTAAATACCAAAGAAATGGCTTAACCAAAACATTTCCAAGAACACGAGGTGAACATAAGGAAGTAAAAATTGGCTCCTTGTTTGGTTGATTTCTAGTGCTAAATGTTCTGAGTGCACAAAATTTGTGAGGCCTTTGACCTTGCGAGTTCACTAAAGTATATGTAACATAGCACATGTGTTCAACAGAAGGGAATTTATATTCTTGTAAAGTTACAGAAACATGTGTAGGTAAGGCCTATAAGGGCTACTTTCAATCCATTGTGGTGAACAGACATGATATAGGAAAATTTGACATAGTGAATACTCCGGACATCAAACACTACAACTCTATCTCATGGCCATACATTAAAACAAAGCCCCTATTTGTCATTTTGAAGCCCCAGAGACCCTCAACAAGAGGGACCACAACGGCGCGTAGAATGCCCATCCAGGCACAAATAGGGACCAAGATATTTCCAAGAACAGGGGATGGACACAAGGAAGTAAAAAATGGTTGATAAGCATGATACAAGGTTTAGGTATCTTCCATTTGGGGGGGGGGGAGGGGTTGCTATGAACACATTAAACTGCCCAGTTCTATCTCATGGCCATGCATTGAAAAAAGCTTGTACTTGTCATTTTAGGGGCCCTGGGCCCCTAAAATGACAAGTACAAGATTTTTTTAATGCATGGCATGATACAATGTTTAGCTATTTGCCATTGGGGGGGGGGGGGGGGGGGGAGTTTGCTATGAATACATCAATTTGCCCAACTCTATCTCATGGCTATGCATCAAAATTTTTGGATGGCTGATTTGCGCGCCCTTGTGGCCAAATTTTGGATGGCTGATTTGTACGCCCTTGTGGCCCCTCATGTTGAGGGTCCCTGGGGTCCTAAAATGACAAGTACAAGATTTATTTTTATGCATGGCATGATACAATGTTTAGCTATTTGCCATTGTGGGGGGGGGGGGGGGGGGAGTTTGCTATGAAAACATCAATTTGCCCAATTCTATCTCATGGCTATGCATCAAAAAAAGCCTGTACTTGTCATTTTAGGACCCCAGGGACCCTCAACATGAGGGGCCACAAGGGCGCGCAAATCAGCCATCCAAAATTTTTGGATGGCTGATTTGCGCGCCCTTGTGGCCCCTCATGTTGAGGGTCCCTGGGGTCCTAAAATAAATTTTGGATGGCTGATTTGCGCGCCCTTGTGGCCCCTCATGTTGAGGGTCCCTGGGGTCCTAAAATGACAAGTACAGGATTTATTTTTATGCATGGCATGATACAATGTTTAGCTATTTGCCATTGTGGGGGGGGGGGGGGGAGTTTGCTATGAATACATCAATTTGCCCAATTCTATCTCATGGCTATGTATCAAAAAAAGCCTGTACTTGTCATTTTAGGGCCCCAGGGACCCTCAACATGAGGGGCCACAAGGGCGCGCAAATCAGCCATCCAAAAAAATTTGGATGGCTGATTTGCGCGCCCTTGTGGCCCCTCATGTTGAGGGTCCCTGGGGCCCTAAAATGACAAGTACAGGATTTATTTTTATGCAAGGTCATAATTCAAGTGGTAAGTTTTTTTTTTTTTTTTTTTAAGTGTTGGACTTTTAGGCTGTTTTCAAGAGCTTCTAGTGTTCAATTGGCTCTGAATCTGTCTGGGCTTGTCTCACATAAATTTGTTCATCTCGTCGCGCTCTTCGACTATCGTGTGATGCAAAAAAATCATATCCTACTCGGATTTTCCAAAAATCAACGTCGTGCAAGTTGACAATTTCTTTAAAAATGATGTAAAACAAACATTTTTTACTTTTTCCTTAATCTACGGGCTCGAACGGGCATTAAAACCATGGAATCTGAAAATACTCAGAGAACCAATGTTTTTTATTGTGTTAAGGACTGCATTTCCTACATACAAAACTTTCTCAAAATCTCACCCTAACACCTTCAAAAGTGGCTTCCAAGGAGTGCAAACTTTAAAATAACCAAAATTTCCTTTAAAAAAAAGTTATTGCTAAAAATTTGAAAATAGACCACCCTTAGACTTCCCACAATGATAGAAATCGAAAGGTTCAAGGAGAGGTCCGGTGTCACAAGTGCATGGTAGGAATCTAATCGAGGCTTATTCCGTCAAGATCTCTTATACTTTATTATGTCTTCTCATGTACAATCTTACCAAACAAAAACAAACTTACACTTTAAATGACAAAAAAAAAATTATTTAACTTATCAAACAATCTAAAATATGGTAGACCTAGAGTGCTCTTACACATCAACAAACAAAAAAGTCCAAATTTCTTCTCATTAACTTTGATAAACATACATCTGTGAACACTTTACAAGGAGTAGTGTGGTCATAGTTCTTACATCCATTCCATGACATGGTATGCTCCTGGGGTGACCTATCACATAAAAATATCTTTGGTAGGAGTGCCCTCATGTTAGGAAAGAGTGTGTTGCTGCTGATGAAAAGTTTTTGCATTGTCCTACTAGGGATCTCTTCATGTCAGCATAATGATTTTTGGTGTAGTGGGAGCCACATTGCCGCTGAGGAGAGCTTTGTGCCACTGTAAAAGCTTCATGTTATGCGAGTTCCTTGAGCCGTTCTTGCAAACAACGCCACTCAACTAGCATAGCAAGAGGTCACCTTGTAACAAAAACATGTATGAATTCAACATTTGCAAGCTATATAATGAAGACACTTGTTAAGTATATGTTGTACAAATTTGCAAGTATTTCTATCTAGCTGGGAATAAACAATATAAAAATATACATTAGGATGAGACTACCACCCCTAATAAGCATGGATTTGAAGCACCTACCTGCAAGATGTAACAAAGAAGACTGTTTTAGAGGAAAAGTGGTGACACTTGGCCTCTCTAACCTGCAGCCTTTCACTATTTGTGCATAAAAGAAACCTTTGTGCCAAGCACTACAAAACAAGTAGAGGCAACACCTTAGACTTCAAAGTTTATGATAAGAAGAACACAATCAAAAGTAAGAAGTATATTGTTACCTTGCATAAAGGGGTGTTTTATTCAAATATGTGATGGTATTGGCAAGATATTGAAGAATCGTCAACATTCATCTCACCGATGCTACGACATTCCTGGGATGACCTCTGCTCACCCTCACGTGCGGCCTTCGATGCAAACGTTGCGAACAAGCAAATATGTATGCATACGATTTGTGATGTCCTTGAGCACCATGGTAGTTGTTGCATGAGGAAGCAAAGGATGAAAAGAGAGAGGGGGGAGGGAGAGAGAGGAACATGGGAGAAGACAAGGGGGTAGTGGGGGGGAGAGAGAGAGAGAGAGAGAGAGAGAGAGAAGGAGGAGAGAAGGGGGCAGGGAGGGAGAGGGAGGAACATGGGAGGAGAGAAGGGGACAGTGGGAGAGAGGGAGAGAGGGAAGGAGAAGGAGAGAAGGGGCAGGGAGGGAGAGGAGAGGGAGAAAGGAGGGAGGAGGAAGAGAGAAGAAAGGTTTTTTTTTGGGGGGGGGGAGTTTTTTTTTTGAAAAATTGGACTTTTACTGCTTGTAAGTTTAAAAAAATGTCAAAAATTACTTTTTTGATATGGATATATGTTGGGGGGGAGTTTTAAGTCAAAAATAAGTAAAAATAACTTTTTTTTTTAAAAGTCAAATTTTGGCTCTTAGTGATCCACGTTTTTGATGATGTGGCCACACCTCTTTACTCCCTTCACTTTCAAAAAGCTAGAGAGAGAAGGTAACCTCTTAGGTCCACATCCTACATGTGTCTAAAAAAAGGGCTAGAAAAGCCTACTCAAAACTAGCTTCTTGAATTCCCTTGTCCCCTTAACCCTACACACCATTAGCCTTAATCCCTAAAAATTAGGATTCCTTACAAGGCCCATGCAAGGTTCATATTACTCCTAATGCATAACGAGCATCATTACATGGTATGCATCCATTACACTACTCGACCAAGCAGGCTTGTTTATGGACCCGTGTAGACATATAATTTTCTCTTTCACTTTTTAATATGCTCAAGTTGCCATTCCTCAAAGGCCGTGCAGTTGAAAGTGTCAATTATAGCACACTTATTGCATAGGAGTGATTCCAATGTATAAAATTGCGTGCAAAATCTAGTTTTAACGGTAGTTTTAACGTAATTGGCATGCGCATTTTGTACAAATCAAGCACTCTTTGTTGTTCCAAGATGAACTTCACAACTTTTCGCGCTATGTCAATTATTTTGGCAAACCATGTGGTTTCTTCACTAGTATACCAATCCTTTAGCACCAAATTTAAATTGTGTGTGTTGCAAACATTGGCAAAGCACTTTTACAGTTCTTTGCATTGTCCATGACTACTTGAACGACATGTTCAGTACCGATTTCTTTAATTACATTAATTAAGACCTCAGCAATGTATTTATCACTTGTAATTGCACTAAAACTGTCAACCGCCTTTATGAACGTTTCTCCCCTTGGGCAAACCAACATTACATTGATCATTGGTCTTCTTTGAACATTAGACCAACCATCTCACAATTGTGCATCCAAAAAGCGATATATTCTCGAGTATTATTATGGAAACACGCTCTTTGACTTCAATGTAACATTTGTCCAAGAAATCATTTCATATCGTGTGCTACGAAGGGGTTGAAAATCCTGGGCCAAACTCGCCAATTTTCTCCCATGCATGTTTCCAATTATTGTTGTCTACCATGACTAGAGCACTCCCAATGAAAAAAATTGCTTTGGCAAGTGCAATTTGTGCTTCTTCTAGCAACTGCATTTGAAAGCTTTGATGCAATTATTTTTGACACATTTGCCCAAGTCCACATTTGTTGTGGTGCTTAAAAGGAACACGGCTTGGCATTTCCTCTCCATATGCAGGCTGTTCTACAGGGTTAGTTGGTGTCACCACAGGATTTGATATTTGACTATGTATGCTCTTGACATGTATCCATAACAGATCTATGGACACGCTGTCTCTTGCCACCCTTCTTGGAAAGCTCTTCTCTCAAATGCTTTGCATTGCAAACGCCTAAGGATGATCACATTTCTCACAACTCTTTATGAGGCTACCCAAAAAATGATTTCTAATATGTGGAGCACAGCCTTATTTTGTGGTGAAGTAAAATTTACATTGCCACTCTATATATGGATCGCATATGTTGTGAGCATAATCCCACTCTTTGGCATGGATTTTTTTATTCTTTTCCTTCTTTGGATCACTTGTACCAACATTTTTCTCCATTGCTTCAATTTAATAATGAAGGCATAAGAACTAGATGTCCAGTTTTTAAAATATTTTCCTTCTTTTCAAGATATATTCGAAAAACAGTCACTAAGAAACCAATCAAATCTATACATTATGAGATTTGCAATGCACTCAAGTCAATCCACATATTGACCACATATGTTGTGAGCGAACATACACATTGCAATGCACTCTCTATATGGCATTATGCATACAACAATGCTATGAAAAACTCAATGCAACTATAAATACAATGATTAGTTATACATCCTCTGCTACAAAGAATAATCAACTTTTACATTGAAATGATGATAATTATTTGCAAAACAGACACAAAAGCAATAATGTCTATGATTGGCCATCTCATGCACTAACAATCTTTCATAATACACAGTTGAGGACTTTGTGTACCCAATCAAGGGTTGTAGCCCTCTTATGCATTCAATTCAATATATAAAAGCTAATTTCACCCAATTAATGATTATAGCTCTCATATTGTGCAATGACAATGGATATTGAATTAAATCTATGATGGTGAAAAATGCAAGACTTCAAGGATCTTTATATACCCAGTACACTAGTACAGGGCATCTGAACCTTGACTATCAACTCGTTATTTAAATATGCTCATCTTTTAAAACCAACTTTGGCCCTTTTATGGACCAGTGGCTTCATCACAATGAGCACGATTTTCCAAAGTTTCAATTGTTCTAGTTTCATACCTTTGTTTTTGGTAAAGGATTAGAATGTTTTTAAAAGTGGTTATTGTATTAAGAATCATGCTCAACCCAAAAAAGGGCATGTGACTCTGTAACCTTAGGTCAATTCAGAAAAAGTGGTAACAGTAATGTATCCACTTCTGATGGTTCTTTTGTGAGTGGTAAATCACCTATTCTTAATGCTTTTATTGGAATCACTTCATCTCGGAATTCTGGTGAAAAGGACAAAAAGAAGATGTGTTGCCATTATTGTAAAGCTAATGATTACTTGATCAAGCAATGTCCTAAGTTGAAGGCAAAATAGGCTAAGAAGAAAGAGGTTGGTTCCACTGCAAGTGCAACTATTTTAGAATTTTATTTGAAAGGAGATTGTGATGCTGATGTAGATGCAGAATGGGCTTCAGTGCAAAGTGCACTTATGATCCTTCTGTACATGTTGCATGTATGTCAGTTGCTGCAAATTCTCATGTGGTACTTTGACAGTGGTGCTACAAAGCACATTTCCTCTCATCGTGACATGTGTTTACCTGCCTCGAGAATGTCCCTCATGGGAATTCGGTCACTTGTGCCAACGATGCCTCTTATTCGGTTCAGAGAGTTAAAAAGATTGTGATGACTGCTGCAAATGGTAGTTCTTTCATACTTGCTGATTCACTTTATGTACCTGGGATCAAAAAGAAGATTTTGTTTGCATCTTCACTTGCTAGACTTGGTCTTGCTGTAAAATGTGTAGATGGTTGATGTATAGTTCATGATCTCAGTTTTGGTGATGAAATTGTCGCATCTGGCATTTTATGTTGTGGGCTATATAAGCTCACTTTGTATGAAAAGTGTGGGTAGAATTTTGCAACTGCAGTTGTGGATTCAAAGGCTGTTTCATATGTAAAACTTTGGCATGCACATTTTGGGCATCTGAATTTTGCTAGTTTGTTGCGTTTGCAAAAATCTAATATGGTTGCTTCTTTGCCGCCTCTTGAAGTACCTATGAAACATGTTTGTGAAGGCTGTATTTTGGGCAAAATGCAACATTCGAAGTTTCCAAAGTATGGTTCAATTAGGGCTACATGCAAGTTGTAGCTTGTGCATAGTGATGTTTGTGGGTCAATGCAAACTCCCTCCTTGGGCAAATACCTTTACTTCGTGAATTTCATTGGTGATTACTCGAGGCATGCATGGGTGTATCCACTTAAAGCTAAGTCTAAAGTGTTTATGTACTTCAAGTAATTTTTGGCTATGGTTGAAAATGTATCTAAATGTACTATGGGCACCCTCCGATTAGATCGAGAGGGTGAGTATATGTCTCATGAGTTTAATGCATTTTTGGGTAGTTGTAGGATAAAAGACCAATGTGCAGTGTTGTATAAACCTTAGCAAAAAGGTGTTGCTAAAAGAAAAAACAGGTCATTTACGGAGATGGCACAATGTATGGTCAAGAGTCAAGCTTTGCCACATTTTTGTGTGCTACCTATGTACTTAACAGGTGTCGTACTAAAGCTTTGTAGTATATGACTTCATATGAAGCATGTCATAATAGAAATCCATCTATTGATCACATGCGTACTTTTGGATGTTTGGCTTGAGATTTGGTGCCAAAAATGCAGCGCGAAAAATTGGATGATAAGGTTTTCAAATGCATTTTTGTTGGCTACAGTACTAAAAGCAAAGGTTATAGGTTGTACCATCCACAAAAAAAGTGTATCTTGGTTTCACAGGATGTTGTGTTTGTGGAAGACTATGTTCAGCCTTTGTTGTCATGTACTAGAGATAGTAATGTAAGATAACGGGACATTTTTGATAGTTTGTTGCCTCTTTTTAGTGGTGAAAATGTGAATGTAAATTCCAATGAGGCAAATGCACATCCTATGGGGGTTTCAAAAAATGCTACGGATCATCCTATTATTGATGCAGATGTTGGCATGATGTACTAGATGTGGAAAGGGTCGAGAATGAGCAGGATAGAGGTATGCCAAAATGGTTGGCACATACTTTTCGCGACAGCGAATTGGATGCACCTTTGTCTAGGCGTACTCATTCAGGTTCTTGCCATGCATCTTATGCATCAAATTGTTCTGCTCTCACTATTTTTAGCTTATGTGATGTAGAGGAACCTTTGTCTTTTGATGAAGCATAGAATTCAAAAAATTGGATGGATGCCATGCAATTAGAATATGATGCACTGATGGAAAATGACACATGGACTTTATGTGATTTGCCTCCTGGCAAAAAGGCCATTCGTACAAAGTGGGTTTACAAGTTGAAACGTAAGCCGGATGGTGAGATTGATCTCTATAAGGCTCAACTTGTTCCAAAAGGTTATGCACAACAAAAAGGCATAGATTATGAAGTGACTTTTGCTCCCACTTCTTGTATGACTATTGTGCATTTTCTATGTGCTTTGGTAGTTTATTTTGGATGGGATTTACATCAATAAGACATTGTTACTGCTATCTTGAATGGTAATATATTTAGGAAGTTTATGTAACGCAACCTCGTGGTTTTGTCAAGAAATGACAAGAGGATAAAGAGTGCAAATGTAAGAAATATTTTTATGGGTTAAAACAGTCTCCTCCTGCTTGGTATAAGAAAGCTGACACTCATTTGGTCAAACAAGGCTTTGTAATGGTCCAATAGAAAGCACTTTGTATCTAATGCATAAGGGTGATGTACTTCTCATTGTTGTTCTATATGTGGATGATTTGTTGATCATTGGTTTGAATGAGACACATATTTCTGAATTTAAGGCTGATTTGAATGCTACTTTCAAGATGAAAGATTTTGGTCTATTGCATCATTACTTGGGTATATAGTATAAGCAGTATGATGGTGGTATTGCCTTGTGTCAAACACGTTACATAGAGACATAGCTATGTAAGTTTGGACTTGACAACTGCAGCATATTGGCACTCCCATGGAAATAGGTTTGAAATTGAGTCTTCATGATGTTGGTGATCCTACCAATGTCACTCTTTACCAATTGGATGCCTTATTTATGTATGCAACATGAGGCCTAATATTTATTTTGTAGTCTCACAGATCAGAAAATTATGCAAAGCCTAGGGTCTAAGCATTGGGAGGCTGTCAAGAGGATCTTTCGCTACTTGAGTGACACTTTACATCTTGAGTTGTTTTATCCCAAGAGGGGATCATTTCCCCCACATTTACATGCTTTTTTGTCAAATTGGGCTGGTTGGTACTATGCGTGAGTATCCATGAATGGTTTTTGTTGAGTGGTTTTTGTTTCATGCTTGGAAGTTCATGCATATCATGGTTGAGCAAGAAGCAACCTACTATGGACACTTCTAGTTGTGAGGCTGAGTATAGGGAAGTCTTCACAGTTACAATTGAGTTTGTATGGCTCAAACGCCTTATGGTTGATTTGGGTGTTGCACAAGACACTGCCAACATTATCTACAGTTACAATTAGAGCGCATTGGCAATTGCTAGGAGCCCAGTTTTTTATTCTTGCACAAAGAACATTGATGTGCATTACCACTATGTCAGGGAGACTCTCAGCTAGAGAGATCAACTTGGCTTATGTGCCAACACAGGACAACCTTGTAGATCTTTTCACAAAGGCATTGTCTCATGAGAAGTTCAAAGCTTTCCATAAATCTTTGGGCTTACTTCCCTTTGTGGATCAATCGTATCCTCAGGGCATGGCACTTCCCTATACTTTATGTGCCAGCTCTCGTTCACCACATCAGTCCCAGGGGGGATTGGTTACTCTACATATGTGGTAGTGATGTGTGAAAACACATTTAGGACTGCCAAGACATTTTTTCCCTCACTAGGAGGTTTTATCCCTCGTGCATTGGATATACGTCCATCGCTCTAGGGCTATCTAATCTATCATTGTGCACTAAACAATATATACTCTTTGTTGCCTACCTAGAGCTTCTTTGTCTTCTCCAAGCTGTGTGTTTCCTTGCAACCCTATTTCTAACACTTGCGATGACAAGAAGTAATAAGCGACACTTCTCTATCTTCCATGTATCTACCTAGTTTTAGGAGGCGGATCTTGGTAAATAGAGAAACTTGTCAAATCAAGCTGTTAACCTATCAATTTGGATAAAATCCTTTCCTTGACCTATCTAAACCAAAAAATTCAAGGTGTTGACATTAAAGTTTCCTATGACGTGTAGCTTTCCATAAGATCAAGTTCAATACTCACAAGTATATTTTAGTATTAATATGTAAAATCTTTTTTTTTTTGTAGAACTCAAGTTTATGCCCGTCGTGGAACAACCATTTCTTACTTTAACCCCTTGACTTTTACGTGGTGACAACAAAGTTTGTGTACGCTTTTTAACGCTTGGCTTAAAGTCTTGCACGGTTGGAGATCCTCATTTTGAGACTAGCATATGGCTTAAAAGTATGTATGCATCAAATAGACATGAAGGTCTTGACATCAATCATCACGTAAGTATCCAAGAGAACATGTAATGTTTAACATGTACGAATGTTTTCGTCATGTCCAACATTTATGAGAACATATGGCTAAATTAATTTACCAAAAGCAATATCAAACTACAATACTTAGAGTGGAATACCAACTTAGTATTTGAGTAGGCGTTTTGGGTTTCAAAAGTAATCCGTGTGGAGGCCACAAAAACACCACGTTTCAAAGTAATCAATGTGGAGGCCACAAAAATACCATGTTTCAAAGTAATCAGTGTGGAATCAGTGTTTCAAAGTAATCAATGTTTCAAAGTAATTAGTGTGGAATCAGTGTTCAAAGTAATCAGTGTGGAAGCAGTGTTCAAAGTAATCAATATTCAAAGTAATCAGTGGTGGGGAATAAGAGTTCAAAGTGATTAGTGTTTAAAGTAAATAGTGTGGAATCAATGTTTAAAGTAATCAGTGTGGAATCAATGTTCAAAGTAATCAGTATTCAAAGTAAGGGAATCAAAGTTCAAAGTAATCAGTGTTTCAAATTAATCATTGTGGAAGGCACAAAAATATAACAATGTGTAGCCAAGTCAAGTAGTGCATGTAACAATTGTTTTCCCTCTTGACCATTTTTCACTCCCAATAAGAAAGTGATCTTTATCAAGTTTCCTATCTGCAAAAGAAGTAACCACAACGCATTTGTACTACAATTTGTATCAAGGAGATTCTCATGTGGGCTTTCTTCATAATCGGAACCCTACCTTGGGGAAAATCGCTCATATTCAATACACCTAAGAGGGACAATGAACACTATCATAAGGACTTAAACTAGCAAGATATGGTATTGAGCAAGCATAGGCAAAGATTGAGAATACAAGCCCAAAGGAAGAAAAATGGGAGTGAGTGAGGATCTCAGTACCCCTTTTTTGCATTGTGAAAAATAGTACAGGAATGTGGTCGATGGATGGCAAGAGAGGTGTGGAAGAAAGATCAAGAAAGGTGAGAGAAGTCACAAGAGACTAGAGAAGATATTGGCTAGGTGAGATGATGTGAGAGAGCTCAAGACTTGGACAATTCATGTGCATGTAGAAGGAACTTATTCACGTGCAACATGTATTCCAATGGCAACTCCATCGACCCTCCTCTCTACTTAAACTAGCAAGATATGGCACAGCTTGGTCTTCCAAATGCATTGGTGATGTCGAAACAATCATATCTTGTTTCATTTCAAAGTTACAAATGTACATTATGTGAAGAGACCAAAGCATTGGGAAAGCTACAACAAAGCAAAAAATGGGACAGTGAAACTATCATGCACAAAGCAAAAAAGGGGGGTAGGTAGCCTTTTTTGCTTCATGGAAGTCAATGGCCTGTAGAAGCTATTTTTTGCCTTCCCTGTGGCTACTCTCCTCTTGGGCATAGTATTCAACTTTTTTGTTTGGCATGTTAGAGCAGCTTCTTCTTAAGATGCGTACAATCATGTCACAAGTAGAGGACTCCATCTGAATGGGCACAAACATGGAGAAGATAAGGGGGATGGGCTCGTGTTTTTTTCAACATCCGCACCTCTTTTTTGCCTATTCAATCCACTAGACTTGCTTAGTGTTCAGATTGAAGTGAAAGATGAGAGGGGGGGGGGGAAGGAGAGAGATAATGTCAAAAGAGAATATCCATAATGATCAAATTGAAGTGCTCAAAACTTTTAGTTCCAAGAGTTTCAAGAGAGTTACAGGGAAAATCATAGTGGATATTTCTTTGCCATGGGGAAGTGTCATATCTCTTAGTATTTTTCGTGAAGATGGAAGTACGCTTGTTGATGTCAATCTGGGGGGTATAGAGAGAGAGAGAGAGAGAGAGAGAGAGAGAGAGAGAGAGAGAGAGAGTGAGTCAAAAGAGAATATCCGTAGTGATCAAATTGAAACGCTCAAAACTTTCAATTCCAAGAGTTTTAAGAGAGTTACAAGGAAAACCATAGTGGATATTTCTTTGCCATGGGGAAGTGTCAGATATCTTAGTATTTTTCTTGAAGATGGAAGTTCGCTTGTTGATGTCAATCTGGAGATTAATACTGTTCTCTTTTGTGAATTGAAGTAATGTGATTGCTTTATGGCATTCAAATTGTTAAATGTACACTCTCTTTCACTAAATTTCTTTTTTTAATGTTTTTAAGAAGTTTGGTAAAGTGGAATTTTCTTTCCGACTTGTATTTTTAGCTCTTTGGGGTATTACACCAAAGAAATTTCCTAGAATTATTGTAGATACTAATTTGGTTTTTGAATGTTTGATATTCACAAAGATAGCTTATGAGCTAAAAAAACTTAGAATTTTTATGGTCTTGATTTTGGCTCTAACATTGTGTTTGACAAGGATTTTCCAACCTAAATTGTCCCAAAAAAATGTGTACTGTTTTTTACCATTTTCCATAAAATTGGCCATAGACCACCCTAGAACGCCTCTAAGTGACTTTAGAGTGTTGCATAATTAGTCTTTGCCATTCTAGAGGTTTTCTAATGCTTCTAAGGCATGACAAGCGTATATATTCAAAATTATTTCCTAATTATAAAAAAAATCCATACAGATTTAGGAAAAAAATTTACATTTTCATGAATTTTTTGGATATGTTTGTATGGTGTCATATACAATATCAAAGAGAATTCAATCACTTCAAGTGGATTAGATTGCTAAGTAGATATTTGAGCTCATTAGCTTCCTCTCCATCGTCTTTGTCAAATCATTAAAGACATCTTGTAAGAAACTCTTGATTCTTATCTTTTGTAGAGTCATTAGAATATAGGTAGTTGTACAAAGTATTGTAGGATATGAGGTACCGTAAACGTTTTAAAATATGGTGTGGCAATATCCAATCCATTAGCACAAATAAATGTGCGATTTTTCATGTGTAATTGGTTGAAGGCTATAAATTTACCATCAAATCAACAGTGGTGTATTGAGTATCTCAGCTATAACTTTACAAGGAGCATTGTAAAGCATGATAATATGTCTAACATCACTACACCAAGATATTTACCATTGTAAATGCATTCTAAAAATAATCTTTAAGGTGCTCTAAATTGCAAAGCTTGAGAGAGTTCTTGCAAAACAACGCTTCGTTCTCAAAAGACAACTTTTTGGAGATTGAACACTCCAAACTCCGTTACAAATCTCGTAATAATCCTTGAAAGTTGCTTTGATAACCTCACATGAAAGTGTCAACCTTCAACCTATTGTTAAGAGGGGGCCTCCTCAAGAGGGTGTAATGGTTAGACAAGACATGATGGGATTAATGTGATTGAAATTTTCTCACTCACACACGAGGAAGGGGGTAATGCTAACTTTGCCTCTTCGAGAGGTAATGTTATTTGAGGGGAGCGCGATAACTCAAAAACAATTTATCCCTCCCATGGACACCCCCTGGTAACATCTCACCCCCCTTGAAACCACATCCAACCACCATCAACATTAATAGCTAAGTAGCCTATGGCTAGCCAACTAGACATGTTCATTAAATCCATTGTAGAAATATACAAGCGACATATTAGTTATCTGAGATTGTGGAGATTGTGGAGATTGTGAATGTGGAGTTTGAATTATATCTGCTTGCCGTGCCTTAAATTGGCATATGTCTTTACAAACCCTTGTATTCTTAGAACGCATTTGTTTTATGCAATAAAAGCAAGGCATGGCTACAGCATAAATTCAATGAATTCTCACAGAAAATTCTACTATAAAGAGAAGCTGACAAGGAATTACATTCCATTCCTTTTATGTCTTGCACAGAGAAGATTTGTATATCCCTTACCCTTTGGACAATGGCAAGAAACAAACTAGCTCCCCAACCCTACGGTCAAATTAAGTGCAAAGATTGTGCCTTGAGGAGGTGACCCTACCTCAGTTATACTACTTAGGCCATTCATGAATGAACCACAAGATAGTAGATATATAATAATACACAGCGTTGTACATGTAAAGACAAAAATTAGAGTACTTGGACAACTGTACTATGTCACCCTAAGTGATAATTGTACTCCATCAGCCGTCACTTGAAATACACCCAGTCATTGCGATCCATTTAGAACCTTTTGAATCCTTAGAAATTCTTAACAAGCCAGCAATTTCACAAATCAATAGGTACAGCATCAGATGGATAGATTTGCCCTGATAATGCTGAGAATAGTGGTGATACCCCAAAATCTCTCTCCGATAATTATAAAATTGGAGAGTGATATATTTATAAAGCATCTTACAAAATTCCTTTTCCTTTCTACTCAGAAGTATCACATTCCACTGGATCCTTGATTTCCTCCAACCAAACGTCTCTGTGTATTAACGTAAAGCTCTGCAGCGATTTGTACACATGCAAGCACACACTCACATTGGTACCAATCATGGAGCATGGCATAAACATGGGAAGACCAGAAAGATGCCGAAGGTCATCAATCTCACTTCCCCCTGCTTCATAATGATTGGTGTCTCTAGGGTGAAATGTAACCTTATCGGTAAGAAGGAATTTTTTGAATGACAATATTCTTGGCACTAAAATGTTACAAGTTTTTAGGCAAGCAAATGCACCACTTACAAATGTGAGATATCTATCTGGTCACTTAATTACCCCTTTTACAGAGCTTTCATGTAAAAAAATGAGTTTGCTTATGGGTAAGATGACATGCTTACACCATCCTCTACCCTGTCAAACCGAACCTTTCCAAATGCTTCTTGAGCTTTAGAGTAGCAAAGGTAGTAGGAAACACCCAAGATGCAAGTGACCACTGTAAGTACAACTCCAGCAACAAAAGTGTCTTTGCGGATCGCTTCACAACTTATCTCATGGGCAAATGTGCTTGAAATATACCTTATATGCTTTGCATTCTGCACTGCCCCAGCTATGAAACAAGCTTCTGCAGCAACAAAAGAAATCCTACAGAGAACAGGCACAAAATATTATAATAAAAGGATGTGATCAAACCACAACACAATCTAACTATGCAAAGAAGAAAGTTTTCTCGCACAGGCATTTCAAATAATACTATGCAATGCCCAATCTATATTCTCCAGAAACTCCTTGCACGCATTAAATAAATTTCGATCATTTCCCTTGCATCCAGAATCTTGACAACAAGCACAAAAGATGCTAGCTTGGGCATGGTGGCACTGGCAAAATCAACCAATCTTGCATGATTACAATGGATGCAAGAATACATACCTGATGCCCTGATAATTGTTGTTGACAGACGACAAGCAAGACAAGAAAGAAACCCTCGCTTATCTTGAAGCAAAAAGCTAATGCCCCTTCTATCACATATGAAAACACTCACTTTAATAGAGACTACTTACACCTTCGTCACTTCCTTCCCCCTAACACACACACACACACACACACACAGCCCATGCAGTCCACTACAAGCACCACCTTCACCACAATAAGTTGTTGAACTGTCTATGAGGGTTTCTTCAGGACTTCACAACGTGCAAAGCAGCAAGCTAAGCATCTCCACTTTTCCACTTCACTAGTTGACCCTTAACACAGAGAAATTCTAGAATTGGCAAAAACTTGGGGCTGAACCGGTAAACAAAGCTAGCTACTGAACTACCTTACAGGCATTACCAGCTTGATACGCAGAAAACAGACGCAAACGCCCGAGCTGCACCTGGCTTTAACGAGGTTCCAAAGCATAAACACCGCGTTGCAGCAGCAAGCACCACTTGACTTATGAGAAGAAATGCCGCCGCTCCAGCAGCCAAGCCAGTAGAGATATCTGATGAATAATGACACCACTGCTCAGTTGCATTACTCGGGCTTTCATATGTCCCCTGCAAATAGGGGAATATCTTCCTTAATGAGTTGCAGAAATTTTGGAATGATCGCAATGTTTACATGATTACGGTGTAAAGTCCAGAAGAAACATAAGGTTCACAGTGCACTACCGACAGATCATGTCATCTACTTGTACTCAAGAGTATAGTTTGACCAATGGAAACACCTGAGGTTACTCGACAGAGAGAAATGGCTTTCATAATTAAGTGGTCTCTTGTGCATTAGCCACTGCACATGTGATTTATCAGAGCTTGAGAAATCCATGGAGGGTTTCAATAATCTTCCACCCCATGTGTAGAAATCATCCAAACAACATGAGATAGCATTCATCAGAAGAGAACTGCACAGAACTGTGAATCTAGAGGCTTAAGGACTTGAAGTACTCTGAAAATAGCAGAGATCTCATGGGAAACAAGTGGCAAAAGGGGCTAAAACCAAGAAAATTGATGATGCCCGAGAGAAGAGATTTACCGGAGCGCGCCTCTGCTCCGCAACAATGCCCAGCCCAAGTGCGACGAGATCGAGAACGACGATGGCGAAGGTTATGAGGATGGAAGCTCCCATGCTGGTTGATGCGAAGCCAGCTTGCCCCTTGAAAAATGGCCGCATACAAAGTTGTCCCTCCTATGAGAGCTGGCTGTGAATGAAATCACGCGCGACTGGGTCTTCGTAATCGTTCCCGCCGAGAGAGAGAGAGAGAGAGAGAGAGACTGGGTCTTCGTAATCGTTCCCGCTGAGAGAGAGAGAGAGAGTGTTTTATTATAAGTGTGTCCTAGGCGGCATTTACCATACTTTCCAATTGAAATATAGAGGCAGTCTTATGACACACTAATCTCCAAAGCGATAATGAACTCTAACCTTAATTTTATCATGTCAAAATCTGTGTTTAAGATACCTTAAATGATGAGAGTAAGATACCTTAGGAATGACGAGAGCTATCCTACACAACTAACGACTCATCAATTGGACTTACAAGGCAGCTCGTATGCACTAGTCAACAAACTTGAGAAATAGTTCGAGAGACTCCCGTTAACTTGAAGAGCTTTCACCTGGCTACTCGTAGACGCAAATGAAATCGAGGCGTGACAACGTATGCAGGAGAAAAGAGCAAACAAAGCTTTTGAATACACAGACACAATATCGTACACTCAACATAATTCTTTTCATTACTCAACTTAAGAAAATAGGTTACAAAAGCGACATTTATACTTTGGTCAAAGTTAGGATTTGGTCCTTCTCATAAACGACTCAAAATTTGGCAAAATAATTAACATCAGAATGATAGATAAGATTTAGAAGCTTGTAGCCCCAACTCAATGGCAATTAACTCATAATTACATCAAAATATATAAATCAAGTGGACAAACTAACATTGGCTGACATCATAGATTAATGGAGAAATTACAAGGGTGCCTCGTAATCTTCTTAAGCAGAAACCTTTAGCCTTGCCGCTAACGTTCTTTTCCTCCTTGGCCATATCGTCCATTGACATGATGATCAGGAGCAAGTCTATGATTTGAGCTTCTGGCCTTCTTTCTTCATTGTATTTGTTCTAGAGCCTCTTGGTACTTCATGCGAAGCTTCTTGTTCTTTTCTAACATATATTCTTTGATAATAAGGTTTTGGAGCTCGATGGTTGAGTATGCCACACATCTGGCATTCAAGGTCTTTAAGATTGGCCCCAAAACCCTTGTCCTCAAGGTAAAGAAGCCGGTGTAGAATGCTTCCTCGAATGTTTGCATAAATGAGGAAGGTAAATTTCTGTGCTAAAAGGGGGATTAAAAGGTAGTTTACTGCACCATACACACCAGCTCAAAATGGAGTTGTTGAGTGCATGAATCATACGATTCAGGAAAGAGTCACAGCCATGCTTTCTAGGGCAAATCTCACACAAGGCTTTTGGGCAGAAGCCGTCGTGACTGCAGTGCACATTATAAATCGTTCGCCTAGTACACCATTGAATTATGAGATTCCAGAAGAGTTATGGTCTAAACATAAGCCCCACTATGACCATCTACGTGTTTTTGGTTGTGAAGCTTATGCTCACGTGCCTAAACAACTTCGACAGCAGTTAGAGCCAAAGTCACACAAATGTATTTTCATTGGATATGGTGTAGATGGAGAGATGGGATATCGTCTCTGGCACCCGAAATCTCGTCAAGTCATCCGTAGTTCAGATGTGATCTTCAATGAGTCAAAGATGCACAAACAACCTATTAAGGAAATAGAGATTCGGAGAGTCACTTTTGAGGATGTTGCCTCGGAGACAATGAAATCAACTCAGCGGGCTAGTGATGTACCTTCCACTAGCAATGCTCCAGAGGGAGCGGATAGCAATGGTCAAGAAGTGAAACAATCTACTAGAGTCTCTCGTCCACGTGCGCGTTTCAAGCCAGGTCTTGATTACATCATGTTGACCGATTGCGGTGAGCCAAGCTGCTACCAAGAAGCCATGATGACGGATGATGTGGTGAGGTGGTAGAAGGCTATGGAATCTGAGTATAACTCGATTCTGGCTAATGACACTTGGGACTTGGTAGAAGTGCCAAATGATGCAAAAGCTTTACCTTGCAAATGGGTTTACAAGAAGAAATTTACCTCAGGTGATCCAAATCCAAAGTACAAGGCTAGACTTGTAGCCAAAGGGTTCAAACAGCAAAAGGGAGTCGATTTTGATGAAATCTTCCCGCCTGTGGTCAAGATGACAATGCTTAGAATTGTACTTGGTCTTGTAACGATTGAGGACATGGAACTTGTCCAAATGGATGTGAAGACAAAATTTCTTCACGGGGATCTCGATGAGGATGTTTACATGCAGCAGCCTAAAAAATTTGTTCAGGAGAATGCATCTCGTGAGGAGCTAGTATGTAAGCTCAAAAAGACACTTTATGGCTTAAAGCAGGGTTCAAGACAGTGGTATCATAATTTGATGCATGTATGAGGTCTCAAGGATATAAAAGGAGCGAAGAGGATCACTACCAGTACACAAGAAAGCTAGATGATGGCTCGATGATCATTCTAGTTTTGTATGTTGATGACATGCTTATAGCTGGGAAATCCATTGCGAAAATTGCCAACTTGAAGAAAACACTTAGCAATAATTTTGCAATGAAAGATTTGGGGGATGCTACACACTTTCTTGGCATGCGAATCAAAAGAGATCGCAAACGTCGTATTCTTGAGTTATCTCAGGAAACATACATTGAGAAAGTTTTGCAATGTTTCAATATGCAGGGGGGGAAAGCATTGAGTGCCCCAATGCAGGCATTCTTGAAACTCGGCAAGGAAGATGTACCCAAATCTGATGTTGAGCGAGCTGAAATGGCTAAGGTACCATATTCTTCGGCAGTGGGCAGTCTCATGTATGCTATGGTGGCCACAAGACCAGACATTGCTTTTGCAGTGGGAGTAGTGAGCCGATATATGGCAAATCCTGGCAGCAAGCATTGGGAAGCAGTGAAGCACATTCTTAGGTACCTCAAAGGTATGGTCGACAGGTGTTTACGCTTCGGGAACAGTGATGCATCCATTGTGGGTTATGCGGATGCAGACTATGCAGGTTGTTTCGACAATATCTGGCTATGTCTTCATATTTGTTGGAGCAGCAGTATCTTGGAGGTCATGTCTTCAAGATTGTACGTCGTCTTCCACTACGAAAGCAGAGTACATTGCATTGACGGATGCAAGTAAAGAGGCTGTATGGTTATCTCGCTTGGTCAGAAATCTTGGCATTGATGAGACTCCAGTGATATATTGTGATAGTTAGAGTGCTCTTGCATTGGCAAGGAATCCCGTGTTTCACTCCAAAACGAAACACATTGAAGTCGGGTATCATCTCATGAGATATTTCTTGGCCAAAAAGCTCATTGGTTTGGTCAAGGTACACACTGACGACAACCCATCAGATGCTTTGATGAAAAGCTTAGCTTTGGAGTGGTTTACACATTGCAGGGAGTTGATGGGTGTAGGTTGAAGCCACTAGATTGCTTCATGGTTGTACATACCAAGTCACTTGGTCTACATTAGCCTTTAAGTGGGAGTTTGTTGGGATTCAGGCCAACTGGCCGGACATCCCACTTACTACTAACCCATCTACTAACTTAACCATGTATACACTTATTATTTAATGCAACACAATAAGGAGTTGCAACAGGATAACGTTGTTGTGCGCTCCACCCAAAGCAGGTCTCTCTCTCTCTCTCTCTCTCTCTCTCTCTCTCTCTCTCTCTCTCTCTCTCTCTCTCTCTCTCTCTCTGCTCTCACACTTGCACTTGCACACGCTTCCCGTGGCACCTTCAATTTTGTTAACATGGCTGACAATAACCAAGAGAGTAGAATGAATATTGATAACTTTGATTTTGCACATGAAGGTGCTAATGATGATGCCTCCATGTTTGTGAATTATCTCATAACTAGGTTGCAACAAGCTATGGGCAATTCTGCTTTGCAAGCCGAAGTTACTCAACAACACTTATTCCCTTCCTCTCCAAGAGGAGAGAGAGCTTATGAGGCCTCTTGAAGAGACCCCCAAAAGAAGACTCTCTCCCATACGAGAGGAGGAATCCAAAGAGCAAGAAAGCAATGAAACTTTAAGTTCCTTTGAAGATGTGGCTCCATGAAGACGGCGGTCTAGACGATCTCCCACTCCTCCCAAGAGAAAAAGATCAACACACAGTCCTTCTCCTAGTTATTCCAAAAGGGAAGAGAGAAAACAAAGGAAGAAAAGGGCTAGAAAGAGGTCACCCTCTTCTCCTTCTTCTTCACCTTCCTCCTCTTTCAAAGAAAGCTATGGCTATTCTCCTAGATAATACAAGAGGGGAGGAAATCATAAATCATACCCTGCATGGCGAAGATCACAAAAGCTAAAGAAGTTCAAGGAGGGAGGAAAGAGTATCTCTTTTCTCACCTATGATGGCACCTTTGGTGCTACCGTCAAAGTAATGGTCTTCAATTCTAACAATTTGATGCAGCCTTTGGAGATGAGGGCTTCACAGAGTCCTCCAAGCTATGCCATGCAGCTATGCACTTCCAAAAATCAACTCGTCAATGGTGGGCTAGACTTCGTGGCAACGACAAAGCCCCAAAGACATGGAAAAATCTACGAGTTTCCATCATGAAGCAACCTTGCAAGCGATGCAAAGGACAGAGTGCTCACCGAATGGCGCAGCTTGAAGCTTCTCTCTCATGAGTCTATCCACAAGTATGTAGACAAGTTTTGGGATTTACATCTCAAGGCTATTGTCTTCAAAAGATAGACTTTGCCGAGCAAAAGCAGCAATGTGCGGGATTACCTGAAGAGATGTCCGAATACATCAACTCTCAACGGCTTGGTTCTATCTCCGAAGTAATCCATCACACTATGGTTGCTTCACGCATCAATTTCCATCAAGGGGCTAGACGAAATGTCAAGCCCATGGAAAACGAAGACAAAAATGATGCAAAGGGGAAAGCCAATGCTCAAAATTCTTCCCAAGGCACTTCCAACAACAACAACAATCAGTCCAAGGAGAAGGGAGTTGACAAAGGCAAAAAAAAACTCTCTCCTGAAGAGCTTGAAGCTTTTCGCAAGGACCATAAGTGTTTCAAGTGTGGGGATCAAGGACATGGCTATCATTCTTGCCCCAAGAAGAATGCTCACAATGAGACTCCTAGGGCTTCCACCATCGAAGCGCCAAAAGAGGATGTCCATTGCAAGGGAACATCACTTTTCTATGCTTGGGGAAAGGTAAGAGAACATGATGCCTTCATCTTGTTTGACCCTAGCTCTACTCACAACTTCATATCAACGGAGTTCGCCACCAAATTGGGCATTCAAGCTTTCGAGATGGGAGATATGGTAATGGCTGACACAACTTTCAAGGGACAGCAAGCCTCTGTTACTCCCTTGATTGGGAAGTTGAGGCTTCATGGCCAAAGCTATCTCGACAAAGAAGGCTTTTTCATCTCTCCTCTCCAACATGAGGATGCTATCCTAGGGGCGCCATGGTTTGATCGCATGGCTACCAATATGAAGTTCCTTAAAAGGAGAATCTACTTCACCTATAGGGGAAAGAACATGTATATAGATGCTAGTGAGCGTGGTCACACTATTCCACTTGTAAATCCTCCTGCTTTTGGATAAATCAATGAAGAGCTCATTTTTTGCGTACATGATTTTTGTCAAGAGTCTAAAATATCCTAATGTTTCATCAAATGTAAATGGTAGGAATCAAGAAGAGTTAGACTTGTCTAATTTTCTAAAAGGATTCCAAGATGTGTTCATCGATGATATCCCTATGGACTTACCTCCAAAACAAGGGGATGATGACCATTGCATTGAGCTTCTTCCAGGAAGCTCGCCGCCTAACAAGCCTCCTTATCAAGTCTCACAAGCTCAACAAGAGTAGATCATGAGGCAAGTACAGGAATTGGTAGACAAAGAGATGGTGAGGCCTAGATTCTCTCCCTTCTGTTTTCCAATCTTTTTAGTGCAAAAGAAAGATGGTGCATACCGTATGTGTGTGGACTTTCAAGGACTAAACCATATCACAATCAAAAACAGATTTCACGTGCCTCGGGTAGAATATCTGTTTGATAAGCTACAAGGCTCTACCTACTTCAGTAGTATTGACCTTAAAAGTGGCTATCATCAAATAAGGATAGTGGATGAAGATGTCCTAAAGATCTCATTTCACACAACATTTGGTCTTTATGAATATCTAGTCATGCCTTTTGGCTTGACTAAGGCGCCAGCTACATTCAATCATCTAGTGGAGAAATTTTTTAGACCTTACCGCAAATTCACTGGAGTGTTCTTTGATGATATCATCATCTACTCCAAGTATTTGGAGGAACATAAGCAACATCTCCAAGTGATTTTTCAAGCATTGAGGGAGAATAAGCTTTCTCTCAACCAAAAGAAAAGCAAATTTTTTCTTCAAAAGATTTAATACCTAGGACATATTATCTCTCAAGATGGTACGTATGGATCCATCAAAGTTAGAGGTAATAAAAGCATGGCCTAATCCAAGGAATCTACATGAGCTAAGAAACTTTACTAGTATGTGCGCATACTATAGATGCTTCATAGCAAAATTCTCTCAAATAGCAGGACCACTACATGACTCAACTAAGAAGAACGTTAAGTATGTAGGGAATGCTAAGGAGCAAAATTCTTTTGATAAGCTCAAAGAAAAGCTTACCTCCCAACCATTCCTCATTCTTCGGGATCTCTCAAAGCCATTTGAGGTCCAATGTGATGCTTGTGGTGATTGCCTTGGAGAAATTTTGCTTCACGAAGGGCATGCCATAGCAAATGAGAGCCGAAGGCTCAATAATTATGAATGAGTCTTGGACATTTATAAGAAAGAGCCTGTTCTAAATGCCCTAAACACATGGAAGCACTATTTATTGGGGACTCCATTTATTCTACGAATCGATTTCATGACGCAAACCAAGCTTTCCAACAAACAAATGAGGTAGGAAATTTTTCTTTCGCAATTTAATTTCCATATTGCTCACATTGCTGGTAATCACAATCAAGTGCCTGATGCATTTTCACGACGACCAAAAGTTAATGCGGTGTCTATAGCTACTCACAATGGTCTATCTTCTATGATAGATGACTATGCCATTGACCCTAACTTTAGAGATATGATGTCAGCCCTTTCTTTGGGGAAGAAAGAGGAACCATTCACCTTTAAGGATGGTTATCTTCTCCACGGCAATAGGCTATGTGTTACCCATTCCCTTCGTGAGAAAGCTATGTATGAATCCCATGCTCCTCCCTATGCGGCGCATAGAGGTATTCAACCTACTCTTCAAGGAGTAGAGACGTATTTCTATTGGCCTACCATGAAAGTGGACATACAAGAGTATGTTTCAAAATGTGTAGTATGCCAAAAGACCAAGTATGATAGAGGGAAGCAACCTGGATTACTCTAGCCATTGCCTATCCCAAATTCACCATGGGAGAGTATATCCATGGATTTCATCTTTGGATTGCCCAAGTCTATACATGAGAATACGGGAATATGGGACAATAGTCGACAGGTTTAGCAAGTGAAGGAGTACGAGCGGAAGTGCGACGCGAGAGAGAGTGCGAGAAGAAGAGCACGACGATATGGTGAACTCGCTCTACTGTAATGTGTAGAGCATAGTGATTTCTTATTAGGTTTTTACAAAAGAATATGTGTACATACCTAGCGGCCCGCCCACTTACCTGGGCGACCACATTGGGCTTTATACCCCAACAACCTCCCACTTAAAGTCCAATGTGGCACTTTAAGTGTGAGAGAAGCTACTATACAAGCTAATATACAACAGATGTAGAGAAGTGATGTACTACCCTACACCTAACTGCTTGCGAAAATGCGCAAAGCTCTCTGAGGGAAGTCCTTTTGTAAGTAGATCAGCAAGATTTTCTGTGGTGTGAACTTTGACAAGCTGAAGTTGCTTATCCTCAAGCATTTCTCTGATGAAATGATACTTCACATCCACATGCTTTGTCTTTGAGTGATAAACTGGATTGCGAGCCAATTGTATAGCACTTTGACTATCACAATATAACACAGGCATCTCTTCTTTGATTCCCAAATCTGTTACTAGTCGATTAAGCCAAATTGATTCTTTGCATGCCTCTGATGCTGCAATATATTCAGCCTGTGTAGTAGACTGAGTAACACAATCTTGTAATCTAGAACGCCATGATACTGCTCCACCAGCCAATGTAAAGACATACCCTGATGTAGACCTTTGGTTGTCTAAGTCACCTGCATAATCTGGGTCTGTAAAACCCTTTACACTTAGCTTCTGATTCCCATAGCATATACGCATACTCTTTGTAGCTTTAAGGTATCTCAATATTCCTTTCACTGCCTCCCAATGTTTCTTGCCTGGGTTTGACATGTATCGACTTACTACTCCCACTGCAAATGCAATGTCTGGGCGAGTAGCAATCATTGCATACATCAAACTACCCATTGCAGACGCATATGGAATCTTATCCATTTCAGCCTGTTCTTCCTCAGACACAGGACAATCTTGTTTGCTAAGTTTCACATATGGTGGCAGTGGAACACTCAGTGCCTTTCCCTTCTCCATATTGAAACGTTGCAAAATCTTGTCAATATACTCTGTTTGAGATAACCAAATCAACTTCTTTGATCTGTCTCTGTCAATGCGCATACCAAGTATATGACTTGCCTCACCCATGTCTTTCATGTCAAACGATTTTGCCATCTTTGACTTCAAAGCTGAAATTTCTTCCAAGTTCTTGCCAGCAATCAACATGTCATCCACATACAAAATAAGGATCAGCCAACTGCCATCTTAGCCTTCTTTGTATATAGACAATGATGAAACTCACTACGTTTGTAGCCTTGAGAAAGCATAAACTTGTGGAATTTATGGTACCATGCCCTCGGTGATTGTTTTAAGCCATAAAGACTCTTTAACAACTGGCATACCCAATCTTCCTTGCCTTTCTCAACAAACCCTTCTGGCTGCTGCATGTAAATTTCCACATCTAAATCACCATGCAAGAACGCGGTCTTGACATCCATTTGGTGCAACACCAAATCTAATATGGAAACCAATGCAAGAAAGCATCTCAATGTAGTCATCTTGACCACGGGAGAGAAGACTTCATCAAAGTCAATGCCTTGTTCTTGCTTAAAGCCCTTGGCAACAAGCCTTGCTTTGTACTTTGGCTGACTATCATGAGCGGTGATCTTATACCTGTAAACCCATTTACAAGGTAGAGCCTTTTTGCCCTGTGGTAATTTAACTAGCTTCCATGTCTTGTTTTTATGCAGAGCTGTCATCTCTGACTGCATGGCCAATTGCCAATTCCCGGAGTCCTTCATTTGCGCTGCTTCCTTGTAACATGAAGGCTCATTGCAATCAGTCAACATGACATAGTTCATAGATGGAACAAACCTATCAGGAGGTCGCGTGACACGTCCAAATCTACGCACAATAGGTGGCTCAGGCTCAGCCACAACCTGTGGTTCCACTCTATCCTGTCCTTGCTCCTCTTGAGCCTTGACATTTTGTCTTGCACGTGCAGGTCCATCTTCTTGGAAGACAACTCTTCTAATCTCCTCAACCCTCTCTGGTTTAGAATGATATTTGGATTCATTAAAGTGAACATCATTGCTGCGGACAACCTTTCTGGATTCGGGATCCCAAAGTCTGTACCCCATCTCACCAGAATTACCATAGCCTAGAAAGATGCACTTTCTACTCTTTGGCTCAAGTTTGTTCCTAAATTCCTTTGGAACGTGAGTATATGCCTCACAGTCAAAGACTCTGAGATGCTTGTATGAGGGCATTTTGCCTGACCATACCATCTCTGGCAATGAATCCATCTGCAAAACCTTGCTAGGAGATCTATTTACAAGATGAACAGCTGTTGATACAGCTTCAGCCCAAAACCCATTTGGCAGCTGTGCATTAGACAACATACTTCTAACCTTCTCTTGTACGGTCCTATTCATCCTCTTAGCAACACCATTTTGAGGAGGATTGAAAGGAGCAGTAAGTTCACGTTTTATACCTTTTGACTCACAAAAGTCCTGAAAGGCCTTTGAAACATACTCTCCACCATTGTCAGTGCGTAAGCATTTAAGCTTCTTGCCACTCTGATTCTCCACAAGTGTCACAAACGTTTTGAAAACACTAAACGCTTCAACCTTGTGCTTGAGAAAGTAAACCCATACTTTCCTCGAGTAATCATCTATAAATGTCATAAAGTAAGAAGCTCCCCCTAGAGATAGGTTAGGCATAGGTCCACACAAATCACTATGAACAAGTGCCAACTGTGTATCTCTTCTACTGCTTCTATGCTTATGTGGCTGCTGTGTTTGCTTACCATACAGACAATGTTCACAGAATTCAAAATCATTAAATGAAAAGCCAGGCAAATAACCAGAACGAGACAAGATTTCCATTCTCTTCTTGGACATATGTCCTGACCGGCTATGCCACAAAGAAACGTTCGGCTGCTCAGTTACATTGATTACATTTTTAGAGACATTTGATACATAAATCATGTAAAGTCATCCAGACTTTACTCCATGTGCTACTTACTGTCATAGAACCCTTGGATATCTTCCACATGTTCTGTCCAAAAGTGGTGACGTAGCCAGCATCATCAAGTAAACCTGTGCTGATCAAGCTCTTTGTAATTGCGGGAACATGTCTCAGATTCTTCAGCGTGAAAGAAGAGCCATTCTGAAACTTCAATTGAACATCTCCAACACCTAAGATCTCACATGTCTGCCCATTGCCTAGCCGAACATGATCTTTAGTGGTCACATAAGAGGTAAACCACTCCTTGTTTGGAGACACATGAAGTGATGCCCCTGAGTCTATAATCCAGTCACTCAGTGCATTTCCATCAGATGCTGTAAGAAGAGCTGAGTCCATTGTATTCTTCAAGAAGTAGATGTCTCCTGACACTAGACTGTCATCCTCTGCAACAGTGTTTGTCACATTTATTTCTTGAATCTTCACTGAGGACTTGTTCTTCTCACCATGGTCTTCAACTTTCTCTTTGCCTTTTTCTGCTTTCCATTCTCTGCAGTCTCTTTTCATGTGACCCTTCTTGCCACAATGGTAGCATTCTATGTCACTCTTGCCTTTAGCACTGCGGGACTTGCTACGAGACTGATTCCTCTTTCCACCTTTGTACTTTTCTTTGGTCCTTCCTATGACAACTAAGGCTGTTCCTTTGCCTTTGTCCATTGTCTTTCTATTGGTTTCTTCAGTAAGCAGACTTCCTTCTACACCTGCTATGTTCAAACCATCTGGAGGTGCAGAATTACTCAAAACTCTGCGAAAAGTGTCCCAACTTTCCGGCAATGTGATCAACAGGAACATAGCTCTAACAGGTTCATCAAACTTGACACCTTGAGCTGACAACTGACTATAGATTGTGTTGAATTCATTCAGATGATTGGACATAGGTGTCCCTTCTTTCATCTTCAAGTCAACAAGCTTCTTAAGCCAGTATACCTGTGAAGCTGCACTCTGCTTCTCATAAAGATCACTCAGCTTTAACCATGCTTGATAAGCCGACATCTCGTCTGCTACATTGAAGTAAACGCTTTCTGCCAAAGTCAGCATAATGGTAGAAAGTGCCAATTCATCCATTTCGCTCCTTTCATCTTCGTCCATATCTTCTGGTTTTATCCCCTTGAGCTTTATAGGTTTTATCTGCTTCTTTTGTACCAACACGTGCCAAATCTTCTTCTTCCACAATGGGAAATTGGTTCCATCCAGCTTCTTGATATTGTAAAGAGCAGTGTCCTGTGATCCAGCCATAGCTACGCTTCACAGTGGTTTACTTTCCTGGGAAAAATTCGGCAGAGTTTCCCCTGTAAACTGACCTCTGAACCAATATCAACCTGTCAAATGAACCAAGAAAGCTTCACATTCTGCATAAATTTCGGCAGAGTCTCCTTTGTAAAATGGCTCTGGTGTACTTAAAAACAGACCAAAAAACAGCTCAAAAAACACTGTCTCTCTGACACTGTAAGCTGCGGGTAAACTTGTCCTGCACCTGTACTATCTCTCACTGTCCTGTCACTGTCCTGTAAGCATAGACTGTGACAATGCCTCAATGGCAGTAAAGCAAAGATGCAATCCCAAGTGTCTAACTCACAGTCAATACATCCTAGCTGCCTATCTAAGGGTGCTTGAGGGATCGCTCCAAGACCTGTATCACCGAAAGGATCTCAACATTCGAGAATCCCCCAGCTCAATAAAACCTCACTCGACCCTCAACAAAGGCTGCAGTAAATCTGACAGTACATAGACTTCCCACAAAGTCATACATCCACAAATTTCCCACTATATGCTGTAACCGTTGCGGCGGTTGTTTGCTGCGTGACTCACAGCCAGCAAACCCTCAACCAACATACATCATCTCTGACAATACATCCCATGTGGAAGTACCTGCAATGTCAGGATGAAATCTGGAATATCAAGCAGCAAACACAAGCTACCTGATGAACTAGTGGATGTCGCCTACAGTCTGTGTGTAGATGCGCCCGTGTCGTATGTGACACGCCTCCAAGAACTGTGAGCCGTCCTTCGATGTGTAGACAGCCACAAATCAACACTCTGGGAGTGTCGATATCCATCAGAACCTGCAGTCGTAGGCCGAAAAAACCCAAATTTGCAGAGTCGGATATGCACCCGCTGAGACCACGTAGTCAAAAATGGCCTGCGCAGACCTTTGTCAAAGCCGAACGGTGGCTGAGATGACCTCAGAATGAAATTCTGACAACACCAAGCCCTTTGGGTTCTCCCACGAGATTTGGGGCCGTGTCTTTGCCTGTCGAATTTCACTCCAATCTGAGCTGGTGACTCTAGCCTCCTGCAGTGCTGTCTCGAGCCTCGATCTGAGCTCTGATACGAGTTGAAGGAGTACGAGCGGAAGTGCGACGCGAGAGAGTGCGAGAAGAAGAGCAGGACGATATGGTGAACTCGCTCTACTGTAATGTGTAGAGAATAGTGAGTTCTTATTAGGTTTTTACAAAAGAATATGTGTACATACCTGGCGGCCCGCCCACTTACCTGGGCGACCACATTGGGCTTTATACCCCAACAGCAAGCAAGCACACTTTATGCCTGTCAAAAAGACTATTAAGGCACACCAAATGGCAACTCTCTTCATATCTTAGATTTTCAAACACCATGGATTACCAACATCCATCGTGTCAGATAGAGATCCTAGAATGACCAGTAACTTCTAGAAAGGTCTCTTTGAAAATCTAGGAACGAGATTGAATTTCTCTTTGGCCTATCACCCACAAACGGATGGCCGAAGTGAGATAGCCAATCTTACGATACTTCAAGACTTATGTTACAGAAGTAGATCAATGCTCACAATGGGAAAAGTACTTACCTCTTGTAGAGTATGCTCACAATAATAATGTACATACTTTTACGAGAAAAGCACCTTTTGAGATTATTGAGGGAAGACCTAAAAGTCCCTTTCTACTCAAAGTACATGGGAAGATCTTCGTTGCCGATGAGTATAGCTGTGATGTATAATAATCTTTTCTAAAGATTAAGAAGGCTATATCCATCTCTCAACAAAGGAAAAAAGCTGCTGCTAACAAGCACATAAGGGCCTTAACATTCAAAGAAAATGATTGGGTCTTGCTGCTTAAGTTTCCTAAGGTTCGATTGAGGCAAACTACGGGCAAAAATCCTACAGGCCATCAAAAGTATTATGCTAAGCTAGGAAAAAGATACTATGGTCCTTTCTAAATTTTGAAGCCTATCAATGAGACGGCCTACCAACTCAAGTTTCCCAACCATTGGCTCATACACAATTCTTTTCATGTGAGCCTACTCAAGACCTACCAAAGGAGAGCCACCAAATGAACCAATTATTGAAGATTCTCTCGAAGTTGAAGACCAAGAAGAGGTGCTACAACCCAAAGCTATCCTTCGGCATGAAGACAAGGTACTACAACATGGTAAGATTATCCGATGGTATCTTATTAAGTTCAAAATTTATCCTTTTGAAGATGCTAGATGGATGCAAGGAATACAGCTTAAGGATAGTATGAACCTTGTTAATGTTTACAATGCTACATTAGAGTAAGAAAATGTACAAATTTCTTTTAAACGACCCATGTTTTTGTCTTATAAGACTAGTTCTCTTTTTAATTGTGCACAAATTTAAATAGTACGCATGCTTAGAATCATGTTTGTGATGACGACTTCTCTCAAACACCAAGTAGAATTTGTCACTCTACTTTGGGAGAATGAAATGGACTAAAGAGCAGACATGCTTGCGGCACAATGGTAAAGATGGTCTATCAAAGATCAAGGCTAACCAATGGAGCATAAGACCTTAGGGTTAGCTTCATTGAAGACCTCCAATAATTAGTGTAAAAGTCCTTTTGCCCAATTATTTCTATGGGCGAGCTTCCATCTACTAAGTTGTGGCATAGTTGGCTATGCCATATGAGCCAAAAGAAAATGAAAAATCTAGCATGTATTGGTTATTTGCCACTATTTAGTTTTAATGATTTTTCTATGTATGAATATTGTATTTACGACAAGAAAATTAGGATTATTCATTTATCATTGAATAAAAGGCAAGTTGAGCCACTAGAGCTTTTACATAGTGACGTATATGGTCCTATGTTGATCAAGTGTTCAGGGGGTGCTAGTTGCTTTGTAATATTTATAGATGACTCTACTTGGAAGGTGTGGTTTATCTTTTGAAACATAAGGATGAGGTATTCTCTATGTTTTACGAGCGGGTTTATCTTTTGAAACATAAGGATGAGGCATTCTCTATGTTTTACGAGCTCCTTGCACTTGTTGAGGATTAGTCAAGCCAAAAGCTCAAGGGCTTGAGGACTAATAATAGTGGGAATATGTCTCAAAAGACATGATAGACATTTGTGCAAAGAGAGGGATTTGGTGGTAGTTTATTGCACCATATACATCGTCCCAAAATGGAATAGCTGAGTGTATGAATGCCATAAGTTAGAAGCATGTTACAACTATGCTTACCATGGAAACTTTTACACAAGACTTTTGGACTGAAGTTGTCTTGATAGTGGTTCGCATCATCAATAGATTGCCTAGTACGCCATTGAATTACAAGATTCCATAGGATTTATGGTCATGCAAGAAACCACACTATGATCATTTACATGTCTTTTCTTGTGAGGAATATGCTCATGTGTCAAAGAAAGCTTGATCTTAAATCACACAAATGCATCTTTGTTGGATATGGTGCAAATGGAGAGTTGGGCTATTGTCTCTAGCACTTGGAATTAGTAAGAGTATTCATAGTTCACATGTGATGTTCAATGAATTAAAGCTTCATAAGAGAGCTATAAAGGACAGTGATTAGAGAAGTGTCACATTTGAGGATGTTGCCTTAGATTTAGTAACAACTCATAAGTCTAGGAAGGAGCCTTCCACTAGCAATGCTCCAGAGAGAGCAAAGAGTAGTAGTCAAGGTTTTCGATGCCCTAGTAGAGCCTCACATCCGCTTGAGTGATTTTAGCCAGGTGTGGATCATGTCATGCTATCTCACTACGAAGAACCATCTTGCTTTCAAGAAGCCATTCAAATGATGATAAGTTGCCACAGGAGCAAGCTATACAATCAAAATTTGTTTTGATTGAAAATAATGAGACTTGGGAATTGGCCAAATTGCATGAGGGAAAGAAAACGCTGCCTTGCAAATGGGTTTCTAAGAAGAAGTATGCATCAAGAGATCTTACGCCTAAGTATAAGGCTAGACTCGTAAACTAAAGGTTTCAAGTAGTAGAAAGGTGTAGATTTTGACAAAATTTTCTCACATGTGGTCAAGACTACTACTTTGCATATGGTGCTTGGATAAGAATCTATTGAGGACTTGGCATTGGTCCAAATGGATGTGAAGATAGCTTTTTGTCATGGTGATCTCTAAGAGGATGTATATATGTACCAAACTAACGGTTTTGTTAGGCCAAGCACACAAAAGCTTGTATGTAAACTTAGAAAATCACTTTATGGCTTGAAGGAAGGATCCAAGAAATGGTATCAAAATTTTAATACGTTTATGTGATCTCATCTATGTTGCATTGTATGTTATATAGGGTACATATACTACGCTTTAATCGGGCATATTATACAACCCTCCCAATTAAATGTACGTATTATACGGTGCCCACATCAGCCACATCACCATTTTGTATAATTTTTGAGAAATTCAATCGAAATATATTTTAATCAAAATATAGTTCGATCAAAATAAAATGTTCTATATAGAGTCATCCTCCGCGAGCCTTTTACCATTGTGCGAATCTTTAATGAAAAGTTTGCCTTGAGTTCCCCTCAAAGGTGAACTCTAAAACCCCAAAAATATATGTATATATATCTTTCTGTTCATTGAGCTATTAATTAGAAATAAAGTCTATTTTAGCAGTAAATAAAAAGTTTAAATTTAAATTAGTAGTCACTTCTTTGTGTAGAGCCATGCTCACACTTAAAAGTAAGTTAGATAGACTTAGATCGTGGTTGCCTGCCAAGTGTAGAGCAATGCTCACATTAGATGTGATTTAGGTAGATAAAATAGTAATCGCTTGCCTTGTGTAGAGTTTTGACTCACATTTGGAAGTGATTTAGCTGGGGTAAATAAAAATTACCTATCACGGTAGAGATTGACTCACACTAAAGGTGATTTAGGTAGGTAGAATAGTAATCGCTTGCCTTCTCTAGAGTTTGACTCACATTTGGAAGTGCTTTTGTTAGGAAATTATTATATACAAAATATAATTTATACATATAAACACGTATAATACAAAAATATGCGTTTGATTGACTTTTATACATATAAAAATGATTATACGGATGTATAAATGTAACTTAGGGTCTCATGGATATAAAAGGAGTTAAGCTTGTACATGAAGGAGCTTAGTGATGGATCACTCATTCTTATTATGTTATATGTTGATGACATGTTTGTCGTTGGGAAGAACTCTCATGAGATTTCCAATTTGAAGCAAATATTGGGTTAGACTTTTGTTGTGAAGAGTTTGGGAGAATCTACTCACTTTCTTGGTATGCATATCAAGCATGGCAGATCCAAGGAGATTCTTGAGTTGTCTCATGAATCATACATTTGTAGAGTTGTGCACTATATCAATATGCAGGGGGAAGGCATTAAGTACCCCAACATTGGCATATGTGAAATTTAGCAAAGATGAGAAATTCAAGGTGGAAAAGATACCATATTCCTCAGTTGTGAGCATTCATATGTATGTGATGGTGGCAACGAGGCCAAAAATTTCATTTAAAGTGGGAGTGGTGTGTCATTACATGGAGAATTCTAGCAAGAAACATTGGGAATTAGTGAAGTATATCCTTAAATACTTGAAAGGTACAACAAGTAGGTGCTTACACTTCAAAACAATGATGCATCGACAATTGGACAACTATGTTCAACTACAACACACATTGCACGTAATATGTAGCATTGCATTGATCATCTCACACACATTCTGCTTGGCTTCCCTATTTGCAAACACAAGAAACAAGCGATGTCCATACTATCTTCAAATGGTGGAGCACAAAAAAATATATCTTTCAAACCAGGCGCACTTTTGATATATATTCTGACTTTTTTACATGCTACTAAAACTTTAGTTCAGACTATAGGCATTTTCAATTTTTTTATTTTATAAGATATTTTCTCATTATATTACTAAAGATTTATTCCCCACCATCTCTAAGCCTACAAGTTTGACTACTCACTTTTAAGCTCTGCCATACCCACCACTTCAGTCCACATCACATCCACCCATCATTGCACATTCCATAATCCCATCAATCCCATGGCAAAAAAAGAGGCCCTCCTAGATCCCATTCCCTTCCTAATGCTTAGTAAATACCTCAATGAGAGAAAATTTTAGAGTCAAATTTTGTGTCTGTGAGCTTAACACCTACTTTTAGTTGTACAAATCACTTAAGACTTGGGGAACACACTCATGAACATGTGGAGATCCAAATTGTAAAGATAAAAAAATATATCGAGAGCAATATTTCAGTCGCGTGATTCTAGTCATATTTGACATTTTTTGGGGTTTTCAATTTCGGTGCATTTCCTAATGCCTATAGACATGTTATCCATACATAAGAAAATTTTTGAAGATAGGTTTTGTAGTCTAAAATTCCAAAACAGGTCCGTTGTGAAAAAATTTCTAGCTTGAAATTTCAAGACTTCACGCTCGAGGAAGTCTAGAGGGTGTTCAAGAAGGTTGGCCTAGATATATATTTTGAGCTTCCACCTTGTGGAATATATTTGAAGAGAGTATATGTGCTAGTGACCTCAACTCAGGAGGATGGAATTTTACACTCATCACTGGCTCCAACTCATACATCACCATCTACATCACAAGGAGATGGTGAAAAATGCCTTACATTTGCCAGAGCAAGAGATTCAGTAAAGCCTAGAGAAGTTACTACCATGGAGACATTCAACAAAGCCAAGCCCTCTATAACCTTTTTGGATTTGAAGAGATCGGAGCTAGAGTTTCCCTATGCATATACCAAAAACATCTAAACCTATCCAAGTCGAGGTCAATAATGTACACAAGCATGAACCATGCCGTATCCAACCTCATGGCTCACCAATTGAAGACTAGAATCTAGAGACAATTCAACATTGCCAAGTATGTACATGAAGGTCTTGTCAAACTACCAAAAGATGAAAGAAAAGATCAACTACATTGAAGGAGTAGGTTTTCTAACAAGGCTAACATATTATGCTCTTGGCATGGCCGATAACTTGCCGTAGGCCCTCCAATAGGATATGTGGTTGAAGCCTGGTGAGGAGATCCAAAGGAAATCACCAAGTGCCTAACACTAGGCTTGGTAAGAAGCTAGAGGTGGTGTAAAATTCCTCCTATGAAGATGAGCTAATAAAAGAAAATAAGACCATGCCAGTGATGAGGATGACAAAGAAACCACCTCTTTGAAAGACACCATGACAGGCATTTCAAGAATGACAAAGTTTCAAGCAATGGCTAAGAGAAAGGCTAAAGTCGATGAAGCCAAGGCACAAAAGAAATCAATTGGATAAAGAAAAGGGCAATGAAGCCTAAGCTACCGCAGAACTTAGGTGGGTAGGAAAAGCTAACAGAAAGACGACTGATGGAGCAAATTTGCCATGGTGAAGAACAAACCCTAAAGGTTTTTATTAAAGAGAGGGCGGCAAGGGTGGGTACCCAAGTGTGAGAAGAAGCCGAAGCTACTTAAAAAGCGCAACAAGAGTTGAAGTCTAAAAGGGCACGAGGAGAGGGATAAAGAAGAAAAAGCAACAACAAGAATTGAAAGATGAAAGGGCACGAGGAGAAGACCAAAGAAGAAAAGCTCATGAAGAGGAAGATAGAGTACATACCCCTCCTCGCCAACCTACACCATCTCCCGCCAAAGATGTTTCGACCTTTATTCCCACTCAAACTTTAGGAGACCACAAGGAAGAAGGGGAAAAGCCCCTGTAGAAGGTCCACACTAGAGAGAAACAAGGATTGAAAGGGAGCAGGTTTCCTATGAATGGGAAAGAGCACTCCACGCGGATTGGCAAAGACCAATGGAGACCAAGGAGACCAATGGAGACCAAGGAGCCCAAGAATAAAAAATCCTTCTCTAGTACAATATGTAATGTTAGTATAAGAAGAAGTAAATCACATCTACCACAAAGAGGAGATAGCAAGACTCCACAAGGAGGTGGAGGAGAAAACAAAGGATAATGCAGAGGCATCCAAGGATCTAGCAGCTACACAAACCACTCAAGTTTCTAAAGCCATGAATAAAGGTGATGGGTCTACATATGCACCACAAATAGCTGAAGCAACCACAAAATTGGTACTTGAGATACTAGTGAAAAGTCCTTTGAGAAGTCTCAAAGTTCCAAAGGCTAAAGGTATTACCACAAGTATAGCTATGGATGTAGGCAACGACGTAGCTACTTATCAAGGTGTCATATTGCCAAGCACCATTTCAAACATGCAAGAGATTGAGAAATGCTCACATCAAATGCTTCCATTAGTAAAAAGTTTCAAGCCTAGGGTGCATCATATAGTAAGGAGGATAATATAATATAGCTGACCGCATGTGAGTGCAAGCATTAGAAGAGAAACCAAGAGAGTGTGAAAGCTATGAAGCAAGATTCAATGACATGCTTGCAAGAGAAAACCTAAAGCTATATCACATGCAAAAAGACATCACATTGTAGAAAGCCAAAGCTTGCAAGATGTTAGCGGGTCGCCGCGACGGAGGTCTGAAGCATAGCTTTCTGGCACTAACATAATTTCAATACTCAGGGAAGTGACTCGGATGGGGCACAGAGACTCTTTGAGATCGTCAATATCAAGAAGTGAACCTTAACAAGAAAACACGCTAGCTCAACAAGCAAACCAACACTCAAGGATCAGGAAAATCTACCTATGTCCTTTCTCACAGCTCTAGGTCATCACGCCACTTCGGCACCAGACTCGAAATGCAACGAAACTTTAGGAGGAGGTCAAGGACACCTAGGGGAACTATCCTATCAAGTCTAGCTGCAATCTGACAAGGTACCAAAATTACGATCCATCATGAAAATGGTCCTGAAAACTGTAACAGAACTATCCAAAAAGGTTGCCCTATAGTCTAAGAACACTCTTCTATGGTCAAAACAACTATAAACAATGATTTAAGCACTCAAATCTGCATTTATAGCTCACACACACACACACACACACACACGTAGTCGTGAACCTCAACAAAATCGACAATGCTGACACTTGAATTAAAGAGCAAAGAGAGAGGAACACAATGCAAGTTTTTGAATAAAAATCGGATTATCAAATCATTAGCTACGATGATTACAAGTTTGTAGCAGCTCGTAGCTTGAGCGTACGTTTTCAGAGCTCCTTCTTCTTCTTCTTCTAAAGATAAGACTCCTTTCACATTATAGTTATTGACCTTTATACCTAGGGCATTCTAAATGGCCAGTGGCCAGCTCATACGGACCTTTACAATTATCATGACATCATTACAACTCCGAGAATTGACCTGCTACTCTAGAATTAGGATTTACATAGAGGATCACTACACTAGCTCGGACAATTAATAGAGTACAAATGTGCTGTCCGACTACGTGTCTGGCCAGTTGGGCGCCCGTTTGATCTATCCTCAAACATTCCCCCCTTCCTAAATCGTGTCGTCCCTTGACACGACCTTGTGCAATCTTGTCATAGGGTAGTCTTCAGCTTTGTCTTCAAGGTTGGTCTTCAGCTTGGGAAGTGCTTTGTTGTTGATAACGCTCCCCCTTCCTAGAGTGATTCATAGTTGTCATGTTGTTGATACATGATTTGAGCTTGATTGTTGAGGTAGCTTTTCTTCTTGTTGCGCATTCTCCTCTTTGTTGCCAGTCTTGGCCACCATGAAGAAGGATTTTAATGTTTTTGAGTTTATAGAACCAATCCTCTTTGTGGCATGGACTTTATGATGGATTGCTTTCAAGGTCCACTGCAATTTGAGCTTTCCACAGTAGGTAGTCAATGTTGAAGCAGTGTGTGAGCTATGTATGGTTGTTGTGGATAGCTCGCTTGCTGAGTTTTTCATTACTTGTCGTTGTAAGCCATTCTTTAACTTGCCATTTTTTTATCGAGCTTTGTTGTTGCCCTTGAAAATATAAGATGCTCTTGATAAGTATATGGAGACCTGCTATGTTTGCTCTAAGTCGTTGTCGATTGATTTGGGTAGCCATTTCTTTATTGCTGATGTAGAAGGAATATATACAAGAAAATGATGATGATGGTTTCTAGCTTAGGTTCTAAAACCTGGATGCCCAAAGGTAAAAAACACGGTGGGAAAAAAGTGCCTTTGGTATACGCTCTTATTGCAGTTGAGCATGTAGACTTGAAGTACCTGTCATGCAAGGTGAGTGCTTAGGAAGAGTGTCTAATTCAATTATGGGACACTCTATGTGCACACGAGAGATTTTTCAAACAAAAGAATGTAGTGTAAGAGATGTAGTTGATGGGTGCCTCAAGGAACAAATGTAACACATGTGACATCAAAGGATGTCTCAATATCTTCCACGTTTTCGAGAAGGGTTTTTGATGTAGAAGCTTCTCCACTCATTCCTCACTGTGTTGAGTGTGTGAGCGTCTTTTGGACTTCCTCCTTCACTTACCACCATACTACAATGACTTTGACTCTTATGCCCACCTATGTCAGCATGAGCAACACAACATAATTATGCTCAACTCTTCCAGCTTGAGCAGTACCTAAAATAACTAGACGCTTAGACCACAAAGAATATTACATGAAGGTTTGGGACTAGCACGTTGCTCATTCAGTGGCTTAGCTGCCCGACTGACTTTTATGCCATGTATTTTTAATGGCGACTTGGACTTTTTGTGTCGAGTAGGTTGGCATATTTTGGCTCCTCTTGACTTTCTTGTTGTATGCTCACAGTGCTTTGTGAAACAAGGTCCTTCAGCTCTGGTAGGGATTGATGTAGCCGTTCCATTATTTTCCATGAGAAGCGGTTGTCGAGAGGTGTGGGTTCTTTGTGATTGAGTTTCTACTAGCAATTTTGGAACCCACCTTGTCTTTGGTCCTTGTGTGACCGTCTCTGGAATTTTCTCTTCTGCTTTGTCTTGATTGACACTAGGATTTGGTACCCAAACCTGATGATTTCCATTGTAGAAGCCTTGATTTTGGAGTTGATAAAAACGAGGTATCCATCTAGAGTTCTTAGCACTATCAGTGGTGACTGGTTGCTGGTTCTTCCTATTGATTGTGTGCCTTTGGGTGGAGCCTTGTACTTCTTGATTGATCTTTGTTGTTCCAGGTTGAGCTACAATTTTTGGTAACCATATTTGTGTGTTACCTTCATAAAATCCTTGTGCTTTAGGTAGCTTCACTGGAATCATCCGCTGATTCACATGTTTGTGTTGGGTAACTTTGCTAAGGTCTGACTTCGGCACCCATACTTTTAGCGTTGCCCACTTGGAAGGTCTTTTCATCTGCCTTTTGTTGTTGTTCTTTCGCTTGTGTGAGCTATTTGTATTTCGTTGATAGCTTGGCTCGCTCCTTGTAGAACTTCTTTCTTGAGGTGAGTACATCCAAGATGTTACTTTAGGCTTTTTGGCCCAAACATTAGTGTTTCCTTGGAAGTAGCTTTGAGTAGTGATAGACTCATTTGATGCTACCCACCCTGTCACCTTTTTGTTGTTGATGTTGAACTTGTGTTTCATGTATCCAAATTCGGTCTTTGACTTTGATGTGTTCTTTGGATACCAACACTTGGTTGACATTATTGGCTTCTTCTGGATGTTTTTTTGTGATGGAAACTTTGGTTGATAGACTTTTTGTTTTGGTTTCCATTGCATTACCAATGGTTTGGCTCTTGATGTAGAGGCTTTGCTGGAAGTTTGATATAGGCTCGTTGAAGGTAAAGCCGTCTTTCGAGGTTGATATACTTTGTGTTTACCTTTTTCTATGATGGCGATTTCTTCTTCGCATGGATTTGAGAAGCTTCATGAACTCTTATAGTTGTTTTTCTTGAAGCTTTTATTTTTTGTTGAAAGAAGATGTTCCTCCAGCTTTTTGTCAGGACTAGACTCTTTTTTATGTGATGGGAGTTGATTATGTGGAAAGTATCCTTATACTCTGTGGTACTCAACTTGAGTACATCTTCTGACACTCCGAAGCTAGGAATTGGCGTTTTAGAACTTGTGTACACTATCTCCTCTAGCTCTTTAATTGGTGGCTTTCCCATCATGATTCATGTGCCATAAGTCATTAAATTCTTTGTTGCTTCTGGATCTATCACACCAGAACATGTGATTTTGAGTCCTATTTCTCTGCATATGCTGAATTTGATCATTGTAGGAGACATTCGATTTTCCTTTTTATCCATGTTCTTCTTTTGATCTTGTGTTTTTTGAACGTTTGACGAACTTGGAATTTTTTTTCCTTTTTCTGCTTTCATTTGCTCTTTTTTAGGAGTCGACTTCTTTGAAACAGCTTCTGTTGATTTTTCAGGTATGTCAATGATGACATATTCTCGTGATTGCTCTACTTCCTGTGTTTTCATTTTTGCCTCATGCTCCATGACGTAGCTATCTGTCTCACATTTTATGCTTTCACACTCACAAACTTCATTAGCTTCCTTCAACACCTTTATCGTAAATAAGGGAGTTATATCATACCCATCTTCATCGCAAAATTTAGTCAAGGTCATCTCATTTACACACACATCAAGAGTGGCTAGTATTTGATCCCATCCAAAGGGTTCAAACATCTCTTCCAGAAAAGACTCTGGTATATATGCCTCGTCTTGCATTGACCTATAAAGAATGCAATCTTCTTTTTTCAAACTACCACCCTCAAAAGCTCCACATGTCCAATTGTGAGCTTTGTTTTGCAGCCAAGCAGGTGTTTCTCCTTTTTGGTCAGTTGTGGAGTTTAGTTCCTCTCCAGGGGTTCGCTCTACATCTCTATAACTATATCTTTGACACTGATTTTCGTAGTGATCTCTTTGTGTTTCAAGTAGATATAGTCATATCCCCAATCTTGTACCATTTTGACTTGACGCATGAATGGTCTACCCAATATGATGTCAAAGTTGCTGCTCTTGTCAAAATTCATTATGGCAAAGGTGTGCTCATACTCTATGCCACACGAGGATACAATGATTTGTTCTAATATTCCTATCGATTTTCTCCACGTATTTATCTGCTAATTGTAGTTTCATTCGAGTTTTCGTTAGAGCACGCTTTCTCCATTTTTCCATATTTCTTTGTCACAACAGCAACTCATGTCCCATTATCTACTATAGCAACCGTCTTAATGCCTTTGTACTCAAAAGGTAAGGTGATGTTTCCTTCTTTTGCTTTGCAGTAGTCACCCACCTTATTTACTGCTACTGGCTTTGTCTGTGGTGCCTTAGGCGAGGTGTCATCCCTATTTTCATATGCAAGTTGGTCATGTGAAGGGATTTTCAACCCCATGTTTTCCAGGTTTTGCCCATTCGGCCCCATAAATGCGGTCTAATTTTTAGTAGCTCTAAGAGGTAAAGTGTGCATTGAATAGGAGAAGACATCAATTCATGCAAGCTCTGGGTATCCATCATTTTCTGTGTGCTTTCCACTGAGAAGGTACCATTTTAACCTCACATTTTGTTTCAAGTTCTCCTATGAAAGATGGCAAAGAGTGTAGAGAGCATGGTTTACTCTCTTTAGATGCGATAGACGAACATCCCCATATAAAGATCGTATATCTCCTGGGAAAAATTCGTGATCCATGTTTATCTCAGGGATAGGTGCTGATTGTAAAGTAGCACTACCATCTTTTTGGTCTCTGATCAATTCCCACAAGGATTGTGGCCATGGTTCTTCTACCTCCGGAATAGGCATCACTACTTGTGAGCCCACCCCATCTGTGGTATTGGCTACTTCCCTTGTATCTAAATGTTCCTCAACTTCTGGCTCTTCCTGGTCTTTGTTTACAATACCAAGACTTTCCAATTCTTGGATTTTTTCGTGGATTAGCACCTCCATTTTTGGAGCATCTGGAACTTGTTCCATAAGAGCCTAGGCCTTTTGGATGAGCTCCTTGCACATTTGCAACCTCTCTTTTTCATACCCTAGGTGAGGGTACGTCAGCCATCTATCCTTCTGGGTTTGGTTGGTCTTTAACCTAGCATCATAAGCTTTCAAGATCGCATCCAAAGGTTCAAAGACTTTGTCGACCAAGACTGAACCTCCCGAGTTAGTCTTTGACTCTTTAGGTCTCTTTGCATTTTCTTGCTTTGTTGTTCTCTTCTAAGCTGTTCTTTTGTTTGATTTAGTTGAGTTTCCAAAGCAGCTTTCTCCTACAACCTCTTTGCTTTCATGTTGTCTCGTTTGGCTTTCCATGATTTTCTTCCTATTCTCACCGATATGTTTTTGATTTCTGTTTGAGGGGTCAATGTGGGTTTCTCCACAACGATTGCGTTTTTGGCAGCTTCTTGAGCTTGAGCTCAAGTCATCAGTTGTAAAGGAATTGCAGGCTCTACCTTAGATCCGCTTGAAGGAGGCATCACGTCTACAACATTCATTGTTGATTTTCCTTTGTAGTCTGGATTTTTTGGACAGTGTTGGCGTAGATGGTCTATCCCACAACGTTCACAAACTACAAATAATTTGATTTGGGGACCCTTGTGTGGACAACTTCGTGCCCAATGATCACCTCCACACTCATAGCATGGACCTTCTTGTTTCAAAGCTGGTGATCCAGCCGATGGTTGTTCTTGCCTGGTAAGAATGTTCTTCGAACCATACTCCTGATTGGCTATGAACATGAGCGTATTTGCATCCATGGAGTACTGGCTTTTCATGGGTTGTGCCACATGCATTGGTTGAGCGTAGTTGACTACTACTCTACCATCATTCAGAAGAGATGGATGTGAGGCCTCTGACCCCAAAAAGAGCACCATTGTACCATGGACTAAACATAATGGAAAAAGTTACTATTTTTAGCAATTTTCCAAATTCTGTCATTGCCATGATGTTTAGAATGTTATAAAGCTTCCAAAAGTGAATTAAAATAATTTTTGTGAAAATTTTCCAAAAATAGTAAGTTTTTGATCACCCGACCCGTCTAGTTTTGATCGTCTCGAAAAATTGCACTCGTACCCCGAATTTGAAAAAATGCATTTTCAAACCCCGGGGGCTACTAAATATGGCAGGTACTCGGATAGATACACCTTGGTTAGAGCTTAGTATAGCAATTAAATTCCGATTCGTATCGGCCGTTTTAGCCAAAAATCAAAATTTCCTAAGGTTGTGCAGGGAGGCATCGGGGCTCAAGGCTGTGTGGGAACAGGTCTCAGGCTACTCAGAGCTTGCTTTAGCAGCTAGGGGACGCCCTCTCATCTCTAGGGAGGTGTGGGAGAGTTTCCATGCTTGAGAGAGAGTGTGAGAGTCAGTTAGACTAGCTAACTGGACACTTGGTAGGCATGTAACTAGACTTACCATTCATGAAGTGAGTGCTCTTCAGACGCTTATAGAAGCTTGGGTCAATTTTCAGCATGGGAGAGCCTATATAAGAGTGTGCTCACACACACACACATATGCTCACACACCCACTCAGTACACACACACACACACACACACACACACACACACACACACACACACACACACACACACACACACACACACTTACACACACACACCTTGGGGAGGTGCTGCCGGCACACATTATTTTTGAAGAAGAAGCAAAGGAGGGAAGTGCTGCCCGATTCTCATCTTGAGAACTCCATTGGATCAGAATTTCGAGTACATTTCAGCCCCTAATCACGGTAAAATCAAATTTATTTAATGCTTTGCTGCAAATCTCTCTATCATTCTCTTAATCTCGCAAATATTATGATTAATCATAGCTAAATTACTCAATAGATGCTCTCTAATTCTCCATATTAGTCTACTACATAATTCTTAATCTAATAGTTAATTATGCAAGCCATTAACCTCTCCTAATCATAGATTAATGCATGATTAGTAAGAAGAAATCTCCCGCTAGTCATCATAGTAAATAAATGTTAAGTCGACAATCATGTGGAACTGGTCAATTTCAACTTATTAGCACACAATGTTGGAGTAACTAAGTTAGATTCAATTTGTTCATAGATTAGGATGTAATTAAGGAAAATTAATCCGTCATTAATCCACCAAGAAGGGAAAATCCTCTCACCTATGCATATGGTAATTTTGCATCTCTCTACTTACATTAGGAAGGTGATTGAGCATGTCTAATTCACCCCTCTAGTAATTTAATTAGTAAAAATCTGAAATTCCTAATTACCTAAGCCAAGTACTTAACTTTAGAGCCGATTCCCGCAGGAACAAGTAAGGTACTATCCATAAAACACTATTTCTTGAAGGAAATATAACCCTCTCGTATAAAGGAATTGTTCAGTGATTCTAATCTGTAATCTTGGTTATTATGGTACTTTCGGACATTAGTTCTTTTTCGCCAAGTTGTCAATTAAGTAGTGAGTATAAAATGGCCCCGGTAAAGAGAACTCGCTTCGGTGGTGCCCACGACCGCGAGGCGGGAACAAGCAATATGAATGGGAAAGGGAAAGCTCCCATGGACGACCAAGTACCGGCCAACTCACGAGTCAATGACGAAGAAATGGAGGAGGTAGGTCACTTTTTTTTTAATTCAAGTTTGTTTAATTTAACATTGCATACGATAAGTTAAAAAGAACATATCCCTAAACATGTTGGAGAAATCCGACGGAAACCTCGGCATTTGAATTGAATTGTATATTAAATTCTAAGTAGGAAAGAATGATTGATGGATATACTGTTTGAAATAGGAAAGAATGTCTGCTAGGGAAAATTTAGCTCGGCATGTTCATTTATACTTCCAATGTTGAACTAGTCCTGATTCCCCTACTGATCACACAGGGGGAGGCTCGCGATGATTTAGCAGTAGCTAGAGTTACTAGCTTAGGGCCTCTATCCACGACTTGCGTTCTTTGCGGTGGATACCCACGTCTTGCGTTGTATGCGGTGGGAATGTCCATGTCGTGTGTTCTATGCGGTGGACATACCTAGTTGTATGGGCAGCTAGGTGACAACGGGAAGAGTAAACTCTCGCTGGAGGGGAATTGTTGTACCTCCAGAACATTGGAAATTTTAATGAATAAGTTTGAGTATAATTTTTACTAGAAATACTGTCTTGGTGCCGCTTTGCAATACTGGTTGAAGGGTTGTCTTAATGAACCTTGTGAATCGGAACCTAATCAAGGAACTTATATGTTGAGCAACCATTGTGGTAGTAAGTAGAACACACAAAGAAGTGTGAGTGTGGGGGTGGAAAGTGGGGTCTTGGCTCAGGTTGCCAATGCCTATGAGAAGGGTGGTCCCGATTGGTCGGGAACTCTCCGTCCCCATAGTGTTATAAATTGACACTAGTATTACTCATTGCCCCTAGAGCGGCAAAGTCTCAAGTGTACGTGCCTCTGAAACATGGGGAAAAAGGCACTTGGGATATTTCTCCTCTTGGAAGGTGGGTCTTAGGATCGCTAGATAAGTTAAGTATGCTTCCCCTGCAAGGTGGAGCTAGATCTCGTTGATAGTAGGCTCGAGCTCGACTCACTTTGTGATGAGAGATTGTCCGCTAGATGAACGCTAAACCACTTTGTTTGCTTCCGCTATAGATCTAGTGGCCACCAGGTTTACCATCAGATCCGCCGTTTGAGACGGCGGGGTGGGGACCTCACACCTGGTATCAGAGCTAAGGTTAGGTTAGACTGAGAAATAAATTCATATTGTTTGAATATTTAAAAGGAACTAAGGGTATTTAGGTAGGTGATCCGAATTCCTTGCATTGGTGTTGCAGGAAGACCTCGTGCTAGAATATCAGAAGTTCCAAGTGTTTGAGCTTATTTACGAACAAGCTCGACGATCCCCAGTTTACCAATTCAGGCGAGATGTCATGGAGATGTTGTTCAAGGCTCATACACCGCACTCCACTCGCATCGATAGAGGATGGGGACTCGATTGGATACTTGCAGGAGGGGTTTACTACATCAACGCTCGGAAGCTAGGATGCCTGGCTACCGATTTGAAGAAGATACGTTGGGGAGAAGAATTGAGGGTGGTGCAGATATTCTACTTGCTGCATACACGTATGGACCTGACTGTCTCTGACGGAACCAATCAAACCCTCAATGAGTGGCTTTTGGAGAAGGTCACTAATGTAATCCCAACAAACCGAGTTAGAACTTTTGGAGTACCAAATGAAGAATCCCGGCTCGACACTATAGTTTACTATCCACTCAAAGATGAGTATAGGAACTACTTCATGAATAAAGTAGAGTATCATGTGAACACAACCTGCTAGGCGTATCTTGTAAGCATTCCGAAAGCCTTATCATATCCTAAACCTTGAGGGGTTTTGATTGTAATAAATCTTTATCAATAAAGTGTTTTTGTCTCTGAGTCTCTGTCTCTTGATAAAGTGGGATATTGAATTTTATTTAAGTCTCGTGTCTATTTGAAATCCAAGTAATGGTATCAAGAATCTCGTATAACCCATGTAGGCACCACCTGCTACTCTCTACTCAGCGGCGCAAGAAAAGAAGCTCCTCCTTAAACAAGCACAACATCCAGTCTTTAAGGGCGAGGGAGAAAATGTGGAGAGAGATGCGGAAGTATGGATGGAAGCGATGGACGACTACTTCGAAGCTGCGAGAATCCAACCCGTGAATCAAACCATGCTTGCGATGTTCCGCTTGTCTGGAGATGCCAAGATATGATGGAAGCAACATTTCAGGGACTTGGATATTAAGGGATCTTCCCAATCCTGGAAAGACATCAAGGCGGCAGTGATGGGGTGTTACTTACCACCCGCCTATAAAACCTTGAAAATGAACGAGTTCTTTTCACTTCGGTAGTTGACTTCATCTGTCGAAGAATATTATTCAAAGTTCGTCACTCTTCGGAGATATGCTCCTAAGATGACGTTGGAACAACAGGTAGCAAGGCTAATCGACCCTTTGAATACTCGGTTGGAAGCTCTCAGGCCGACAACACTGCAGGATGCCTTGTTGAGAGCCAAACCTTTACAAAAAGTTAATCAGAATAGGAGGAATCATTTGGCAAAAAGGGCAAGGACAAATGCCTGGAATAACAGACCAGCCAACCAAGCATATGACCAACGCCCTATTGTGGCTACCACCACAAGTATGGAGTTCCCAAATGTTCGATGCTACGAATGCGGCGAGTTTGGGCATTACAGATCCAAGTGCCCCAAGAAGACTCAGGCAACCAGCGCCAATGCCATACCCTTGAATGTCCATGGGTGTGGCCAACCTAATGGAAGAGGAGGACGTGGAAGGATGAACAGAGGGCGAGGGCGTGGAGCTACCGCCAGAGTGAATGCCGTAGTGGTACAACCAACTGTGGGAGATGAAGCAGTGGAGAGAGCAACCTTGCATGCTACAATTGATAACCCCAATGGTTGCGAGAAATATGCAGTCATTCACACGCCAGGATCTCTCAGAGGTGAACAAGTTAACTTCCTTATAGATTGTGGTAGCACACTTTCATTTCTTTCACCCAGATGCATGAGGAAGCTAAAGCTAGATAAGTATCCAATAAGCAAACCAGTTGTAGAGTTAGCAAACGACAAGGAAGTAGTATCTCAACACTCTGCAGGAAAAATCGACTTTGATTTAGGGGGACACCCAACTTCTACCCAATTTCGAACTCTACCCTTAGAATTTTTTGATGGGATACTAGGGATGCACTGGCTAAAGCAAAATAAGGCCCACATCCATTGTGCACGAGGGAACTTTACCTTTACAGATAACTTGGGTAATGAAGTCTTAATCCAGGGGGAAAATGGGAGACCTAGGGCTAATCTAGTTAAGGCGAGGAGACTTTTGAAGGGACTGAGAAAGGGGCATCAAATTTATGGGTAAAACTCAACAAGGTAGACCAATCGGATACCACACTTTGACCAAACTGGTTGAGGGAGTGTGATGATGTATTCCCTGAAGACATTACGAATCTTCCACCACATAGAGAGGTAGATCATGAGATTGATAATATCCCTGGATGTGAACCTATCTCAAAGCGACCTTATAAAATGTCACTTCCAGAGGCCATCAAACTCAAGGAACAACTTAGGCAACTCATTGAACAAGGATTCATTCGACCCAGTACTTCTCCTTGAGGTGCACTAGTTCTTTTTCAGAAGAAGAAGGATGGGACCTTAAGGCTGTGCATAGATTACCGTGGAGTGAACCAGGTAACTGTCAAAAACAAATATCCAATTCCAAGGATTGACGAACTCTTGGACAGACTGCATGGTGCCAAAATGTTTACAAAGATTGATCTAAGGTCAGGATATTACCAAAGCAGGATCAAGGAATCAGACATTCCAAAGATAGCTTTCAACACTAGGTGTGGACTCTACGAATTCACAGTAATGTCTTTTGGTCTAACAAATGCTCCTGCAAGCTTCAATCGACTTATGCAGGATATTTTTAGACCTTATCTGGATGATTTTGTCTTGGTTTTCTTTGATGAAATTATGATCTATTCTAAGAACTAGGTAGATCATGAAAAACATGTTCGCAAAGTACTTGATCTTCTTCGAGAACACCAACTTTACGCTAGAGCGAGCAAGTGTACCTTCTGCTCACCAAAGGTCAGTTATCTTGGATTTTGTTACCATATACATGTGGTAGTGATGTGTGTGAACACACTAGGACCGCCGGGGCATTTTTTCCCTCTTTAGGAGGTTTTTTCCCCCGTGCATTGTATATACGCCCATCACTCTAGGGCTATGAATCTTTCCATTGCACACTAAGCAACATACTCTCTATTGTGTGCCTTGAGCTTCCTTCGTCTTCTCCAAGCTGTGTGTGTTTCTCTGCAACCCTAATTCCAACAATTGGTATCAGAGCAGGTCACGTCCTCCCGGGCTTAGTCGCCAGCTGCTCCAACACATGCTTGCTCACTTTCTCCGATTTCAGTGAGCTTTGGCGAGCGTTCGCAGGTCGACAAATGTTTTGGGTAAGCTCGAAGAGCTTGGTCTGCTCAGAATTTTGATTTGGGCTCATTTCGGCCTCCGTTTCCACTACGGGCAGTACTGCACAGGCTATTTCATCATTTTGTGCAGATTTTCTGTCAGTGCCGTTTTCTGCATAACAGGTGCCTTATAGTCTTCTACGGTTTGTGCTATATAGCACAAGTTGTTCCTGCTCCATTTCTCCTATTTTCGGGCAGTTTTCACATCAGGTGCAGCATTTACCATGGCTGACAACAACAACACAGATGTGTTCAAGATGTTTGCTGCTGAGGACAGGTTGGATGGGGACAACTACCCTATGTGGGCTCATATGATGCAACATGTTCTTGTGTCAAAAGGTGTCTGGAACATTGTGCAGGGCATTGATGTACGTCCTGGTTCTGAAGATGTAGGCGATGTTGAGGATGTTGCAGGTCTTGCTGCAAGGATTGCAGCTGTTAGAGTTGTTTTGCTTACGGCAGAACAAGCTCGTTGGGATGTTAAGGATGCACAGGCTCATGCATTGATTGCGTTGTCTGTGAAGCGCACCATTATTCCTCACATCCGTTCAGCAAAATCTGCAAAACAGGCTTGGGATATTCTAGCAGGTCTTTATGCAAGCCGCAATGAGGCTAAAATTGCTTTGCTGCGTAAAGAGCTAGAGTCGAAGATTATGCATGAGGAAGATGATATGGACACTTTCCTTGCTAGTGTCAAGGATATCAATGAGCAACTCATTTCTGCAGGTGCAGTCATTTCGGACAGTTCCCTTGTGCAGACCGTTCTTGATGCCTTACCAGATTCCTACCAGACTTTTGCTAGTACTTGGAGACTCATGACCCAAGGAAATCCTGAAGTTGTCAAGTTTGATGCATTATGCACATTGCTGTTGCAAGAGTCACTTTCTAGAAAAAACAGGACTAGGCAGCGTGCAGTTGAACAGGCTTTTATTACTTCTCAAAGAAAGGGTGGTAACAGTAATGTAGCCACTTCTTATGGTTCTGCTACGAGTGGCAAAAATTCTGTTCCTAATGCTTCTGGTGGCAGCACTTCGTCTGACAATTCTGGTGATAAGGGCAAAAAGAAGATGCGTTGCCATTATTGTAAAGCCAATGATCACTTGATCAAGTCGTGTCCTAAGTTGAAGGCCAAAGAGGCTAAGAAGAAAGAGGGTGGTTCCACTGCAAATGCTGGTTCCACTACAAATGCAGCCATTGTTGAGTCTTCTGTGAAAGGAGATTGTGATGCTGATGTTGATGAAGAATGGGCTTTTAGCGCAGAGTGCACTTACAATCCTGCTGTCCATGATGCATGCTTGTCAGTTGCTGCAGATTCACATGTGTGGTATTTCGACAGTGGTGCTACAAAGCACATTACCTCACATCGTGAATTGTTTACCTCTCTCGAGTCTGTCCCTCATAGGAATTCAGTCACTTGTGCCAACAACGCCTCTTATCCAGTTCAGGGAGTTGGAAAGATTGTGCTCACTGCTGCTAATGGCAGTTCCTTCACACTTGTTTATGCACTTTATGTACCTGGGATCAAGAAGAATCTCTTGTCTGTATCCGCACTTGCTAGATTTGGACTTGTAGTCAAATTTGTGGATGACAGATGTACAGTTCATGATCTCAGTTTTGGTGATGAAATTGTTGCATTTGGGCTTTTGTGCCGTGGGCTGTATAAGCTCACTTTGTATGACAAGTGTGGACAAAATTTTGCAAATGCTGTTGCAGATTCAAGGGCTATTTCAGATGCAAAACTTTGGCATGCACGTTTTGGTCATCTGAATTTTGCCAGTTTGCTGCGTTTGCAGAAATCTGATATGGTTGCTTCTTTGCCGCCTCTTGAAGCACCTATCAAACATGTTTGTGAAGGCTGTATTTTGGGTAAAATGCAGCGTTCTAAGTTTCCAAAGGATGGTTCAGTTAGGGCCACATGCAGGTTGCAGCTTGTGCATAGTGATGTTTGTGGGCCCATGCAAACTCCGTCCTTGGGCAATTACCTGTACTTCGTGACTTTCATTGATGATTACTCGAGGCATGCATGGGTATTTCCGCTTAAAGCGAAGTCCGAAGTTTTTATGTGCTTCAAACAATTTCTGGCTATGGCTGAAAATGTCTCGAAATGTACTATGGGCACCCTCCGTTCCGATCGAGGGGGGGAGTATATGTCTCATGAATTTAATGCATTTCTGGCTAGTCGTGGGATAAAACACCAATGTATAGTGCCTTATACACCTCAGCAAAATGGTGTTGCTGAGAGGAAAAACAGGTCACTAACGGAAATGGCACGATGTACGGTCAAAAGTCAAGCTTTGCCGCATTCTTTTTGGCTTGAGGCCATCATGTGTGCCACTTATGTACTTAACAGGTGTCCTACGAAAGCTTTGCAGTCTATTACTCCATATGAAGCATGGCATGATAGAAAGCCTTCTATTGAGCACATGCGTGTTTTTGGCTGTTTGGCATATGCTTTGGTGCCACAACTGCAGCGCAGAAAATTGGATGATAAGGCTGTCAAATGTATTTTTGTTGGTTATAGTGCTGAAAGCAAAGGTTACAGGTTGTATCATCCGCAAACAAAACGTATTCTGGTTTCACGGGATGTAGTGTTTGTGGAAGATTCTGTTCAGCCCTTGCTGTCATGTAGTAGAGACAGTAATGTAAGCTCAGAGGACATTTATGACACTTTGTTTCCTCTTTTCAGTGGTGGAAATACGAATGTAAGTTCCAATGAGGCAAATGTACAACCTATGGGGGTTTTTGAAAATGTTTTAGAACAGCCTATTACTAATGCAGATGTACATGATGTACTTGATGAGGAAAAGGCTGAAAATGAGTAGGCTAGAGGTATGCCAAAATGGCTGGTGCACACTTTGCGTGACAGTAAATTGGATGCACCTTTATCTAGTCGTACTCGTTCAGGCTCTCGCCATGCATCTTCTGCATCAGATTGTTATGCTTTGGCTGTGTCTAGTTTACATGATGTTGAGGAGCCTCTATCTTTTGATGAAGCACAGAATTCAGAAAATTGGATTGCTGCCATGAAATCAGAATATGATGCACTTATAGAGAATGATACATGGACTTTATGTGATTTGCCTCCTGGAAAAAAGGCCATTGGTACGAAGTGGGTTTACAAGTTGAAACGCAAGCCGGATGGTGAGATCGATCGCCATAAGGCTCGACTTGTTGCAAAGGGTTATGCACAACAAAAAGGCATAGATTATGAAGAGACTTTTGCTCCCACTTGTCGTATGACTACTGTGCGTTTTCTATGTGCATTGGCAGCTCATTTTGGTTGGGATGTACATCAATCAGACATTGTTACTGCTTTCTTGAATGGTGACATATTTGAGGAAGTTTATGTAACACAGCCTCGCGGTTTTGTCATAAAAGGACAAGAGGACAAAGTGTGCAAATGTAAGAAGGCTTTGTATGGGTTGAAGCAATCTCCTCGTGCTTGGTATGAGAAAGCTGACACTCATTTGGTTAAACGAGGCTTTCGTAACAGTCCAATAGAAAGCACATTGTATGTAAAGCGTGAGGATGATGTATTTCTCATTGTGGTTCTTTATGTTGATGATTTGCTGATCACTGGACCAAATGAGAGACATATTGCTGAATTTAAGGCTGATTTGAATGCTACTTTCAAGATGAAAGATTTGGGGCTGTTGCATCATTACTTGGGTATACAGTTTAAGCAGTGTGATGGTGGTATTGCCTTGTGTCAGAAAAGTTACATAGAGACATTGCTATGTAAGTTTGGACTTGAGGATTGCAAACCTATTGCCACTCCCATGGAAACAGGTTTGAAGTTGAGTCTACATGATGCTGGCGATCCTGCTGATGTCACTCTTTACCAAACTGCTGTTGGCTGCCTCATTTATGTATGCAACACGAGGCCAGATATTCAGTTTGCAGTCTCGCAGGTCAGCAGATTTATGCATAGCCCAGGGTCTAAGCATTGGCAAGCTGTCAAGAGGATTTTCCGCTACCTTAGTGGCACTTTACATCTTGGCTTGTTTTATCCCAAGGGGGGATCATTGCCGCCAGACTTACATGCTTTTTCGGACTCAGATTGGGCTGGTTGTTTTGACACGCGAGTGTCCACAAGTGGTTTTTGTTTCATGCTTGGCAGTTCATGTATATCATGGTTGAGCAAGAAGCAACCTACTGTGGCCACTTCGAGTTGTGAGGCTGAGTACAGGGCAGTTTTCACAGCTACGGTTGAGTGTGTATGGCTCAGACGCCTTATGGCTGATCTTTTCACAAAGGCATTGTCTTGTGAGAAGCTTGAAGCTTTCCGCAAAGCTTTGGGCTTACTCCCCTTTGTGGACTGATCCTGTCCTCAGGGCATGGCACTTCCCTTTACTCATGTGCCAGCTCTCGTTCACCGCATCACTCCAGGGGGGATTTGTTACCATATACATGTGGTAGTGATGTGTGTGAACACACTAGGACCGCCGGGGCATTTTTTCCCTCTTTAGGAGGTTTTTTCCCCCGTGCATTGTATATACGCCCATCACTCTAGGGCTATGAATCTTTCCATTGCACACTAAGCAACATACTCTCTATTGTGTGCCTTGAGCTTCCTTCGTCTTCTCCAAGCTGTGTGTGTTTCTCTGCAACCCTAATTCCAACAGATTTATCATATCGGCCGCGCGAAGGGATTTCAGTGGACCCAGATAAAGTCAAGGATATTGTTGATTGGCCCCAACCATCTACCGTCAGCGAAGTAAGAGGATTTCTTGGGATATACCGGATGGTACAGGATTTTTGTCAAGGACTATGCATGTATTGTTGCACCTTTGACGGGACTCCTGAAGAAAGGAATGAGGATCGAATGGAAGACCGAGCACGAGTCTAGTTTTTCTAAGATAAAAGAATTCTTGGTCTCGGCTCCTATCTTAAAGCTTCCAGATTTCAGTAAGGAATTTGAAGTAGCGACTGATGCTAGCAAAATTTGCTTTAGGCGGAGTTCTTACTCAAGAAGGAAGACTGATGGCTTATACTTCACAAAAGCTAAGGGATCATGAGAAGAATTATCCTACTCATGATTTGGAACTTTTAGCGGTTATACATGCGCTGAAGTTATGGAGACATTATCTTCTCGAACGCAAGTTTCAGCTAGTTATAGACCACAAGAGCTTAAAATGGATTTTTACTCAACCTATTCTCCAATATGCGACAACGGCGATGGATAGAACTCTTACAAGAATATGACCTCGATATAAAGTATAGGCCATGGAAGGAAAATGCCGTTGCAGATGGACTTAGCCAAAAATCTTTTCTGGAGCTATCTTGTTTTAGGGCAAACTACTCCCCTGTTCATGCTCACAAGCACGACACAGACAACATACTTATCATCCGGTGACACGACTAACCTGTAGGTGCACAGAGGCAATCTCGTTAGCTTGTCAGGCTGAGACCAACCTACACATACACACTTCTATGATGTATCAATCACTAATCCTTGTTAACTTCAACCCACTCTATCCCGAAACGCTCATAATACCGTTTGCACATCAAATGAACTCAGAATCGCTTCAAACTTGCTAGGCACTATCCCCTTACTAGGATACACTTACCTATAAGTCCAATCTCACCAGATTATAACCCTAACTACCTCGAATACAGTCACGATAGACTCACAGGTCATAACCTAAAAGTGTGCGAAACCTAAGTCTATGAACATCTATGCGTAGCTAGTCTCGCACTCGTTCCATAAAGTACTTGATTGTTGAAAACAGACACTGTTTGTGCTACTTACAAGCAAAACAAGCTCGTGGAAGGGTCGCTCGCTTGCGAACAGCTCAAAGATGCGAATGCGTGGCTCAAATCCTTCACTTCAATTTGTAAGTCATCAATTATGACTTGTAAATTTTTTACTGTCTCCAGGGCATCTTGCTTTTCTACCATCAACTTCTGGATTTTTTCATCTCTGTCATTGAAATCTTCAAGAAACACATTGAGTGTATCTTCACAAATGGCATTGAAACTTTCTGACTCCTGTAAATTTTCTTTGAGGAGGTTTACTCTACTTTTGAGACCCAAGATCTCAGCATCTTTAATGCTGATCAGTTTAAGGTTGTCATCTCTTTTCTCCTACAACTTCAGAACCTCTTGATGGGTTGTTTCCAATTTCTTTTTGTTTGCCCTGTTCTAATCGGATAACAACCGACTGTGCAGTCTTGTTTGGTTTAGTAGAGTCTCCATTGACTGTAATCCAGGTTTATAGTAGCTTCCAACTCAATTTCTTTAGAGGAGGAAGCTTTTTCTCTTGTCAGATCTACCTCTATGTGCTTGCCTTTATCATGGTGTGATTCTGTTCCAATGTTTAGATGGACATTTTTCCTTTCTTCTTCTTCTCCATTGGGTGGTGTAGGAACTCTCTCATCACGATGTGAGCTCTCTCAATGGGGAGGAGAGTCAACAGGTGGAGTTGATTGCCTTTCACTTGTCTCTGGCCTTGGAGATGGAGGTGGTGTTTCCTCATCTTGTGTAGTTGGCCTCAATTGATCTCTTAAGGTTTGGAGATCCTCCTCTTCAAGTGGCAGTTCTGGATCATCCGTAGCATTCCTCTCTTGGATATATCTCTCAAACCAGTCCAACTCAAAAGCTGGATTGTGTTTATTCTTTGTTCTTAATGTGTAAGTGCTACTAGAGGGTCTCCAAGTGGTGCCTACATTACCTCGTAGAGATCTTTCTAGTACAAAGCCTTCTAGCATTCTTTCCATCTTTGCTACCTTCTGCAATCTGGTGTTGTTCTCAATTTCCGCTTTTTGTTTTTTTAATCTCAAATTCTCTTCTTCAGCTTTTCTTTCTTCTTCCATATTTTCCTGTGTACTTCTGGTGACTCTTTCCAGCCCGCGTCCTCCAATGGTGTTAGAAGAGGGAGGTACTCGCCTTTGTTGTCTGTCTTCAATATTCTCTCGTAGCACCAACCAGTCGTTCTGTTGAGGAGCAGGTGGTAGCTGATCTGCCGCTCCTATGGCACGGTATATCATTCTGGTGAGTACTTCTCCTCCTGCAATGTAATTTGGCTTGTCCTGCTGTAGCTTTGTGACTTCCTCAAATAGATATGATGCATGATCTATATAGAAATCATGTGTCATTCCCATAGCCCAGGTCATTGTTGTTGAGATGACCCCATGTGGTGTCGCGTATCTAGGCGGTCTCTTGCTGTAGCTCAACAAACATTGACTGTATACCTGTGTCAGTTCCCTCACTTCTTGGTTTGCTATGAGTTCAAAAGACGGTAGTTTGGATCTCTACAGGTAGACTGTGAGATTCTTCCTTCTTTCTCTCATGTTGGCTCCCTGATCAGACAATTTTAATGCTTCTTTGATGATTTCCTTGGTGATCTGAATCTCCATCATCTCATTATCCATGCCTGCAACCTTGCAAGTTCCGTCTTCTTGGATAGTCTCAATTAGTTGTTGTACCCTCTTGAAATCTATCCCCACTGGTGGTAGTGAAACAAAGTTCCATAAGCCAACTTTCTTCAGCCATGATCTTTGCGGTGATCTTTTCAGGTAGTTTTCTACCTTCTTGGGGATCATTACTGTATCCACTAAATTTCCTTTGTCATCCACATAGGAACCTTGGTAGATTTGGAAAACTGTTGCTTGTTGCACATCTGCAGGTATCCACGTGGCTGCTGGCTTTAATGAATTGTGTAGAAGTGTAAAGGGTATTGCACCCTCCGTTGCTAGGTTCTTGCCTTTTCTTTTTCTCGGAGAAGCGTCCATGGATCGTGTATTTACAAGTAATGGTTAATGTACAAACATAGTACTTCTTTTCTAAATTGATTATCACTTAAGCATGCATCTAGGTGAGCCCTCTTAGTCCCAAGATGAGTTAATAAAAAATGTAAGCAGATAGACAAGTTCTTTCAGTGTCTGACTCTGACGGCTTCAAATTAATGCTGTCGATGAAGGAGAATGTGTCCAAATGCTTTGAAACTTTGTGTGGTACCTGTGCATATGGTTTCTAAACTCTCCATATGGTCACACTTTCATAATCAGGCCAAGTTCACACCCTGTCGAGTCTATCGCGATAGACTCAGTATCTTCTCAGAGGGGAGTTATTTTTCACATATGACTTCATACTCAGATTCCCCATGGCTTGTATATGAACTGATCCCATTTCCATCTCAAATGGATATCAAGTGACCCCGTTTTGGATCAACTTTCCTTTTTCCAGATTCCCTCCAAGGAGATGTTGGTCTATCTCCCTCATTTTGCATTGTTTTGGTCTCAAACTTAGTGGGTAGCCCTCTTGCATCATGCTGAAGCCAATTGTTGATTCCAATTTTTGATCAAATGGCCCTGTGTCATTCTGCTTAGTCTATCGCGATAGACTCAGACTTAGTTTCATTTTGTTATATTTTTGCTCTGTAGTCATCTGTCTACCTTCTCCTAGTTGGTGTAAGGTCCCTTGACCCCTCACATGTGAATTTTAACTGTTTGTCCTTGAGGTGTCCCGTTCTAACTCTGAGCTGCTATCAAGTCTATCTCTTCTTGTCATATGAGTCCATCTTCTCTCAAAATTGGTGTACTGCCTCCATATGCTTCCCCAAGTCCATTCTTGTGATAATTTTTGAAAAGCCCCCCCCCCCCCCAAAGATAAGAGTAGTTAGTCTATCGCGATAGACTCAATTTCTTGGTTAAGATAGAGAAAATTTTCACTTTGATTTGATGTCTGGGGTCATTAGGCCTTGTTAGTACCCTTTATGAAGTCACAATCAAAATTTTGCGTGTCTACGTGTATGAGCAAGCCTATCGCGATAGACTGAGCATCTAGTCATTTTTACAAGTTTTTTTGATGTTAGTTAACCACAATGGTGTTAGTAGGCTCTCCTAGACACACACATTAAGTTTTAACCAATTTGGAAAAGTGTACTCCCTATTGGCAGCACTTGGTTGTTTCTGGAGTCGGAGTAGACCACTTAGGTGATGGTCCCCGTACTTTCTAGTCATTGTATGACTCATGCTAACTTTCCTTTCCTTTTGACCTTCCGTCAAAGCAGTCGGTTGTTCTCTTGGTGCTTACATCACCAAGAACGACCATTTGGACGTCTTTCTGGCCTGTTGCTGGAGTTTGCCCTCGTGGAAGTGCTTCTTCTTGAGTGGCAACATTCCAACTCGTAGTTGACCTCTTTTGGATGTACCCTGTCAAATTTGGTGTCATTTGATCACTTGGTCGGCCCGTTAGAGTTTCGTGACGCTTTGCGTAGTTTTCGTCAGATAGGGACTTTAGGTTCAGTTTTGACTGAATTTTTCATGGTCTAACCATTCAGTTGGTTTGTCGAGGTTATTGGCTTGCTGCCTATGAGTTTTGGCTCATTTCGGATCACTTGGGTCAACTGCCCTTCTGCAGGCCCTGTCAAATTAGGGTTTTCTGGGAGGCTTCCTTCGCACTTTCCGAGGTCATAGGCTTGATCCCTAAGCTATAGGCACTGTGCCTTTCAATTTTGGTTCCATTTGGTGGTCTCTAGGTCTTCCTAACAACCGGTCTATAGTATGTGTGCACAGGTTATGATGGTGGTGCTGGCGAGGTTTTGCGACTAACTGAAGTAAACAACACTTAGAGTCAGTGTTGACGAGCATACCTCTCATATTTGATGTCGATCTGGTGACCGTGTGCGATGGATGAGCTCCTGGAAGTCTCAGATGCTGTAGGGAGCTCTCTCTCTCTCTCTCTCTCTCTCTCCCCCTCTCTCTCTCTCTCTCTCTCACACACACACAATGGAAAATGACTCAAATGAGAGATTTCTTGCCTAGCCTCCCTATATGTGATCAAGGCTCTGACATGGAATTTTTCCATCTTTTACCTGTGGCCATAGCTTTTTGCGAGATGCGGTTTAGGCTCAAATTTTTTTTGATTTGAACCTCGTTTGCTCTAGTTCTACAATTTTTGCAGATTTCTCCTTTTGGAGGTCGTGTCATGACGGTGGCCATTTTTGCCCTATCACCTTCACACTCCATATTTTTTCTGTGTCTTCTTTACCTTGCTCTGATCATGCGTCTTTTCTGTTGTGTTTCCATCTAGATTATGGATTTTTTTCTATATTTTTTGCTAGAAATTGGCTAAAATAAAGCAAATAAATCCCAAAATAACCCGAAAATAGCAATTCTAACCTATAAAAATATCAATGAATAGCAAAATACTTTGTATCTCACTTTTCTCTCATCTATGTACATTCTCGCTCTCAATACTCAACTTTGGCCTATTTTTTTGATGTTTTTCGATGATTTTTGGCCAATTTTGACTTGCTTTACAGTATATACACATCCCTAAGGGCCCATATATGATCATTTGGTCCCCACTCTTGATTCATTACGAGGGCATATTCTTTTCCCAAAAATCACACAATAAAACGCAAAAATGGTTGAAAAATCAATCACAAACATTGCCCTCTAATATATGGCGTGCATTTGGAATGCCTCCCCCCCTCCTGGTCGGAGTCCTCCCGGACGACAGGGTATTGTCAAGGGTATGTGTTTTGCATGGGTGTTAACTCGTGCTAATGCAGGCCTTGTAAAGTAGCCCTATATGTATGCACCGCCAATGCATTTAGAAAAAATTTATGCGGTGTAAGAGGAAGGTATAAGCGATACGCTTATTGGCATTCGTCGTTGAGGTTTCCTGTGGTAACCTGAGTTGGCTGGTAGATTTTCTTGGTGATAAGAAGTTGTAATTCTGCCGCTCTTTGTTTGATGGTCTTCCAAGGTGTATGAACCTTTGGTTGTGCCTCCGCTGAAGTCAATACGGTTGTATTCTTTGTTGCATGTTCTGGTTGAACTGTCTTTCGTTTCCATATCTTTGTGATGACTTTGGTTGTATAGATCCTCGTGTTTGTTGCGGTGGACGCTAGTGTTTCTGTGTGATGGCTGTATGGTCTAGCTTGTCATTGACAGTTGTAGACAAATGTTCGTTGGTCTTCTTCGGCATCCATACCTGTGTTGTTGGCTCGTTCTGAATTGGTAATTTTGGACGCCATACCAACATAGTCCATTGCGGATTCTGCTTGTTAATAATTGTTCTTTGAAGCTTTGCTTGCTTTGGGTGTTTTGTCTTTTCTTTTGTCAACTTCTTTACAAGAATTAAGCTGTCTTGCTTGAGCCAAACTTGATATTTCCGCCGTTGATGAAATTGTGCATCGGCTAGATCTGTACGTCGTACCCAAACTTGCCTGGTTCCCTGCATGATTGTTGGTTTTTGATAATACATTTCTTGCCATCCAAACTTTGATTGTTGTTGATTAATGCGTTGCGGATGTATTGACTCCTGTCTCCACATTGACATATATCTATCATATGATAAGAAGTGTTCTGAAAAGTTTTCATTTCTGAACAATGCTTCATTAGTATCCAAATCAATGAATACCCTGTTAGCTTTCATCCATGACACTGCTAAGATACACGGTGTTGTTGATCTAATTGGTGGCAGCACATGGAACTTATGAGTGTACGTGTGCCCCTACACTGTGATTGGTAACATAATAGACCACAATGTGGTCACCTCATCACCCGATGCTACTTTCAATCTGTGTGTATCTGATAATTTTTTCATTGGTCCAAGTTTTTGAAAGAGCACAAAGCTGATGACATTCAATTTCTCTCCAGTGTCAAGCAATGCATAGATTTCTACTTGTTCTGTGCCTGCATATGCTTTTATGTAAGGACTACACCACATATTTTCTAAAGTGTCAATGGTGCTGTCATCCTGAGCCATAAAGTCTGTGATTTTCTTTGCTAATTCTTCGCTTTGTATATCCGCTTCGATTGTTTGGAATGTTGGAAGAGGATATTCTTCAGTCATCATTGGTGTGACCATGTTTATTGTCCTTAGAAACTGCTTTCGCTTAGCAATGCGTTCCTTGGCTTCTTGTTGTGCTTTGTCATGAACTCGTTGTTGTTCTTGTCTATAGGCTTTGCCATAATGCACTTGAAACAACATCCCAGGAGTTAGAGGTAGATGATACTTTTTCAAACGACACCCACTAATCCAATTCGGCATTTCTTTTCCATCTAGTGTCGACAGTTTTACCACTCCGCTAGACGAGATTTCTTTTATCAAATAAGGCCTTATTCCTCTTTTCTTTAGCTTCTTGGCATGCTGTTTAAGGGTGTATACCAAGACATAGTCCCCCATTTTAAAGTCCTTGTTTTTGACATGTTTGTCAAAAAACTCTTTCTGTTGCCTTTTTTTTTTGCAAAAATGGCTGCTACCGCATTGAGTCGTAACTCATCTAGTTTTTCTAGGTCATCTAACCTTTCTGAAAGCTCATGGCCCATCAAGTCCAACCGTTTAGCTACCCTTAGCGTTGGAATAAAAAATTCAATAGGCAGTATTGCATTTAACCCATACACCATATTAAATGATGTAGCATTGAGTGTTGTTTTCTATGCAACTCAATAAGCCCACAATGTTGAATATAGCATTTGATCCCAGTCCGCCGTCCTTGTTTCACTAACCAGTTTCGTAAGAACTGTACACAAGATTTTGTTGGTCGCTTCCGCTTGGCCATTGGCTTGTGGATGGTAGGGTGCAGATTTGCGATGAATTACCATAAACTCAGTCAAGAGATGTTCGATAACTTCATTTACAAAGTGTGTCCCTCTATCACTCACCAGTTCGATTGGAAGGCCATATCGTGTAAACACATACTCATATAAGAATTGTGCCGTGGTTCTAGCATCTGCTTTCGTTGTGGCTTTTGCTTCCACCCATTTGGTCATATAATCAGTGGCCACTATGATGTATTGTGCTTGTGAACGATAATCTGGTGGAGTAATAGGACCAACAAAGTCCAATCCCCATTTAGCGAATGCTCGAGCACTCATCATTGGTCTTAAAGGCATGTCGTATCTTTTAATTGGCACCTTAGTGCGTTGACATTCATGACACCTTTTCACGAATTCTACTGCATCTTGAATCATGGTCGGCCACCATATGCCTGCAACCATAATGATTTTTACGGTTCTCTCCGTTGAAAAATGACCTCTTGCTATGCCTGCATGAGCTTGCTCCAATAATGGAAAGTAGTCATTTTCATGAGGAACTAACCTCAATTGGTCATCAATTCCTCTTTTATACAATTAGTCATTAATGATGGTATACCTATTCGCTTCGATTTGTAAAGCCTTTTGTCTGGTTTTAGACCAATCTCTTGGTAACTCCTTATTGGTTAAATATTCCACAATAGCATGACTCCAGGCGGGTGCTATCGTCACTTGGTATAATGTGGCATAATCCACAGTGGTATTGGTTGTGCAAAAGTTGCATTTCTTGATGTAATTAGCTACATCGCCTGCCATTCCAGGCCAATACACTCCAAGTCTTCTTAATCGTTCATAGGTTATTTGATTTCCTCGATGGAATCCCCCTGTCTATGTATGTGCCTCCTCTAGATATGCGTCGTACTCCTCTAGGCCTATACACAACCTTAGAATCCCATCGTTACCATGATGATACATTCTTCCCGCAAGCATAGTGTAATTTTGTGCTTGTCTAACGTCTTCCACCGTGTGTCTTTCGTCAAGATTCATTCCATATGTCAACAACGAAATAATCTGCTCTGACCATTTTGGTACCATCTCTATATTAAACAGGTATGCGTTTGGGAGATCATCGTCTACACCAGTAGCCTTTTTTCCATTTAGTATTCGAGAAAGGTGGTCTACTCTTTGATGAGTTTTTCCTTTCTTTACTACTACCGTAAAATCAAACTCCAACAACACAATGAACCATCTTACAATGCGTCCCGTGTTACAAGGTTTGTTTACTAAGTAAAAAAGTGCCTGATGATCCACAAAAAAATGTGAATTTGTTCGCAAGCAAATAATAACAAAATTTCTTTACCGCGTATATCATACCCAATCCTTCTCTTTCAGTGGTGGTATAATTCTTCTCTGCACTGTTGAGTTGTCTACTAGCATAACTGATGGGAAAATCTGTATTACCCTCCCCTAGTTGTGCTAATATACATCCTCTACATGTACATGGAAAATCTTTGACCAATCTGGTGCTTTTAGAATTGGTGCAGATACCAGTGCCTCTTTTAATTTCTGGAATGACTCCTCACATTCGTCGGTCCATATGAAGATCGTGATCAGACTATACAAGGGTTTTGCTATTACACAATACATGTAGATAAAACGTCAGTAGTATCCACAATGTCCCATAAAGGATTGTACCTCTCGTACAGTGTTTGGTCTTGGCAATTCTACGATCACCTTTACCTTGTCTTAATCAGTGGTAATTCCATTAGCCGATACTATGTGGCTTAGGATCTTACCTTGCCGTACCATGAATACACATTTTTCTGGGTTGAGGGAAATCCTATACGTTCTGCATTTTTCGAATACCTTTCTAAGATGATCTATATGTCTTCTCTCAATAGAGAATAGACACACAAGTCATCCATGTAAATATCCAAGAATATTCGCAAGTATTCTTTAAAAGCATGTGTCATTAATCTCTGAAATGTGGCTGGAGCATTGGTCAAGCCAAATGGCATTACCCTAAACGCATATATGCCCCATTCTGTTGCAAACGATGTTTTGTACCGATCTTCTAGTTTGACCCCCAATTAGTTATAACCAGAGAATCCGTCCATAAAGCTATAGGCCTGCTTGCCTGCTACTCGTTCCAGGACGTGTTCCGTGATAGGGAGAGGATAAGTGTCCCTTATTGTTGCTGCATTTACCTTCTTGAGATTCACACACACTCGTAATTTTCCATTTTTCTTAGGTACCACCACGATCGGCGACACCTAGTCAGTGTGCTCTATCTCATAAATAAATTCAGCATCCATAAGTTTGTCTATCTCGTCCTTGATCCTTTTGGCGAATGTCTCATTGTACGTGTATGGACGTTGTTTTCTTGGGTTTGCATCCAACTTCAGAGGGATCGAATGTTCACAGATGTTAGGATCCACCCCCTTCAGATCTTTTTATGACCAGGCAAATACATCACGAAATTCTTTAAGCGTTTTGATCAGTAAGTCCTCTTCTTCTTGGCTTAGATCAGTAGCAATGTAAGCAAGTCGAGGACTTTCTCCCGATTCTGCTAGGTCTATTTTCTTGGCGTTCTCTGGCCCATCATAGGACTCGTTGGATTTAGGCTCTCTCATCGGTTGCTGGACCACCAATTTTCTCTCCTGAATGGTGTACTTACAATAGTGAGGAGATACATTTATCTTTTTACTCCCATCACTAGCGTTTGATCTATTGCTACTTTCCATTCATTTGTCCATACATTTTTCAGCTTTTGTTTCAAATCATTGTATTTCTTTTTCCGCTCAACTTTCGTTATAATTGGATCTCCAAAGACATCTAATATTTCCCTTGCAACTCTTTTTTTTGCCTTGCTGGTTTTCTTAAGTTTCAACAGTCTTGCCTTAAAACCTGGGTCTTCAGCAACCTTAAGAAATCTTCCTGGCACTTTATCCTTAGCACAATCAACAACATGAATGTTCATAAGGAAATGTGTTTTGCTCCTGAACTCAGGCATAGGTCTAAGCCTAGTTGGTAGACTGTTATGGTGTCGTCTCTTCTTGTATCTTTTTTGGCGTCTCAGACTTTGGTTCGGGAAGTTGTAAAAGACGTCATTGTCTTGATCCTGATGGTCGTCTTCCTCCGTATTTTTCGACTTCTCGTCATCCGCATTATCTTCGTTTTCACATTGATCAGAAGAATCATAAAATTCATCTTCATCCTGCTTGATGTTTTTAGTGGGGATGTCCACATATCAAGTTTCGTTTTTGTTTGATTGACTCTCGATTTCTCGGTGTCTACTTCGTTCTCGTTCTCCTCTACAATTTTGCTCAACATGTAGTATGGTACGATATCGTAGCCATTATCGTCACAAAATTTTGTGGGAGTGACTTCATTGATGCACACATCCAAAGTAGCCAAAATTTGAGACCATTCTAGGGGTTCTAGCTTCTCTTCAGGGAAGGGCTCTCGTATATAGGCATCGTCTTCCAATATCCTCTCTAGTGTCCTTTCATTGTGGTTGAATTCACTACATTGAGATGCTCCGCACATCCATATCTCCTTTTTCTTACAGAACCACGCTGGGACTTCTGATCCACTAATGGTGGAGGAGTCGAATTCTTCCACAGGTTTTCTCATGACATCATGGTAGCCGTGGTTCCTTATATTTACACGTGTAGTGGTTTCAGCATGTCTTAGATACAAATAATCATACCCCCAGTCCTGCACCATCTTGAATTGCCTCATGAACGGCCTACCAAGGATAATTTCATAATTGTTTTTCTTGCCGAAATCTACTATGGAAAATGTATGTTCGTACTATGCCACTTGAAGATACCAAAATTGCCTCAAGCAATCCTATAGGCCTTTCTACGTGCCCATCCGCTAGTTGCAGTTTCATTCTAGTTGTTCGTATTGCCGGCTTTCCCCATTTTCCCCATAGTAATTTGGTAGCAATGGCAATGCCAGCTCCACTATCAAGTATGGCCTTAGTCTCTATGCCGTTATACTCGACTAGTAGAGTAGTGTTGCCGTCTTCACCCTCACAATATTCTCCGACCTTTTTGAGAGGCACTGGTCTAGTGTTGTCTCTCTTCGGTTCTGTGTCATTAAGCTCAGTTTCGAAGAACTAATGTGATTGTACACTTGACCGGAGTAGACAACAAGTCTGTCAAAATTTTAGTGTCCAATTGATTTGACCCTCCTATTCTTTGAGAAGGTATCCTTCGAATTTCCGACCTTGCCTTGTAATCTCCCATGTATGGCGGCAAAGTTCTGAGTGATGCTGGTCTGCTATCTTCGGATGAAACTGAACCATTATCCCCTTGAAATGATTTAGCGTCTAAATCCCATGGAGGCTTATTCAAGTTCAACTCCGAGAAAGACGCTGACTCGACTGTTTTTGTCTCATATTTTTCTTGAGCTTTTCTCACCGTTTCCCATAGCTCTTCAGGCCAATTTTCTTCCACAATGGGTGTATATGGTGGAAAATCTTTCAGTGATTCATCAGTGCTATTAGGCACGATTCTTGCATCCTTTACATCAGGCAAGGATTTAACGTTTTCTATCTTGTCAGGTACCCTTTATTCAATTTTGATAGGTGTTTCATTGTTTGGTGGTTTGATTATTCTATCCCTCACTTCCATAGGTGGAGGCTCTAGTAAGGCTTGTGCAGTTTCAATCAACTGCTTGCACATCTCTAGTCTCTGTTTTTCTATCTCTAGATATGGATATGTCATCCACCTTTGCTCTAGAGTCTGTTTGTTCTTCAATCTTGCTTCATATGCTTGCAAGATTGCATCTAAGGGTTCATTGACCTTATCTACCAATACAGACCCTCCTGAGCTTGCGCTCCTTGGTCCCTCCGTCGATTTTAAAGGGTCAGACTCTCTTTGCTGTTTAAGTTGCTCTCGAGCCATTGTTAGCTCAGCTTCTACAGCTTTCTGTTTTCGCTCACGTCTAGCTTTCATTTTTGCTCTTCGTTCTTTCCAAGGATTATCACGACTGACGCTAGACTTGTCAGTCTTGATTTCCTCTTGATTTTCATCGTTACTATTGGGCTTATTGTCATTTTTCCTTGTTTGGGCTCTCGTCAAGACCTTAACAGGAATCGTAGTTTCGTTTTCTGACCCTCCACTGGAAGGCAGTGCTCCTAGCATATTCAAAGTAGTCTTTGCTCCTTTGCTTAGGTTCTTAGGGCAATCATGAATCAAGTGAGTAATTCCACACTCGGTGCAATATGCGTTGACCCTAATGATTTCATCATGAGGACAGTCTCTCAGCCAACGGTCTCCACCACACTTGTAGCATGGTCCCTTAGGCTATTGAGGTGAAGAGGTGCTCCTTGAGCTCCTCTTTGTTGGTGTGCATGCCTCTGTCCGCTCATGCCTCCGTTGGCTATGAACAACAATGTTCGTTCATCCAAGCTATATCTCCCTTCTCCTACTGCCTGTGTAACAGTTGGTGGTCCTGTATTTCCTATCATGCTCTATGGTTCTTCCGATGGATAATAGACAGGATTTGCAGTATATCCATTGGGATCTTCATAATATGCATGCATAGGCACCAAAGACTTTTCTTTCGATTCAGTTACGGTTGGTGTGTATCTTATGCCGACTGGTCGTAATCCTGGTAGGGGTGGTTGTTGCCCCAACACTGGTTGTGGTCTTTCTACACCTACAGGTCCTGGTAGGTTGCTTGCTTGATACCTAGGCATCGGTGGAATTTGAGGAGATGCTACCTGAGCTTGGGGAGCATATGGTTGTTCTCTCACATACCCCTTGTCATAATAACATTCCTCTGTCCCATGGTTTGTCCATTTTTGTTCAATCGCACACCATTTTGGCTGTTTAGCCTGAGGTTTGGCATACAAGTTAATCTTCTTTAGCACTTCCTCTACAAGCTGCTCTTGGCTTACAACTACTTCTCCTTTCGGTGCTGTCTTAATGGACTTGCTTCCACTTTGTTGTGAGGATGAATCATTGTCAAGATCCTTGAACTCACCCTCTTTGTAGACCGCGCAATTGTCTACAAGGTAAAGAGTTTCCTTAGTTAACTCATTTAACGTCGTGCTCCTCTTCATATGTAAGTCCTTCTGGAGATCTGCATTCCTCAGTCCTTGGATAAATATAAGCATAAGTCTAGACTAAGTTGGCAGTTCTTCCACAGGGCAGAACTTAACATATCTTTTTAGTCTTAGGGCTGCCTTTCTCACAGATTCCCCTTCTTTCTGTTTGAATTTGTGGATTTGTGAGACAGTATTATGAGCAATTGTCTACAAGGTAAAGAGTTTCCTTAGTTAACTCATTTAACGTCGTGCTCCTCTTCATATGTAAGTCCTTCTGGAGATCTGCATTCCTCAGTCCTTGGATAAATATAAGCATAAGTCTAGACTGATTTGGCAGTTCTTCCACAGGGCAGAACTTAACATATCTTTTTAGTCTTAGGGCTGCCTTTCTCACAGATTCCCCTTCTTTCTGTTTGAATTGTGGATTTGTGAGACAGTATTATGAGCTATTCCCCTTTGTGAGAATTCCTCAATAAACTCTTCAAACACCTCCTCCATAGACTCAAAGTCTCTTCGCTCCACAGAGGCAAACCACGTAGCTCCATCATCCTCTAGGGTTAGTCCAAATCCTGAAAATTGGGTACGGAAGTCTAACACCTCTTCAACTCTAATTACAGGCACAAAGGCTGCTACATGATCCCTCGGATCCCTGTTTCCTGTGTATTTCTTGTTTACCCATTTTTGCACTTGAGAAGGTCTAATTCTACGATGGTCTACAAATCTCATCATTGGATCTCCACGTCCTAGTCGATATACCTCCTCTGGTCTTTTGTAGTGGCTAGGTTCCTCTCCCAGTGGTGCTCCTAAGCCATAATTTCTAACAGTTCTTGCAAGAGATGGTTCATCTCTTCGAACTCGTTCTATGGGTGGTCTTTCGGGCTCTGTTGACCCTTGAGTCTTTGGCTTACTCTCTCCTTGACACCGTGAATAGAGTGGTGGTTCTTGTAAATCCCTTAGCCCTCGTGCCGCTTGATAACCATCTCGGTTTTGGTCTTGTTCTAATGTTGCACTCTGTCGAAGCCATGCCTGCAATGATGGCTGGGTAGCTGGTTGGTCCTGGTAGTTGAACGTCGGTCGTCAGGTAGAATGTGAGGTCGCGTCATACTCCTCTGAAAATAAATTTGTCAATTTGCTAGGGGTGTAGGTGGATCTTGGTATTTCTTCGGGGGCATATGTTGATGCTCCTGGAACCGTTGCCTTTTCTACCTCCTCTGGGAGAATACGTTGGTATTCTCGCCCGTACCTATCAACAAAAACAATATCCTTCCCCATAGCAATTTCATAAGAGAATAAGTAAAAAAAAATTTCTTTGCTTAACTCGTTTGGGTATGGTTCTTTGCAACGAAAGTAGGAAACTATTCCCTCGCTCTCATGCTTGTAAATCCCCACATTCTCATTATAAGTTGAGACCCTAGTTGTTTTCTTATCATACAAAAAGAGCTTCAGGTCGATTAATTCTTGGAGGTGGTTCTTGGGTTTCTGAAACCATTTTCCCTTTTGCCACGTTATCTCCATATCGGTTGTAATCCTTAGGGTTACTAACTATCAGATAGTGGTTCCCCTTTTCTTCTCGGAATATATCTCCATCATCATAGACTCGAGTTATCTCCAGTCTTTGAGCCGGTATTTCTTCAATACAAATACACTTGCGTCCTCGATAGTTAGAATAAAATAAGGCTCCGAATAAAATAAGGCTCCCCTCGAGTTTGTTCCTTCTAAGAAGATTACAGTGAACCTGGAATCGTTCAAAGGATTTAGGGAGGTGCTTCCCCGTGGCATTGGTCCTTCATAGGAGACACCTTTTGGCTATTGACTACCCATCATGAAAAAGGATTCGTCTGACGAAGTGTCAGTATCACTATCCTCCTCAATAATAAGTGCTAGTGGATCTAGCCTTGCATGAGTTACACTCTCTTCAGTGGACGTGGCGCTTACTTGACTTTTGACACTTTTAGCTCGTGGCTTAAAAAAGGCTCCTGACCTTCAATACATAAGAATCAAAGCTGTATTGCAAACTTAAAGCTTACCTGGAATCCTTCTTCCTGTGCGGCTTTGTGATGATCTCCTTCTGGGATTCACAAGTATGGTTAGTCTGTTCACAAGGGTTTTCCTTGAACCAGGAAAATTCTTTCAATTATGTACAACAACCACTTTTTTTTTTGACAACTGGTCAGTCTTCTTGGGGTCCAATTTCAAATGTGAAATGATGGCTGGGATCTATGTGAAGAGTATGTCCTAGCAGTATAGTCACAATTTGCAAAAAATTGTCTGAATCACCCCTTTCTGAGTCTATCGCGATAGAATGACAGATTACTCAGCATAAATCAATTTAAAATTGTGACTTTACCTTTGAGATTCTCTTACTCTCTCAAGTTTTATGAACTTTGGACACTTGGTTTGGGTTTTGAGCCAATTTTAGTGTTTTTGTCAGAGCCTGATTCTCTATCTGGGCCTTAGATTCACTTTCAGTGATCTAAACACCTTGAAATTTGGTGTGTATGATATTTAGGATCTGCTTAAGCTCTCCCTAGGAGGAATTTGAAAAATAAGGTTCCTAGCCCCTACTTCTCGAGTCTATCACGATAGACCGAGCAATTTCTCCAATGTTGGTCTTTTTCACACAACCTTATTGTTTCTTCTTTTTGTTTGTTTTGCGTTTTTGCAGCGTTTTTCTACACTATTTCTACACAACGATAACACACACAAAACCATAAAACCATAACTCCACATTATCCTACCTAACTAAATCTAACTAGTCACAGCTCTGCAAGACACAGGCTTCCTGGCTATCCACTAGATCTCAGGATACCCTCTCCTGGATCTTGTTCTAAAAGTTTAAGCTCTCTCTAGTCGAAACTAAAGTAAGCTAACCATCACACGAGTGAAGTAGATCTCCCTACTTAAGGTCTTGTGTCCCCGGCAACGACGCCAATGTTTTAGGGCAAACTACTCCCCTGTTCATGCTCACAAGCACAACACAGACAACATACTTATCATCCGGTGACACGACTAACCCGTAGGTGCACAGAGGCAATCTCGTTAGCCTGTCAGGATGAGACCAACCTACACATACGCACTTCTATGATGTATCAATCACTAATCCTTGTTAACTTCCACCCACTCTATCCCTAAACGCCCATAATACCGTTTGCACATCAAATGAACTCAGAATCGCTTCAAACTTGCTAGGCACTATCCCCTTACTAGGATACACTTACCTATAAGTCCAATCTCACCAGATTATAACCCTAACTACCTCGAATACAGTCACGATAGACTCACATGTCATAACCTAAAAGTGTGCAAAACCTAAGTCTATGAACATCTATGCATAGCTAGTCTCGCCCTCGTTCCGTAAAGTACTTGATTCTTGAAAACATACACTTTTTGTGCTTCTTACAAGCAAAACAAGCTCGTGGAAGGGTCGCTCACGAACAACTCGAAGATGCGAATGCGTGGCGTGGGCGCGTAGCTCTCGGAGAGGCTACTGCGATGGTGTGGTCGCTTTGTGAATCCGGTGAGGGAGATGCGCGTAGCAAAGAGGATAAGATCACACACACACACTCTCTCTCTCTCTCTCTCTCAGACTCGTACGACACAGGATTAATCATTAAAATGTTATTCAAAAAATGGTTCTAAGGTGACCTTTATACTTTAGTCACCTTAGCTCAAAATGTACATGGGGTTTTAATTGAGTTCTACTCATCATAATTACAAAGTGGAAACGCATGCGGGTCCCGGCCAACTAATTAATCTTTACATAATCCAGACAAGTGGATCAAAATGATAAGACGTCTTTGACATAAAAATGGGAATTTGATAGGCTTTACAAGGTGGGCTCATTACAAAAGTTGGACAAGTTGGGCTCCAACATATCTCTATTCCAAATAACCCTATCTGGGATAGAATTAAAGAAGCATCTTTGGTAGATCCAAAATACCAACGTATAGTATCATTAGTCCAGCAGAATAAGATGCCTGAAGCTAAAAGATTACTCTCTTATGGGAGGGTGTCTTTACTATAGACATAGACTCTGTGTACCCAAAGACCCAGCTTTAAAGAAGGCTATTCTGTATGAAGCACACGATAGCCCTACATCTGGACATCCAGGTTATGCTAAGACTCTTCATGCTGTCAGGAGGAGTTATTTTTGGTCCGGGATGAAAGGAGACATACTTCGCTATGTGAGGCAATGTCTTTCTTGTCAGCGGATAAAAGCCGAAAGAATCAAGTTACCAGGGCAACTTCAACCTCTTGACATACCCCAGATGAAATGGGAATGCATCAGTATGGACTTTGTTATAGGATTACCTTCTACAGGAGGTTATGACTCTGTATTTGTGGTTGTTGATATGCTCACAAAAGTGGCTCATCTAATACCCGTAAAGACAACCTTTACTGCTTCGGATATTAGCTGGGTATTCATCAAGGAAATTTTTAGGTTACATGGTTTACCCAAGCGTATCGTCAACGGATAAAGATGCCAAGTTTACATGAAAGTTTTGGACTTCTCTTTTCCAATCTATTGGGTCACAATCAGCTTTCAGCACAGCGTATCATCCGCAGACAGATGGGCAAACTGAAAGAGTAAATCAAGTCATTGAGGACATTCTCAGGGCCTATTGTTCGGAAGAGCCAAAGAAGTGGTTACAATATCTTCCTTTGGTAGAATATGCTTACAATTCTTCCGAACATAGAAGCATTGGAATGTCACCCTTTAAAGCTCTTTATGGACATGACTGTTTAGCACCGCTTAACTTTTCAGACCGGGTAGAAGCCTTTAGGAAGATGTTAGAAGATATGGAAGCTTAGACTAGAGCTATTTGCCAAGACATTCAGGCCGCTCAGGATAGACAAAAGCACTATGCAGATAAGAACCGTTCGGAAAGAGATTTCAAAGAAGGGGATAAGGTTTTTCTGCGAGTCCGACCGAAGAAAAGCAACTTATCACTAGGCAGATACAAGAAGCTAAGCCCAAGGTATTGTGGACCATTCAAGATCATTAAATTTGTGAGTGACCAGGCCTATAAGCTAAAGTTACTTACAAACTTAAAGGTTCATGATGTATTCCACGTCAGCTTACTCAAACCCTATATCCCTAATCCTCATCAACTCTTGGACTCAAATCAGATAGTCATGCCAGTACAAGGAGTTCTCGAGCTCCAACCTGACTATGTACTTGAAACAAGGGAAAGGAAGTTACGCAACAGAACAATCACGGAGCATCTAGTAAAGTGGAAAGATTACCCTGAAGAAGATGCAACTTGGGAGGACAAACCAACGCTCATAAAAGATTACCCAAACACATTCTTGAGATGAGGACATCTCATATTCTTCACATTGGGGAGGTTGTAAGGTCTCTGACCCCGAAAAGAGCACCATTGTACCATGGACTAAACATAATGAAAAAAGTTACTATTTTTAGCAGTTTTCCAAATTCTGTCAGTTCCATGATGTTTAGAATGTTATAAAGCTTCCAAAAGTGAATTAAAATAATTTTTGTGAAAAATTTTCAAAAATAGTAAGTTTTTGGTCACCCGACCGTTTAGTTTTGATCGTCTCGAAAAACTCACCTGTACCCCGAATTGAAAAAATGCATTTTAGGACCCCGAGGGATGCTAAATATGGCAATTACTCGGACAGATACACCTTGGTTGGAGCTTAGTATAGCAATTTACAGCATTAAATTCCGATTCGTATCGGTCGTTTTAGCCAAAAATCAAAATTTCCTAAGGTTGTGCGGGGAGGCACCGGGGCTCGAGGCTGTGTGGGAACAGGTCCCAGGCCACTCAGAGCTTGCTTTAGCAGCTAGGGGACGCCCTCTCATCTCTAGGGAGGTGTGGGAGAGTTGCCATGCTTGAGAGAGAGTGTGAGAGTCAGTTAGACTAGCTAACTGGACACTTGGTAGGCATGTAACTAGACTTACCATTCATGAAGTGAGTGCTCTTTAGACGCTTATAGAAGCTTGGGTCAATTTTCAGCATGGGAGAGCCTATATAAGAGTGTGCTCACACACACACACACACACACACACACACACACACACACACACACATATGCTCACACACCCACTCAGTACACACACACACATTTACACACACACCTTGGGGAGGTGCTGCAGGCACACATAGTTTTTGGAGAAGAAGCAAAGGAGGGAAGTGCTGCTCGATTCTCATCTTGAGAACTCCATTAGATCAGAATTTCGAGTAGATTTCAGCCCCTAATCACGGTAAAATCAAATTTATTTTATGCTTTGCTGCAAATCTCTCTATCATTCTCTTAATCTCGCAACTATTATGATTAATTATAGCTAAATTACTCAATAGATGCTCTCTAATTCTCCATATCATGTAGAAATGGCCTCCTTTTATAGGCCAAAAGGCCTTCCCTCTCTTATGAGAGACAGCCATGTGTAGCCGCCCTTGTGCGAATAAGTCCAAATCGGACCCTCCAATCCGCCCATGTGTGGCCGCCCTTGAGAAGACAAGTCCGCTTTTGAATTCGGCCACCGGCCATTGACTTCCGACCACCGGCCACCGGCCATTGACTTCCGACCACCGGCCATCGGCCATTGACCACCGGCCACCGGCCAACCGACCGGTTGTTTTTCAACCACTTTCTGGCCGCCGTCCGGCCATAATATTCCGGCGAAAAAGAATATTCCGACGAAAAAAAAGTCTCGGGGGCCTCCGCCCCCGAGGCCTTTAAAGTTGCCCCTGATTCTTGTCCGTGAAAATTTTGGTTTCCGGTGAGTGATTTTCCTTCCCGCACGATGGCTTCTCCTCATAATGGGGGCCTTACAAATGTGCGCTTTTACCACAGAAAATTACAAGGGTAAATCAGGCTCCATACTTAACAATCTCCCACTTGGAGACTGATCTCCAAACCAAACCTGTGACTGCTTTCCATTCTGGCTTCATATCCTTGAATGCCGATTGAAGATGAGCAAAAGCTCAACTTCTCCTTGTTGACCACCTTTGTAAACATGTCTGCAAGATTTTCACTTGTATGCACCTTTCATAGCTTTAGTTGTCCCTCTTCCAAAAGAGTGCGTATGAAGTGATATCTCACCTCAATGTGCTTTGTCCTTGAATGAAAGGCTGAGTTCTTCGCAAGATGGATAGCGCTTTGGCTATCACTGTACAAGACACAATTGTCTTGTTTGAATCCAAGCTCTTCTAAGAATCTGTGAAGCCACAGAATTTCTTTGCTTGCCTCCGTCATTGCTACATACTCTGCTTCCGTGGTAGAAAGTGAAACCACTTTCTGCAGCTTTGAAGCCCAGCTTACTGATGTGCCTCCAACCGTGAACACATAGCCAGTAGTGCTCCTTCAAGTATCTTTGTCACCTGCCATATCTGCATCAGCATACCCTTCTAGAAAAATATCAGTTCCTCCAAAATACAAAGCATTTGTTGTTGCCCCTTTTAGATACCTAAGTATCCACTTCACAGCTTGCCAATGCTCTTTACCTGGGTTGTCCATGAACCTACTCACAACTCCCACTGCATGTGCAATGTCTGGCCTTGTCCAGACCATAGCATACATTAGAGAACCTACCGCTGCAGCATATGGAACTTTAGACATATAGGCTATCTCCTCTTGTGTCTTTGGACACATATCCTTCGTTAGTTTAAAATGACCAGCCAAAGGTGTAGAAACTGGTTTTGCATTTTGCATTGCAAACCTTTCTAGTACCTTCTTGATGTTATCTTCTTGAGATAGCTTTATTGTCTTCTTCCTCCTGTCCCTTGATATTTTCATACCAAGTATCCTCTTTGCAGCACCTAAATCTTTCATTGAAAAAGATTTGGACAGCTCCTCTTTTAGGTCTTTGATGTCCTGCATGTTAGCACTTGCAATCAACATGTCATCAACATACAACATTAGGATGATGAATTTCCCATCTCCCAAATTCTCCATGTAGACGTAGTGATCCGAGTTGCATCTTGTGAATCCGTGATCCAACATCCATCGATCAAACTTCAGGTACCATTGTCTTGATGCTTGCTTTAAACCATACAAGCTCTTCTTTAATCTGCAAACCATTTTCTCCTTACCTTTTACTTCATACCCCTTTGGTTGAAGCATGTAGATTTCCTCCTCTAAGTCACCGTGAGGGAATGCCGTATTTACATCCATTTGCTCGAGATTTAGATCATGAGCAGCCATAAGGCTTAAGACAATCCTAATTGAGTTCATTTTTACAACAGGAGAAAATATTTCATTCAAGTCAATACCTTTCTTTTGAGAAAAACCTTTTACCACAAGCCTAGACTTGTACCTTTTCTTCCCACCTTCTTCTTCCTTTAGCTTGTACACCCATTTGTTTTGAAGTGCCCGCTTACCTTTAGGCAACTCAACCAACTCCCATGTTTGGTTGCGATGTAGTGAGTCCATCTCCACTTGCATGCTCTTCGTCCATTCTTCTTTGGATTCATGTTGCATAGCTTCTTCATATGATTCCGGCTCTCCAGAATCTGAGATCAAGAGATGGTTGAAGGAAGGAACAAACCTTTCTGGAGGTCTACTTGCTCTTGTAGATCTTCGGGGAATAGGTTGAGGCTCCTCATTTGGTTGACGTTGTTGCACATTGTCACCGTTTGCAGTCCTTGAGTCTTCACCGTCCTCAAGCTCCATGTACTCATCACCTGTTTCTTTTGTTTGTTTTCTTTCCAAGTAATCTTTGTACATATTTTGTTCGTTAAAAATTACATCCCTACTTCTTAAGATTTTACCATCTTCAGGATTCCATAGGCGATACCCAAAGTCTCCTTCTCCATAGCCAATGAAGAAACCCTTTTTGGACTTTGCATCTAACTTTGATCTTAGGCTTCCATCTATGTGCATGAAAGCCTCAATGCCAAACACTTTGAGAAATGCATAATTCACCGGTTTACCTATCCATGCCTCTTCTGGACTCCCCCATCCAATGCCGTTGAGGGTGACCGATTGATTAAGTACACATACGTACTTACAGCTTCCGCCCAAAGCTCAAGCGGTAGGCCTGCATGTAGCCGCATGCTTCGTGCTCGTTCCATGATTGTCCTGTTCATCCTTTCCGAAATCCCATTTTGTTGAGGTGTCCTTGGGGTTGTCCTTTGCCTCCAAATGCCATTGCTAGCACAAAAGCTTTCAAAAGCTTGGTTGCAATATTCGCCTCCATTGTCGGATCTGAGGCATTTAACCTTGGTACCTGTTTCATTCTCCACAAAGGCTTTCCACCTTTGAAATATGGAAAATACATCGGATTTATTCTTCATGACATAAACCCATGTTTTTCTAGTCGCATCGTCTATGAATGTTACATAGTACAATGAGCCACCAAGTGATGGTGTACTTGCAGGACCCCAAACATCAGAATGAACCAACTCAAGTTTTTTATTTTTTCTTTCATTTCCTGATTTTTGAAATTTTACCCTCTTTTGTTTACCATAAACACAATCTTCACAGAACTCTAAGTCGACTTCTTTCAAACCTGGTAGAAGCTTCTTTGTTTGAAGGATTTGCATTCCTTTGGCACTCATATGCCCAAGTCGGTAGTGCCACACTGCACTGTCAACTTCTGTAGTTGTTGCACAAGCTGAAGGTTGCGTGCTAACAGTACACAAGTAAAGTGTACCGACTTTTTCTCCCTTGGCAACCACAAAAGATCCCTTTGAGATCTTCCACCATTTGTTTCCGAATGCAATGTTGTGACCTTCATCGTCCAATTGTCATGTAGAGATCAAATTTTTGCGAAGAGAAGGAACATGCCTAACATCTTTAAGCTTCCATTCATTTCCGTTAGCAGTTTTGACAGAAACTGTACCTTTGCCGACAATCTCACAAGCTTCATCATCTCCCAAGTATACATACCCAAAATTACCTTTGGTGTAGTCTTGGAAATGTTGCTTGTGTGGTGTCTCATGGAATGAAGCCCCAGAATCTACTATCCAGGAATTAGCCACATTGTCTAATGAGAGAATTAGAGCATCTTGCTCTACTTTACCTGCCACATTGGCCTCCGATGTTGGCTTGTTGTCTTGAGACTCTGTCTCCTTCTTCTTCTTGGACCAGCAATCCTTCTTGACGTGGCCCTTCGTGCCGCAGTTCCAACATTCAAGAACTGACTTTGTGCGTGACTTGCTCCGCCTTGAGTGATCACGACCCTTTTGGTTTTTGAACCTCTCCTTAAGCCTTCCTCTTGTTTCCACTGATAGTGCAGCACTTGATGATTCTCCTGTGCTTCTCCTTCGCATTTCCTCGCTTAGGAGAACACCCACAACATCATCAAACTTAAGAGTATTTATACCAGAGATAGAATTCCTTACAGCCATCACAAGGCTGTCCCGACTATCCGGTAGAGATGATAGTATAAGGAGAGCTCGCACTTCGTCATGGAAATTGATTTTCACCGATCGAAGTTGACTTATGTTTGTGTTAAAGTCATTTAGGTGTTCTGCAACTGAACCATTCTCTGCCATATTTAGATTGAACAAGCGCTTCATAAGAAATACCTTATTGGATGCCGATGGTTTCTCGTAGAAGTCGTCAAGTGACTTCATCAAGTCCTCCGTGGTCTTCATCTCCGAAACATTGAAGGCCACCGTTGACGCCAAGCTTAACCGGATTGTTCCCAGTGCCTTTCGATCAAGGACAATCCATGCTTCATCTGCCATTGTTGCGGGCTTCTTCGCAAGACCGCCTAGTGGCAAATAGAGGTCCTTCTGGTAGAGATAGTTTTCAATCTGCATCTTCCAATGCTGGTAGTTTTCCCGTTGAACTTCTCAATCTTGAGCTTCCCTTCCTCCGCCATAACTCCCACTCAATTCAAGGAATCCTTTCCTTGAGATAATTTAGCTATGAGCAAACCTTGCTCTGATACCAGTTGTTAGGAAATAAGACGTAGCTAAATAGATAATTGAGTAGATTACTTAATGGAGAGAGACAGATTTATATACACGAGATTATAGAGTAGAGAGAGAGAGAGAGAGAGAGTACACACGATATACGTGGTTCACCCAATGTGGGCTACGTCCACGGGAAAGCAGCCACTCAATGGCTTTAGTACTTCAAAACAAGAAGTAGTTTACAAAGGGATTATATCCTTAATGGAGCTCCCGCCTTGCTTCACTCTCACCACCTCACACTCACCTTGTTGCATCAACTTCACACTATGAAATGTGTGTAGAAATGGCCTCCTTTTATAGGCCAAAAGGGTTGCCCTCTCTTATGAGAGACAGCTATGTGTAGCCACCCTTGTGCGAATAAGTTCAAATCGGATCCTCCAATCCGCCCATGTGTGGCCGCCCTTGAGAAGACAAGTCCGCTTTTGAATTCGGCCACTGGCCACCGGCTATTGACTTCCGACCACCGGCCACCGGCCAACCGACTGGTTGTTTTCCGACCACTTTCCGGCCGCCGTCCGGCCATAATATTCCGGCGAAAAAGAATATTCCGGCGAAAAAAAAGGTCTCAGGGGGCCTCCGCCCCCGAGGCCTTTAAAATGGGGGCCTTACAAATGTGCGCTTTTACCACAGAAAATTACAAGGGTAAATCAGGCTCCATACTTAACAATCCCTTTTCCCCCCTGGTAAGGTCTCTCAAAAGTCAAGAATTTGTGACTTTTTGGTCTTTGGAAACTAGTTCTGGGTACCGTAAAAGTTTGGATTTAGAAAACCTAGTAAAATTCAGCCCACAAGCTTTCTTCCTAGCTACACCTGACTCAATTTGGAGTTGTCTATCAAAAGTTAGAGCAATTTTAGTGAACTGCACTTGAAACAACACTCAAGACAGTCTCAGGATCGGAATATAGGAACTTTGGCTTGTATCTTGGTCTCCAGAAGGTATTTTTAGCTCAAACTTGAGATTTGGGATGTTCTCAAGTATGTCTACAAGATCACAAAGTCAGATAACCCCCACTATGCTGAGGTACATGGATCGCAATCCATGTTCCTCTGTCAAATTTTTTCTCCAAATTTTCCCAAATTTTGACTGTGTGTAGACAAGGTCATATGCAAGCTATGTACCAATTTTTATCAAATTCTGAGGTTGAGGTACATGGATCACAATCCATGTTCAACCACATTTGGACTTGATCTCTTGGCAGCTTGTTGCACTCTCTGCCCACAAGCTAAATCTCAAATATTTTTGGATTTGGACTTGGTTTGATAGGTCAAATGGCCAATACTAGGTCTGCACTGTGGTTTTTTGTCTGTCACCCGTTTTGCTCCCTTTTGACCCAAATTTGCTGATTTTTTTCCAAAATTGGAGTTGAGAATATGTTTCCTTGTGTATGCACTATTGCTTTGGAAAGTTTTAGATCAACCTGTCACCATGGGTACATGGATCGTGATCCATGTTTGGAGCCCAAAATGACTTCTCTTGGTACCATCAGATTCAACACGACTAAGAGGTCCTATGGTATCAAAATTTTTGAAAATAGACCTTTGGATTGAAAAATAGGTCAATTCTGGCACTTGCACAAAGTACTTGGTAGTTTTGGGCTTTTGGTTTGGTTTTTGGTATCCAAATTCACTTTTGAAAAGACCACTAGATTCCTTGTGATGTCCTCTAGCTAGGGTGCAAGTTTGGTATCACTCTATGACAAAGGAACATGGATCGTGATCCATGTACCTATATGTCAGATAGTAATGAAGCTTGGCACACACCTTGCCTTTGGTCTCCTGATCCCTTCTATATGGTTTTTGTGTGATTTGGACTTGTTTAGGTCAGACAAAAGTCAATTCACAGGTTTCTTTTAGGGTTTTCACCTTGAACAGTTTATGGAACTTTTGATGACTTTTTTGGCTTTTTTGACAAAATTTCTTTGGGGACTTTTGTTCACAATGGTCTCAAGCTGGAAAAGTTTCTGTCCAAAAATTTCTAAAGGGTACATGGATCATGATCCATGTTCCACCACTTTTGGATCTAAATTTTTGGTGTGCTGATAGCTTGTGATGTTTGTAGCTTGCTCCACAAATATTTTTGAATTTGGATCAATTTTGCCCAACCAAAACCGACTTCTACAGTGTGTTGTGACAATTTTGACAATGTTCTATTTTTGGCTCTTTTGACCACTTTTTGCAACTTTTTTGCATATGGTTCTTTTGGGAAAAGTGTTTGTCTATGTCTTAGCTACCTACTGCTCAAATATCAGCCAAAAAATTTTCAATTTTTTTTCATGAGGTACATGGATTGCGATCCATTTTTGGAAGCCAAATTAACTTTTCTTGGTACCATTAGAATCAGCATGTTTACTAGATGCTATGGTATCAAAAGTTTTGGATTTGGACTAGTTTTCACCCTTTTTTCCCTCAATCTTTTAGCCCAAATTTGATGGTGTTAGTTTCTACTTATCCTACTCCTAAAACTGAAATGAAACATGAAACAAAAACAAACAAAACAGTACAAAATAAAGTCAAAATAGAAAACGGAACAGCACTATGAAAGCATAGAGAAAATCGAAGAATGAAATGCTTTTGGCTATCTTTCTCACAACCCTCTTTACCTCTTGAGAATAAATCTAGCAAGTCCTCGACTTCTAGACTCTATCAAGCATTAAACCCCATGTATAGTTGCTTCACTGCTAAGGTGTAAATGGAATGGAGAGACAAATATTCAAAAAATAACGCTCTAGATACGCACTATGTCACCCACCATCTAAGGATCATATCTTGGCAACGGCACCAATGTTAGTGTGTCTTTTCAACGGACGTCTACAACATAGCTTTCTAGCACTAACATAATGTCAATACTCAGGGAAGTGACTCGGATGGGGCACTCAGACTCTTTGAAATTGTCAATCTCAAGAAGTGAACCTTAACAAGCAAACACTCTAGCTCAAAAAGCAAACCAACACTCAATGATCAGGGAAATCTACCTATGTCCTTTCTCACAGCTCTAGGTCATCACGCCATTTGGGCACTCGAACGGACTCGAAATGCAACGAAACTTTAGGAGGAGGTCAAGGACACCTAGGGGCACTATCCTAACAAGTTTTTCGCAATCCGACAAGGTACCAACATCACGATCCATCATGAAAACGGTCCTAAAAACTGCAACAAAACTATCTAGAAAGGTCGCCCTATAGTCTAATAACACTCTTATATGGTCAAAACGACTATACACAATGATTTAGGCACTCAAATTTGCATTTACAGCTCACAGATACGTAGTCACGAACCTCAATAGAACTGACAATGCTAACACTTGAATTAAAGAGCAAAGAGAGAGGAACACAATGCAAGTTTCTGAATCGAAAACGGATTTACCAAATCATTAGCTGCGATGATTACAAGTTTGGAGCAACTCGTAGCTTGAGCGTACGTTTTCAGAGCTCCTTCTTCTTCTTCTAAAGATAAGCCTCCTTTCACATTAAAGTTATTGACCTTTATACCTAGGGCATTATAAATGGCTAGTGGCCAGCTCACACAGACCTTTACAATTATCATGACATCATTACAACTCCGGGAATTGACCTGCTACTCTAGAATTAGGATTTACATAGAGTATCACTACACTAGCTCGGACAATTAATAGAGTAAAAATGTGGTGTCCGGCTACGTGTCCGACCAGTTGGGCGCCTGTTTGACTGTCCTCAAACACAAGACCTGCAATGGAATTCGCATATGAACTTGAGAGTAGTCGAAACTAGAGAAAGTACTTTTGTGAAATTACTTTGTGAGCATAGCGGGTGAACATAATTGATGGTAGTAACATAAACATAGAATTTAGTTAACTTGGCATGAACAATACTTTTGCAAGAGAGAGAATTTAGAGAACATGACAATAGTTGAGGACCGGATTTATGTGGAGCCCGGTCCGCCCTCCAATAGGCATTTGTATTATGATTTATCCCATCAAGAGAGACTTGTTACAATACAATCTTTGTGTTCCTTGTGACCTAGGTGATGCAATGAAGATGGAAAGCTTCATGCATCACGAGTATGATATAAACTTTGAGGAATGCTTTAACTATCCCAAGCCTCAGTCCCAAGACCTCAAACACCTTCAAAGGTGGAGAGAGCTAGCAGGGAATGAGGGTAGGGAAGAGGAAGAAGAAACATTTCATAGGAGAAATAATTAGTTCCTCACTTATCATCACTCTTCTTGCTAGCATACATAATAGCATAGTAATGAAGATGGAGAAGATGGAAAGCTTAAGCATTGAAGCATGGCTCTTGGTTGGATTTGCACTCCATAGCCAAGAGTGTTGGTGTAGGCTCTCAACCTCTCTACTTGCTTGGAGAAGGAGAGGGAGCTCTTGCACTTTGTACTTCACACAATGAGAGGGTGTGTGAGTGTGTGTGGGAGAGTATACCCCCTACGCAAGCCCCTAGCTTCCTTGGTCGATCCCCCCTTGTAGCTCATGCTTGAAGATCATTGGACCCCTTCAGGCCTATCCAATCACAAGCAGGAGGTAAATCAAGTAACAAGGGTAGCCTTGGGACAAGTGTCCCCCTTTGCCCTTTGAGAGAGAGGACTTGATAAATGTAAAAACAACTAATTAAATCTTTTAATTTATCATTGGACCCCTTGGGTGGCCAACCAATAGGCTTCACGCACACCATGAGGGCAACATGAGGAGGAACTTGACAAGTGTCCCTTTTTCTTTCTTTGTACCAAGTATACCTTGTGTGATTGTGTGTATGTTCTCTCTCATCCCCCCTCTTGTAGGGCTCGCCCCCCCTTGTAGGGTTTGGTATTGACTTTTGCACACCGCAAGCCACTTAACCTTGGGCCTAGTTCTCACCATAAGCTTGGTCCTTAAGCCCCTCAAGCTTGGGCTGGGTTCTCACCTCAAGTACAACCCTAGCATCTCAAGCATGAAAAGCACCTCAAGCATATATGTCATCAAGCACCTCAATCATCTCAAGCATCTCAGTCATCAGGCACCTCAAGCAGCTCAAGCACCTTGGTACTACAGCCATTTTCAATCCCTGATTCACCATGGGAGAGCATATCCATGGATTTTATCTTTGGATTTCCCAAGTGTATCCATGGGAATACGTGAATATGGACTATAGTTGACAGGTTCATCAAACAAGCTCATTTAATACCTATCAAAAAGACTATTAAGAAATCTGTTTGGATCTATTATAATCGCAAGGGTAAAGAAAAGCACAGTAGACATAAGCTTAATTTTAACTTCCTTTCTACAAAGATAAATGTGTTAAAATCAAAGTGTGCTACTTTAGCGAACTTTATTCATCAAAAAGACGTTTTGATTGCTATTAACACAATTTACAATTTTTGCAATCTTTACAAAGATTCCCCAATCCATATGGTTCATGATTGTTTTGTGTCTAACTACAAATTATTAGAAAAAATGGTTAATATCTATATTAAGGCACATAATCAAGAAACCCTCTTCATACCTCAAATTTTCAAGTACCATGGCTTGCCTACATCCATTCTGTCAAATAGAGATCCTTGAATGACTTGTAATTTTTGGGGTCTCTTTCCAAATTTAGGCACTAGATTAAATTTCTCTTCGGTGTATCACCCACAAACCGATGGACAAAGTGAAATAGCTAGCTCTACAATTCTTGATCTACTAGAAGCCTATGTTACGAAAGTAGATCAACGTTCTCAATGGGAAAAGTACCTACCTCTTGTAGAGTATGCGTACAACAACACTGTATATACTTCTACAGGAAAAGTGTCATAAAAACTAATATCTAATACTCCCAAATGATTTTCTCATGTTAAACTGATCATTTAATATGGAGAAGTACCACGAGAGTAAAAGCTACAATATTGGTAAGGCTGCAGATCGGTCTCTATCAGGGATCCAAAAGAGAAAAAAATAGGGATCAAAGGGGGATAACCTGAAAAAGAGAAATAAGCTTCAATGGGTCTTAAAAGACCTAAGGTTCAGCTCCATTAAGAGTTCCATAGGCTAAGGTTCCAAAAATTCAACCTTTTATCCAATGGCCAAAGTGTAGGGGAATTGGATGGTCATGGGAAAGAGTAAAAGTCTTCGAGGGGGCGAGCCCAATTTGTAGGGGATGAGAGAGAAAAACACACACACACACACACACAATCCAAGGCTTCCCTTATCACAAAGGGAATATTAATCCGTCTTTAGGCCATTGAGAAGAGAATTTTATGTCACACATGCCTGCGGCAATTCTGCATCTTCATATTGCTCTAGGAAAATGAATGAGCTTGCTTACTTCATCTCTTTCGTGAATCAATTAGTAAAATTCTGAATTTCTTAATCATCTAAGCCAAGTAATTAACCTTAGAGCCATTTCCCATAGGGTAAGTAAGGAATTACCCATAAAATTGCTAGGTCTCGAAGGAAAAATCTAATCTCTTGCCTAAGGAGGATTCTTTAATAATTCTAATATGCCATTTGGTTGTTATGATGCTCTCGGACTTTAGCTCTTTTCTTCAATTTTATCATTTAAAGTAGTGAGTAAAATGGCCCCGGTTAAGAGAACTTGCTTCGGTGGTGTCCACGACCACGTGGCGGGAACGAGCAATACAAATGGAAAAGGAAAAGCTCCCATGGTCGAACAAGCACCGGCCATCTCACGAGCCAATGACGAAGAAATGGAAGAGGTAGATCACAGTTTTATTCAAGTTGTTTAGTTTAACATTGCATACGTTTAGCTAGGAATGAACATATCCCCAAACATGTTGGAGAAATCCGACGAAAACCTCGGATTGAATTCATTTGTATATTAAAGTCTAAAGTAGGAAAGAAATGATTGACGGATATACTGTTTGCAATAGGAAAGAATCTCTGCTAGGGAAAATTTAGCTCGGCATGTTCATTCTATTTCCAATGTTGAATTAGTCATGAACCCCCTCCTGATCACAGGGGGCAGAGTTCCTGGTTAAGGGCTCTTGAATCCACGACTACTGGTTAAGCGGTGGATACCCACGACTGTTGGTTAAGTGGTGGGAACCCACGTCTGCTGGTTAAGTGGTGGGAATGTCCATGTCGTGCTTTCTATGTGGTGGACATACCTAGTTGTATGGGCAGCTAGGCGACAACGGGAGGAGTAAACTCTCGCTGGAGGGGGGATGTTGTACCTCCAGAACATTGGAATTTTAATGAATAAGTTTGAGTAGAATTTTTACTAGAATACTGTCTTGATGCCGCTTTGCAATATTGATTGAACGGTTGTCTTAACGAACAATGTGATTCGAAATTAATCAAGGAATGTTTATGTTGAAAAATCATTGTGGTAGTAATTAGGTCACACAAGGAAGTGTGAGTGTGGGGGTGGAAAGTGGGGGCTTGGCTCAGGTTGCCAATGCCTATGAGATGGGTGGTCCCGATTGGTTGGGAACTCTCTGTCCCCATAGTGTTAAAATCGATACTAGTAATACTCATTGCCCCTAGAGTGGCGAAGTCTCAAGTGTACGTGCCTCTGAAACATGGGGAAAAAGGCGCTCGGGGTTTCTCTCCTCTTGGAAGGTGGGTCTTAGGATCGCTAGATAGTTTAAGTACGCTTTCCCTGCGAGGTGGAGCTAGATCTCCTTACTAGTAGGCTCGAACTCGACTCACTTTGTGATGAGAGATCGTCCGCTAGTTGAACCCTGAACCACTTTGTTTGCTTTCGCTATAGATATAGTGGCCACCAGGTTCACCATCAGATCCTCCGTTTGATACAGCGGGGTGGGGACCTCACACCTGGTATCAGAGCTATAGGTTTACGAACTGGAAAAATGATTTTGTTTGAAATTTTGAAAAATATGGGATAGTAGGATAGCTCGTACACAAAGCTTGAGCACGATGTTTCCCAGAATAATGACATTGGATTTGTCTAGTGGATTGTCTCCTGAGTGATGTTAAAGAGTTTTACTCGTTGAGCTTGTAGGGATTCAGTGGGTTCCACATGATGTTTTTTGAGAAGTCGTTGGTGCGACTAGTGTTGCGGGCAGGTAGCCTGTTGATGCACATAAAGTTATAAGTATGGATCAAATCTCTCGAGTAAAGTTTTTACCATTATTTATCGGACAATTTTGGATGTATTCAATGGAATTTAAATGGTGGAATGGTTAAAATCCTTTGTGATAGCTGTACAGATTAAGTAGGCTAGTTCAGCCCAAAAAGTTAAATTTCAATTCTTGAGTATGGAAAAGCCTAGGTTCATTTGAGAAGAGTGCTATAGTAAGTTTTATACCATTGGATAGGTACCGTCTATTGCCCTATATACCGCCATTCAAGAGAAAAAGCTTCTCCTTAAGCAAGCTCAGCCTCCAACCTTTAAAGGCGAAGGGGCAAATGTGGAAAGAGATGCAGAAGTATGGATGGAGGCTATGGATGACTATTTTGAAGCTGCGAGAACTCAACCCGAGAACCAAACCATGCTTGCGATGTTCCGCTTGTCTGGTGATGCCAAGATCTGGTGGAAACAACATTGCAGGGACTTGGATATCAAGGGATCTTTCCAGTCATGGGAAGACATCAAGGCTGCTGTGATGGAGCGATATTTACCACCCGCCTATAAAACCTTGAAGATGAACGAGTTCTTTTCCCTTCGGCAGCTGACTTCATCTGTCGAAGAATATTATTCAAAGTTTGTCACTCTTCGGAGATATGCTCCTAAGATGACCTTGGAACAACAGGTGGCGAGGTTCTGCCAAGGGCTAATCGATCCTTTGAATACTCGGTTGGAAGCTCTTAGGCCGACAACACTACAAGATGCCTTGCTAAGGGCCAAACCGTTAGCTAAAGAGATTCAGAGGACTACCCAAGATAGTGAATACTATTTGTCAAAGAGGGCCAGGACAGACAACTAGAGTAACAGACCACTCAACCCTGCATACGACCATCGTCCGGTAGTAGCTACCACGACAGCTACCGAGTTTCCCAATATAAGATGCTTTGAGTGCCAGGAGTATGGACATTACAAAAGTCGATGTCCAAAAAGGATTTCCCAAACATCTGGTGCTAATAATGTACCTCTGAACGTCAATGGGCGAGGTCAACCAAACGGAAGAGGAGGCCGAGGAAGAGGATACATAGGACAAGGAAGCGGAGCTTTCGCTAATGCCACAGTGAGACAACCAACTGTGGGTGACGAAGCTGACGAGAGAGCATCTCTGTATGCTGCAACTGCTAGTGAGCAATAATTCAAGCACCAGGACCTCATCAAAGTTCAGCAGAATAAGACGCATAAAACTAAAGACAATTCTATTATCAAAGGATTACTTTACTTTCGACAAGGGATATATGTACCTAAGTAGTTAGCATAGACTTTATCCAGATGTATTCTTGAGATGAGGACATCTCAAATTTTTTACGTTGGGAAGGTTGTAAGGTCTCTGACCCCAATCAAAAAGAGCACCATTGTACCTTGAAATGAATATAATGGAAAAAATTACTATTTTTAGCAGTTTTTCAAATTCTGTCAGTGCCATGATGTTTAGAATATTTTTAGGCTTCGAAATGTGAATTAAAATAATTTTTGTAAAAAAATTCCAAATATAGTAAGTTTTTGGTCACCCGACCCGTTTAGTTTTGATCGTCTCAAAAAACTGCACCCGTACCCTGAATTTGAAAAAAATGCATTTTTCGAACCCCGGGACTGCTAAATATGGCAGGTACTCGGTCCAGTATGCCTTAGTTAGAGCTCAGTATAGCAATTTACGGCATCAAAATCCGACTCGTATGACCCGTTTTAGCCTAGAACAAATTTTCCTAAAAATTATCCGGCGAGGCACCGGGGACCCGGGGCTGTGTGGAAACAGGCTCCAGGCCACTCCAGACTAGCTTTAGCAGCTAGCGGGCGCCCTCTTGCTTTGTGGGAGTCCTGGGAGAGTTTCCAAGCCAGTAACTAAGTCTCAGAGTCAATTAACCAAGCCAACCTGACACTTGGTGGGTAGGGGAACTGAACTTGCCAATGAAGAGACTGAGTGCTCACTCAGATGCTTATAGCAGCACAAATCGATTTTCAGCTTGTAGGAGCCTATTTAAAGACCTGCACACACACACACACACACACACACACACACACACACACACACACACATGCTCACACACAAACCCAGTACACACACACACACCTACACACACCTTGGGGAGGTGCTGTCGGTACACACACAGTTTTTGAAGGAGAAGCAAGGAGGGAGGTGCTGCCGAAATTCTCATCTTGAGGATTCATTGGATCAGAAAAATAAGAGGATTCTCAACCCCTAATCACGGTAATCATGGTTTAATTACTGCTCTTCTTAATTCTCATCTTTATTCTCCAAATTCCTTAGCTACTATGCTTAATCCTGGCTATAATTCCCTATAGCTGCTCTCTAAATCTCCATAGCTATACTCCATTACATAATCATCATTCAATTAGCTAAATTATGCAGCCATTCATCATCCTTAACCAAGGATTAATGCATGATTAGGAAAGATTATTGCTCTAGGCAGCATAGTCAGCCATTAATAGTGTAGATTTGATGAAATTCATTCTTTTACCACTCAATAGTGTTGAAATTAAATTAGACTCAATCTTCTCCCACATTAAAATGTGATTATGGCTGAAAATTAATCCGTCATTAGGACATTGAGAAGAGAATTTTATGTCACACATGCCTGCGGCAATTCTGCATCTTCATATTGCTCTAGGAAAATGAATGAGCTTGCTTACTTCATCTCTTTCGTGAATCAATTAGTATAATTCTGAATTTCTTAATCATCTAAGCCAAGTAATTAACCTTAGAGCCATTTCCCATAGGGTAAGTAAGGAATTACCCATAAAATTGCTAGGTCTCGAAGGAAAAATCTAATCTCTTGCCTAAGGAGGATTCTTTAATAATTCTAATCTGCCATTTGGTTGTTATGATGCTCTCGGACTTTAGCTCTTTTCTTCAAGTTTATCATTTAAAGTAGTGAGTAAAATGGCCCCGGTTAAGAGAACTCGCTTCGGTGGTGTCCAAGACCACGAGGCGGGAACGAGCAATACAAATGGAAAAGGAAAAGCTCCCATGGTCGAACAAGCACCGGCCATCTCACGAGCCAATGACGAAGAAATGGAAGAGGTAGATCACAGTTTTATTCAAGTTGTTTAGTTTAACATTGCATACGTTTAGCTAGGAATGAACATATCCCCAAACATGTTGGAGAAATCCGACGAAAACCTCGAATTGAATTCATTTGTATATTAAAGTCTAAAGTAGGAAAGAAATGATTGACGGATATACTGCTTGCAATAGGAAAGAATCTCTGCTAGGGAAAATTTAGCTCGGCATGTTCATTCTATTTCCAATGTTGAATTAGTCATGAACCCCCTCCTGATCACAGGGGGCAGAGTTCCTGGCTAAGGGCTCTTGAATCCACGACTGCTGGTTAAGCGGTGGATACCCACGACTGTTGGTTAAGAGGTGGGAACCCACGTCTGCTGGTTAAGCGGTGGGAATGTCCATGTCGTGCTTTTTATGCGGTGGACATACTTAGTTGTATGGGTAGCTAGGCGACAACGGGAGGAGTAAACTCTCGCTGGAGGGGGGATGTTGTACCTCTAGAACATTGGAATTTTAATGAATAAGTTTGAGTAGAATTTTTACTAGAATACTGTCTTGATGCTGCTTTGCAATATTGATTGAACGGTTGTCTTAACGAACAATGTGATTCGAAATTAATCAAGGAATGTTTATGTTGAAAAATCATTGTGGTAGTAATTAGGTCACACAAGGAAGTGTGAGTGTGGGGGTGGAAAGTGGGGGCTTGGCTCAGGTTGCCAATGCCTATGAGATGGGTGGTCCCGATTTGTCGGGAACTCTCTGTCCCCATAGTGTTAAAATCGATACTAGTAATACTCATTGCCCCTAGAGTGGCGAAGTCTCAAGTGTACGTGCCTCTGAAACATGGGGAAAAAGGCGCTCGGGGTTTCTCTCCTCTTGGAAGGTGGGCCTTAGGATCGCTAGATAGTTTAAGTACGCTTTCCCTGCGAGGTGGAGCTAGATCTCCTTACTAGTAGGCTCGAACTCGACTCACTTTGTGATGAGAGATCGTCCGCTAGTTGAACCCTGAACCACTTTATTTGCTTCCGCTATAGATCTAGTGGCAACCAGGTTCACCATCAGATCCTCCGTTTGATACAGCGGGGTGGGGACCTCACAGTTTTACCGTGATGCTTGCATCGTCAAGCCCAATTCCTAGCCTATTTGCACGGCTATCTCCCATGCGAACCATCGGAAACACGCGTCAAGCCCATGCTTCTTTAGTGAGACCCTTGCCCTTACACAAATCACCAAGCCCTCCTGCCACAATCACAATTGAAGATGTGGTACTGATTATGGAGCACGGTAACATGGATCCATTACCTAAACCAAACGCCAAGGGTAAGAAGAGAGGTTGTAGTGCAAAAGATGGTAACCCTGCTCCCAAGATTTGGAGGATGAAGAAGGCAAGGGAAAATTGTATTGGAAAAATTATTGGGTAGAGCCAACTTTGCCACATAAGGGGACGAATGATGACGACTTCAATAAGCCCCAAAAACAGGGACATGATATATGGAGTAAAGTAGCTTCTCGTTTAGCTTCCCTATATGCAGACTTTGACAGACGGTGAAAGTTGTCGAAAAAAATGGTAAAGAGTTTATACTCAATACAAGGAGGATAAAGCATACAATGTAGTGTTAGGCAATGTACACCTAAAGCCTCTTCTGCAAAGAAAAGAGGCCTTGGAGGAGCAGCGTCTAGCTATTTTCAGACGCTATTTTCAAAGCCATGGCCGACAGCATGCATGGATGGAGTCTGCGTGGGAATCCGCAATGACCTTTTCTTGTTATGTTCTATTGTGCCACCATCACAATTTTCCATTCTGTCATGTAACCTAACGCCCCATCTCAAGGATGGTCCAGCAAGCAAAAGAGTTTAAGGATACGTGGGATTCCCTTTGTTGTAGGTGTTGTTGATGGTTCGCATATGTCAATCATAGCACCTAAGAAAAACCACGTAGATTACTATAACCGCAAGCGGTTCCATTCTATCCTTCTACAATGTACAGTTGCAGCAAATTGTATTGTATGGGATTATGATGTTGGATGGGTTGGCTCTATTCACAACTCAGTTAATTTCAGTCGTAATGAAATTGCATTTCATTAGGAAAGCGTTGTGAAGCAGGTTGCCTTGGACGGTATTGTCTTGTGGGAGATTGTGCTTACCCACCTCATTCATATATGCTAGTTTAAAGGGCAGCAAGGATGTTCTCTCCCGGCTCAAGTACCACTGGAACTTTATTCAATCAAGCACTAGGATGCATGTGGAAAGGGATTTTGGAATGCTGAAGGCTCGCTTTTGCATACTTCTAAAGAGATGCGATATGGATCTGTGAAATGTGCCCTCGATAGTTGCTACTTGCTTAGTGTTGCATAACATTTGCATAGTTCATGAAGATTTGTTTGACATGGATTGTGTGAATGAAGCAAAGGGAGACCTCAGGGCTGGCCAATCAGAGGAGGAGCCCAGTCGAAGTGCTAGGAGCTCTTAAGTTGAGTTCCAGGCCATGAGTACCTCAGACACAAATGCACGCGGGCAAGTGGCAGCTGGTGAAAGAAGCTAGTATGCTTGACAATGGTTCAGATCGACGTGACAATCTGCAACGTTCATGTACAATGAGTTCAAGCGGAGGCAGATACAACTTGTGCTCCCAGACGATATTGCAGAAAGTGAGGAATCTTCAAGTGCCTCTGAAAGTGACCGCAATGAGCCTCAGTCCAATGAAGATGATTCCTCTTAAAACTCCACATTTGTATTACTTTCCTTAATTTGGTTTATGTGTTTGAGGCCCTCACTATACTTGTTATTTTGAACCTACCCAACCCCTCCCTTTCCTCTTTTATCTCTTGATCTCTCTCCTTCCTCTCCATAATTCTCTCTTGATCTCTCTCCTTCTCTCCATAATTCATGTAATGTCAAAGTACCCTTGGTCATGAGATTAAATTTCTTGAAAGATGTAAAAATTTGTAGCTTTCCTTAAGAATATAGACCGATTGTCAATCAATACAAGATGCTAAAACTAGAATCTGGGTATGTTACATACGCTTTGGAGATGAATTTTTTCATTATTTTTAGACATAATTGTCCTTTTTGCAAGGTAATTTGTGACTAATTACATGCTAAGCACTAAAAACGGATCTAAATTGTCAAAAAGAAATAAAGATTAGAAAATCTTGAACAGTCCAACCAACATAGATGGAAGGGTATTTTGGTAATTTTTGAAATTTGAGGGGTATTTTGGGAATTTCCACGAATGGAAGGGTATTTTGGTAATTTTTGGCACAAGCATAGAAAGCATGCCAAGAAGCCCTTTTCTAGTCCCTTATGAATTGAAGTTGCCATTATCTAACAACATCTTATAAGATAGGCTTTCCATTAGCAGAGGTTATTCTAGGATGTGGAGTTGATAATGTATTGGTGCATCATCGTTAATAAGATGTTTTTGGTTTTCTTGACCTGTCAAATAATGTGCATCATTCAATAATTTCTGAGAGATGTCAATAGGAAATGTTTTGGAAATTTGTGTATATGAACATCTAGTTCTAATGTTTGCAGATGTAGAGCTTCCACCTACCTCAAATCTCTTGCCTAGCTGCCATGAGATTCTCTCTCTCTCTCTCTCTCTCTCTCTCTCTCTCTCTTTGCCTTCCCTCCTCATCAAGTCATTGTGCGGTGCGCGAATGCTTCACATTTGCATTTTGAAGGCAAATAGAGTCGTGATGAGATTAATGATAGTAAAGAGTTCTTGAAAAGTGTGTTGTATTGGCAGAGCTTTATTGACAACTTTGAGACACCCTGCCCATTGTAGCTTCCAGAAGGCACAATCGAGAGTGCACTAAAAGTAGGAAAAGCATCTAAGCAACCATCATCTAAATGGAGGCATGCTTGACAAGTCGCCTGTTGCTATCATGTACAATTGGAGCCTAGCTATTATGAACTAAATCCAAGACACTCTTGTGAAAGAAAAATTGTGCATCGAAATGTGGTTTTTGTAGTTTTTTGTGACGGTTTGTTTAAATTTTGTGGTTCAAAATCTTCTATAGTTTTCTTCCTTTGCTCAATCCTCACATTGCTAATGCGTGCTTGACATAAGGGACATTTTAGTGTCTATATCATAACCATTCTAGTGTCCCCATATGCATCATAGCATTACACGCTTACAATATTGCACTAGCAATTTGTTATTGCTTGATTGAGTTCAAACTTTGATTCTTCCCTTAATACTGGTTAGAAAACATACCCCACCCACACAATTTTGATGTTCAACTATCAAAAGTCGTTATTAGTGTGAAGAAGTGAGGGATATGGAAAAGAAAACGGGTGGTTACCTTCTAATCATAGTGTAAATTGCTTTTTACAAAGGGATCTCGAAGAAAAGAAAAATCTTCAGCTTAGCATCATCCCATTCAAATGTGCTCAACTCATCCTTGAAGTGTTTTTATACCAAGGAAGGGTACCAAGGCCTTGAGACAATGACAAAAGTGCAATCAGCTAAATCATCAAGAGCATATACCATAAAAAATGTTCATATTTACATTTGCATTAAATTACCAGCTCAACAGCAGCCTAGATTTTAGAATGGTGAGCACAAATTCATTATATTTATGTTTTGGGAACTGAGACCCCTTTTGTGGTCCAAAACTAGGCATTACTTCACTCAATATGCCTTTGAAAACATCATAGCGTTTGAGGATTTATTTTGATATTTGGTGGCATCCAAGGCCGACAAATTCGGTCAAATCTTTAAGTGTCACCCACCAGCTTTGGGTCTTGCCTAACAAAGGCTTTGTGGCTCCTATTCTAAGTGCAACTCGGGTATTTTTAACACTATTTGGCGCAGGCATGATCAAATGGGATCAAGGGTGGAGGTGAAAATCGTGAGGGCGTGCATTGTAGACCGTGCGATTGGGCGGCCCGAATTCATCAAATTGTCCTAAAATTACAAATTGGTCTGCATTTACATTTAATGGATTGAAATGCCACATATTTAAGTGAATGCATGCGAGCATGGTGGTTAGAGCGCAAGCACGCACGGGGGAAGTCATGCGTTCGAAGCTCAAGGTGCACGACAACCCGAATTCACCTACCGACCCGAATTTACAAAAATGCATCTGATAGCCCAATTGACTCCCACTGTCGGATCACATTTGCACATGCCCTTGCCAAAAAGTACGGGCAACCTCCGGCTTCATTCAAAGAGGACAAATGATTAGGCTAAAACACTCAATAGTGTGCCACCTATAAGAGGCAAGGCGGCCAATTGTGGTAACCGTGCTCCACTATTTTGAGCTTGGGAGGGCACCTCAAGATCTGGGCACAAGGGCTATCAGGGACAGAAGTAGCATCGCGGATGGTGAGGTACGCAAGACGTACGACGCTGAACAAAATTCTGCATGAAACAAAAATTGTTGTGAATGGGAGACAACAAAGGGTCTAAGGGGAGCCATTGAGCCAACAAGGCTTGAACACATGATAATAGTCAATCATCACCTGCATTAACCAGTCCACCATACTCTTGGTTGTGTCCCAACTTTGCGGGTCGACGTGTCCCAAGATAAGGACCTGATTTTTTATTGGGTGTTTTACCCTAGTATTCTCACCAAAAAAGTACAAAACAAAGGTTGTAGAATTGTATTGGCCACAACAATGTACAAAATTGTCATATTGGACCCAAAAAGAAAGTGCTTCAAGGTAAACGTATTTGTTTGAAGCTGGCTACATCCGATGGTTTTGGAATGGGGGCATGTATGGAAAACATACCACAGCATTCAAAGAATCTGGGGGGTCATTGAAAGACCAGTCAGGAAAGTGGCCCATTTGTGCCTATCGAAGTCTCATTGTTGACCAAAAGCCATAAGAAGAAGAGCCTGTACCTACCTAGCAATGAACAAAACATGCAAGAGCCCAGAATACCATATGATCAAGCCTTACGCCAGTCGAGTACATAAGTTGACAAAGCAAATGACTGGCCCTGTGAAGTTGCAACTAGACTTACAATTAGAAGCCAATGCATTATAAGAACAGAAAAAACAAAGATTGATAACACAATAATATGTTGGCTTCAAGTATGAGTTGCAGAAGCAAGAGAAGCATGTTGATGATCTTCTTGATAAGAGCAGAATGGCCAATACTAAGCTCGTAGCTCAAATTAAATACGAGGAGGCTGTTATGGCTCAACAAGCTGGAAATTTTGAAGCAAAGAAAAAAAAAAAACTAGAGCAAAGACTCACTGGAATTATTGGAGGAGAGAGTCCATGAAAAATATATTACCATGCTCTAGGAGCAATCGTTTGAGAGAGAGAGAGAGAGAGAGAGAGAGAGAGAGAGACAGAGAGAAATGAAATGAAATGTGGTCCAAGATGGCTTTTTATCGAGATCATCTTCTTGAAGGATGCGATCAATAGCCTTCAGGATGGATTTGATTCCATCCTTTCCTTTTTGCCTTATCTTTAAGGATCTTGCTACTTCAATGAAGAGAGATAGACACATGCTCACTTGACTAAGCAATCTACAGTTTCTCATGACAATTTGGATCTCTCTTCTTCAGAGATGGGAGACTTCGGTGTCTTTATCGTAACCGTCTAGCGTTCTCATCATAGCATTACATGCTTACAATATTGCAGTAGCAATTTATTACTGCTTGATTGAGGTCAAGCTTCGGTTCTTCCCTTAAGACTGCACACCCCACCCACACGATTCAGATATTCAGCTATCAAAAGTCATTACTAGCTTGAAGAAAGGGGACTGTTACCTTCTATTAATAGTCCAAATTGCTTTCTACAAAGGGATATCAAAGAAAAAAATAAAATCGTCAGCTTAGCATCATCCCATTCAAATGTGCTCAACACATCCTCCAAGAGTTTATAAACCAAGCAAGAGGCCCAAGACCTTGAGACAATGGCAAAAGTGGGATCAGCTAAAACGCCCAGAGTATATAGCATTAAACGTGTTTCTGTTTACATTTGCTTTAAATGACCAGCTCAAGGCGGCCTAAATTTCACAATGGTGAGCACAAACTGGCTCTTAACTCTTGAATAATTCATTATACTTATTTTTGGGAACTGACACCCCTTTTTGTGCGCGAAGACTCGGCATTATTTTACTTAATAAGCCTTTGAAAGCATCATAGCTTCTGAGAAATTTCTTTGATATTTTGGTGGCATCAAAGCCCAATAGATTTGAATAGACTAGGAATGTTGGCATCAAGAACACAAGCACTTTTAAGCTGTATCCTGATCAGCAAACGTTTTGGCTTGTATTCGTCCTGTCAAATGGGAAACATCTCCCCAGCTCTGCAGAGTCCATACCTTGTGATTTGTTATTTTCAAGACATTAATAGATGTGTTGAGGACTTTGCCTGGTGGCGGTTTTCCTGTGACATGATGATGCAATGCATTCAAAACTCCTCCATGTGTGACAACCACAACTTGTTCACCTGTCAAACATGTACAATTAGCCTCTGCCACATACAATCAACCAGCTTCTACCTAACAGCTAACTTCTTATATCAAGTCAAAACAAGAAAAGCGCCCCCAACAACTGTTGCAGCTGCTGTACTAAGGGACACAACCATGAAGCTTCAACCGATTCTTAGCATTGAAAAACATTGGTGACTCATTAGAGATTCAAAAATCGCAGACTATTTATCTGAGGCATGATCAAACATCCTGAGTGAAAAGTTATCAGAAGCTGCTTGCTGGATATTTGCCTACTATCAGGCAGCTTCCTAAAAGGACACGGACAAAGTTTTCAAACAACATATGTGGAGCAACCAACACCTGCTCCCAACAAACTCGTTTTTCAATTTGAAAATAGTCTTCATTTGACATTTGATTGGCCTGCACACTTAGTATTTTTGACATCCTTCCTTGAAGAACTGGTCTTCATGCCCAACTGATATACAGAATAATGATTCAAAGCTTCCGATGCTCAAATGCTACTAGCTGTTACTATATCACGATCAGGACCAAGAGTCTTTTCATAAGTAGTGTCTCTTCTTTTCGAAGACTGAGGAGGAACATTGGAAGCACTTGGACATAGTGTTTCAGGAATTGCGAAAGCATGAGTTCCATGTGAATGCAAAGGAGTGAGTTCTTGTTCTTTCTAATTGAGATACACTATCTCGGCCATATAGTCTCACACAAGATTGGCCAACTCCCACTACGGTACATGATGTACGTAGCTTTTTGGGATTGTGTTCCTATTATCGGAGGTTTATTCGAGGCTTTGCTCAAGTAGCAAGACTACTCCATGACCTAACAAGGAAGAAGATCCCTTCCAAATGGGGATCGAGACAACAAGGCGCCTTTGATAGGCTAAAGTATCTATTAAGCCATGGACCTATTTTGATCGTGCCAACCTTAAAGAAACCATTCGAGGTTCATTGCGATGCTTCAGGTGATTGCATCGGTGCAGTGCTTAACCAAGAAGCCCATGCAGTGGCTTATGAAAGTAGACGGCTTAAGGATGCGGAATTGCATGCCTCGATCTACAAGAAGGAACTTATGGCTCTGATTCACGCCTTGTCTACCTAGAAGCATTATCTTCTAGGAGTGGATTTTGTGATCAAAACCGATCATCAAAGTTTGCAGTATTTCCTTACGCAACGGAAATAATCTGAAAAGCAGATGAGATGGGCTAATTTTTTGCCCATGTTTCACTTCCAGATCCTTAGTAAGAATGTGGCTGCAGACGCATTGTCTAGACAGCCTAGGGTGAATGAAGGCACAATGAGATCGCATATTCCATAGTATTTGGATATGTTGAAATCTTATATGTCAGAAAGACAGTCTAACTGGAGAAGTATTTGCCCTTGTCAAGTACGCGTATAACAATACCGTACATTCGTCTTCGGGGAAAGCATCTTTTGAGATTCTTTATAGTAAGCCTTTGCTTCCACCAATCCTTGTCTAAGGATAGGATTTTGCAACATATGAGTTTGTCCGAGATATGGACATGGCCTACAGGCAAAGTTAAGACAACCATTTTGCCCTCTCAAGAAAAACATAGAAAGCTGTGGACAAGCACAAAAGAAATCTAGACTTAACAGTCGATCAATTGGTCTTACTCAAGTTTGAGAAGGCAAGACTAAAGAAACAAGCGACTCATAGAGGAAAAGTGGTAAAACTTTCCAACCGTTATTATGGGCCATTTAGATAATTGACCAAGTGAATGATGTGAGGTTCCGATTAGACTTACCATCTAATTGGAAGATCCACAATGCTTTCCATGTTAATTTACTCCGGTTATATGTGGAATCGTCTCCAAGTCAGCCTATTGCTGAGGAACCTCCTAAGGTTGAGGAAACGGAAGAAATACTCCAACCGGAGCAGATCATTCATCATCAAGAGCGGCCACTCAAGTCCGCGAAGATTACACGGAAGTATTTGGTTAAGTTCATGAATTATTCTACTCTAGACGCTCAGTGAATGACCGAGCAAGAATAAGAGTCTTATCCCGAAATTCTGGAAGGATATGTAGAAGCACTACAGTTGATGACAACTCGTTAGAAGCTAGAGGGATGTTGCTAAATTTACTAGTTTCTTATTTTTCTGAGTAATTTCTTTTATTGAAATTAGGATATTTAAATGTGTGCACTTGAACCGTAAGGTTAGGAAATGTAGATCTACTGGAATTATTAAAAGCCATTGGGAATAGACAACTCTGATGTGTCATATGATGGGTGACAGTAAGCATCGCGAAGGGGTTGTACCGTTAGTTCGGTATGAGAGACCGGGAAACGGATAGCCCTGTGCATCACATGATGAGTGACGGGAGCATTGAAAAGGGAATATTCCTTTGGTCTGGCAGGAAATCCGAACAGGAAAAAGGAATACGCGTAAAAATGCAAGCACAAGAATAAAGGTGGGTTCTGAGAAGCTTTCTGTGAAAGTGGGACATTCACGGGGAAGGTTTATGCTTTCCCGCGAGGAATTTGTGTCTGCATAGCATCTATGCTTGGGAACTGCATCCGGGGATGCCTGGACTGTGTTTGTGTAGCATAAATTTTCAGCTCACTGGTCTTTTTGAATTTAAATACATTCACACTTTTTTTAAGTGACCTGCTGCCCACTAAAATAAAGCAAGACAGAAGGCGCCCCCTCCTAAAAACTGCCAACGCGGACCCTCTCTCTCCTCAATCTAACTGCTGGCTGCCAACCCTCACTCTCTCTCTTTGCTTTTCTTGTTCGCCAAGGTCTGCTATTTTTGGCTAGGTTCGGACCGGCTATTCTTGCCGGTGCCGAGAGCCTATAAAAGCAACACTCACCCCCACTCGCAGACATAGATTTGTCAGTGCTAGCTTGGAAGAGACTGTACCGGGAGAAGACGCAAGTGATCGCGAGACCACGGAGCACGGAGGTCGCTTTTCCGTGCAAGGAGCGACAGATGAAGCTTGCATATATGTTCTATGATTTGTTGCCTTGTGTGTTTTCTGCAGGTACTCCATCTTGAAGAAGAAGCAAGAAGGCCTTAGGCTATGCTTGGGAATTCCACGAACGGAATTCGGAAATTGTCTGCGAAGCCTCGGCTCTAAGTACAGACGGAAAAAGGATTGAGAGCTCGTCTCTAGGAACGACCATCAAGTCTACGCATTAGAACGGAGGGGTTTCCTCCAATTTCTGTGCTTGTTAAAGAAAAAACAAAGACATCCCTAGTAAAGATTCTCTTTAAGGGGGGGGGGGGGGGGGGGGGGCAGCCTTCTAGTCTCAAATTGTCACAAAATGATGACGTGGCAGTACTGCCCGGACGTGGTAGATGATGACGTGTCAGACAGTACAGAGGCCAGTAAAAGGCATTGTGGCAGGTAGCTTACGTGGCAGTATGGACATCCGAGAAACGCGTTGGCTCACGTGGGTGTTGTACGGAATTCCGCAAATTGCGTTGGAGGCTTTTTGCTTTTTGGGACTCTTTGCTTTTGAGTAAGAAGCTTTTGGACCAATTGCTTTTGAGTTTAACTGCTTTTGGGACTCTGCTTTTGGCATCCCTTGTAAGAATAAAAAGGGCCCAAGCGCCTCGCTCTTCAGAGCATCTGGGTCTGAGAGCAGAGGTCCCTTGGGAGTTGTACTTTGATCAAGCATTGATATAAAAGAAATACCAAAAGGGGCGCCAATCTTTGGGGCCAATCTCTCTGGGCACGGAGCTACGGTGGGCCATGTGGACAAAAATTGAAATGTGATTTAAAGTTTTGAAGTATTTTAAGTGATTCTCTAGTGTGTCGTGTTGAATTCTCGTCTTGGGGTGTCCAAAGCTTGACAGTGGTATCAGAGCTTTAGGCGTGTGCTTTTCTCAAAGCATACCGGTCCTATCAAAAAGAAGACAGGGCACTTGGGCACAATTTTGGAAATTGGTATTGAAAAATCTCTATGTCCCGACCCCGGATTTATTAGCCACTTCCACCCTTACTTCATTGTGCATCAGGCGCGCTCCCGTCTTCATCGCTTTGTCTTATAGGGCATAAGCCATAAAGAATCCCAGATTACACATGGGTTCTCCTGGAGAATCTGACAGAGATAACATCTCTCAGCGGGAAAGCAAAGAAGAGTTGAAATCCGGCATGGAAACTGAAGAAAAGAATGAAGATTTGGGCAAAAAAAAATTCGACGGAGAAGTTTGCCAGAGCGAAGTACAAGCGTTAACTGTAGGTTCACATGTGTGTGATCAAGTACTCCAGAGACCCAAGATTTGCGAAACACCTAAAGAATTACCCGATTGATGAGATTTACTCGAGATGGCGTGAGGCCATTGAGTCTCCTCTCACGACGGGGTGGAAAGCTGAAAGGACAAACAAGTGCAGAAAAGCGGAAGCTTTACTCGCAGGAAGAGCTGGAACAGAGCTGTTGACTAGAAGATGAACCAAATACTAGAAAGGACATTGAAAGGGATACTGATGTACTGACAATATGGTTGTTTGTGACAGATAACCAGAAATAGAAGCGAGGAACTCGCATCTGTACGATTGGGAAGCATGGAGTTGGACATTCACTCTTTTGCAACCAGGTGAGCCATCTCCTTGCTAGTTTTGCAGGTGAATCGAGGATGAGATGGTGAAATCGGAAGCGACGGAAGCTCAAGAATGGATCCTTCAATCGAGATAAGAATGATGAATTTGAATAAATGGATGATGACGCATGTTGAATGATTCTAGTGCATCAAGACTCCATATGAATGAGGTGACTGGATACTATGGTGAGTGCATCAAGAGTTCCTGCCTGATGAGATGGCTACACAGGGATCTAGGTGCATCAAGACTTCTGGACGGATGAGATGACTAGATGATTGAAATATTGTGTTCAGTATGAACTAAGTGTGTGAATGAAGAGCTTTGAAATAGGAATTTCCGAAGATGATTCTGATTATGTGTGAGATTAATGTTCTCTAGAAGAAGTTGCTAGATGTATGCAGATAACATGTGAAAATTGAAGATAATGGATGACAAATTTGGAGCAATGACAAATCTAGAATGAACCTGATAAGTATCATGAATTTTGAATAAAACTAATGGAAGAAACAGGATAACAGGATTGTGAAAAGATGATGATGATGACTTTGGAGCAGTGACAGCTCTTGAATGAACATGAAGTGGTAGAGAACGAGGAGATACTCGTTCCGAAACAGATACTAGAAAAGAAAGAGAAAGGTAAAGTGAACGGTGGTTCTTAGATAAGAACCATCCGGCATTGACTGCAAAATGGATGGAGGACCTAGCAAATACATCTCAGGTTTGAAACTTTACCTTGATGCTTTTGGTCTAGCTTTGGCTATTCCAAGAGTTCCCACCGGAGATCAGCAGGTAAAATCTAGTGCAGGTGGGACTGCACAAGAGGGGAGTTACTCCGCTCCTTTGTCACAATTACCTGGATGGGATAAAGTCATTGATTTCGCTTTGGACTGATGTGCTGACAGTATTCTGTTGGATGACTTTATGAAAGAAGTACTTCGAATTGGGATTCCTAGAAATGATTACTCGCACAAAACAGTGCTTGAGTGGAATAATTGACGAAATCCTGCAGCATTTCGGTCTTGAAAATCTCTATAGACATGATCCCAATAAGGATTAGTTAATTCAACATCAATGAGGTCCGGGATGGATCTAGATGTGATTACTAAATACGTTGCTGGCAGTCATGGTCTGAGATTTGGAATGAATTTTCTATGATTGATTTGGTTTGTCATGTGATGTGATGTGATGTGACGTGACTGTCGTCTTTGTACAAGTTCTAGATTTGTGTCGTCTAGTGTGTCGGTACTTAAGAGTCAGTGTCTACTGAACTCGTTTATGGCTTATGTCTGATTTTGTAGGCGTAATCGAGGGCAATTACAATTCTTTCAAGAGGGGGGTATGTCACAAAATGATGACGTGGCAGTACTATCTGGATGTTGCAGGCTCGTAAATGCACTTGCAGACAACTGACGTGGCAATATGGACATCCGCGAACTGGTTTTTATTAACTGGTTGTTATCCTTTCAGGGGTGCTGAGCTGACAATACTCTGCCATCACTATATATTTTGATAAAAGTTGCAACACGAATGATTTATTCTCCCATTTTGATTGATGTCTTTAGTATTTCATTGAGTATGATTGGATGGAATGACTGCAACATTCTGACTTGATGATGTACTAATTCGTTAGAGACATCTGTGGAGTTCGAGTTAGAACTAATGTGATGATTAGTATGGATAAATCTAGTGCATCAAAGGTCCAATTTGGATAAGATAAATTGTGTATGTGGTTTTAGTGCAGATATCCATCAAAGATCGGTCAGATGTGGATTTGATGGCTAATATTGCTACTCTGGGATATCAAAAGTTCTGATGAGGATGAGATGGTGAGATAGAAATTTGATTGATTTTTGTGAATCAAAGACATCCGTGGAGTTCAAGTTTGAATTGGACATGATGACTAGTCTCATTGATTCCAGTGTAACCAGCCTCGGGTTCCACAGCCACCTAGACCTTGACACGAGCTCTTCTTTCTTCACAGAAGAGATGGTCAAGAAGGCCATCCACCGCCTACAACACCGGCGGTCTTTAGGTCATACAGGATCACCGAGTGAGAGTCTCATTTACACAGCCGCCACTATAGACCTGTTGATACATATATTGAACCGGGCTATAGAAGAAGGCTGCCCAGAGGAGTCGACTCGGCACACCATTGTGCCAATCCACAAATCTCGGGACACCTTGGACCCAGGGAATTACAAGATTATCATGATTGGTCATACAATGGCCAAACTGTATGGGGCAGTACTTGAGGCTGAGCTTAGCTCATATGGAGAAATTGAGGGCCTACAGGCTTAGGCGGAGCTTCTCCACCATCGACCACATCTTCGTTCTGCGCTGCCTCATTGATGCTTTATTGCTGCTATGTGGACTTCGGCAAAGCGTTTGACATAGTCCAATGGGAGAGGCTCTTTCAATGACTTCAGAGTCTACGGATACCATCGGAGATGATATGGGCCATCTATGCTCTCTATGAGAGAGTGATTGGGAGAGTTTGTTGTCTAGGCAGTGTGTCACAATCCATTGCTAGCACCATTGGTGCCAGGCAAGGATGCCCCTCTCCCCACCCTCTTTGGTCATGACACAACGAGCCGAACAGACTTCAGCAAATGAAAGTAGAAAGAGAAAGAGCAACCCAGAAAGAAAGGATGCATGACCCAAGCTTACTCCTCAGGAGAGAGCTCGCTTCATTAGAGAGGGGAAGTGCTTTGGATGCGGGGAACATGGACATATCTCCGTGAAGTGCCCTAAAAAGGCACAGAAAGAACAGAATGACAAGGACGACGATAGGTCTGAGAGTTTGAGAACAGCTGAGGAACGTGGAAGAAAAGGCAAGATGAAAACAGGACTGGTTCCAGATTGTGTGGGTACCGATCCCAACACCATGGACGAAAGTACAGAACTTTGCCGAGCTTGGGGCAAAGTGAAAGATCAAGAGGCCCTGATCTTCTTTGATGGAGGAGCCAAGGCCAACTTCATTTCACCGGAGTTGGCGGCGCGGCTCGAGATCACTCCCGATCGGATGGGACCACTTGCGGAGGCTGTTCTAGCGGCACCCGGTAGGGACATAGCCATTACACCTGTCATTGGCAAACTTGGTTGCATTGTCAGGGGTATTTGGGGCATGAGGACTTTTACATAATTCCTTTGGAAGGTTGTGCTGTTCTCTTGGGGATTCCCTGGTACCACAAGAACAACGCCGTGGTCAATTATGGGGCGAGCAAAGCGACATTGACTACAGAGAAGGGAAGAACCATTTTACTTGATATTAAACTAAAGGGCGAGTCTGTCCCTATTGTATCGGCTTTGGCCATTTCTAAATTAATGAAATCCAGTCTGTTTGTTTACTCAATCTTTATGAAAGAATTGAGCGATAAGGATAGGACAAATATGTCTAAACTTGATAAAGAACGCCAAGATTTTCTCCACTCTCACGCCAATTGCTTCTCAGAGGGCCTACCAGGCGAGTAACCACCTACTCGTCCTGAAGATCATACCATTGATCTGATACCTGGAAGCACACCATTGAACCGGCCACCTTATTGTGTGAGCCGAGCACAGAATGAACAAATTATGAACCAAGTGAAAGACCTCTTGGAAAAGGGTCTTGTCTAGCCTAGTACTTCACCGTATTGCTCTCCAGTGTTGTTGGTTTTGAAGAAAGACGGATCTTGGAGAACGTGCATCGATTATAGAGCTCTCAACAAAATCACCATCAAGAACAGTTCCGATTCCTAGGATCGATGATATACTCCACAGATTACAAGGATCCTCGTGCTTTAGCAGGATTGATCTAAAGAGTGGATATCATCAGCTCAAGATCGCGTCGGGAGACGTCTACAAGACAGCTTTTCGGACGACTTTTGGATTATTTGAGTTTTTGGTGATGCCTTTTGGCTTAACCAATGCTCCTGCGACATTTAACCGGATGATGGATATGATTTTTCGAGAGTACAGGCTATTTGTTGGCACTTTCTTTGACGATATCATTGTTTTCTCCAAGAATGAGGCAGAACACAGCGATCATCTGCTTCAAGTCTTTCAGGCATTACGAGATCACAAGTTAGTGATAAATGCAAAGAAAAGTGAATTTTTCCTACCAGAGATACACTTTTTGGGATACATTGTCTCAGCAGCAGGAGTGCAAATGGATCCGGCCAAGATAGAGACTATATGTGATTGGCCCGATTTGAAGAATGTCCATGAAGTTAGAAGCTTCCTGGGACTGTGTTCGTACTACAAGAGGTTCATTCGAAAGTTTGTAGAAGTTGCTTCCCCTTTGCATATCTTGACATAGAAAGGAGTCCCTTTCTCGTGGGGACCCACAGAGGTGACTGCCTTTCAGAAATTGACTACGGGACCAGTTTTGACTTTGCCGGACTTGCAGAAGTCATTTGAAGTATATTGTGATGCTTGTGGTCGTAGTCTGGGTCCGGTCTTAATGCAAGAAGGCCATGTCATTGCTTACGAGAGCCGATTGTTCTCAAGGCCGGAAATGACAGCATAGATTTATGAGAAAGATCTTTTTGCAGTTATCCATGCTCTTACTCAGTGGCGGCATTACCTACTCGGAGCGGATTTTACTATCTTTACAGACAATCAAAGTTTGCGCTACTTCTTGTCACAGAAGCAGCTTTCGGAAAAGCAGCTGCGGTGGACGAACATCTTGTCACAATTTCACTTCCAGATTGTCCATGTGCAGGGACAGAAGAATGTGGTGGCAGATGCTTTGCCTCAGAAGCCGTTGGTTCTGGCTATTTCCGCGATACATCATAGATGCTTCGAGGATATGGTCAATCAGTATGCCAAAGATACAGATTTTGCAGACGTTTTCACACGGATACGGGATGGGGAGACAGTAGCAGGATATTCCATTCGGGATGGTTACTTGATGAGAAGAACCATGTTGTGCATTACACAGCAATTGAGGGAAAAGGTTATGACTGAATGTCACTGTCCACCTTTTACGGGTCACCGCGGCATTGCTACCACCATGAAAGGGGTAGAGAGATACTTCTTTTGGCCGTGACTCAAGAAGGATGTGGAAGAGTTTGTGCGCAGTTGCTTAGTATGTCAGAAGGTCGGATTGTTACAGCCTTTACCCATACCCACCCGCCCCTGGAAAAGATTTACAATGGATTTCATTTTTAATCTCCCGAGAACACAAAGTGGTCATGATGGTATCTGGATTGTTATTGACAGATTTAGCAAACAGGCTCATTTTATTCCAGTGAAGAAAACAGTCAAGCCGGATCACTTAGCGAGACTGTTTGTGGCCCAGATCTCCCAAGAATACAGAATGATCACGATGATTTTCCGATTACATGGCATGCCTGAGACGAATGTCTCCGACAGGGACCCCAGATTTACGAGTTTGTTTTGAAAGGCAATTTGGGAGAACATTGGCACGCGGTTGCAGTTCTCGTTATCGTTCCACCTGTAGACTAACGGGCAATCTGAGATTGCCAATTCAGTGGTTCTAGATTTATTGAAGTCTTATATCTCGGATCAGAAGACTCAATGGGAAAAGTACTTACCTTTGGTGGAATTTGCCTACAATAACACGATACACTGTTCGACGGGGAAGGCGCCATTTGAGATTGTTGAAGGTGCTGCGAAGGTTCCACCCTTCCTAAGCACGAAAGATAAGATTTTTGAAGCGGATGAATATACGCAAGATTTAGATACGGCTTTTGCCAAGGTTCGCGAGACTTTGCAGAAATCTCAAGAACGACAGAAAAAGGCAGCGGATCTTCATCGTCGCAACTTGAAATTGAAGGAGGATGATTGGGTGCTCTTACGTTTTGAGAAGGCACGCCTAAGAAAGAAAAAGGGAAAGGAGAGGCTTTTTCCAAAGCTTAGTATGCGATACTGCGGACCTTTCTAGATCATTGAAAAGATAAATGATGTCTCCTTTCGACTGAAACTGCATGATACTTGGAGGACTCACAATGCATTTCATGCGAGTCTCTTGAAACCTTTTAAAGGTGATGTGCCTGATGATGGGGAGCCTGATGAGCAACCCGAAGTGGAAGAAAACGAGGAGATCATTGTTCCTGAACAGATTTTGGCACATAAGGATACGAAGAATAAAGGTAAAGTCCGAAGGCGGTTCTTGGTTAAGTTCAAGAACTATCATGCATTGCGAAGTGGATGGAGAAGGAGGACCTAGCAGATACTCCTCAGATTGTGAAACTTTACCTCGATGCTTTTGGTTTAGCATAGTCTACTCCAAATAGAACCAAGAATTCAGCTTGGCCGGAGATCTGGTGCAGTGGGATGCACAAGAGGGGAGTCACTCCGCTCCTTTGTCAACAGATGCCTTGATTTAGATACTAGAGTCACTGATGTCTCTTCGAGCTTCAGGGATACTGAAAGCTTATAGTATTCTGCAGTATGACTTTATGAAATGGAATTCCTGATTATGATATTGATTTGTTCTTGACTTTTTTAAGTGCAGAAACTGATAGACGAAATGACTGTAGCATTTTGGTCTGATTGATCTCGAATAGACATGGTTGCAATAGGGGTTAGTCAATCGGACATCGATGAGGTCTCGATTGGATCTAGATGCGATTGCTAGCTACATTGCCGATAAATCATGGTCTAAGATCCGAATGAATGTTGAATGTCATGTGATGTCCTGTGATGTCTAGTGATGTCCTGTGATGTCGTGTGATGTGACTGTCAATTAGTACATGTGCTAGATATGTGTTCCTAGTACGTAGGTACTAACAGTCAGTGTCTGCTAAGACGGTTTATGGCCTCTGTCTGTTTTGCAGGCGTAATCGAGGGCGATTACAATGCTTTCAAGAGGGAGGTATGTCGCAAAGTGATGACGTGGCTGCTCGAGAGGAAACCCTGATTGCTGCTGAAAACCCGAATTCTGGAAACCCTAACCCTAAAACCTGCAAACCCTAATTTTCGCCAAAAACCCTAACCCTAAATTTGTCTTGACCTAACCCTAAAAAGCAGCAGGACTGAATTCCGTGAAATGCGTTGGCATGCTGACATGGCACCGTATGGCAGCCCGTAATTGGCAGAGATTTTTCAGCTTTTGCGGCAGTGCTTTATTTCCTACGCAATTTGAGAAGAGAGGGAGAGTTTGCTTTATGTTAAAACTCAAGTGAGTTTGAGAGAGGAAAGAGCCTTTGCTTTTCTTTAGGCTTTTGATCTGAAGCTTTTGGGGCTCTGCTTTTGGCAACCCTTGTAAACTTTAAATAAGTGATTTGGGCACACACTCCGTAGAGCATCTGGATGCAGAGTCTGAGAGTGAAACCCTAACCACTCTCTTGTACTTTGAACACTGATTAATACATAAAGAAATACCGAAAGGGGTGCTAGTCTTTGGGGCCAATATCTCTAGGCACGGAACTCCGCGGGGCCAGTGCAAATCTATTGTGAATTGTGAACTGTTTTGAAGTGGTTATTTGGTGCTGTTGTGATTGATTCTTGACTTGGAGTGTCCAAGTCTCTTACACCAGAGGGTTGACAGAGCCATTTGAGCATCGTGGATGAGTTTTGTACACACAAAAGACTGATAGTGCACCTTGGGAAGACCAAGTTCATGATCTTCAACACCTCGAGGTTAGTTCGGCAAGCACTCACATTTACAACAGCAAGAGGTGCAGTCAAGGTGGTCACCTCCTATGTCTACGTGGGAGTCACCTTCACTAGCGCAGACAGGGCCCCTTCTCATGGCTTAGGCCGCCATTGACATACTCACCTCGCCCCTGAAAATGCAGCTTTTGCCATGTTAGAGCGGAGATGTGTACAACATTCGACACCTGTCACGAGGCTGTGGCAACCACTAACCTTAGTTGCTGGTTTCTTTCCCTTGATTTTCATATGATTTTTGGGACCCTCTTTCTGAAGTCACATATGGTCGGACATTGTGTGGCCAATGTGAAACGGCCGATGGCTGAGAGTTTCACCCGCAATCGGGAAGGGTAGGTCGCCACGAGATGGTCGGGCTAGTCAACACTGAAATCCGAGTAGTAAAAGGTTGGCTAGGCTCAGTTCAAAGTCATTTAGGCCCATCGCTACACATTATGAGTTGGGGGCTACTAGAAAATTAAGCCAAAGGGAGTCAAATGAACACATGGCCGTCAGGAACTGCATGCAGGCGAATACACAGTCTCCAGAAGCCTTATCCAAGAGGGGGAGCCCAAAGTTGAGGGGGGAGGCTGATTTTTGTAAAAGTGTGCTACACAGTGTGTGTGAGTAGTGGGAGCAAGTGATCACAGCTTTAATGGAAAGCTTGCCTTCTCCCTTGCTCTATGTAGCGCGATGATTTGCTCTCGCGCATCTCTTTCTCCCCGTTGCACTCATGGTAATGCCCCTCTAGTTGGGCTTCTCAAATAACCATGTACAGTTCTTAGGGTTTTATGGGCATTTGCCAAGGCAAGAGCCTTCTAAACAGGTACCGGATTAGCTAATTGCTAATCCCCCACAGGAGCACAGTTCCATCGCGAAGAATCGCGAAAACAGAGAGTTTTCTCGCGTGAAAACTCGTCTGATTTACAGGGCTATCCCATTGCGTGCGGGAGCGTCTGAGACACGCATAGACATGTTCGCTCCGTCCAAACAATCCAAAACAAAAAATTACAGCCTGCTGTGTTTTTCTGCAGGTTTAGAGTTTTGCACCTAATGTGCAAGATATCGTCAAGGGAGCCTCGGGAAAGCCGTGCAATGCTTAAACAGGGCTTTGGGCACCTAACAGTGACAAAACAGGGAATTACAGCATGCTGAAATTGACCTGCAGCTCACTAGAAGCTTCCAAACCGCAAGGGAAAATGTCCTTGACGTGTACTTCTGACCTACAGGGATTTTTGCACCGTTATGTTGGCGAAATTGGGTCAAAAACCTGCAATTACAGCCAAGGACAGGTTTGGACAGCTTGATGAGGGTTAGGTGAAAGCGTTTGGATGGTTTATTTGCCAGGGGAGCCTCGGGAAAGCATTGGGTGCTTATACATGACAATTTAGAGAGATTTCCCACGAGGAGTCTCGTCTAATTCAAGGGGCAAGTGACCCTACAGGTGCGAGAGCTCAAGGCTATCCACAGAAGTGATCCGCACGCGAATCGGAGCGCAATACAGAGAATTCAGCATGCTATAATTTCTCGTAGGTTTTGTAAAGTCCTCTAAAGTGCAAGGAAAGTCATCATGTACTTGGGATTTTGTCGATGGAGACTTCTATTGTGGTTATGCTATCGAAATCGGGTTAGAGTAGGGGAATTTCAGCCAGATAAAAGTGGGTCAGCTTGTAAAAGTTTACAGTTTTTTCTCAAGTGTAATATGAATAAAAAAATATGGAAAGGGGCGCCAGTCTTTGGGGCCAATAGTGTGTCGTTGTCTGCTTGGTAGCACTCTAGCTGTAAGGCCGTGGTTTGTTTTGAAGTGTAATTCCAGTCACAAGCTTATTCGTGAAGTTCCTTTGTGTCGTAAAGTTTAAGTAAAGATTGGGTGAATGGTGGACAACACTGTCGATACAAGGACAGGCACTCGCTAGATGAGTATACTTCAAGTGATGTTTGCATCTGCGTGGCTGTCAAATGAATATGAAGCCGATGTCATGACGGATTGGCACCCCACTGTGGCTACTTGCAAGAGCCTACATGAGTACAATCAGAGGTTTTGTAAAGCGTTGCTCTCAGTATAACCTCCTATAGGTTTGTACCACTGACAGAGCAGATTGAGAAGTATCGTTGCGGACTGCCTAAAGGGCTTCGAGATTACTGTACAAAGAACAAAGTGGCTACCTTCACTCAGCTTATGGAAGTTGCCAACATTGGTCATACCTTGTTGAAGAGAGAAGACAGTGGGTTTCAGGGCAACTAAAAGGGGGTATGTCAAAGAAAAGACCAGCAAAGAGGTCCTTTGCAAGAGCAGCTCCTAAAGCTTCCCAAGAGTCTGAAAGAGAAGAGAAAGCTGAAGATTCAGCTGAGTCTTCAGGAGCACTGGCCAAACGAAAGAAAAGTTAAGGGAAAAGTGACGGTATTTGGTGAAGTTCAAGAAGTATCCACCTATGGATGCAAAGTGAATAGAAGAGTGTGAACTGCTAGAGTCACCAAATGTATTGCAGCTTTACCTTGAGGCCTTTGAGTTACAACCTATGTATGCCCCAACTCAATGTGTTCGAAAGCGGGGTGATGATAGAGCTAGCAAATCAAATGTACATACGGATTTAGTGCAATAGAAGTGTACATTGCTTGACAAGTGTTAAAGGTACAATGCTCACTTCTATGATTCATAGAAATGACAAAAGTATGCAGGTCTCAATAACTCATTTGTATCTGTGTCATGATCTTTCTTGCAGATACATGCGATGATAAAAGGGTGCCTAAATCATCTGTGGCATGTATATCTTGCATGCAATTGAGGACAATTGCGATTTCAAAGGGGGGAGGGAAGGGGTTATGTCACGAGGCTTTGGCAACCACTAACCTAGTTGTTGGTTTCTTTCCCTTGATTTTTTATTTGATTTGTGGGACCCTCTTTTTGAAGTCACAAATGGTCGGACATTATGTGGCCAGTGTGAAATGGCCGATGGCCGAGAGTTACACCCGTAGTCAAGAAGGGCAAGTCGCCACAAGATGGTCGGGCTAGTCAACACTGAAATCCAAGCAGTAAAAGGTTCGCTAGGCTTAGTTCAAAGTCATTTAGGTCCCTTGCTACACTTTATAAGTTGGTGGGTACTAAAAAACTAAACCAAAGGGAGTCAAATGAACACATGGCAGTTAGGGAGCTGCATGCAGGCCAATTCACAGTCTCCAGAAACCTTATCCAAGAGGGGGCGCCCAAAGTTGAGGAGGGAGGCTGATTTTTGTAAAGTGTGCTACACTGTGTGTGAGTGGTGAGTGCAGGTGATAAGAGCTTTAATGGAAAGCTCGTCTTCTCCCTTGCTCTATGAAGCGCGATGATTTGCTCTCGCGCATCTCTCTCCCCCCTTTGCACATATGATAATGCCCCTCTAGTTGGGCTTCTCAAATGACCATGTACAGTTTTGCAGTTTTATGCGCGTTTGCCAAGGCAAGAGCCTTTTGAACAGGTACCAAATTAGCTGATTGTTAATCCCCTACAGCACAGTTCCATCGCGAATAATTGCGAAAACCGAGAGTTTTCTCGCGTGAAACTCGTCTGATTTACAAGGGAATTGTCCCATTGCTTGTGGGAGGTGGGAGCGTGAGACACGCGTAGTCATGTTCGCTCCACCCAAAACGATCCAAAACAGAAAATTACAGCTTGCTGTGTTTTTCTGCAGGTTTAAGGTTTCACACCTAAATTGCAGGACATCGTTAGGGGAGCCTCGAGAAAGATATGCGATGCTTAAGCCTTAAACAGGGCTTTGGGCACCTCACAGTGACAAAACAGGGAATTACTGAAACCGGCCCATAGGGTGGCAGACTTTGGCTTTCACCGAAACTTTACTTTAAGCTTTAACACACAAAGAAACCTTGCAGAAGGAACCTGTATTGGGAATTAACACTTCAAAGCACACACGGCTCGGAAGCTAGAATGCTCCGAGCAGACACCGACAACCTGTAGGCCCCAAAAACTGGAGCCCCTTTCGGTATTTCTTTATTTCTATAGAGGGTAAAGTTACAAAACTAGAGTCCTGGGGATCTTCACTTGTATCCGACTAGATCACACCTACTCTGGCAAAATTTCAGCAACATAACAGCCCCAAAACTCGCCTTGAACAAATCCCCCTGCTGGAACTCGCTTCCAAAGACATAAACCCTCTGTTTTCAGCCCAAAAACAGCAATTACAGCTCGCTGTATTTACTGGCTTTTACCTTGTTTTCAGCCTAAACAGTCTCAGAACTGTCCTCTAACAGTGGGGCATTGTTCCCAATGCTTCCGGCATCCATAAGGCCTGCAAAACACTCCAAAAACAGCGCATAACCAGCATTGAAAATGCACCTGTAAGATGAGGTTTTCACCCTCACCGCCTTTGCACATGTTGTGTTGGGGCATACGTAGGTTGTAACCCAAAGGCCTCAAGTTAAAGTTGCAAGGTAAAGTTGCAATACATTTGGTGACTCTGACAATTCATGCTCTTCCATCCACTTTACATCCATAGGTGGATAGTTCTTGAACTTCACCAAATAGCGTCTGCAACCTGTCCCTTAACTTTTCTCTCCTTATGTGCCAAAATCTGCTCAGGAACCAAGATTTCATCAAGTTCCTCAACTTCCGGCTGGTCCTCATCTGGTATATCTTCTGGCACATCACCCACGAAGGGTCTTAGAAGACTCACGTGAAACGCATCATGAATCTTCCAAGCATTAGGCAATTTTAGCCTGTAAGCGACATCGCTGATCTTATCAAGCACTTGAAAAGGCCCATAGTAACGCACGCTAAGCTTCGGAAATAACCTTTCCTTGCCCTTCATCTCCTTTAACCTTGCCTTTTCAAACCGTAAAAGTACCCAATCACCACGTGAAAAGAGTAATTCACGACGGTGACGATCAACAGCCCTTTTCTGCTTTGCTCGAGTCTTCTCCAAGGCAAGTTTAATCTTATTATACATTTCATCCATGTTCTTGACATACCGATCTGTCTCAAAGATCTTGTCCTTTGTATGCAAAATGGGAGGAACTTTCTTGTTGCTTTCAACAATCCCAAAAGGTGCCTTGCCAGTTGACGAATGCACCGTATTGTTGTTCGCATACTCAAGCATAGGCAAATATTATTCCCAGTTGCCCTTATTATCTGACACATAGCATTTTAGTAGATCCAAGAGAGTAGAATTAGCCTCTTCTGACTGTCCCCCATCAATTTGTGGATGAAATGAAGACGAGAACTTGAGCGTAGTGCCCACGTTCTCAAACAATCCTCTCCAAAATAAACTTGTCATGCGAGGATCACGATCACTGACAATCAATTGTGGCATACCATGGTACTTGAACACATTGTACATAAATAACCGTGCCATCTGATCAGATTTTATCTTCTTCCTGACAGGGATAAAATAGGCATGTTTGCTGAACCTGCAAATAATGGTCCATATATCATCATCCCTTGTTGGCATTGTGGGAAGATCAAAGATAAAGTCCATAGCAATGCTTTCCCATGGCTTATCCGGAATCGACAGTGGATGTAACAACCGTGGTGCCTTTTGCCTTGTCAAACTTGACCTTTTGGCAAATCATGCATGCTCGCACAAAGGCATCCACATCTCTCCTCAAAGTAGGCCAATAAAAGAATGTCTCTACCGCTTTAACTGTCGCATCAATACCACGATGCCCTGCATACGGTGGGACATGACTTTCTACCATGACCTTAGGTCGCAATGACCTAGTGACAAAGTTTGCCATGCACCATCATAAAACCGTCTCTGAGGAGGTAGTGCTCATGATGTTGCCCCTCTTGTAACTGCTCAAAAATCCTTGCAAAGTCTTCATCTATAGCATATTGTTCCTTCATGTCATCAAGTTCATGATGATAAGGAATTGATACAGCTGAAATATGTGGCTTTCTTGATAACGCATCAGCCACAACATTCTTCCTGCCTTCCACATGTATAATTTGGAAGTGGAACATAAAAAGAATGTTTGCCGATCGCATATGCTTTTCGGATAGCTTTGATTGTGTCAAGAAGTATCGCAAGGTCTAATGATCTGTCTGGACAACAAAAATCAACACCTAATAGGTAGTGCTTCCAGCTAGAGAGCGCATGAATGACGGCCAATAACTCTTTCTCATAGATATGCAGCCTTTTCTGGCCCTCTCATAAGCTACTACCCGTCCATCTTACATCAGCACCACTCCGATGCTATTGCCACACGCATCACATTGGACCACAAATGACTTCTCGAGATCAGGTAAAACAATCACGGGATCTAGAGTCAACTTTTCCTCTAAGAGACTAAAAGCTGAAATCTCTTTTTAGGTCCATCTAAAAGTGACATCTTTCTTTTTCAAAGTGTGAAGAGGTGAAGCTATCTCTGCAAAATTCTTGATAAACCTTCTATACTATGAACACAATCCCAAGAAGCTTCGGACATCGTGCACAGTCTTTAATTTTTTTCCATGTCTTAATAGCTTCAACCTTTGCGGGATCCATTCGGACACCATCCTTTGACACTATGTGGATAAGAAAGTGGATCTCTTCCAAGAAGAATTCACTTTTCTTAGGATTGACAAGCAGCATGTGACTACGCAACTCCTCGAACACAATGGTCATGTGACGCCTATGCTCCTCTTCATTCTTCGAGTAGACTATCATGTCGTCAAAGAAGGTGCCAACAAACTTTTGATGCGAGCGGAATATCCGATCCATCATTCTATTGATCGTGGCAGGAGCATTTGTAAGACCAAATGGCACCACTAAGAACTCATAAAGATCAAATCTCGTTCTAAACGCAGTCTTGTGCACATCCTTTGGCCTTATACGAATCTATGGTACCCACTCTTAAGGTCTATCGTGTTGAAAATTACAGCACCCTCTAAACGGTCAAGAATATCATCAATCCTTGGAATAGGAAACCTGTTCTTGATGGCATTCTTATTCAACGCACGGTAATCAATACACATGCGCCAAGAGCCATCCTTCTTCTGCACTAAAAGCATTGGGGAGCAAAAAGGTGAGGAACTAGGCTGAATCAGCCCCTTCTTTAAAAGCTCCTCAACCTGGTCCATAATCTCTTTCTGCTGCACCGCACTAACCTTGTAGGGAGATATGTTCGATGGGCTACACCTTGGCACCAAATCTTTCACATGGTCCTCAGGCCTCTCCGGCGCAATTGTGACGGTAATGAATCAGAAAAATAGTCATTAAACTCTTGCAAAAAATGTTGGCCCTTCTTTAATATCTAACAGAGATAAATTTGACTGACAATTATCTGAAACATCACATGCAAAGATCAAGTACACAGAAAGATGATTTTTAATTACAGAAGCGATAGCCAAAGCAGATACAAAAGGGACAGACTCCCCTTTAAGCTTTACATCCAAAACATAAGTTTTACCCTATGTTGAAGGGTGATCGTCTTGTTGCAGACATCCAGCACGCCATCTGTTTGGAACATCCATGGAATTCCCAGTAGCGCATCACACCCTTCCAACGGCATGATATAAAATTCTTCTGTATCCACATACGAATGAATATGTAGACGCAACTTTCCAATGATGGGAGTAACACACTCTGAGTGGCCTGTACATGCCAACCCTGCCTCTGCCGTGTACCCCATCTCTTCAGCTCTGATGCCCAGCTTCATAGCTAACTCTGGTGAGATAAAGTTTGCTTTGGCACCTAGATCAAAGAAAATGAGTGTCGTCTGATCTCTAACTTTACCCCATGCTCTGCATAACTCGCTGGCATTTGTGCTTGGCCTGTCACCCACCATATCTGGCACCAAACCTGCAGTGGGCTTAGGCTTCTTTCATTTCTTATCTTCTTTATCATTCGAATCAGCAAGCCTTTTCCTTTGTGGACAATCTGCAGCAAAGTGACCACGTTGCTTGCATATAAAGCATATATTTTCAGCCATCAAGACCTTCTTTTCCTCGAGTGACTTGCACACAAAAGGCTTCCTTTTTGGCTTCTTTGCCTACGCTCCAGAAGTCCCGACTGATTCCTTATCCTTGTTGTCCTTTTCTGAACCGTGTGATGCTTCAGGAGCCGCTTTTGCAAAGGGCTTCTTTGCTGAATTTTTCTTTTGTTGCCTCCCTTTCGCGTTGCCCGGAAATCCACTGTCCTCTCCCTTCAACAAGGCAAGACCAATGTTGGCAACTTCCATAAGCCGAGTGAGGGTAGCCACTCTGTTTTTTGTACAGTAATCTCGAAGCCCTTTAGGCAACCCACAACAATACTTCTCTATCTGATTTGTCAATGGCACGAACCAGTGGGAGGTTACTGAGAGCAATGATTTACAAAACCTCTGATTGTACTCCTGTAGGCTCTTGCAAGTAGCCGTAGTGAGTTGGTGCCAATCCATCATGACGTCGGCTTCAAATTCATTTGACAGTCACGCAGATGCAAACATTTGCTTGAAGTATACCCACGTGGTGGGTGCCTGCCCTTGCATCAAGAGGGTCGTCCACCATGTAAGTGCATTTCCTTTCAAGAAGGTGGCAGCTTTCCTGACCTTGGAGGCCTCTAAAAAATTCCCCCCCGTATAAGCTGTATCGACCTGCCGGAGGAAAGTGAGAGCCTTCGTCTTATCCTCAAAGCTACTAAAAGTTTCAAACTTAACATTGCACCACCGTCTTTGTATGCTTTGGAGGCCTCTATAAAATACCCCCCCGCATAAGCTGTATCAACCTGCTGGAGGAAAGTGAGAGCCTTCGTCTTATCCTCAAAGCTGCTAAAAGTTTCAAACTTAACACTTGCACCACCTTCTTTGTATGCTTTTGGTTTCTCCAGTGCCCCCAAATTGTCATAGGGAATTGCCTGCAACATGGACACTATGATAGGAATCATTTGGGCGCCTTGGCCATTAACATTGTGCGTTATAGGTTCCATATGTGGTTGCTGTCCAGAAAAACCAGCCATGCCAAAATTGCCCTGTGGCACCCCAAACTGGCCCTGGTTGCTCTGAAAGCCTTGCTGCATGCCGATCCTACCGTACATGGGCTTTGGCATCATGCCTTGCATACCACAAACACTGTTCCTAGCATATAATGCTAGTTTCCAGGCGCATAACCAGCTACACTTAGGAACACAGATCCACCCTCGAAATACCCAGGATGTACCGTGGGTGGTGGAAAAACCTGATGCATAGCCTGGAAATTGGTTCCCTGTCCCTGTAACGCAACATGCAGGCTTGGAAAGGTGGCGGACTAAACTGGCAAAGCCTGTAGAATAGGCGTCCTAACCACCTGTTCATGGACGGAAGGAACTTGTTTTGGAGCCCCTAACTCCGCAACATGCGAGTGCTCCCTATCCTGCTGGGACGCATGAAGTAACTGGGCTTGAGCCTCAACAGGCTCCACGAGCTGTGTGACTTGCCTTGACTGCTGTGGCATTGGTGGCGCTTGCAAAAACTCCATAAACCTTGGGTTCTGCACCAGTCGGGAAAACACGTTCACAACGGCAACTAACTGAGTCTCGAACGCATCATCTTCAAGTTGCCAAGTCATAAAGCCCTGCACTGGTGGAGCATTCACATCAACAAGAGGTACAGACAGAAGTGGCCGTGAACTCTCGCCAACCTCAAACACTATAGGAATTTCATGCCTGTCCTTCGAAGAGGAACCCTCTTCCATAATGCCCTTCCCTTTGTCGGCCATAGTGTAATCCCGCATTCTTGTACTCTATGTCTTCACCAAACCAACCGAGGCTCACTTCTTGAGGAAAGTGATTCTGTCCCGGCAATGGAACCACGAAACCAGCCCGTAGGGGGTAGACTTTGTCTTTCACCTAAAACTTAGCTTTAACTTTTTAAGCTTTAACACACAGAGAAACCTTGTAGAAGGAATCTGTAACAGGAATTAACACTTCAAAGCACACACGGCTCGAAAGCTAGAATGCTCCGAGCAGACGCCGACAACCTGTAGGCCCCAAAAAATGGCGCCCCTTTTGGTATTTTTTAATTCCTTTAGAGGGTAAAGTTACAAAACTAGAGTCCTCGGGATCTTCACCTGTATACGACTAGATCACACCTGTTCTGGCAAAATTTCGGCAACATAACAACCCCAAAACTCGCCCTGAACAAATCCCCCTGCTGAAACGCGCTTCCAAAGACATAAACCCTCTCTTTTTAGCCCAAAAACAGCAATTACAGCTCGCTGTATTACTGGTTTTTTCCCTGTTTTCAGCCCTAAACAGTCCCGGAATTGTCCCTCAGACAGTGGGGCATTGTTCCCAATGCTTCTGGCATCCATACGGCTGCAAAACAGTCCAAAAACAACGCATAACCAGCGCTGAAAATGCACCTGTAAGGTGAGGTTATCACCCTCACCGGTGCCTTCTTTTGGAGTAGCAGTTAGCTATTCCTGTCCTGCTCAAAGAGGCTCTTGCTTCAGCACAAAAGCATGAGACCACACAATTGTACATAGGTCAAATGAAGAGCCCCTCTTGTGGGGCATCACGTTACTGCACGTAGGGGAGAGAGAGAGAGCAATGTAGAGTGTGTAGGACATCACTTCTTGCACTACATTGTACATAAGAGGAAAAGCTTGCAGACAATAGCTTTGGTACCTGCAACAATCCACCATGCGGATGAAAAGTGCAGCCCCCACGTTTATTTCAATGATTCTCGCTCTCTCAATGTGGAAAATGCTCAAAAATGTGCCAAGTGGCACTCATGCATGGTTTTCCCGTTTTGTACCTTCCTATCTAAAAGTATCTCAACCAGTTGCTCAGTTGACTTAGCGGCAGAGTGATAAAATGGTCCCCTTGTCATTCTGAAGCTAAGGACGCGAACAGATTCCGTGGTCCAAAATAGCAGTTCCCTAAATTTTAGGAGATGCTTCCTCTCACTGGTCATATGACCATCTTTCACCATTGGGACCACGTCCAAAAATGCAATGTAACCTAGTTCTCGGGTGATTTTCTCTTGGTGACCCCACCTTGTCACTGTGCCTCTATGTAGTTAATTTCCTAGTATCCACCAACTTATTAAGTACGGTGAGGGGACCTAGATGACTTTGAACTGAGCCTAGACACCCTTTTACTACTGGAATTCTAGTGCTGACCAACTTACCGTTTGCGGGTGAAACTACTGTTTCACACTGGCCATACAATGTCCGGCCATATGCAACTTCAAAAAGAGGGTCTTAAAAATTACACGAAAATCATTGAAAAGAAACCAACAACTAAGGTTAGCAGTTGCCATGTCCTCGTGACAATTACAACATGCTGAATTTGACATGCAACTCGCTAGAAAGCTTCCAAACCGCAAGGGAAAGTGTCCTTGACGTGTACTTTTGACCTACAAGGATTTTTGCGTTGTTATGCTGGCAAAATTGGGTCTAACACCTGCAATTACAGCCATGGACAGGTTTGGACAGCTAGGTGAGGGTTAGGTGAAAGCGTTCAGATCGTTTATTTGCCAGGGGAGCCTCGGGAAAGCATTGGGTGCTTGTACAAGACAATTGAGAGAGATTTCCAACGAGGAGTCTTGTCTAATTTAAGGGACAAGTACAAGAGAATTTAGAGAGACTTCCCACAAGGAGTCTCGTCTAATTCAAGGGGCAAGTGACCCTACAGGTGCAAGAGCTAGAGTGCTATCCACATAAGTGATTGCCAATTCAGCGTGCTGTAATTTCTCGCCAGGTTTTGTAAAGTGCTCTAGAGTGCGTGGAAAGTCACCGTGTACTTGAGATTTTGTCCGTGGAGACTTCTACTGTGGTTATGCTGCCGAAATCAGGTTAGAATAGGGGAATTTCAACCCGATAAAAGTGGGTCAGCTTGTACAAGTTTACAAGTTTTTCTCAAGTGTAATAAGAATAAAGAAAAACCAAGTAGGGCGTCAGTCTTTGGGGCCAACAGGGTGTTGTTGTATGCTTGGTAGCACTCTAGCTACCAAGCGGTGGTTTGTTTTGAAGTGTAATGCTAGTCACATGCTTATTCGTGAAGTTCCTTTGTGTCCTAAAGTTTAAGTAAAGATCGGGTGAAAGCTAAAGTATACCATCCTACGGGCCGGTTTCATTCTACACTCGCCTATTAGCACAAGATGGAGCTAGCTAGCTTGATGCATTTGCATGGTTGTACTAGCATGCTGTAATTTCTCGCCAGGTTTTGTAAAGTGCTCTAAAGTGCGTGGAAAGTCACCATTTTGTCCGTGGAGACTTCTACTATGGTTATGCTGCCGAAATCAAGTTAGAGTAGGGGAATTTCAACCCGATAAAAGTGGGTCAGCTTGTAGAAGTTTACAGGTTTTTCTCAAGTGTAATAAGAATAAAGAAATACCAAGTAGGGCGTCAGTCTTTGGGGCCAACAGGGCGTCGCTGTATGCTTGGTAGCACTCTAGCTACCAAGCAGTGGTTTGTTTTGAAGTGTAATGCCAGTCACATGCTTATTCGTGAAGTTCCTTTGTGTCGTAAAGTTTAAGTAAAGATCGGGTGAGAGCTAAAGTATACCACCCTACGGGCCGGTTTCATTCTACACTCGCCTATTAGCACAAGATGGAGCTAGCTAGCTTGATGCATTTGCATGGTTGTACTAGTAGACATGAGCTTATAGACATGCACAGAGCTCCATCCCTCCTCCGCTCCCTCCCCCCCCCCCGCCCACCACACACACACACACACAGATCCCATCTAACACCGAGTTTTCTCTTTATTTTGTACCAGTGTGGTTTGTTTTGTCTTTTCCGATAGATGGAAGACACACACATGTATACTTGATTTGTCTCATAGGTTGACTTCTACCTCACATAAACGGTAACAAATTACTCTCTCTCTCTCTCTCTCTCTCTCTCTCTCTCTCTCTCTCTCTCTCCAAGTTGAAGTGTCTACTATTGTGATTCACCATTTGTTCTTAACATATAGAAAGGTTTTAGTGATATCTGATCTCATTCACTTGTTCTTCTACGAACAATCCGATCCTTTCCACAGTAGCAGAGCGAGATGGTTCAGAGTCAACCTTATGCAAAGATGAAGAGGAGGACAACATCAATGATGTGGATAACGTGGATTCGCTTGAATTGCGATGAAATTCACCAATATATATGACTGAAATGTGGTTTTTGCGTTCAATTTAAATTTCGCTAAGTTCTTTAACTTTCCACGATGATAATACACAAGATTGCACATGTGCCCATTTACTTTTCATTACGATTGACTATCTAGAACGTGGGCAAATTCATAAAGGTATGCAACGCTTGCTTCTTTGGGCCGTGCTGAAAGCGACACAAAGTCTCCTGTGGCTCCTTCAATGCTTCAACTTCGTCTAGAGTCATGCTTCTTCCTTCTTCAAGAATCTCCATGGCTGAAAATTCCTGAAACCACTTCCAACACAAAAACATGAACATACCTATTCCATGTAAAGTGACTGGAAAAAATCTTGTCTTCCTCGAAGACTATGCATGCAATGTAGATGAACAAATAGACGGAATGCCAAACAGTTCACCACACATACACAAACAATGAGATCTAATCTTTCTCTTATGATCTAAATCAATCAATTGTGGCAATTCACAATGGAAATGCCCATGCTTGGTGCTCATACTTTCATGTGCTCGTTCTACGAATGTGTCATGCCAAGGCAGAGACAAGGAATGTGACTTCCTTGAATGCATACTTTTCAGCTTTTCATGAAAAATCCGCATACATTCATGCTCATCCATGAGTGAAACGTGCTCAACATACAATATGTCATGCCTATCACATAAAGATGCTGACGAAAATACAAGAAACGATCCGAATGAAACATTCGAACAATGCGTGCGTATCAATCATGCGAACACATAATACTTCCTGTAATGGTTCTTTGGACCTAGGCTCGAGAGCCAAGATCGATCCTTCATGATTGATCAAATCTGCAACGAGGTTAGCTTCGCTAGAAAAAGCATCAACTAACTCATCAACCTTGTGAACAATCACGTCATCTTCATGCAAATCATCATGCTTGTCCTTGTCATCCAGATCATCATGCTCATCATTATCATTCAAATCATCATGCAAATCATGTGTGTCATGCTTTGGAGAAGAAGAGACTGAGAGAGTCTCCTTCTCTTGAATCCTTTCAATCTTGTCCTGCATATTAGCAATGAGAGAGGGAGAATGAACAATGTTCTCTCCACGAATGACAATGGGAGAGTCACTTTTGGCATTGAGAGTGAAAGTGTTAGCCTCCCATCAATGAGAGGGTTAAGATCACGAAACCATCGAATGCCCAAAATCATATCACATCCTGAGAGAGGAGAGACAAAAAATCTTCTACGGAAAGTAGCTTGTTGAATTGAAAACAACACACTAAGACACTCTTGCGTGATGAGAGAGTCCATACCGGGAACAAAGCCAGAGACCTCGAGAGGAGATTTCTGACTAACTTCTAGGCGGGCTCTCTCAACAAGAGAGGGACTGATCACATCATGCATACTACCTGGGTTAAACAATATGACAAAACACTACCTAGCTGCAAGAAACGATTAGAAAAAGACATAACCGGCATACCATTTTGCTTGAGAGCGCGCCAATCGTCCTTCAATCGTGCCAGGTACTGAGGTGGCATAAACCGCGCCTTGAGCTTGTCTTGGAAATCAACCCAATTGAAGGAAAGGGGCATGAGTTCGTCGGCTTTCTCTAGATGCTAACTGTGCCTCTTGCCATGCGTGGTACCAATTGATGGCATCACCGACAAGGTACATAGCTGCCGTCAAAACCTTGCTATTTCCTGTCTTCTTAGTTGTAGCAAAATAAGCATTAAATTGATGCAACCAAGAATGAATAACCGTAGCATCCATCTTACCATCATACTTTCTGAAAGTCAACTTCTCTGTGACTGGATTGTTGGAATCCACCTCGTGGCTTGTGCCACTTGAGGAACTCCCACGATCTTTGGCTGGTTCAGACTTCGAGGCAAGTACTTGTCGAATCAATTCTTGAGTGTGGAGGTCTCGTTGAGCCTCACGCTCGGCCGCTCTTTGAGCTTCCCGTTCCTCCTTTCTTTGTGCTTTTCTTTCGTTTCGTTCATCGCGCTCGCGTTCTAAAGCAATGCGAGTTGCTTTTTGTTTTATAGCATTTCTTTCGTTTCGTTCTTCGCGCTCGCGTGCCAAAGCAATGCGATTCGCTTCTTGTTGTGCCAGCGTAATTTGATTCGCTTCTTGTTGTGCCAATGCAAGGCAAGTCACTTCGTGATTGGCTTCTTGTTGTTGGGCCATCATGTCCAATATCGACTTGACCGTCGCCTCCATAGAAGTTGGTACAACTCGTGGCGTAGATGGAGAAGGGGGAGGGTTGGAAAAATCTCTTGGTGGGGAGAACTCTTCGTCGCCTCTCTCATGCTCATCACCTCTATGCGAAGTATCCATTCCGCTTCGGGTGATGACCGTGCACTATGATCTTTGGTTCTTAAGTTCAGGAGGAACTTGGGTTTTTGAGAGTCTTGGGTTCTTAGGTTCTTGAGGGTCTTGAGGTTTTCTTTCGCTTGCAATCTGTGTTTGAGAAGGATCTTCTCTTCACCCGAGTTCTACTCTTTTCCGCGGGCGCACCCCTTGGCGGCCTTGCGCTCACACAAAGGTTGCTTTTTCCCACCTCACGTTGATTGGCCGGCCGCTAAGTGCACGGTCCGCTCTCAATGAGTGGAAAGAGGCACAAGGGGAGGCTGGACAAGCCCTTCTTTCTTGGGATTCCTGTCACTCTTCAAAATCAAGATTAGGAATCGACACGCCCAAGCAAACTTGGGTTCGTGCGACCGCAACAAGCAAAAAAAAATTCTTGTGATTCTTGTGGTTCTTTTTTTGAGTAATACAAAACACGCCAAAGCTCTGATACCAATGTAAGGTGCAACGGAATGAATGTTTGCGCTTTGCTCAAGATGAGTGCTCCGAACTGTGCTCAAGGTTCCTTTTTGTTCTTATGGAAGGGAGAGCCTTCCGTTCTTAATGAGAGAGTGCTATGATCACAACAAAGTGAATGGACACTGTGCGTGTAAGTGTATCAGATTGAGAGATAGAGAGAGAAGAGAGATACGACACCAGAGACGTTGTAAAATCCTCCTCCGAAGGCCCCACTCTCGTCGACGAGAGTGGTCTACTTATGATTGCACAAACTAGTACAATGGAAATGCATGTGACTGATGCAAGTCTAGGCTATGTCGACGGGGATGACGACACCGACCTAAGGGCTGAAATCTGCAATCTTTTATCTACTGTCCAAAAATGCTATGGGCTGAAATCTGCTACAAATCCAAAAACGCTGGTTTTGGGGCTGATTCTGCTGATCTGTCGCTGAAATTCTGCAGGTCTTAGGGCTGAAAACTGATGTTCTTTAGGGATGAAATTGCAAGTTCTATAGGGCTGAATCTGATGTTGCTTTACTGTTGAAAAACGCCAGGCAGTAGGGAGGGCGATCTGGTTTGAAAAACGCTAGGGCTACAGTCTGGAAACGCTAGGTACTGGGAGTGTGTGGGCGATGATCTCCTGATGCAAAAACGCCAAGGGTTGTTGTGCTAGGGCGATGATGCCTGATGAGAAAACGCTAGGTGCTAAGTCCTTCCTTGGAGGGGAGACCACCAAGTTCTTGCTTGAGAAGTTGCCTGCTGACCTTGGCTCCTGTTGCCTCTTCTGCCATTTAGTGCTAGCCTAGGTTTGCTTATATACAAACTTACTCAATTTGCCCTACATACTTTCCAACAAAAGTCACTTAAAAATAATAAGTAAAAAATGTCAAAAATAGGGAAAATAGGCTAAATGCACTGGAAAATTCCCCTGTGAAGGATTCTGATGGATTATGATTATGATCATGCTGTGTGCAACCAGAGGATATGCATCTACACTAAGTGACTGGACATGCACGGTCTGCGAACAGACTCACAAAAGTGCCAGAACACTTCTAAAACTAGACTGATTGGACTGACTGAACCCTTGTCGTGCTGTAGCTTGTCCACGGAAACATAGGGTTGGATGTGTCACTTGACAATTGGCCCCAAAGACTGGCGCCCTTTCCGTATTTCTTTTTATATTAATCTGTGTGCAAAGAACAAGAGAGTCCGCGGGAACTCACTCAGACTCTGTGTCCAGATGCTCTGAGTAATGAGGCCTAAAAGACCTATTTACTGTTACAAGTGTTGCCCCAAAAGCAGAGCCCCCAAAGTTTAAACTCAAAAGCAACTATTCCCAAAAGCTTCGCTCAAAATCTGCCAGCCAAAAGCAGCCAGCGCAAATGACGGGCATCCGTACACTGCCACATCAGCATGTCAGCGGAAAAGGCGAAGATCTGTACGGCCTGCCACGTCAGCCTGTCAGCGCGATTTCCGAAAATCTGCCACGTCATCAGCCCAACGCGTTTTACGGGTGGGTCTGTGCCAGTAGGGTGTGTGTGTCCGGGGGACCAGCCACATCACCAGTTTGTGACACTCTGCCGTTCAATGTCGACTCTCATCTTATCTTTTTTTTTTTGGAAAAATCAGGGCTGTATATTACTGAGTACAATATAATCCCCATCGGATGCCAAAATAGCCTATCACGTGGGGTGTACAAGCTGAATGTAAGGGTGAGAGCCACTATAGTGACAACTCGACTAGAACAATCTCATGGTGGTCTGTGTGATGAGTGGAGGAGAAACCACCGAGGGGGGGAATAATGCCATGTAATCTGGCCACCTGTAAGTGTGAAGAAGAGTGGAGATCGGGCCCAAAGCCGAAGGAAGGCAAATCGACGAGCCTCGGCTGCTGGAGATGTACCTGAGGAAGAATCCCACTGCCAAATCAGGGTGTGAATGATGTCCAGCCAAATGGCAGTGAGGGTATCCTGAAGGAGCTGTGGAGCCGCACTGAGAATGTGAAGACAACGAGCTCTCCAAACATTCCATGGTGTAATGCTAGTGATGACTGAAAAAACTTCATCACGTGTCTGAGGATCCCCCTGCCAAGCAATCTGTGGTAACATAGCCAAAGTCCCTCACTGATAACCAGTCGAGGTAAGCATAAGAGCTGGATCTGTGTCTGAGCCCTGGTAGAAAAGATGCGGTCTGGGCATCGGCATCAACCATGAGACAGATCCCCAAGTGAGAAATCCATGCTGAACACCGGCTCTGCTAAGTAAAAAGCAAACTGCTAGCCACACTACATGAGAAGAGGAGCATGACCAAAGACAGTGTGCAGGTGACTCAAGTAGTCGCAAAGGACAGCGAGTACATAACGGATCATGACCCATAGTAGCTAGCCAAGTCCCAACTCGAAGTCCTACATGTGCAATCATCCAGATGAAAAAAGAAATACGACGAGCCGCATGTAAATCCCAGATGGCTGATCAAAACTGTTGTAGATAGGCATGGGAGAGACCTGAATGTAACCAGAAACACATACGAGTGGGCTGCTCTGGGTGCTATCTCATCAGTGCTAATCTTCCAATTCTGACAGTGTACTCAAAGAATGATACAGGTGCACCGGTGGGGTTAGAGTGAGGCCAATGCCACTCTCCTGGGTCCCAATAAAGCTGAGATAGGGCACGACCCTCCCACACCCAAAGCCTCCAAAGTGCGGCATCAGCGGAAGCGAAACGGGGGTCAACACAACGGCGCTTCCCGCGGGAGCCAACTACTCTTATCTTATCTCTTTGTATTCAAGTTCAATTCAGTTATTTGCAGTTTCTCTTTGTTTGTTGTTATTGATTCCTCACTTGCAGTGTCCAAGCCTGTAGCATCTATCCATGGGCACTATTGGCTCTCATAGTGTGGAGTCCTTGAGAGTGGGACCCAAGTCAATTTCCGACGATAATTTTTGAGCAATTGATCGATTAGTTTAGTCCTAAAGAATTTGCAACCAAAACATATCACGGAAGTGTATTCTTCTATGTAAATGGAAGCTCATTCAAAAGGAGAGGACCAACTTAATGGAATCTGGCCCTCAGCCTCTAGTGTTAATCGCTCAATTTTTGCATAAGCACAATTAATTAATTTTCTTTTGTTGGTCACTATTGTTTTTCACAGTACTGAGTAAAATGCCACGACATTCAGCACATAATGTCACCTTACAATGTCTTCTTATGGCCATCCCCTTGATCGTTATGGCTTTTAAGAGCAATTTTGTAGGATACCAAGCCGAAGTGTAACCCATAGCCCATTATTCTGTAAGCGTTGTTGCTTACACCGCATTACCCAAGCAAGGTGGAACAAAAATCAAGGATTGTATGTGAGCGAAACTTCCTCCAATAGCTGAGATGTTCAATCAACTCTTTTTTTCCTGTTTGTAGGAGATCTGCCAGCCTTCAAGTCACCTATAAGCAAAAGGGAATAGAGGAAAGGAGTTGCAGAAAACATTCACGAGAGAAAAGTGTAAGCTTTCTTGCCAAACATTATCGAGCACTAACCACACTGAGGGAGAGGTCTAGTGAGAGAAGGGCAAAAACAAAGGGTACAAGCAATGTTAGTGTTTGGGTCTTGCACTGAATATCCAATGGACCATGGACTCATGCCCCAAGTATTGCAGCAAATCAGTTGAAGAAGATGCTTGGACTAAATTCTAGCTTTTTACAAAAATCAGCTAGCGAAAAAGTTGTTATTCATAAAAAGGCTCTTCAGAGTACTCTATAATAGGCTCCAAGATAGGTGGCCGTGCTGAAATCAAAGGAATATCCAACAAAGGCACTCTCTACAGATATGTGCTTCTCTGTTTGCTCACTCTCTTGCATCTTCTTCTATTGGCATCTCTCTTCCCGCCTTTTTCTCTACATACTGCACCTGTTCATTTTTTAACCACTTGCAGGCCGCCATGTGACCTTTCTCAACAAATAAAGAAGTGGTTCGGAAGCACAATATAAAATAAACTTTTCCACCATGTATTATGTAGGTAACGGCTCTACATTTCTGCTTGTAGCCAAAAAACCATGAGCTCTGACTGATGCTCTGCAAAATGCAGGGTGGATCTGGTAGAGCATTTATGTCTCATGAGTCTGCTCAACCAATCTGGGGGCTCAAGGTGGTGAGCACCACACTGTTAGCAAAAGTGACGCAAGCACCGGCTAGAGACGGGACACATACAAGAAGGCGGACGAGGTGCCTCTGGCGAGGTCATTCTGCAGCAGTACTAACTTATAGTCAATCACACTAAACCCACTGGATGCACTTGGAATGGAAAGTGGCCATTTGATTCAAACCATGGGGCTTTCTTAGACAGGGATTCTATACATAATTTCTTCCACATGGAAAAGCAAATATTGTACATTCTGAATTTTTCGGCAAGCTGTAAACTCTTGGAAAAATTCATTGATTACCAAGGTGCTTTTCTGCAATTTTCTCCAATGATAACCTTGAACGCTTGTGAAACTCGTTAAAGCTCTCCCCACCACCCTGCAGATCCAACACAGCTTCATAAGGCTGTTACCCATTTAGCAGTAGCCCATGTTAAGCAATAATACCCTTATTTACAGAGCCTGCTTGCATCTTGAATGACCCAAAATGAATGAAACAATTGAAAAAAAATATGTACCGGAATTGGTTCCTCCCCAAGGTGAGACACAAAAACTTTATACGCCTCTGGTTCCAGTAGACGAGCATCTTTTCGAGAAAGTCCTTGAAGCTTACCAAGATGTCTTTCACGCAACTCCTTCATAGTTGTTACCTGTAAACACCTGGATCAGTGTCAAATCCACAACACTGTTTGTTGAAATCAAGGATTAAGTGTTCTCCCATGTATAAGTTCTGATCTAAACTGACTTTTACTGAGGCAGATGCTCCTCATTGGCAAAGAATACCAAACGATAAGCACAAAAAAGCTCAAGTCCAGACTCTGTAATTAAGTTGGATAGATGAGCCCGTTGCTTAGCTTCTAAAGCGATCTTTGAAAGGATATATAATGAGGGAGCTCGAGTGAACGGTGCCATCTTTTAAATGCAAAGATGCAAAAGTCACTGGACTTCACACTAACCTAGTAGGTTTTGAGGTTTGTAGGCTGCATATATTACTCAAGTGCAGGAAGCTTCATGGAGGGGAAACCTTGATTCCCCATTTTCTGAACCCCTATGTTTCCTTACATTAGGAAGTCTAGAAACAACTAATTTTTTCAAACCACAAAAATTGGCACTATTATTCTAGGAATACAAAAATAGGCCCGATTTGTCACAAAGCGATGATGTGCCTTATCTGTTGGCCAAGTGCTGTCGTGGCAGTCTTGTATGGACTGTATGGAAGGAGATGTAGTGCTTAAAAATGGAGCCCCAACAGCTTTGCAAGCTCAAAAAGTCAATGCTTTCAAAACTGGCCCAAAAAAAAGCACCCGTTCATCTACCATGTTTGCAGCCCGAAAATTGCGGCGCAATTGCGGCAGGTTTTACGGACCTGCCACGTCATCACTCGGCAAGATCCCTCTCTTCTATCAAGGCAATTGGTTGCCACATCATCACTGTGACATATCCCCCACAATTAGAAGAAGAGTAATCAAGGACGATTCCCACTGCAAAAAAGGCAGTAAACATTCAAACAACTCAATAGACACTGACTCCATACAGACATGCAATTTGACTACTCAAACCATGCACTAGCACAAAGAACACTAGTAATTGAACAATCACAATCACAATCACATCCACATGCACATCACTATCCTCATCGAGATCTTAGACATGAATCGTGATCATTATGTCTTATTTGACCATTACATTTGGATCGAGTTGGATCTCTAACAGATGTCTTGATGGCCTAAATTTCGTCAAAATCGTATCACCTCACTAGTGATCAAGATAATCTGCTGCAGACATTTCATCTTATACATATGCTCAAACAAACACACAGTTGCAAGAGTAAATAAATCAATCTGTTATAAGGAATTCCAAGTACTGTCAGCTTGTCAGCACCCCTAAATGTCAAAGACAAATTGGTTGACTCTCTCATTCTAGGCAATCTGCAACTTAGGAGTGGAGTGGCTCCCCTCTTGTGCAACATGAAGATTCTACCTGCTGACAAATTGGTTGACTCTCTCATTCTAGGCAATCAGCAACTTAGGAGTGGAGTGGCTCCCCTCTTGTGCAACATGAAGATTCTACCTGTTGACATGCACTCGGGGCTAAACCAAAGCTCCAAGGTAAATCTCTAGTATATAAGGAGTATATGTCAGTTCCTCCTCCTCCATCCACACTTCACATCAAGAGCAGTCCCTAGCACACAAGGGAAGGACAGTGAAGGGTAAGCCGGTTTAGAAATTCCCTAAAAGATGAACTAGGACCTCAATTTTGGAAAGAGAATGCGAGCGTGGCAGCCTAGCCCTCGAATGGCATAAGTTCATGCTGACCTTGCACATTGTACGGACAGTCTGCAGTTTACGAAAATAGCCACATAGGCACCAGGTTTTTGGACCAACACCTTTTGGAAGAGTTGCTTTTCATGTGAGATGGCAAAGGGCCGTTAAATGTGTGAGCCAAAGTCTCTCTCAAGCATTCCCAATTGCAAGAAGCAGAGCAAAGCACCCTCAATTATACCTTGTTGAAGCAATATAAAGAAATACCGGAAGGGGTGCTAGGGTTTGGGGCTACTGCATTTTGGGAGTGGAACCCCGCCACTCTGTGTCTCTCGCGTGGATTCTCTCTCTCTCTCTCTCTCTCTCTCTCTCTCTCTCTCTCTCTCTCTCTCTCTCAGCCTGCGCGTCGTCTGCTGCACTCTCTCTCTGCCTGCGCGCAGCGCGCAGCCCTGCCTACACATGGCCCTACACACCAGCAGGCCATGACAGTCTACTGCTTGCGCAGGACTCCATGAGCTGCCTGCTGCTCGCCACTGCTCTCGCCACAGTCCTCAACAGCCCAACACCCCTGCGCAGCATTGCTGTGGAGCACACCCGCTGCCGCCATTGCCCCCGCCAGCCCTGTTACACTGCGCAGAACTGCCATGGACACCTGTGCGCAACACTGCAGCAAGGGTGAACCCCATATGAATGAGTGAACCAGTCAACCTGCGGGTTTCAAGAAGTGGTTTCTCCGTGCGATCGTCACTGACAAGAAACGTGCCAAATGCAAAGGATAAACAAACACCCGCATCCAAGATGGATACAGGTACAGGTACAAATACAAGGACAAGTAAAGACACAGGTGCAGGAACCAGGAAATCGGTGCTATGCTCGATGCAAGACATTTGGGGTTTTATCTCATCATTACAGGAAATGGTGATGAAGCAGGGTGAAGACATCAAAAATCTTGCACTAAAGAACCAGGAATTGGAGCACACAATCCAAATACAGAATCTGAAAATGCAACATCAAGATGAGAAAATTCAGGCCCTGCAAGATGCATTAAACAAACAGGTCTCTAATGTGCAAGACGCTCTAGCTACACACGACGAGAAGCTTGCACACATCAGTGATAGTGCAACAGGAAATACGACCTCCTGGGCACATGTAGTAAGAAGTACTCCAAATGCCATTCCGCAGACACATGAGACGTATGCAAATGTAGATGGCACAGAGTATAATGAGCGAGAGAAACGCAGTATGAATATTGTGATTCGAGGCATATCCGACTCTGACAATGAGAAAGTACTCATGTTGAATGCGGAGGTCACGGACCTCCTTGCAAACACATTTGGCATGCATGATGTAGTGGTGTATGGGGCATACCGTGTGGGTAAGCAGAGACCTGAGAACAATCGCGCAATTGTATGCACAATGTTGGATGCACGTAAAAGAGCCATCATACTCAAAAATGCTCGCATTTATCTAAGGGACAGCCCAATTTACATCAGTGAAGACAGGACACCCGCGAAACAAAAGGAAAGAAGACAGGCATATGAAGAACGAATGAAAAAGAACACCACCCCCACAAGGGCAACACCACCAGAAGCATGACAGGGGGAAACCCATGGGACCACGAACATACACGTCACGAGGTTGCCCTTGGCACAAAGGGGAAGGATTGACAGAGGTTCTACCACAAGCAGACATACTTTTTCTACTTGAAACGTGAGAACAGGACACATGTAGACTGCCAAGTATTCCAGGATATATTACACACTCGGTTTGGTGGCCTGGTACTAAGATGCGCCGGCAAGGGGGTGTTGCTATAATGTACAAGAAGGAAATGCAAAATCAGGTTAAGATATGCAAGATAGATGAACACAAACGATACATATGGGCTGAGATTTGTACATCTGGGAGATCGATGTTCATTGCGGGATGCTACATCCCACATCGGGAATCCCCGTTCTATGATTTGCATAATCTCTCCAAGAATGACCCTTTTGCCGACCTATATACAGATATTGCAACCTACACACCACAGGGGTAGTGATGATACTCGGGGATCTTAATGCTCGCATAGCCAACATACAGGTTCAATAGGTTGACTACTCAACCCATCCCGCCGACAAAGATGGCGATCTTGTATTAGATGCAATATGGGATAGATGCTCATGCGATCACCTCATGAATGAACAAGGTTCGGCTTTGATATCCATGATGAATTCTATGCAACTTGTAGTCATGAATGGCACCAAGAAATTTGCAAACTCCGGAACATACACATGCTATACATCAAACCATGGAAGAAGCACTAATGACTATGCGTTAGTTAGCCACAATGCATTGGATTTAATTGGACACTTTAAAATTGGGGCTCGGTCACCGAACTCGGACCATACTCCAATTCATGTATGTCTAGACCTCCACACATGCTTACACAACGCATCCAAAAGGCAACAAGTTGGGCATATCGAATGCAAGCCACAAAGAAATTCGATTATGCCACTTTTCTGGACAGCCTATTGAGTAGCCAATGCATGTCCCAAAACATTTCAGAAAATTGGGCTACCTTTCATCAAGCAATAGAAGAGGCTGCAAAGGTCACTATGGGGCGATCTAAAAGAAATCACCAACAAGTGAAAGGTCTCCCTCATAACCCATGGTTTGATGCAGAATGTAAAGCAGCCAAACGCAAGTTAAAGTGCTTCAATAAGTCCACGAAGGAGTGGGAAAGTGCAGCCAAGGATACAGGATGCTGAAAAGGAAAAAGAGAAGGATGCATGAACTTTGGAAGGAGAAGCAAGAGGTGATCAGATTTAAGAAAGAGCCCAAGAAAGCATGGCGCAACATGAAAGGAAAAAAGGAGGATATAATGGGAAATTTCAGCATGGACGAAATGTATGTATATGCACAAACACTCTATGCTCCCATCGATGCTCAAATAATGATGAATGCTGAAATTCAGGTTGACACTAAGGAACCTATAACTTTTGCAGCGGCTTTAAGAGGTTTGAAAAAACTAGCCACTGGGAAAGCCTCTGACATTTTGCACTTCAACTCAAAATGCTGAAATGGTCGGGCAATGAAGCCAAGAAATGGATACACTGCATGATGAATCAAGCTATCCACCAAGGCATGCCTGAAGATTGGCAAGAGAATTGGGTCAAAGCTTTGTTTAAAGGCGGAGACCGTAACCTACTCACGAATTACCGCACCATCATGGTGGGCTCTTATATGGAAAAACTTTTTGGGAGCTTGATAGAAAAGGATATTAGCACATTGGCTGAAAATAGTGGAAAGAGGGCTCTCGGTCAAGCAGGTTTTAGAGCATAGATCACTTGATTACAATCCGGATTATGATGGAAGAGACGCGACTCAAAGGGGAAACTATGTACTGCTGTTTTGTGGACTTTAAGAAAGCGTTTGATACGGTACCTCGTCATAGGTTATGGTCCCGCATGGAGACCATTGGGGTTCCCATACACTTGAGGGTTGCGGTGGCAGGCCTATACCATGCGGTTCGATGTAAACTGAAAATGCAAACAAGCTTCTCCAAAGAGTTCTTTAGCACAATAGGGGTCAAACAAGGATGTCCTCTGTCCCCAACATTATTTGGGCTATGCATAGATGAGCTTGAGGACTTTATCTGCCAAACGACGAAAGATAATGGAGATGCACCAAACATAAGTCTCATTACTTTGCTACTCCTCATTTATGCTAATGATGTGGTTCTTTTAGCGCATAGCATGTCTCTCTTGCAAAAACTTTTGGATGCGGTACATACTTTCTGCGAAGCCACAGGACTTTCAGTGAATGTCACGAAAACAAAATGTATGGCGATTTGTACACACAAATCAAAGATCAGCCCGCCCTTATGTATGATGGGCAAGAGATTCAAGCAGTGGACAGCTTTAAATACTTGGGCATCATTATACCCTCGAATCATAGATGGGGGCAATGTGCAAAAACAAGAATTGAAGCAAGACAAGCAAGGTATTACGAGTTTGAAAACATGTGCAAACAAAGCGTCACTAGAAGGTGGGAAATAAAGTCCATGGCTTTCAATGCGTGTGTGGTCCAAACGCTATTGTATGGGGTAGAGGTATGGGGACCAAGTATTCCAGCCAGCACATGGAATGACATTGAGAAAATTCAGAAAAAGTTCTTATGTAGACATATGGGGATAAAAACCACAACACCATACTCAGTGATGCTATTGGAGACTAGACAAAGACCATTGGAAATGCTTGCCTTGCAAAGAATGCATAGATATCTCTTGAAGGTGAAGCTGATGCCTCATAACCGTTTGCCTCACATAGCATGGGAGGTAGGATGTAAGCGCAAAAGAACCACAAAAGCAAGTTTCTCACCTCTAGCCTTGTTGAGGACATAAGGAAATGGTTCTCTAAATGGAATGTGGAAGCACATGAGGACATGCATGTAGAGGCAGGTACCCAGCATGAGCACGAGCTACATTTTGAACTACAATTACTTGAGGCCCTCCACAGCAAATGGAAGAATGCAATGCACAGGTCCAAGTTTGAATACTATTGCAAGCACATAAACACGAGATATTGGGAAGAGTACAAGACCGGGGAAACCCAAATACAGATCAGGACACCCATGTCTTACCGTGCGAGACGGGCCATCACCTTGATGCGGACAAGATCACACATGCTCAAAAGTGAAACGGGAGGATGGCTGAATATTGATGCAAACATAAGGAGATGCACTCAATGCAACTTGAACTCATTGGAAAATGAGGCACATGTAACCCTTGAATGTCCAGCATATGCACACATTCGGGTCGACTTTCCCCAACTTATTCAAGGATGTACTACATTTGAGGAGCTTCTCTCAAGAACACATCCCTCTCCAGTAGCACTATGCATCTGTCTTGCCAAAGTGCTAGAACATCACACCACACTCACAAACAAAATCACCACAGAATCATGACACGTCCCCTCCTTCACATGGGAAGGGGGGAGTCTCATATATGAGATTTTGGGTCCCATGGGTCATTTTGGCCCCCCAAGGACGTAAATACATCATCATCATCATCATCATATCTCTCTCTCTGAACAATTGTTTTGAAGTCCTAAAGTTTGTTCCAATTTGTCTGTGGTCCCATCTCGTTACAATGGAAGAACTTCACACATTCTGTTTTTCTGAAAGTAAACCACTCCATCAAAGAACAAACAGAGTAAGATGGCGCTGCTAGATTATAGAGAGTACCTATAGTTCCTTCTTAATGAACTCTACGACATACTCTCGAGACATCCTCAACAGAACCTCCTGACTCTGCAGAGTTTTCAGTAGTTTCTGAACTACATGTTGCCGCCTCTGTTGCCTCAAGTTGTTCCTCCTACTCCGGCACCAGAAAGCACAAGGGCTTCTACTCGACAACCTACTCAATCCTCTATTCTAATTGGGAAGTTTTTAGGAACATGGTGCAGCCATCTGATTTTTACCCGGTGCAACCGCCTCCACCATTGCCATTCCCACCATCTTCCCCACCACTGCCTAGGTATTATGGTTGGAGCTTGTATGCCTATCCCCTATTATCCACATCCTAGATTTGCACCGCATAAGCCAAAGGTTTTCAAGGATGGTGGATCTACAGTAAAATTTTTCACCTTTTCGGGTGTAAAAGATAGAAAGAAAGACTTACACTTCCTGCATCAGTTTTACAATATATATACCTTGGGGAATTACACTGAAGAATCAAAGATCTCTCGAACCGCCTATTTTCTCAAAGATAATGCTATGCAGCAGTGAAGTTCTATAGCTACCAAGCCACGCACTCCAAGTACTCAGCAAGCTTTCAAAGAATATTTTTTTCCACAATCACATGGCATCTCACTTTGACGTACAGCTTCTGGTAGAATGGAGTAGCTTGAAAATGCTTGCCACAAAAACCATGGAAGACTACAACCAAAGGTTCCTCAATGTCTACCTTCCGGTGTCTTTCTTCAAGCTAATAACCTTGGAGGACCAATGCGAACGTTATACTATTGGACTGCCTTGATACTGATCAATAAAGTCATCCTCCAAGAAAAATTGATCAGATGGATGATGTTTCTTCTGGAGTTTGATTTTAAGATTTCATAAGCCTGGCAAGACTCATTGTGGTGTGGACTATCTATCTCGAAGTACTAAAGACATCTCATAAACGTCATTAAGAGAAGAGCCACTAGATGTTGAATTGTTTCAGACTTTGACTGCTGAAGAGCCAGATCTAGAATGGCAAGAAGTTTATGATTTCTTGTAGTATGGAGGTTTAGCAAATCACTGATCGCAGCCCAATAAGAAAGCACTAATCCTCACTGGGCTGTCAGGTTGGTTTGGACTTGTCTCCCGAGCAGCAGATTACTCCCCTCCTCTCTATCAGGAGGAAGTTGTTACATTGGAGCTCCGCAGGACTTTCTCTGGCAGGCAGAGTTGTAGTGGCCAACCAGTTGTTGTTGGCTACTATGTGGTACATCACTTCGTGTTGGATCTTCTCGAGTTCTTGTATCAGCTAGGTAGAGAGGCTGATCAGGAACTTCCTTTGGTCACGGCATGACACTCAAATAGCCCGGGCCAAAGTGGCATGGCAGGTCCAGCACGCTCTTTAGGTGACTGGTTACACTTTTCGGGCTTGTCAGAGGAGCTCCAGGGCATTTAGCTACAGGGCAGGAGAGGGGTGCAGAGCATGTGTCAGGACATCTCAGAGGCTGTACTAGTTGAGTGGCTCACACCTCTCGAGTCAGCAGCGCCCAGATGAATGGGAACCTTCACTCAATTGGAGGTTCTCATCTTAGTTCGGGCTTGTTCAGAGACTATACCCTCCCTGTTTTTCGAGCTACAGGGTGAGGGACGTTTAAATAGAGTTGCAGTAGAGGCTCCACAGGTGGCAGAGTGTTGTTCTCAGAGGATCCGAGTGGTGGGCATCTATGGGAGGACTTGTGTCATAGATCCCGACCCAGCAGCTCTTGAGACTGGCCACTAGAGACTGTGGGTTTGGGAGAGCTGTCCACTGGCACGAGTACAATGGGATCCTGGAGAGTGGCTTTGGAGGGACCCTTTCTCCTCAGCAGACCATCCAAGTGTCCTTTCTTTCAGTACACTATTCGACTGGGACGTCACATACTGGCAGCGCAGAGAGAGACTCGTCCTGCTCTGCAACACCTCATTGGCAAGAGGAGGGTTTCACAGCTGAGTTCTTGGCAGCTTTTTGGGAGAGGTTGTGGGACTCCAGACAGCCAAGGCGAGTCACTTTGTTCCAGTGGCTGGTTGCACACCGAGCTACAGCAGTTGGGAGTTGGCTTGTACATAGTGGTCTCTCAGTCGCATGCGCAGCTTGTGACCATCTTGTGGAGAGTCAACGTCATTGCCTTTGGGACTATCCTTTGGCACAGCAGGTGTGGCTTCGTGTTCTTCGAAGCTCTTTCCCGGCTCGGCAGTACATATGGGGAGCAGCTGCTTGGTCTACTCTCACGGGCCCGGCACTTCAATTTGAGCTATCCTCCAGCCTGCTACAAAGCTTACTCCACAGGAGTGGTGCAATGAGAGAGAGGAGTGTTGGGAGCTCATTAGCGGCCTGACACTCTCATTCATCTGGCAGGCCCGCTGCTTCTGCATCTTCGAGGCTCATCCCAAACCACCAGCAGAGACTGTTCGGGATCTTTGCGTGAGCTGATCCATACTCTTAGAGGACACTTCGAGAGACTCCAAGGCAGCTCTGACCGCATGCAGGAGCGTAGAGAGGCTTTCCTTCGACTCTGGCGTCCTGGGCCTTTCTTCACCATGTTCCAGGGTGTGCTCAGATGGCACTACCGTCCACCTGTATGGTTCCTCCCTCCTCCCATCTCTTGATTTAGCCTCATTGTACAAACGCTGTTTTTTCATTGGGAGAGTCTCCCCATCATGATTGTTGTAGCCGTCTCTTGCAGAGGTGGTTGTAGCCCTACAGGCAGTTTTAATTAACTAATAGAAGGATCTTTTTCTCGAAAACAAAAAAAAAACTGACTCAAAAGTTGGCGCTGAAAATCAGCCAGTATAAATCACGGAAATCCGTACAGGCTGCCACGTCATCAACCACTCTGCATGAGTGTGTGTGGCCTTGCTTTATTTTAATGACTTTATGTCACTTGGGTCCCATTAGCGTAACCGCGTTCAAGGCTGAAACGTTTCACCCTGAAACATGGTGTTTCACCACGAAACGTTTCAGTCCAAAATTATTGCACAGTGAAACATGAGATTGAAACGTGCGTTTAGCGACTTTGAAATTAAAACTACGGTAACTTGTTATTAGTGAAATGGCTTGTGTTTCACTTGCTAAGCGAAACGTTTCAAGGTCCGAAACATTTCACCTGTCCCGAACTGTCGAAACACGTTTCATGGTGACGCTGGCCCCCATCGAACGCTGGCCCCCATCGAACGAGGTCCCATAAGTTGGTGGGAACTTCTTCCGCTTCTTCTTCTTCTTCTTCTACTGCTCCTGCTTCTTAGGTTTTAGGCCCCTCGGCCGTGATCTACAAGTCAGCTCTGTTCTTCAGTGGCTTGACACATCAGCAATTTGTGACATCCCCCCTCTTGAAAGAAAGTAATCGTCTCGAATTACAGCATATCTGCAAAACAACTCAAGTTAGCTATTTTAAAAAAAATCGAGGGACATTCAAAGGGACAATCAATTTGCTCTTTGTTTTGTTAAGGAGTTGGCTTCTCCTTTCGTCCAGATCAGAACTCTTGACATTCCGACGTAGTAAAATTAGCCATCAGAGGGTTTCCAATCAACGAGCAAAGAAAACCGAGCAAAGCCAAATTTCGAGCAAATATGAGCAACACCCTTGACAAACTAATGCGAGAGCAAGTAAAATAATCATGTCATTCTAGATTTGACCACCCAACACCTCAACGCAAAAGGGTCGCACATCTAAAAATTTCCACAAAGCAGCGAAGGACATGTCAAGGTCCTAACAAAACCCCCAAGTCACAAAAGTACATATAAAGCATAAGTAACCTCAAGGCACATATGTAGCTGGAAACTCAAAGCAACTGAAGACCCTTATGGTCTTTAGGATGTCCTTACCTCTCTCCACGTGTAGGTGGCTATCATCCCCCCCATCCACACATGAACACATTTATATGAATGTATGAAAGGGGATCACATTTTTAGGGAAAAAAAAAGGCCCTCGGGCATTTTAAAGAAGCCAGACAGCTATCTGAATGGGTTCTTGGTGCTTGGAGAAGCCGAACAGCTATCGAAACAGGTTCGCGCCCATTTGGGCAATTGTCCATTAGCTTCTCCAACATGCCTGTGCGATTTTTTTTTCCATACAAATGTGATTTAGTTTAACCAAAAGATGATTTTATTTAAAAAATATACCGCAACATTGCTCGACCCCACCGTAGCACCGCCTTGATTTGTCGTTGGCGGCGGTGGCACTGGCCCGTGCTGGAGCCGGTTCGCGCCGGCGTGCATTGGTTTGGACTAGTTTCATCAACACCATATGTGGTGATTATCTAGCTTCATATAGCCTACTAGAGCCAATTCCACATACCACATACTGGCTACTATAAATTTCTTTAATAGGAATCACGAGAGATTCCTTCAAGGTCTCTTGGTTTGTTTAATAAAAGGACCAAGAATTATGGAAAATGGACCCTTGTCGTGGGCGAAGGAGAGAAAAATTAAACTACCATGGTAATCCCTTGCAATAGCTCCCTTCTGCAACATCATGATAGCAAAAAAAAGACATGCGTAGCATGCACTCTCCAGATGTTCGCCTCCTCTCGTCCTTCTCAACCAACTTGCCCTTCCGCCCCTCCTGCCACCCGTAGCCATCACCACCAACTCCTACCTGCCTCCCCCTACACATCCCCTCACTCATCGAGTGCACTGCTATGAGGTCCTACGCCATCATCTTCCCAACCTTCCCAACCAAAAGATTCTGAGGATTCTTCTTTATTCACCCTTTTTCAAAATGTGTTTCCAATGTCCCTATTGGAGCCCATTTTATTTAAAAAACGAAAGCCTTCATTGTATGTATAGGGTACTCCTAAACCTGCTCAAACCAATTCGCGCCGACGCGGACTAGTTTTGATAGGTTTCACAAGACTTCAAGAGGTCGTCTTTTGCCCTAAGTTCTACCGCTACCATGGCTCTCCCACGTGTGCACATTGCTCGTTCGTGCGAGCTATGCCGGAGAGAGAGAGAGAGAGAGAGAGAGAGAGAGAGAGAGAGAGAGAGTTAGCAGCACTGGCCCCCATCCTCTCGATCTCTGCATGCACCTCGTTGCTGTTTCCATGGCGGCTTAATTCCTGAGTCTGTACTAGCCAGCCACCTAGACACACATACACACAGTTTTTCTTTGTGCCTTTTATTTTCGCTAGCCCTGACCCTCACTTTTTCAAGTTGCGATGAAGCTGCCACGGGAGACGGCCTCATTGGGCGAGCTCAATGAGCTTTGTGCAAAAATCGTATAGCATACAATGGGCTACTTTGACGCAGAGGTGCAAAAGCATTGGCTCTCCATAGCTACTGTTGCTTACACACAGAGCCTGCGGTAGAAGATAGGTCTAATCACCTTCCACTGCAGTTTCATCTATGTAAGGATTCTAGTCGCTAATCCTTAATTAAGTACTTAAACTCATGATTAAGACTTGAGAAACTGAAACTGAACTTAGAACAAGACTTAGAAGACTCTGTGTTTGATTGATTGATGACTTGTTGAAAACTGAGTACAATAGGCTCCTTATATAGGAGACGAAGAGACATAAATGAAAAGACACATCTCTTGGTGAAGAGACATGACTTTGGACGTAAAGACACATCCTTTCGGCGAAGAGCTGCAACCATTGGCCGAAGAGTCGCACCCGTAGAGCGAAGGGGTGTGACCAGTTGTCGAAGGAGTGTGGCTTTTGGCAAAGTGACACGTCCTTTGGGCGAAGGGGTGTGACCATCCAAGCGCAGGGGTCCTGCTTGGCATGGCACTTCGCGTATCTGCAACTAGGAAGAGAAGTAATACTGCAACATTAGTCACAATCGTGACATTCCCTCCCTCTTTAAATAAAACCCTTTTTGAGAATTGCTATCGGGTTCCCGGGTAAAATATTGTTGTCACCTTCTCCGGACATATTGACAGCTCAGAGGGAATATCGTCCACGTAACTCAGTTACGTGATGAACGCGGAGCCTTCGAACCCATCTGGAGAATTGGCCATGGCACATTCACAGGGGTTGAAGTTCCATTGTCGGCTGCTGAAATTTGATTGCCAAGGGGCATGTCCACACGAGCGGGCAGTACCCGAAAAATGGCTAGCAGAGGGGGCGATCAAAGTTGGGTCAGCAAGGGGTGCTGAAGTTAAGCGTTGGCTGGATTCGTGGCTGGCTGAATTCGTGAGCTTTTTTTTTTTAATGTTCAAGTGGGTGCCCAAAGTGGCCTGTAAAAAATATTTGGTCTTCAGTTTTTAAAAGTGCCCAACCTTTGTGTGAAATGGGTAAAAGGTACATGAGCAAAGCCAAAAGACACCAGCGTAAAGAAAATCACCAGCGCTGACTTACCAAGGTTGCCAGCGTAGGCTGTTTTAACTAAGGGCTGCCAGCGTTTTGTGATGATTCGCCACAGGCTGCAGCCAACGCTTGGGGAGGAGGTATCTCGAAGAGGCACGGCAGTCAGTAGGCTATACGCCAAGGGGCACGGCAGCCAGCAGATCATACGCCAAAGGGTGCGAGCAAGTAGAGGCACGCCGGCGGGAAAGGGTGCGAACACGAAGGGGCAGCCAAAGGGTACATCCCTCGAAAGGGCAACAGCAGGGCCACCAGCATCACCATTCATGGGTACGTGCACGCGTGTACACACATCTGTGTTCTGTTTTCTGTTTACAGAGTTGAGAAATAAGGTTTAGGTTACCTCATATGCTCGTATGCACATGCGTACCACCTTTCTTCTGCTTCCATGTAACTCCGGGAAGGGGGGAGGAGAGTAGCGGCAAGGGTGAGAGGCTCACAACCTTCGGGTCCCGGGAAAAAAATTTGTTGTGATACCACTGTAAGGATTCTAGTCGCTAATCCTTAATTAAGTACTTAAACTCATGATTAAGACTTAAGAAACTGAAACTGAACTTAGAACAAGACTTAGAAGACTCTGTGTTTGATTGATTGATGACTTGTTGAAAATTGAGTACAATAGGCTCCTTATATAGGAGACGAAGAGACATAAATGAAAAGACACATCTCTTGGTGAAGAGACATGACTTTAGACGTAAAGACACATCCTTTCAGCGAAGAGCTGCAACCATTGGGCGAAGAGTCGCACCCGTAGAGCGAAGGGGTGTGACCGGTCGTCGAAGGAGTGTGGCTTTTGGCGAAGTGACACGTCCTTTGGGCGAAGGGGTGTGACCATCCAAGCGCAGGGATCCTGCTTGGCATGGCACTTCGCGTATCTGCAACTAGGAAGAGAAGTAATACTGCAACATTAGTCACAATCGTGACAATCTAGCTCCCTCTCTTTGACCCTGATATATTGCTCCTTTTGTGTCCCAACTCCTTTGTTGGTGATTGGCTTGACGATGACGGAAGCTCTCTTCCACAATGCACTAGCATTCCTACCGTGCATAGCTCAAGCCTGAGCTCCTTGTCACCATCTCCAACTTCCCAATGCATTCTTCTTCCACCCTTGTCACTATCATTCTCTTCTTATACACCCTCATCACATACCAATATTCTCTTCTACGCCCAATGAAAAGCATGGGCAACGGCTTCCTAGACATGCTACGATTAGAATTTTGGGGCTCAAGCTTTGGGTAGTGACTGGCATACGCTAGGCGTCATTGTGCTCATCTTAATTTCTTTTGGTCGCTTTATTATCTTAGCTCTAGAAGCAAATCTAGAAATTAGAGAAAACCCCATCTGTCATGATTCCCATGGTGTCCAACGAGATCAATCTGGATCATGTGAGCCAGCCCTCCTCAAAGCAGCCTCATCCATCCCTTTAATAGTGCACGGATTCATGCTGACCACTTGACTAAGAGAAAGCAGAGGTTCGTGTTAGTCAAAATGTTGAAAAGGGGATACCAAAGTAAACCATGCAAGTTGGACTTTAGAGTCTCCTTCCTTCGTTATAGGGGAAAAAAACTTGCATGACAATGTAGACGCACCACAGCCATGTACCTTGGAAGAAGAAAGGTAACAGGACTATTGGGACGGCTTATATACGCCATCCATAGAAAAATCCAGTAGGAAACTAAGAGAGCTCGTACAAGCCACACTCGTTCAAGAAGACAAAAACACAAACACAGAGCACTTTGTGTGTGTGTGTGTGTGTGGACGACAAGTACATTAAAGTTGCAATTTCCAAGCCCAGAAAGAGCTAAAGGAAGGTGGTTACTCATCCAAGCTCCCTCGATGTTGACTGTTGTTGCCAGCCCGCAAGAAAAAACACTTGGCCCACATGTCCCCAAAAAAAAAGAACCTACCCATTAGCCTCAAAAAAAGGTTCACCGTGTCATGTTTCAACCCCTAAAGCCTTTGCACTTCTATAATGTTCTACAATGCATTTTGCTGGTCGATATGCATGTTTTTTCCCCATCCAATGCAAGGCAAGAATTTCAAGAGAAGCCAAGCTTAGGTTGATGAGGAAAGGGAAGACAATAGCTGTCTACGGTGGCACTATTCCATTGAGTTAAAGACTAGAGGCACATTGTTGGGCACACCTAACCATGCGAGGTCCTCTCCCTTTGTCTAGAGAACATGTAAAGCTTGAGCACAAAGAAATAATATGGGAGAGCATGTTTATGCTATTCATCATGAGGTTTCTCAGTTCTACAAGGTTGTTCTGTCTGCCTCTTTATTGCAGAGCAACGCTGGTTCCAAGATCTCACCAATTTTTATCAAAGAGAACCTACAAGACAACAGCCATTACTTTTGAAAATCTCTCTATGCACAAATAACATTATTGAGAGACTTGCTCGTTTTTTCGTCACTCGAAAAAACTCGCTCGCCATCTTGTAAGACTCGGCCATCACACCCAGACCGCAGTGATCTTGAACGGGTGTCTTGATGCACTAAAATTACATACCCAGGCAATCTCCTCCAATTAGAAATATTCAGTGGTTGGCACATCACAATCCAACACAAATGCTCACATATGCATGTTACAAGACACAACGAACAGCATCGTTGAGCACTCCCCCAAGACGAATGGTCTGAGGTATGAAGCTACTCAATGACTACCTCGTCACTCCCCTCGCAAATAACCTAAGAAGATCCGCGCCATGAGCTCAGAAGACTGTACAACCAAACGCTCCTCAGACTGCAGTCTACGTCGCTTAGAGGTTCAAGAATACAACCAAACGCTCCCCAAACATCGGTTTGCGTCGTTGGGAGGTTTTCTAGCATACAACGGAATGATCCCTAGACATCGGCTTGCGTCGTTCCGAGGTTTTCAAACATACAACGAAACGCTCCCCAAACATCGGCTTGCGTCGTTCAGAGGTTCAAACAATACCAAAACAATATTTCTCACTTCTCCACCCGAGAATAAAATCACCAATCAATGAAACCAATATTAAAACCAGAGTCGTTCAAATCGGCGCCAAGACAAGTTTAAAACAGATACCATCCATTTTAAACAGATTCCAAACAGGATCACCAAACAAGTTTCAAACAGAACTCAAACTTAAAACGGAATCTCCACATCAGTCCAGCTCGAAAAGTCGATTCGCTTTTCATCCTGAAACCTACACCAAAAATTAGGGTTAGGTTCCTTCCATAAGGTCGTAGCCGACCACAGCATGGTCCATCAACTCTTGGACAGACAGTGTTCCTCTGGCGGCGATGGTAGTCCCAAGACAGCAATCACACCGGACCTCCAAGGTTATCAGCTTGAGAAGAAACACCTAATGAGAGATGTCCAAAAATTTCAAGACGTAATCTGCTAGGGTTTTCATAGCAAGCATTTCAGGACACCCCTCTCTGCCAGAAGTTGCACTCCGAAGAGAGATGTGAGAAACCATAGAACTTCGGGCAAAAAAAATTTTGAAAGCTTGCCAAGTCCTTGGAGCATGCGGCTTGGTAGCTGTAGACTTCTTCCACTGCATGACATTCCATCTTAAAAAAACAGCATCTCAAAACAACCCTTGGATCCTTCTCTTGCAAGTGATCTTTTTGGCTTATGTCCTGTAAGACATGAGCGGTGAAGACGGGAGTGCGCCTGATGCGCGATGAAGTAAGGGTGGGAGTGGCTAATAAGTCCGGGGTCGGGACCCAAAGATACTTCAAATAAGATTTCAATAGACTTTGGAAGCGCCAATTTGCTCTGTTTGCTCTTTTGTAGGACCGGTATGCTTTCAGAAAAGCACACGCCTGATGCTCTGATACCACTATCACAAGACAGGCACCACGTGCCAATAGAAAAGAACACACTGAACAAACTTTTAGCACTTCGACAACAACTAAAACTGAAAGAGAGAGAGCACATGCAACACGGAGTGGCGGAATTCCACCCCAGAGAGTATTGGTCCCAAACCTTGGCGCCCCTTTCGGTATTTCTTTATATTACTTGAACTCCGTACAATGCCGGTACTCGCAATCTGCACCTTCACCCAGAAGAGTGCCAGAGACTAAGCCCTCTGCACTTATTTAAAGGCCCTTGGCCTTCAGAAGCAAATTACATGAAAAGTTTTAAACTCAAAAGCAACTCGCTCAAAAGCTTGCGTTGAAAATCAGCCAGTGTAAATCACGGAAATCCGTACAGGCTACCACGTCATCATTGTAAACGTGAAACGCGAAAATCCGTACAGTTTGCCACGTCTGCAGTCTAGTGCAGATTGCGGAAATCCGTACAGCTACCACGTCATCAATCTCTCCACGTGTGTGTGTGGCCTTGCTTTATTTTAATGCCTTTATGTCACTTGGGCCCCATCGGACGGGATCCCATAAGTTGGTGGGAACTTCTTCCGCTTCTTCTTCTTCTACTGCTTCTACTTCTTAGGGTTTAGGCCCCTCGACCGTGATCTGCAAGTCGGCTCCTTTCTTCAGTGGCTTGACACGTCATCAATTTGTGACAAAACCAAGCCGTGCCGCAAGAACCAGCAGACACCTAGAGTTTTCTCAGCATGACCAACCTCTCCATAAGCGTTTTTCAGCCCAGCATGATCAGCATTTTCAGCCAGGACAGCCAACGATTCAGCCTATGATCGCCACCAGATTTCAGCCCTAGCCTCGTCATGGTTGCAGAACCAAGCCATTGACATTGCTAGCAATTTTAGCATTCAGCCATAGCCTCGTCGTCATCGTCGTCAACATAGAACCCATCAGTACACCGTCGTCGTCGTCGTCGTCGTCGTCATCGCCGACATAGAAACCCTCAGTACCCAGTCGTCGTCGAAATAGAACCCCTCAATACCCCGTCGTCGTCGACATAAAACCCCTCACTACCTCGTCGTCGTCGTCGTCAACATAGATCCATCAATACCTCGTCGTCGTCGTCGTCGTCGTCGACATAAACCCATCAGTACCTCGTCATCGTCGTCGACACAAAACCCATCAATAGCCTCAATATCCGCAATACCCCAATACCCGCAATACCCTTCAGTATCTCAGTAGTACCCAACATCAATATCCACGAGCATCAACATCTCAGCATTTAGCATCATTGTATCAGCATTGTGCAAGAATAAAGAAAGTACTTGCTCTAGCAACAGAGCAAGGGGGCCCTTGAGGATTTGGGGCCCGACATCCGGTGTCGCCTCTTTTATCTCTCTCTCTCTCTCTCTCTCTCTCTCTCTCTCTCTCTCTCTCTCTCTCTCTCTCTCTCGTGTCTCTCTCTTTCATTTAGTTCAGTTCAATTCTTTCAAGTGAAGTAAAGTGTCACTTGTGTTTGTGCGGAGTACTAGATCCGAGCTATATCCTTAAACACCTCCGCTACACCTATCAGAGCTCTGTGTACATTGCACCTGGCATTGGTATTAGAGCTCTGTGTGTGCTTCGGCTTCACAAACTCAAGGGAAGAACCACCTAGACCCAAGTAGAACCAAGAACCCAAAGAACCTCTCTCAAAAAAAAATTCCCTTAAAGAAGCTTCACGTCCCTACCCGGTCTTATTAGCCTCTCAACACCCTCGGTATCAAGCATCCAATACCCCTCTTCATTGCCATGTCTTTGAAGGAAGATCGACATCGAATACACTAAAACCAGATCTACCAAGATCTACTTGCCTCCTATGCGGATATGGAAGGAGTTGGAGACAAGATCCCTAACCCTTTTCTGCATTCGCATTCGCATGTAGTGTGCATCCACTTTCATCGACAAGCAACCCTTGGAAATATCTCCGAGCACCCTTACCTTTCAGCTTCACCCGCAATTTTTTCACAACAGGACTATTCGAGTGGTAGTACTTGCTCGCAGGGCAGAGTTAGCACCAAGGCTGGTATTCTGCGACAATAGTAAGCCTGCCTAGTAACTCGTGTGGTCGGTGTTCACATCCCAGCTGATCTACATCCGCAATATCCAGCCATTTGGAGAAGGTCTATGCGTCCACAAGCATCAAAAGCATTCAGCATCAGAAGTACAGAAGGTATCCACAGATAAGTTCAACAGTTGTGTCTCACCTTTAACAAGGGGGATGTCACATGCGCACTGCACTTGCGTTACATGGACATGCTTCTGCTACAGTCTAGCATGAGTTTCAGCTTAGGTGTCACGTGCACGTCAAACCCTATGTGCATGTGAACAACTACTTTAGGTCTAGGGTTCAGCTCAGCTTAGGAAGTGTTCTGGCACCTTTGTGAGCATGTGCACAGGCTGTGCATGTCCAGGCACTTAAGAATAGTTGCATATCCTCTGGTTGCACACAGCATGATCATCAGCATTACAGTCAGTACCCATCATGAGCATTTTACAGAGCATAAAACCCATTTTCCCTATTTTATCCATTTTTCGCTTATTATTAATAAGTGACTTTGTTGGGAAACTGGGTGGGGCAAATTTGCTAAGCTCTATAAAAGAAACCTAGCGCTAGCACCTTCTGGTAGAAGAGGCAGCAGAAGTCCTACAACTTGCAATGCACCTTCTCAGCAAGATCGATAGAACTCCCAAGCGTTTTCAATCATGAAGACCTCTGGCGTTTTCACCAGCAATTTCAACCCAGCGTTTTCTACAGCAGATCGGACCTAGAGGTTTTACTACAGTACTCCTAGCGTTCTCCAGTTTGCAGAGTGCTTAGCATTTTGCAGTTCCTGGCGACAGGTTAGCCCAAGCACTCTAGTGTTTTCTGTTTTCAGCACTTAGACTCCGCAAGTGCAGCCCCAAACCTCGCAGGTCTCACCTCCCTGCAGCAGATCCTCGCGGCACGGTTAGATCAGCAAGCGTTTTCAGTTTCAGCCTGCTGTTCGCAGATTTCAGCATCTGCATTTTCAATGCATCGTCGTCGCGTCGCCATCGCCGTCTTCGCAGACATAATGTCAAAATTTAGCAGATAGCGACTTGCAGATTTCAACCCCTGGTGTTTTCAGATTTTAGCCCATCTCGTCGTCGTCGTCATTGTCGTCGACATCGTTGGCAAGTCCATTGCATCTAGACCATTGTACCAGATTTGTGCAATCAATAGCATAAACCTCTCTCGCCATAGAGAGGGGGACCCTTGAAGGAGGGTTTGACAACCGTCTGGTGTCGTATTGTTTTCTCTCTCTCTCTCAGTCTTAGTACCTTCATTCACAGTGTCATTTACTTTTTTTGTAATCATTGCACTCTCTCACTAAAGGAACGGAAGGCTCTCCCTTCTGTAAGTAAAAGGAATCCTTGAGCACAGTTCGAAGCACTCATCTTGAGCAAAGTTCAACATTCACTTCCGCTGCACCTTACATTGGTATCAGAGCTTTGGCAGTGTTCTATATCACTTAAGGAAAGAACCACAATAAATTTTTTGCTTGTTAACCCAAGTTCACTTGGACGTGTCGATTCCTGATTGTGTTTTTGAAGAGTGACAGCAGATTTTAGGAAACCTTAATCTTTGTTTTTGTAATCTTAAAACAAAGCTCCATGCAAATTTGAACAAGAAATCTTGCCTGTGAGATATGGCATTTATTGGCAATAAGGTTTGCAGTGTCTAGTGCTCGTTCAAGATCGGAAGAGTAAATAGCTGCAATCGCAGCTTGCTTAGTTGCCAAGCGTTCTGCAACCTGAAAAGAACCTTCACACTCAATGGTGTACCAGGAAGATTAAAGTATAAAGCTACAAGGAATCCAAGATACTCACTGCACGAGCTTGATCTTTTCCAACATCACTCAAGCTCGATGCTGCTTGCCCCTGCAAGAGAAACAGAGACGTAAACAAAAATCAACAAACGATGTCAAGGCGCATGTGTGTAGATGAAGGGGTGGAGGTATGCAGCATGCTCTCTCTCTCTCTCTCTCTCTCTCTCTCTCTCTCTCTCCCCACACACACACACACACAAAAACAGAGAGAGAGAGAGAGGCTGTGGCGGGCGCGGGGGGTTTGTTCACCTGCAGAATTCCGCCAACATTCCAAGTGGTCTCGCCATGGCGCACGACGATCAGCTCCGTGGCAATGTTATGAGACATGCTCGACGTAGAAACGATAAGAGTCTTCCTGAGCTTTGATAGCGAGTCACAAATCTACGTGGCCTATGTTCCCGGAAATTAAAAGGGCCGGGATGTAAAAGGTCCGATTTAGACTCGATCAGCGTGCAATCACCTGCTCAAAGCTTACCTCCTCTCTCTCTCTCTCTCTCTCTCTCATACACACACACACGGAAAAGCCGCCTACATATGGCGATCACTCGAAGCGGCCCAAGATCAGCAGCTTGCATTTTGCAGGTGAAGCAGTTCAACAAATTACGGTAAAGAGCATGTGGAGCCAAGATCGTACAGTACAACTATTAGACACACCAGCATTTAGACAAAAGAGATTTGAGCTAATTAACGCAGCACCTTGGAGTGTAAGGGTGGATAGAGCTATGTGAAGCCCTTGTTAGAGAAGAGAGGATTGACATCTTCTGGAGATCGAGTTAGGGACGGTATCCTCTCTGTCAAGGGTTTTCAACACAGTACATGAGACAAGGGGATGCACGGTTCTTGAAGGCTGAAAGATTAAGATAGGAAACCATGAGCGTGGCCATGTTTTAGGTCTTCAACTAGACGATGGAAATGTCTCATTCATGTGTGTCTATATGTCCCAAACAATGCTCTGAAAGGACTGAGTTTTGGAAAATGCTTGCAAGGCCAAGGAAACCACTCTCTGTGCAGGTGGCTGGAATGAAGCTAATCTAGAAACTGTGATTGTAGGTGGCTCTGAGATTGCATAAGCAAACAAGCAGGATGCAGTGGACATGGCACATTTTGACGGTTGTTGTCAAGAGTTAAAATGAATTTGATGCCATATGTAGACCGGAACTATGCCATGCATACACCAGACAGATTGTAAATATCGGTACTTGGTTGGTGGGATGGATCTGTAGGGGTTTTGCATATCTGAGTGAGAAATGTGTTAAAAAGTGGCAAATGACACAATGTGGATCCCTTTGCCGTGGATGAGCGAAGGTCTCGAAAAAGGACGGACGGTGAGAAAAATGCACGAAAAAAGCAGGATAGAAGAGCATTTAGGATAATCGATGTAGCATCCTTGGGAAGGAGGGACTGATGGACCATGTTTGGGCTAACAACAAACTAAAAAGAAATGTAGGTTATGAATAGCAAAGGCCATTGAAACTAGAAGTAGAGATAAAGGAAATTGAGCCTTGGTCAAAAACAGATCCTTCCAAGGAGAAAGAGAATCCTTATCAAATTTTTTTCCCCTTTTTTCCTCTCCACGTCCAAGTTGCCACTAACTTCCAGCTCCTCCCACCGCGCTGGCCAACCTCCCCAGCCACCACCCCAACCTACTCCTATAGCTCCCTTCTCCTCTCATGGGCGAGCTTGAGCACACAACAACCTGCAACAGCTACCAACCGACATCTAATTGCCCCTCTACGTACATCTAATTGTATTGGTGTATGTCCGGCAGCCCTACCCTCCCTCCTCGTCTCCCCCTTAACATGCAAATGCAAACCCCAAGAGTTTAAAAAACCAAAAAATTTGTTGCCACATATGAGCCCCTCTCCTCGTCGGATAGATCTTTAAGGTCTCTTGGGATAGTTTCCTAAGACACTAAAATACTCTTCTTCTCAAGTGTGCGCGCACTAATAAAAAGAAGGAAATGGTATAACCTTTCTATCACCCAAGTGTGGTAGATTGGTTATGCCATTTTCTCTTGAATAACAAGTCTTGAGTTCTACTCTCCTCATTGCATAGATCTCCTACATCTTTGTTCTTCGGGAACACTTCTGGCATATCTTCCTTTATGGCTAGACCCTTGTTCTTTAGCTCCTCTTTAGCCTTTTGCAGATGTGCCTTCAAGTCATCTATTTCCTATTGCATGGCCTCCTCTCTATGCATATGCAGGAGTGGTAGATCCTTCCTTTGCCTTTATTCTAGCTCCTTGTTCTTCAACTCTAGTGTTGCATATGTGGCAGCTCCGCTAGAGAAATCAATTAGTGTTGTGTTTTCTCATACTTGCTTGAGGATCCTTTGCAAGTCGGACTTTACTTTAGTGAGCTTAAACTTCTTGTTGGGTAGATGGCCTTTGGCATATGCACCAACATATGGTGTGCACCTTCCCTAGTTTTAGTCACTAGCCTATGTGGAAGCTTGTTATATGACTCTTGTGTTATGTGTGTCATAATAATCAATATGTAATTCTCCTGAATGATTTTCTCATGTTAAACTGATCATTTAATATGGGGAAGTGCCAGGGGAGAAAAAGCTAGAATATTGGTTAAGCTAGCAGACCGGCCACAGTAGGGATCCAAAGGAGGGAAAATAGGGATCCAAAGGGGGGGCCATCTGCAAAAGAGCCATGTGCAACAATGGGCTAAAAAGACCCTAAGGTTCAACCCATTAAGACTTCCAAAATTCAAAGGTTGTGTCCAAAGGTCAACCCTAGGGGAAATTGGATGCTTTGTGTGTGACCAAAAAGTCTTTTCAAATCCCTACATAGGAGGGGGCGAGCCTTGGGAGTAGGGGATGAAGAGAAAGTCACACACACACACACACACACACACACACACACACACACACACAGGCTCCCTTTACACAAAGGGAATTAGGGACACATGTCAGCTCCCTAGCCCAAATGCCCACAAGGTGTGCCCAATTCCTATTGGATGGCCTTGGAGGTGGACCAATGAGAATTAGGCTAGAGTAAATCTGGTTTAATTAATTTAAAAACACTTAATAAAAGAACCAATGAGAATTAAGTCTCCTAGAAGACTATTGGACAGTCTCCCAAGGGGTTCAATGAGCATTCAGGAGCCCAATGGCTTGCCTGATTCCTATTGGTCAAGAGGCAAAGGGGTCCAATGAGAGTTTAGTTTAATTATTAAATTACCTAAAGCTCTCACAAAAGGGGAAAGGGGGACACATGTCAAAAGGCTATCACTTATGCTGCTTAATAATCATTGGCTTGACTTGGGGAGGGCCAATAGGGAGATAGCAAGAGCAAATAGCAAGAGGGCTCGCCCAAGAGAGAGAGGGGGCTGATTTTTGCAAGGCATTATCACACACACACACACACAGTCTATGTGTGAAGTAAAGAAGACTATCTCTTCCCAAGCTTTAATGGAGAGCTCATCACCTACTCCAAGCTTGTGAGATAGAAGCCTACATTGACACACTCTTGGCATGTGGATGCAAATCCAACCAAGAGCCAAGCTTCAATGCATGCTCATCTCCTCTACCAAGCTAATTACTAAGCTAAGCTATGCTAATATGAGTGATTATGTGAGGAGATGTACATCTTTCTCGTAAGATACTCCTTCTTCCTCTCAATCTACTCTCATACCCTGCTAGCTCTCACCATCTTCGAAGGTGTGTGAGGTCTTGGGTCTGAGAACGGGGATAATTAAAGTTGTGTTTGTTGCTAAGTGTTTTGCTTAGTGCATGAAGCTTTCATCTTCATTGCACTAGCTAGTCTTGAAGGAACACAAAGAATTGTATTGTACAATGTCTCTCTTGATGGGAGAAACCATAATACAAAGCCTTTTGGAAGGGGGACCGGCTCCATGCAAATCCGGTCCTCAACTATTGTCAATAGCTTAATTTGTCTCTCTTTTGAAAGTATTGTTGATTCTATCTAACTAGGTGTTATGCTTTTTGTTGCTCTCTCCACCCAAGCACTCTTGTAATTCTCATTAGGAATCTATTCTAATGAAATGCCCATTATGTTCATGCTAATTTCTGCTACACATAAGGTTTTAGACCATTAAATGTTACATTGGTATCAGAGCACAAGGTTTCTCTTTTCTTGCTCAAGAAGGGAGGTCCTCAAGCTAGCTATAAATGGTTGGTATTATTAATTGCCTGTGAGTAAGTAGAATAGGGATTTTCCAGCCTTGCAGTGTGCCTACCTTCGTGCAGTTAACGGGGCATCACCGTCGAGAGCTATGGTCTTAATAGTGGAGTCCTGCGGGGCTTGCCTACGGCTTAACCACTATTGAGCTATTAAAAGCTTGACAGGAGTCGGTGTTGTTTTGGTGTCGAAAGACCCTCTCTTCTATTCCTTGCAATTAATGGTATTCGAGCCGCTTGAGTGCTTTTTCTAAAGGGGTAAAGAGGAGTAGCAACTAGGGATTGAAGTGCCAAAGTACACCTAAAAGTTGTTAGAATGGCTGACAATAGTAAAGAGAGTGAAATTAATGTTGATAACTTTGATTTTGCTCATGAGCAAGCTACTAATGATGCTTCAATGCTTGTTAACTATCTTGTTTCTAGGCTTCAACAAGCCATGGGCAATCCATCTCTCCAAAGTGAAGTGCAACGGCAGCTCCTTGCTCACGGGATTCTCCAAGTTCATCACCATGACGAGAGAACACCTAGGAAGCCTCCTTGTGAGACTACCAAAAGAGGTCTCTCTCCGATTCGGGAAGAAGAAAAGAATTTGTACGAAGGGCTCAAGAATTTACTTCTTGATGATGCATCTCCTTCCCAAAGGAGAACTTAAGAGCCTCCACCGAAGGAACGAGAAAGAAGTGAGTCTCCCGCCACCTCGACGGAGATGGCTCCACGAAGACGGCGGGCTAAACGCTCTCCATCACCACCAAAGCGGAGAAGACCATCACACTCTTCTCCACGCCATAATTCAAAGAGGGATGATAAAAAGCAAGAGAAGAAAAAGGCGAGAAAGAGGACACCCTCTTCTCCATCTTCTTCATCCTCTTCCTCTTATGAAAGTGATGGTGAAGACAACAAAGATCAAGACAAGAAAAAGGCGAGAAAGAGATCACCCTCTTCTCCACCTTCTTCAAATTCTTCACCTTTTGAAGAAAGTGATGGTGCAACCTTTGAACTATCAAAAAGAAGTGGCCATAGGAAATCCTATGCCGCATGGAAGAGGTCGTCCAAGTTGAAGAAATTCAAAGAGGGAGGGAAGAGCATCTCTTTCCTTACCTATGATGGTACCTTTGGTGCTACGGACAAAGTCTTGGCCTTTATCCAGCAATTCGATGCGGCGTTTGGAGATGAGGGCTTCACAGAGTCCTCTAAGCTACACCATGTAGCTATGCAATTTCAAAAGTCCGCCAGGCAATGGTGGTCTAGCCTACGAGCCAACGGTGAAGCTCCACGAACATGGAAAGCTTTAAGAGCTTCCATTATGAAGCAGTTTTTGGCCACCGATGCCAAAGACAAAGTACTCACCGAATGGCGAAGCCTAAAGCTCTCTCCCTATGAATCCATCCACAAATATGTAGACAAGTTTTGGGACCTACAACTCAAAGCCACTGTCTTCAAAAAGCTGGATTTTGGAGAGAAAAAGCAACAATTTTGTGCAGGCTTAACCGAAGAAATGGCGGAGTATGTCAACTCCCAAAGGCCACGTACCATATCGGCGGTAATACACCATACTATGGTGGCCTCTCGAATCAATTTCCAAATGGGGGCTAAAAGAAATAATAAGCCCACGGAAAACAAGGGTTCCAACGAGCCTAAGGGGAAGGACAATGTCCAAAAGTCTCCTAAGGGCAACTCCAACAAAGCTAAAGAGAAGGGAGTTTACAAAGGTAAGAACAAACTCTCTCCTGAAGAGCTTGAGCGTTATCGCAAGGATAACCGGTGTTTCAAGTGCGGCGAACAAGGGCATGCGTGCCGCGCTTGTCCCCAAAAGAACAACCGCCAAGATCCTCCTAGAGCTTCCTTGGTTGAAATCCAAGAGGAGGAGACTCACCAAACTCATCACAAAGGATCTCCTCTATGCCATGCTTGGGAAAAGGTAAGAGAATATGATGTTTTTATTCTCTTTGACCCCGGTTCTACTCACGATTTTATATCTATAGAGTTGGCCACCAAGCTAGGCATACAATCCTACGAGATGGGAGATGTCCTACCCGCAGACAGTGCCTTCAAGGGGCAAGAAGCTTCAGTCACTCCCTTAATCGGGAAATTGAGGCTTCATGTCCAAGGCTATGTGGACAAAGAGGACTTCTTTATCTCTCCTCTCAAGCATGAGGATGTAATCCTAGGGGCACCATGGTTTGACTGCCTGGCTGCCGATGTTAAATTTCCTGAAAGGAGAATCTCCTTTAAGTTCAGGGAAAAAGACATGTATATAGATGCTAAGGAAATGGGTAACACTATCCCCATTGTACATACACCAGCTTTCGACAAGTCAATAAAGAGCTCTATTTCCGTGTACATGATTTTTGTTAAAGATTCTCAAGATGAACCTAATGCTTTAGCAAAAGAAAATAAAACCAACCAAAAGGAATTAGAGTTATCCAATTTTCTCAAGGGGTTTCAAGATGTTTTTATTGATGACATCCCTTGTGAGCTACCTCCTAAACGAGGTAATGATGACCATGCAATTGAACTTCTTCCAGGAAGTTCACCGCCTAATAAACCTCCTTATAGAGTTTCTCAAGCTCAACAAGAGGATATTATGCGGCAAGTGCATGAGTTAATTAAGAAGGGCATGGTTAGGCCTAGCTCATCTCCATTTTGCTCACCTGTGCTATTAGTGCAAAAGAAAGACGGCACATATCCCCGGGGGATTCACTCTATATACAGAACGGGACGCCACCTGCGAGCGGATAACTTTGATAAAACCCCTATACACTCATATTAGGGTATATGACCCCCCTTTTTACACTTATACGATAATTAATGCTAAAAACTATCATACCCCTATCTTACATATAAAATTTAGGTCTCACATGATTTAACTGAGTAAAACTATTCAAAGAGCATGTAGCATAGTGACTGGCAACGTATCAAGAAGCCACTTCTGTTGATCCAATTTTGACCCCTCTAAATTACTCAAAAAACATGGTTATAAATTTGTGTTAGGTTCTCCGTGTAAACTTGCATCTATAAAAAATCTTATAGCTTTTATCCCTCAACAAATGAACTATACTCACAGAACAAGCAATTGATACAAAGCAATGTTAGTTCTTACATGTATCTTTGTAGCTATTGACTCACAAGTTTGAGAGCAGACTCTTTTGGGAAGCCATGATTTTGAAACACAAAAACTTCCTCTCATTTTCCCCTTTTCTCACCTCTCCCCTCCCCCCCTCCCCATGACCCTATAAACATGATACCCCCTCCCTTATTTTTAAGCTTGGGAGATAAATTATTGGGGGCCTGCCCCTAACTTATACGCTTATGTAACTTGTAAAAAAACCCCCCTCCCCTGCACTTACGTGGTGCGGTAAGTTTTCCATGGTGAATCCCCCAGGCACATATCATATGTGTGTCGACTATAGAGTACTAAATAGGATCACTATCAAGAATAGGTTTCCCATTCCACGGGTAGAAGACCTATTTGATAAGCTATAAGGATCGACCTACTTCAGTAGGATTGACCTAAAAAGTGGCTATCATCAAATAAGGATAGTTGATCAAGACATTGTAAAGACCGCATTTCGCACCACATTTGATCTTTACGAATACATTGTCATGCCTTTTGGCTTGACCAATGCACTAGCCACATTCAACCGCTTGATGGAGAAGCTGTTCAGACCTCATCGAACCTTCACTGGAGTGTTCTTTGATGATATTATCATCTACTCTAATTCATTAGACGAACACAAGCAACACCTCCAGTAATATTTCAAGTTTTAAGAGAGAATAAACTTTATGTTAATCGAAAGAAAAGTGAAATTTTCTTGCAAGAGATTCAGTATTTAGGTCATATTATCTCTCAAGATGGCATCCAAATGGATCCATCAAAGTTAGAGGTAATAAAAGGATGGCCTAAACCAAGGAATCTTCATGAACTAAGAAGCTTTATAGGTATGTGTGCATACTATAGACGCTTCATAGAAAATTTCTCACAAATTGCGGGACCATTACATGACCTAACAAAGAAAAACGTTAGGTATACATGGTCTGCTAAGGAGAACAATGCTTTCAAAAAGCTTATCTCTCAACCTATGCTTACACTACCGGATCTCTCAAAACCATTTGAGGTCCAATGTGATGCTTGTGGTGATTGCCTTGGAGCTGTTTTGCTCCAAGAAGGGCACGCCATAGGCTATGAGAGTCAAAGGCTCGACCCTGTTGAGCAAGCTCTAGGCATATACGAAAAAGAACTCCTTACAGTTCTACATGCCTTAGACTCATGGAAGCACTATTTATTGGGGACTCCTTTCATTCTGTGAACAGATCACCAAAGTCTTAAGTACTTCATGACGCAGACCAAGATCTCCGACAAACAAATGAGGTGGGAAAATTTCCTTTCGCAATTTCATTTTCATATTGCTCACATTGCTGGCAAGCATAATCAAGTAGCTGATGCACTCTCAAGACGGCCGAGAGTGAATGCGGTTTCCATAGCAACTCACAATGATCTATCTTCAATGATAGATGAGTACGCTATTGATCCCTATTTTAGAGATGTGATTTCCGCCCTTGCATTGGGGAAGAAAGAAGAACCGTGTACTTTACAAGATGGTTATCTTCTCTATGGCAATAGACTATGTGTTACTAACTCACTACGTGAGAAAGTAATGTATGAATCTCATGCTCCACCGTATGCGGGGCATAGAGGGATTCAGTCTACCTTAAAGAAAATTGAAACATATTTCTATTGGCCTACCATGAAAGTGAACATACAAGAGTATGTTTCTAAATGTGTGGTATGTAAAAAGACAAAATTTGATAGAGGGAAGCAACTTGGATTGCTTCAACCCTTGCCAATCCCTAATTCACCATGGGAGAGCATATCCATGGATTTTATCTTTGGATTGCCTAAGTCTATCCATGGGAATACGGGAATATGGACGATAGTAGACAGGTTCAGTAAACAAGCTCATTTTATACCTGTCAAAAAGACTATCAAAGCCCATCAAATGGCAACCCTCTTCATTTCACAAATTTTCAAGTACCATGGCTTGCCAATGTCCATAGTGTCGGATAGAGATCCTAGAATGACCAGTAATTTCTGGAAGGGTCTCTTTGAGAATTTAGGGACAAGGCTAAACTTCTCTTCGGCCTATCATCCACAAACGGATGGCCCAAGTGAAATAGCTAACCTAACCATTCTCGATCTACTAAAAGCCTATGTAACGGAAGTAGATCAAAGATCCCAATGGGAGAAGTACTTACCCTTAGTGGAGTATGCTTACAATAACACTGTACATACTTCTACGGGAAAAGCACCTTTCGAGGTAATTGAGGGGAGATCAAAAAGTCCCTTGCTACTTAAGGTACATGGGAAGATCTTCGCTGCAGATTAGTATAGCCGAGACCTACAAGAATCTTTTCAAAAGATTAAGGATGCTATCTCTATCTCACAGCAAAGGCAAAAGGCTGTTGTTGACAAGCACAGAAGAGCCCAAGCCTTTAAAGAAAACGATTGGGTCTTGTTAAAGCTTCCCAAGGCTCGATTAAGGCACACGAAGGGCAAGAATCCTACGGGCCACCAAAAGTACTATGCTAAACTAGCAAAAAGGTACTATGCTCCCTTCCAGATTCTTAGGCCAATCAATGAGATGGCCTATCAACTCAAGTTGCCCAATCATTGGCTCATACACAATGCTTCCCATGTGACCTTTTAAAGCCTTACAAAGGAGAGCCACCTCAAGAACCAACTATTGAAGACCCACCGGAGATCGAGGATCAAGAGGAGGTGCTGCAGCCCGAGTCCATTCTCCGACATGAAGACAAGGTACTAAGAGGCAGTAAGACTATCCGACGATATCTTATTAAGTTTAAGAATTATCCTTTTGAAGATGCTAGATGGATGCAAAGCATACAATTAAAGGATAACCTAAACCTTGTCAATGCTTACAATGATTCCCAAGAGTAAGCAAATGTACAAAATGTAAAAAATGAACAAAGTTTTTGTCTTATAAGACTCTCTTTTTCTTTATTGTGCACAAAAATGAAGTAGTATGCATGCTTAGATCAAGTTTGCGGAGACGGCGTCTCCCAAACACCAAGTAGAGCTTGTCACTCTACTATGGAATACTGATAGGACTAATGTGCAAACATGCTTGCGACAGCCTCAGGCTCTCAAGCGCCAAATGGACTAGTCATCCATTGTGGAATGATGTCGTAGGGTAACATAGGGATCCTCTACCCGCTAAGAAAAGGACTCATGAATATGCTTTATCTTCTCTACACCATAGTCGAGGACGACTATGATTTCAAGAGAGAGGTAATGTCATAATAATCAATATCTAATTATCCTAAATGATTTTCTCATGTTAAACTGATCATTTAATATGGGGAAGTGCCAGGGGAGAAAAAGCTAGAATATTGGTTAAGCTAGCAGACCGGCCACAGTAGGGATCCAAAGGAGGGAAAATAGGGATCCAAAGGGGGGTCCATCTGCAAAATATCCATGTGCAACAATGGGCTAAAAAGACCCTAAGGTTCAACCCATTAAGACTTCCAAAATTCAAAGGTTGTGTCCAAAGGTCAACCCTAGGGGAAATTGGATGCTTTGTGTGTGACCAAAAAGTCTTTTCAAATCCCTACATAGGAGGGGGCGAGCCTTGGGAGTAGGGGATGAGAGAGAAATTCACACACACACACACACACACACACACACACACACACACACACACACACACACACACACACACACACACACAGAGGCTCCCTTTACACAAAGGGAATTAGGGACACATGTCAACTCCCTAGCTCAGATGCCCACAAGGTGTGCCCAATTCCTATTGGATGGCCTTGGAGGTGGACCAATGAGAATTAGGCTAGAGTAAATCTAGTTTAATTAATTTAAAAACACTTAATAAAAGAACCAATGAGAATTAAGTCTCCTAGAAGACTATTGGACAGTCTCCCAAGGGGTTCAATGAGCATTCAGGAGCCCAATGGCTTGCCTGATTCCTATTGGCCAGGAGGCAAAAGGGTCCAATGAGAGTTTAGTTTAATTATTAAATTACCTAAAGCTCTCACAATAGGGGAAAGGGGGACACATGTCAAAAGGCTATCACTTATGTTGCTTAATAATCATTGGCTTGACTTGGGGAGGGCCAATGGGGAGATAGCAAGAGCAAATAGCAAGAGGGCTCGCCCAAGAGAGAGAGGGGGCTGATTTTTGCAAGGAATTATCACACACACACACACAGTCTATGTGTGAAGTAAAGAAGACTATCTCTTCCCAAGCTTTAATGGAGAGCTCATCACCTACTCCAAGCTTGTGAGATAGAAGCCTACATTGACACACTCTTGGCATGTGGATGCAAATCCAACCAAAAGCCAAGCTTCAATGCATGCTCATCTCCTCTACCAAAATAATTACTAAGCTAAGCTATGCTAATATGAGTGATTATGTGAGGAGATGTACATCTTTCTCGTAAGATACTCCTTCTTCCTCTCAATCTACTCTCATACCCTGCTAGCTCTCACCATCTTCGAAGGTGTGTGAGGTCTTGGGTCTGAGAACGGGGATAATTAAAGTTGTGTTTGTTGCTAAGTGTTTTGCTTAGTGCATGAAGCTTTCATCTTCATTGCACTAGCTAGTCTTGAAGGAACACAAAGAATTGTATTGTACAATGTCTCTCTTGATGGGAGAAACCATAATACAAAGCCTTTTGGAGGGGGGACCGGCTCCATGCAAATCCGGTCCTCAACTATTGTCAATAGCTTAATTTCTCTCTCTTTTGAAAGTATTGTTGATGCTATCTAACTAGGTGTTATGCTTTTTGTTGCTCTCTCCACCCAAGCACTCTTGTAATTCTCATTAGGAATCTATTCTAATGAAATGCCCATTATGTTCATGCTAATTTCTGCTACACATAAGTTTTTAGACCATTAAATGTTACAATGTGTATGAAATGTACTAGCATTCAAATGAGTTGTATATGAGTCCAAACCACCTCCTTAGCCTCATGGGTCATTCTCACATTTGTAGAGCTGAGTTGGGGGTGATTTGCGGTGCCTCTTAGAGCCAGATTCATTGGTACTACTACATTGTACTACACAAACTATTTCTATTTAAGTAGCCCATTCTATACACACTTTTAGTGTGAGTTTGTGGTCAGTCTTTACAAGTGATATGAGACCCTTGAGAAGTAGTTAACTACTTGTGATTGTAGCATTCTAATTACTTATCATCCTTAACCAAACACTTGAATAATCATGGGTGGGCATGCTCTTGAAAGACCCCAGTGAGCCACTACCTTCCATTTGATTAGGAGAGCTTAGGCACACTAACTAAAAGGTGTTTTGCATGATTTCACTTGCCAATAAATTCCATTAATTAATTCATTGATTGACCCCCAATTGATTACAACTACTTATCAATTAGAATGGCCAATGGATGGTTTAATTGCTTGATTACAACTTTGGAAGATTAGAGTTTTTCTTTAAGCATACATAGCATCGTTTTTCTTAATCTCACATTCTCAATTAGTCTCTTCACTATCAATATCACCTTGCATTGTTCACATTGTCTCAGAATCGTGTCTTTGAGCGAGCTTTGAAGTGAGCTCTTTTTTTTTTTTTTTGGGGTCACCCTCCCTATCTCCCTCCCCTTCCTCCTCTCACCACCCATGTGCTTTCTCCTCTTCCCTTGCTCCTCCTCCTCTAACATCCTCCCTCTCCTCCACCTCCTCTCTCCATATCCTCGTTTAACCTCCCTCCCTTCCTCCATCTCCTCCTCCAACCGCCCTCCCTTCCTCAAGGTCCTCCTCATCTCCCACTCCCATCCCCTCTCTTTCTTGGACACTCTATAACGCATATCCCTTCCTATTCCTCTCACCCTCTCTCTCTCTCTATCTATCTATCTCACTCTCTCTCCCCCTTCTCTCTCTCTCTATGTCCCTCTCTCCCCCTCCATCTCTCTCTCTCTCTCTCTCTCTCTGTGTGTGTGTGTGTGTGTGTGTGTGTGTGTGTGTGTGTGTGTGGAGCATATGCAGCTTTTGGGGAGCTCTGGCTTTTCAACACTTTGGTTACCTCAGCTATGCTTTATGGGGTGTAGATATGGGGACCATCAGCAAACCATCATAGCGGGGTTGGCAGCATTGATGGATGGAGAAGTATGGAGAGGCCTCTAGTCTCTATGATTTCCCAGGATATTAGGGCCAAAGCCTCTATACCGCACAAGATTATTTGTGTAGAGATTGCTAGATCCCCACTAGTCAAAGAGGCACTTACCAGATTCATCTCTTTTATTCACAATATATGGGATCTCCCCAAGATAGATATGCTCGCCTAGCCTTGGAGTCTTCTCGACAGTTGGCCTCATAGGGAGACACATCTTTTTGGTATGCACAAATGACCTCATGGTTTCAGGTACATGGTACAAACTACCCTCTTTCAAGTACTTGTTGGATGCACCCTCCTTGTCCCTCACACGGATTGAGATCACCCACCTCATTATACAAGATTTGATTCAACTAGACACCAGGAGGACATAGATAGGACCACACGAGAGCTTGGCAAGAAGATGACTTTCTATAGAGAATATCTTCTCTAGCTCATAGAGAATGACACTCATTTATCCCGTGGGATATGATGTGTTATTGGTCAGATGTGTACATCATTGCATCAGTGAGAGATTGAGACTAGTAGAGTTATAAGAGTACCAGCAGAGCCCAGGATTTACCAGGTGTGTCATATAGAGCCAGAGACAGAGTTACATCACAAATGTATACTATGAGATACGAGGTCACTTACACTGTCTATTTAGAGAGGGCTTTGCACCATTAGCTAGAGTCATGAGATATCAGGATTAGAGATGCCTCGGGTTGTTTTTGCTAGAGCTGCTCAGACATAAGGAGAGTCTCTTGAGGGGATCAAGCAATGGGAGACCTTCACGAAGGGAGATCACTAACTTGTTTAGAGAAAAGACTCGGCAGTCAGATGAGCACGCTTCACATTGTACTTTAGATCCCACCTATACCAAAGGTACATTAACTGACACAACCATTGAGGTTGGGAGAGCTAGATGTCCATGTCTACGAGGGCTACCACAACATCGATAGTGGCTCTATCAGCGGATTAGGACTGACAGAGCCATTGAGCTTGGCAGAGCTAGATGTCCTTGTCTATGAGGGTTACCACAACATCGATAGAGGCTCCATCAAAGGATTAGGACTATTCTAGCACGACATGGGAGACGTCCAACATGACTTTTTACTGAGGTGAACATTGACGATGCTCTTCAGCAACCGATGTCTATGAGGGTTACCACAACATCGATAGAGGCTCCATCAAAGGATTAGGACTATTCTAGCACGACATGGGAGACGTCCAACATGACTTTTTACGGAGGTGAACATTGACGATGCTCTTCAGCAACCGATGAAATACATTCTCAAAGCAAAGCCCTATGTTGGGCATCCTCGGAAATTGATGATCATCATTATTTTAGTTTTACTTTATTTCATTTTTATTTTATACCTAGACATTTAATCGAGTCATTTTGGCCTTTTGTAGATGCTTAATATAAAATTTCATTTCTCTCTCTCTCTCTCTCTCTCTCTCTCTCTCTCTCTCTCTCTCTCCAATATGATGCACCATTGGAAACTAAATGGGAAGCTTTCAAGCAAGTTATTTGTTCTTGTGCCAAAGAATGCTTTTCCATAAAGCATCTCCATGGTATTAACAAAGATAGATCACGCAAAAGGTGGTTTGATAAAGAATGTCAAGATGCTCGAAAGTCCTTCATAAAGCTTGATGCAACTATGGATAAAGACAACTATCAAAGTCATTTGCATACATACAAGGCATTGATTCAAAAGAAGAGAAGAAGATGGGAAGTAAAACAACAACTTTTTCAAGTCCAAGAAAAGGCACATGCATGTGAAATATTTTGGAGATCAAACTTGAGGGGCAAGCAGGTTGAGAATTTTGGTAACTTGAGTCTTGTGGATATGTATACACATTGTAGGCAATTATATGAGCAACCAAATGCTAAAAAATGCCATTTTATGGTTCACTTCCATCTATGCTCTCTTTTTTACTATTGAGGATGTATGCCGTGGGCTTGAAAGTTGGCCACTCACAAAGCGGGAGATCTTCAAGGTATCAAGTCGGAGATGGTCAAATGGACGGGAGATTCTACCCATGAGTGGATGTGTGATATGTTCAACCTTGCACTTCAACATGGTACGCCTTATGATTGGAGTAGTAATTGGGTTAAGCCTTTGCATAAAGGAAGGGATGTAAAGAATGTAAACAACTACCGGGCTATAATGATTGGTCTCTTATGGAAAAGTTGTTTGGGTGCATAATGGAGATGAAATTGAGTGATTGGCTTGAAGAGAATAACAAGCATGCAAAGGGACAAACGGGTTTTCGTCAATGCCATAGCACCATTGATCATCTTGTCACTCTTCGTGTTCTCATGGAGGAAAGTCGGTTGAAAGGCAAACAATTGTATTGTAGTTTTGTGGAATTTAAGAAAGCCTTTGATATGATTCTACGTAATAATTTGTGGAGAAGGATGGAAGAACTCCAAGTGCCAAGTGAGTTAATGCTTGCGGTTTCGCAAATCTATGAGAAGGTGATTTGTCAATTGCGCATGGGAAGAGAAATTACAGAATTTTGGAAAGCACTATTGGGGTTAAACAAGGATGTCCGTTGTCACCAACTCTCTTCGGTCTATGCATCGATCAATTGGAACAAATGGTACTTGACTTTATGCAAGAATGCATTGAAGAGGTCACTATTTGCAATGCGGTAATCATGCTTTTGTTGTATGCGGATGATGTAGTGCTTCTAGCACACACTTTAGAAGATGCACAAAAGCTTATGTGTAATGTAAATGGCCTATGAACTTTGAGAGTAGCGGAATTAGGAAATTAGGTGAAGCATTTTTAAGAGATTACTTTGTGAGCATAGCGGGTGAACTTAATTGATGGTAGCAACATAAACATGGTACTTAGTTAACTTGGCATGAACAATACTTTTGCAAGAGAGAGAGTTTAGAGAACATGACAATAGTTAAGGACCGGATTCATATGGAGTCGGTCCCCCCTCCAATAGGCATTTGTATTATAGTTTCTCCCATCAAGAGAGACTGGGTACAATACAATCTTTGTGTTCCTTGTGACCTACGTGATGCAATGAAGATGGAAAGCTTCATGCATCACAGGCATAACATAAACTTGTAGAAAGAATTAACTATCCCAAGCCTCAGTCCCAAGGCCTCAAACACCTTCGAAGGTGGAGAGAGCTAGCGGGGAATGAGGGTAGGGAAGAGGAAGAAGAAACATTCCATAGGAGAAAGAAATAGTTCCTCACTTATCATCACTCTTCTTGCTAGCATACATAATAGCATAGTAATGAAGATGGAGAAGATGGTAAGCTTAAGCATTGAAGCATGACTCTTGGTTGGATTTGCATTCCATAGCCAAGAGTGTTGGTGTAGGCTCTCACTTCTCACAAGCTTGGAGAAGGAGGTGGTGTTCCTCAACTTTCACCAAGTGAGAATTCCCCTCCAAATGAGTGTGTGTGTGGAGTATATCCCCCTAGCACCCCCCCTCCTTGCTTTGGGCGAGTGGTAGATTTTCCACATGCTTCAATCTCATTGGACCCCTCTCCCCCTATCCAATCACATGCAGCATGCAGTCAAGTACATGGGTAGCTTTTGACAAGTGTCCTCTTTACCCCTTAGAGAGAGAGAAAGAGCTTGAAAATATCTAGATGTTTGTTGGATGGAAGTAGAAGCTCATTGGACCCCTCTTTAGCCCAACCAATAGCATTCAAGCACCCCATGTGGTTAAGCTTAGTGAGAGCCTGACATGTGTCCCATGTGCCCTTTTAGAAAAGGGGTGCCCCTTGGGTGAGTGGAAGGTTAGGTCAAAGATTTCCCTAACTTTGGGACTTTTATGCATAGGAATCTTCTCAAGAAGCTTCCTTATTAAGTATGTAGGGTCTCTTTTTGACTCAAGTATCTTACCTCCCATGCATAGGAAGCTTCTCAAGAAACTTCCTCATTAAGCGTGTAGGGTCTCTTTTTGACTCAAGCATCTTACCCCCCATGCATAGGAAGCTTCTCAAGAAACTTCCTCATTAAGTGTGTAAGGTCTCTTTTTGACTCAAGTATCTTATCCCCCATGTATAGGAAGCTTCTCAAGAAACTTCCTCATTAAGTGTGTAGGGTCTCTTTTTGACTCAAGCACCTTACCTCCCATGTATAGGAAGCTTCTCAAGCAACTTCCTCATTAAGTATGACAAGTACCTCAAGTAACTTAGTCATCAAGCATGACAAACACCTTAGGTGGAGTTCCCACCTTAAGCTCAACCCTAGCTTGCCTAAGGTCAAAGGCAAGTTTAGGTCAGGTTCCCACCTCAAGCACATCCCTAGCTTGCTTAAGGTCAAAGACAAGTTTAGGTCAGGTTCCCACCTCTTGCTTAAGGTCAAAGGACTTTTAACACTAACCATTGGAGGTCTTTACTGAAGCTAACCTTAAGGTCTTTTAAGCTCCATTAGTTAACCTTGCTCTTTGACAGACCATCTCTCATTTGGGCCCCTTTACCATTGGCCTCATGTTGAGATAGATCCGTAAGCACATGTCTATATTCTAACCCTTGTTCCCGTTTATTATCCCACATTAAATGATCAGTTTAGTATGAGAAAATCATTTGGGCTGGTTAGATATTAGATATTTAATGACATATCTCTCTCTTGAAATCATAGTCGTCCTCGACTATGAGGTAAAAGAGATAAAGTCATAGTCATTAGTCAATTTGTCTTAGTGGGTAGAGGATCCCTTTTTACCCTACGACATCATTCCAAGATGGATGACTAATCCATTTGGTGCTTGGGAGATATAGCTGCCGCAAGCATGTCTGCTCTTTAGTCCATATCATACTTCCAAAGTAGAGTGACAAGTTCTACTTGGTGTTTGGGAGACGTCGTCACCACAAACATGATCCTAAGCATGCATACTTCTTAAATTTGTGCACAATAACAAGAGAACTAGTCTTATGAGACAAAAACATTGTTCATTTAAAATGCATTTTCATATGCTTACTCTAGTGCAGCATTGTAAGCATTGACAAGGTTCATATTATCCCTAAGATAGGTTCTTTGCATCCATCTAGCATCTTTTAAAGAATAATTCTTAAACTTAATAAGATATTGTCAGATAATCTTACCGTTTCTTAATACCTTGTCTTCATGTCATAGGAAGGACTCAAGTTGAAGTACTTCTTCTTGATCTTTGATTTTTGGAGGGTCTCCAACAACTATTGCTTCTTTTGGTGGCGCCCCTTTGTAAGGTTTATGTAAGTTCTCATGGAAAACATTGTGCTTGAGCCAATGGTTGGGAAAATTCAATTGATAAGCCATCTCATTGAATGGCTTAAGAATTTTAAGGACCATAGTATCTTTTTGCTAGTTTAGCATCATACTCTTGGTGGTCCGTAGCTCTCTTGCCCGTAGTATGCCTCAATGAGCCTTGAGAAACTTTAGCAAGACCCAATCATGTTTCTTAAATGCTAAGGCTCTTCTATGCTTATTAGCAGCAGCCCTTTTTGCCTTTGCTTTGAGATGGATATAACCGCTTTAACCTTTGGAAAAGATTCTTGTGATTCTTGGCTATATTCATCAGTAGTGAAGATCTCCCCATGTACTTTAAGTAGTAAGGGACTTTTGTATCTTCCCTCTTTAACCTCGAAAGGTGCTTCCCCATAGAAGTATGTACAATGTCATTGTACGCATACTCCATAAGAGGTAGGTACTTCTCTCATTGAGAACGTTGATCCACTTCCATGACATAGGCTTTTAGTAGATCAAGAATCATTAGATAAGTTATTTCACTTTGTTCATCCATTTTTGGATGATAGAACGAAAGAGAAATTTAATCTACTTCCTAGATTCTCAAAGAGACCCTTCTAGAAATTACTGGTCATTCTAGGATTTTTGTCCGACACTATGGATGTTGGAAAGCCATGATACTTGAAAGTTTGAGATCTAAAGAGGGTTGCCATTTGACGTGCCTTGCTAGTCTTTTTGACAGGCATAGAGTGTGTTTTCTTGCTAAGCCTGTCGAGTGAAACAATCCAAGTTGCTTCCCTCATTCAAATTTTGACTTTCGACGTACCACACATTTTGAAACATACTCTTCATGGTATGTTTACTTTTCATGATAGGCCAACATAAATATATTCTACTGCTCAAAGAGTAGATTATGGAATCCCTCTATGCCCCGCATAAGGAGAAGTATGGGATTCATACATGATTTTCTTATTGTACGGGTGAGTAACACATAGCCTATTGCTGTTTGGAAGATAACCATCCTTCAAGGTGAATGGTTCTTTTTTCTTCCCTATTGCAAAGGCTGTAATTACATAAAGTCTTGATCAGTAGCATACTCATCTATCATAAAAGATAGAGCATTGTGAGTTGCTATAGACACCACATTTACCCTTGGCCGTTGTGAAAGTGCATTGACCACTTGATTGTGCTTGCCCAGCAATGTGAGCAATATAAAATTTAAAATTTTCCCACCTCATTTGTTTGTCGGAGAGCTTGGTTTGCGGCATGAAGTTCTTGAGGCTTTGTGATCCATTCGTAAGATGATGGAGTCCTCAATAGATAGTGTTTCCACGTGTTTAGGGCATATAGAATAGCTAGTAGCTCTTTTTCGTATTTTCCCAATACTCACTTATCGACGTCAAGTCTTTGACTCTCATATGCTATGGCATGCCCTTCTTGAAGCAAAATAGCTCGAAGGCAATCACCACAAGCATCACATTGGACCTCAAATGTCGTTGAGAGATCTAATAGTGTGAGCCCACGTTGAGATATAAGCTTCTCCTTAAGCTTCTTGCACTTTTGAAGTCCATGAATACTTAATGTTCTTTTTTGTTAAGTCATGTAATAGGCCTGCTATTAGCGAGAATTTTTTTATGAAGCATCTATAGTATTCACACATATCTATGAAGCTTCGTACCTCCTATAGATTCCTTGGATTAGGCCATACTTTTTATATCTAACTTTGTTGGATCCATACGGGTGCCATCTTTAGAGATAATGTGACCTAAATATTGAATCTTTTGTAAGAAAAATTCACTTTTCTTTTGATTAATGAAAAGCTTATTCTCTCTCACAACTTGAAAGATTACCTAGAAGTGTCACTTGTAATCTTCAATAGAATTTGAATATCCTAAATTTTTTTGTCCATCATGAGTTTGAACGCGTCTGGAGCATTTCTCAGGCCAACACTTGTAAATTATCAAATAGATCTTGATTCTACCCACAACACAGGAAATCTATTTTTGATAATGCTCTTATTTAGTGCTTTGTAGTCGACACACATGTGATATGTGTCGTCTTTCTTTTGCACTTAAAGAAATGGTGAACAAAATGGAGAGGAGCTAGACCTCACCATCCCTTTTTCCACCAATTCATGCACTTGCCTTATGATCTTCTCTTGTTGAGCTTGTGAAACTCAATAAGGAGGCTTGTTAGGCCGTGAGCTTCTTTGTAGGAGCTCAATTGCATGGTCATCATCCCTCATTTTAGAGGTAGCTCACTATGGATGTCATCAATGAAAACATCTTGGAATCCATTTAGGAAATTAGATAACTCTAATTCATCTTGATTCCCTTTATTGCAGGGATATGGTGTTCCCCAACTCATTAGAATCTATGTACATGCTCTTTTTCCTGTAGGTGAAGTAGATTCTCCTTTCAAGGAACTTCATGTTGGAAGTCACGCAATTAAACCATGGTGCCCCAACGATAACATCCTCATGTTTGAGAGGGAGATGAAGAAATCCTCTTTGTCCACATATCTTTGGGCATGAAGCCTCAATTTTCTAATTAAGGGAGTAAGTGAGAGGTCTTGTCCCTTGATAGATCCATTGGATTTCAATGTATCTCCCATCTTGTGGGCTTGTATGCCTAGCTTGGTGGTCAACTCCGTGGATATGAAGTTGTGAGTTGAAACAGGGTCAACCAAAATAAAGGCATCATACTCTTGCATATTTCCCCAAGCATAGGAAAGGAGAAATCCTTGTTAATGAGCATCCTCTTTTGGAGCTTCAAATATAGAGGCTCTAGGAGTCTCATTGTGGGCAATTCTATTGGGACAAGGACGATAACCATGGCCTTGCTCCCCACACTTAAAACATTTGTGGTCCTTACAAAAAGTTTCTAGCTCTTTAAGAGAGAGTTTATATTTACCGTTGTAAACCCCCTTCTCCTTGGACTGATTGTTGTTGTTGTTGGAATAGCCTTGGTAAGAATTTTGGGCATAGGTTTTCTCCTTGGCATCACTTTTGTCTTTATTTTCCATGGGATTGACATTCCGTCTAGCCCCTTGTTGGAAATTGATGCACGAAGCAACCATGGTGTGGTGAATTACTTTGGTGATAGAACCAGGCCGTTGAGAGTTGAGATACTCGGCCATCTCTTTGGGTAATCCCACACAGAATTGTTGCTTTTGCTCAGCAAAGTCTATCTTTTGAAAGATAGTAGCCTTGAGATGTAAATCCCAAAACTTATCCACATATTTGTGGATAGACTCGTGAGAGAGAAGCTTTAAACTTCACCATTTCGTAAGCACTTTGTCCTTTGCAAGGAATTGCTTCATGATGAAAAAACATAGAGTTTTCCATGTCTTGGGGCTTTGTCGTTGCCACGAAGGCTAGCCCACCATTGACGAGTCGACTTTTGGAACTGCATAGCTACATGGTGTAGCTTGGAGGACTCTGTGAGGCCCTCGTCTCCAAAGGCTGCATCAAATTGTTGGATGAAGGCCAATACTTTGTCGGTAGCACCAAAGGTGCCATCATAGGTGAGAAAAGAGATACTCTTTCCTCCCTCTTTGAACTTCTTTAGCTTTTGTGACCTTCGCCATGTAGGATAAGGTTTGCAATGTCCTCCCCTCTTGTATTCTCGAGGAGAAAATACATAGCTTTCATCGGTAGAGGAGGAAGGTGAAGAAGAAGGAGAAGAGGGTGAACTCTTTCTTGCCCTTTTCTTCATTTGTTTCCTCTCTTCCCTTTTGGAGTGACGAGGAGAAGGACTATGGGTTAACCATATCCTCTTGGGAGGAGTTGGCGATCGTTTAGACCGCCATCGTCCTGGAGCCACATCTTTTGAGGAACATAGGGAGTCATTACTTTCTCATTCTTTGGATTCCTCCTCTCGTGTGGGAGAGAGTCTTCTTTTGGGGGTCTCACCAAGAGGCCTCCTAAGCTCTCTCTCCTCTTTGAGAGGAATGGAAATCCCATAAGCACGAAGTTGTGGAGTAACTTCGGATTTCAAAGAGGGGTTGCCCGTAGCTTGTTGCAACCTAGTAACAAGATAATTAACCAACATGGGGGCATCATCGTTAACACTTCATGTGCAAAATCAAAGTTATCAATGTTCATTCTACTCTCTTGGTTATTGTCAGCCATGTTAATTAAACTTATGTGTTTACTTAGTGTATGCTTTGGCAATTCAAAACCTTAGTTGCTACTCCTCTTAGCCTTTGAAAATAGGCACTTAAGTATCTACACCCACGGCTCGAATTGGTTAATTATAGAGAGTAGTAGAGTAAGTCTAACATATCAAAGTTGCCGAGGGATAGCTTCTTTCGTACTTCTTATGGCTCAATAATGATAAAGCCGTAGGCAAGTCTAAAAAGACTCCATTATTAAGACCAAAGCTCCCGAGGTGTGCACGATATCCCACATAGTGGGCTCAACAAAATCGATAATAGATCCCAGTCCCACTTACCCTAATATAATTAACAAAAACAACCATTAATAGGCTACTTAAGGACCTCTCTTCTTAAGCAAGAAAAGAGAAGCCAAATGTTCTAATACCAATGTAATGTAAATGGCCTTATGAACTTTGAGAGTAGCGGAATTAGGAAATTAGGTGAAGCATTTTTAAGAGATTACTTTGTGAGCATAGCGGGTGAATATAATTGATGGTAGCAACATAAACATGGTACTTGTTAACTTGGCATGAACGATACTTTTGCAAGAGAGAGAGTTTAGAGAACATGATAATAGTTGAGGACCGGATTCATATGGATCCCATCACCCCTCCAATAGGCATTTGTATTATAGTTTCTCCCATCAAGAGAGACTTGGTACAATACAATCTTTGTGTTCCTTGTGACCTACGTGACGCAATGAAGATGGAAAGCTTCATGCATCACAAGCATAACATAAACTTGTAGAAAGCATTAACTATCCCAAGCCTCAGTCCCAAGGCCTCAAACACCTTCGAAGGTGGAGAGAGCTAGCGGGGAATGAGGGTAGGGAAGAAGAAGAAGAAACATTCCATAGGAGAAAGAAATAGTTCCTCACTTATCATCACTCTTCTAGCTAGCATACATAATAGCATAGTAATGAAGATGGAGAAGATGATAAGCTTAAGCATTGAAGCATGACTCTTGGTTGGATTTGCATTCCATAGCCAAGAGTGTTGGTGTAGGCTCTCACTTCTCACAAGCTTGGACAAGGAGGTGGTGTTCTTCAACTTTCACCGATGCTCCTCCAAATGAGTGTGTTTGTGGAGTATATCCCCCTCCTTGCTTTGGGCAAGTGGTAGCTTTTTCACATGCTTCAATCTCATTGGACCCCTCTCCCCCTAGCCAATCACATGCAACATGCAATCAAGTACATGGGTAGTCTTTTGACAAGTGTCCTCTTTACCCCTTAGAGAGAGAGAAAGAGCTTGAAAATATCTAGATATTTGTTGGATGGAAGTAGAAGCTCATTGGACCCCTCTTTAGTCCAATCAATAGCATTCAAGCACCCCATGTGGTTAAGCTTAGTGAGAGTCTGACATGTGTTCCATGTGCCCTTTTAGAAAAGGGGTGCCCCTTGGGTGAGTGGAAGGTTAGGTCAAAGATTCCCCTAACTTTGGGACTTTTATGCATAGGAAGCTTCTCAAGAAACTTCTTCATTAAGTATGTAGGTTCCTTTTTTTGACTCAAGCATCTTACCCCCCATGCATAGGAAGCTTCTCAAGCAAACTTCCTCATTAAGTGTGTAGGGTCTCTTTTTGACTCAAGCATTTTACCCCCCATGCATAGGAAGCTTCTCAAGCAACTTCCTCATTAAGTATGACAAGTACCTCAAGTATCTTAGTCATCAAGCATGACAAGCATTTTAGGTGGAGTTCCCACCTCAAGCTCAGCCCTAGCTTGCCTAAGGTCAAAGGCAAGTTTAGGTCGGGTTCCCACCTCAAGCACAACCCTAGCTTGCTTAAGGTCAAAGACAAGTTTAGGTCGGGTTCCCACCTCAAGCTCAACCCTAGCTTGCTTAAGATCAAATGAATTTTAACACTAACCATTGGAGGTATTTAATGAAGCTAACCTAAGGTCTTTTAAACTCCATTAGTTAACCTTGATCTTTGACAGACCATCTCTCATTTGGGCCCCTTTACCGTTGGCCCCATGTTGAGATAGATCCGTAAGCACATGTCTATATTCTAACCCTTGTTCCTGTTTATTATCCCACATTAAATGATCATTTTAATATGATAAAATTATTTGAGTTGGTTAGATATTAGATATTTAATGACATTATGGTTGTCCTTGAGAACTTTTGCTTGCATAGTGGGTTGATTGTGAATGAATCCAAAACAAAGGTTATGCTTGTGAAAACCAACCATAAGGAGAAGCCATGCATTGTGTACAACAATGAGACACTTGAAGTTGTTGAGAGCTTTAAGTACCTTGGTCTTGAGGTTCCGTCCAATCACAAGTGGCATGAATGTGCTATGCCTCGTTTGGACGCGGGAAAGAGAGCATAGCATGCATTTGAGAACATGTATAATGCGGGAAACATCAAGTGTTGGGTTCTCAAGAAGTATCTTTTTGATGCATTGGTGACATCGGCTCTTCTTTATGGAGTTGAAGTGTGGGGCGGGAGCATCTCAAACTCTACTTGGAAAGAGTTTAAGAATGTCCAAAAGTGTTTTCTTATTACAAACTTTCTCCAAGTTAAGATACAAACACCATATATGCTCCTACTTCTTGAGTCGAGATCTCTTCCAATTGAGGTTATGGGCATGGAAAGGGTTGTGGAGTAAATGATAAAGATGCGTCAAAACCCCTCAAATCGACTTCCTACAATTGCATGGAAAGCAAGCAAAAAAGTTCAAAAGACGCATAAAAGCAAGATCTTGCGCACGGGATGGATGCAAGACATAAAGAAGTGGTTTGGGAGATGGGATGCATTACACTTGCTACATGATGCTTCAATTGACTCCCAAGTGAATGAAGCTTTTCTACAATGCCAATGTATTACGGCTTGGGAGAAATCTGGTGGGTCACGCTTTATACAGTACACCACCCATATTGCCCCTAACTACAAAACCATGTTCTTCGTTGAAAGAGGAAACCGTACTCACACTTACATGCTTGAGCCTATCCCCTTGTCGGTGATACGCACTATCGCAGCCATTCGGCTTAGCTCCCATTTCCTTCGATGCGAGATAAGGAATTGGGGCAATGGAGAAGAGTCAAATAGACTGTGCACATTATGCTCACTGCAAGTTCGAGAGTCTGAGTACCACACACTACTAGAGTGCTCAGCTTTTGGTCACATCCGAACTTGCTTCTCTCACATTTTCAGCCCCATAAGTTAGACCTACACACTTTCCTCTCCTAGCCACAGTGTGGGCTCTCCATTGCAACTCTCATCACCACAATTTTGGAGCATAGAGAGTCACTCATTAGCCATACACATACTACATCACATGTAACTTTGGTCCCATAGGTCATATTTGACCTTCAAGGACAATAATAGAATCTCTCTCTCTCTCTCTCTCTCTCTCTCTCTCTCTCTCTCTCTCTCGTTGGGGCAATGGAGAATAGTCAAATCGCTTGTGCACATTATGCACACTGCAAGTACAAGAATCTGAGTACCACACACTATTAGAATGCTTAGCTTTTGGTCACATCCGAACTTGCTTCCCTCCCATTTTTAGCCATGATTTAGACCTACAAAATTTCCTCTCCCAGCTACAATGTGGGCTCTCTATTGGGACTCTCATCACCACAATTGGAGCATCGAGATTCTCTCATCAGCCGCACACATACTACATCACATGTAACTTTGGTCTTGAAAGTCATATTTGACCTCTGAGGACAATAATAAATTCTCTCTCTCTCTCTCTCTCTCTCTCTCTCTCTCTCTCTCTCTCTCCACGTCAGAGAGAGAGAGAGAGAGAGAGAGAGAGAGAGAGAGAGAGAGAGAGAGCGAGCGAGAGAGAGACATATTTGACCTCCGAGGACAATAGTAAATTCTCTATCTCTCTCTCCTCTCATCCCCCCTGCCCCACCTCCGAGGACAATCGTAAATTCTCTCTCTCTTTCTTTCTCTATCTCTCTCTCCTCTCGTCCCCCCTCTCTCTCTCCGACGAAGAGAGAGAGAGAGAGAGAGAGAGAGAGAGAGAGAGAGAGAGAGAGAGAGAGAGAGAGAGAGAGAGAGAGAGAGAGAGAGAATGGAGAATGAGGGAGGAGAGAGTAAGGGGTGGAGAGGAGAGAGGGAGAGTGAGAGAGAAAGGAGAGTAAAGGGAGAAGAGAGGAGAGGAGAGAGAGAGGGACAAAAAAGGAGGACAAAGAGAGAGGGACTTTAGAGAGAGAGAGAGAGAGAGAGAGAGAGAGAGAGAGAGAGAGAGAGAGAGTTTTTTTAAAAGAGGGGGGTATGGGGCACTAGTGATATTGATTGTTAGTGTCCCATACCACCCTCTCTCTTTTTTCCCTTTTTTTGTGTTAACATGGTGCCTCATGCACCCCCGATGTCACTAGTGCTCCATACCACGCTCTCTTTTTCTTTTTTGGGTGTTAATAGGGTGCCTCATGCACCCCCTTACCCAAAAAAAAAAAGGAGAAAGAGGGAGGAGAGAATAAGGGGTGGCTCATGCTCCTCCCTCCGTCTCTCTCTCTCTCTCTCTCTCTCTCTCTCTCTCTCTCTCTCTCTCTCTCTCTCTCTCTCTCTCTTACCCCTCCCCACCCCCTCTTCCCTCTGTCTCCTCTCTCTACCCCATGCCACCCCCTCTTTGCCTCCCGCCACCCCCTCTTCCCTTTCTCTCAATCTCCGCCCCCCGCCACCCTACCGCTACCATTCCCTTCCCACTCTCTCTCTCTCTCTCTCTCTCTCTCTCTCTCTCTCTCTCTCTCTCTCTCTCTCTCTCTCTCTCTCCCCCCAACTTAATATTTCCTTGGAGGTCAAATATTAATATTTCCTTGGAGGTCTCTACCCCTCTACCCCTCGCCACCCCCTCTTCCCTCTGTCTCCTCTCTCTACCCCATGCCACCCCCTCTCTTTGCCTCCCGCCACCCCCTCTTCCCTTTCTCTCAATCTCCGCCCCCGCCACCCTACCGCTACCATTCCCTTCCCACCTCTCTCTCTCTCTCTCTCTCTCTCTCTCTCTCTCTCTCTCTCTCTCTCTCTCTCTCTCTCTCTCTCTCTCTCTCTCTCTCTCTCTCTTTCCTTGGAGGTCAAATATGACCTATGCGACCAAAGTTACATGTGTAGTATGTGTGCGGCTGATGAGCGATTCTTGATGCTCCCAAATTGTGGTGATGAGGGTCACAATGGAGAGCCCACACTGTGGTTGGGAGAGGAAAGTGTGTAGGTCTAAATCATGGCTAAAAATGTGAGGGAATCAAGTTCAGATGTGACCCAAAGTTGAGCACTCTAATAGTATGTGGTACTCAAACTCAGTGATTTGACTCTTCTCCATTGCCCCAACGCCACACACACACACGCACACACAAAGAGAAATGAAATGCTATATTAAATATCTTCAAATGCCAAAATGATTGGATTAAATGTTTGGGTACAAAAAAATTAAAGTTCTAAAGTAAAAACTAAAATGACCATCATCATCAAATTATTTTGTGCCTCTCTTTTTGAGAGAGAGAGAGAGAGAGAGAGAGAGAGAGAGAGAGAGAGAGAGAGAGAGAGAGAGAGAGAGAGAGAGAGAGAGAGAAATTTGAAGGGGGAGAGAGGGAGGGGACTGGTGGGTGGAAAAGGAGAGAGAGAGATGAAACATGGGAGGGGCGGGGTGGCAGAGAGAGCAAGGGGTGGCATTAAAAAGGGGAGAGGGAGAGAACATGGTGTCATAAAATCTAATATCTAACCAACCCAAATGATTTTCTCATATTAACTGATCATTTAATGTGGGAGAATAAATGAGAACAAGGGTTAGAATATAGACATGTGCTTATGGATCTATCTCAACACGAGGCCAATAGTAAAGGGGTCCAAACGAGAGATAATCTGTCAAAGAGCAAGGCTAACTAATGGAGCTTAAAGACCTTAGAGTTATCTTCATTAAAGACCTCCAATGGTTAGTGTTAAAGATCCTTTGACCTTATGCACATCCCCAATGTCATAAAATCTAATATCTAACCAACCCAAATGATTTTCTCATGTTAAACTGATCATTTAATGTGGGAGAATAAAAGGGAAGAAGGGTTAGAATATAGACATGTGCTTACGGGTCCATCTCAGCACGGGGCCAATGGTAAAGGGGTCCAAATGATGATCTATCAAAGAGCAAGGCTAACTAATGGAGCTTAAAGACCTTAGGGTTGGTTTCATTAGAGACCTCCAATGTTTAGTGTTAAAAGTCCTTTGACCTTAGGTAGGCTACGGATGTGCTTGAGGTGGGAACTCGGCCCAAGCTTGAGGTGCTTGTCGTGCTTGATGACTGAGATGCTTGAGGTGCTTCTCATGCTTGAGATGCTAGTGTTGTACTTGAGGTGGGATCCCGGCCCAAGATTAAGGGGCTTAAGGGCCAAGCTTCTGGTGGGAATCAGGCCCAAGGTTGAGGGGCCCTACAAGTTGGGACCATGAGATAGAACACACACACCCTCACTCAAGGCAAACCTAGACCAAGGATGCAGCAAGGACACATGTCAACCTCCTCTTCATGTTGCTCTCATGATGTGCCTAAAGCCTATTGGTTGGCCTTCCAAGGGGTCCAATGACAATTTAGTTAATCTAATAAATGGTTTATGCATTTATCAAGTCCTCTCTCTCAAAGGGGAAAGGGGTAAACTTGTCTCAAGGCTAGCATGCTTGCTTGATATGCATCCTGCTTGTGATTGGTCAAGCTTGAAGGGGTCCAATCAAACTTTAGCTTGAGCTACAAGGAGGGGTTGACCAAGAGAAGCTAGGGGTGTGCTTGGGGGGTATACTCTCTCTCACACACACTCATAAGGTCATTCTCACTTGTGCAAAGTGCAAGAGCCTCATCCCCTTCTCCAAGCAAGTAGAGAAGTTGAGATCCTACACCAACACTCTTGGCTATGGAATGCAAATCCAACCAAGAGCCATGCTTTAATGCTTAAGCTTGCCATCTTTTCCATCTTCATTACTATGCTATTACGGAAGCTAAGCAAGAAGAATGAAGATAAGTGAGGAACTATTTCTTTCTCCTATGAATGTTTCTTCTTCCTCTTCCCTACCTTCATTCCCCACTAGCTCTCTCCACCTTTAAAGGTGTTTGAGACCTTGGGACCGAGGCTGGTAGTTAATGTTTTATACAAAGTCTATATTATGTTCGTGATGCATGAAGCTTTCCATCTTCATTGCATCACCTAGGTTGCAAGGAACACAAAGATTGTATTGTACCAAGTGTCTCTTGACGGGAGAATCTATAATACAAAAGTCTATTGGAGGGGGGACCGTCTCCACATAAATCCGTTCCTCAACTGTTGTCAAGTTCTCTAACTCTCTCTCTTGCAAAAGTATTGTTTATGCCAAGTTAATTAAGTACTATGATTATGTTGCTACCATCAATTAAGTTCACCCTCTATGTTCTCAAAGTAGTCTCACAAAAGCGCTCTCTTTAATTCTCCTAATTCTGCTATTCTCAAAGTTCAAAGACAATTTATATTACATTGGTATCAGAGTTATTGGTTTCTCTTTTCTTGCTTAAGAAGGGAGGTCCTTAAATAGTCCATGAAAGGTTGGGACTTTTAATTGCAATAAGGTAAGTGGACAAGGATCTATTATCTTGGTTGAGAAGAACTTAGTTCGAGGTACAACGTTGGGAACTGTAGTCTAAATAATGGAGCCTCTCGAGGCTTGCTTTTGGCTCTACCATCATTGAGCTACAAGCAAGCTCAATAGGAACCATAATCAACTGAGCAATGTTAGACCCTATCCACTAGTCTTTGCAATCAACAATATCTAAACAACGGGTGTGGCTGCTTGAGAACTAATTTTCAAAGATAAAGAAGAGTAGCTACTACTAAGGTTTTTGAGGGTACCAAAGCACAAAGTATTCTATACATAAGTATAATTAGCATGGCTAACAATAACCAAGAGAGTAGAATGAACATTGATAACTTTGATCTCTCACATGAAGGTGCTAGTGATGATGCCCCCATGTCTGTCAATTATCTTGTTACTAGGTTGCAACAAGCTATGGGCAACCCAGCTTTGCAAGCCAAAGTTACTCAACAACTTCGTGCTATGGGATTTCCCTTCCTCTCAAAGAGGAGAGAGAGCTTAGGAGTCCTCTTGATGAGACTCCCAAAAGAAGACTCTCTCACATACAATAGGAGGAATCCAAAGAGAGAGAAAGAAGCGGATCCCTAAGTTCCTCTGAAGATGTGGCTCCTTGAAGATGGTGGTCTAGACAGTCGCCAACTCCTCCCAAGAGGAAATGGTCAACCCATGGTCCTTCTCCTCGTCACTTCAAAAGGGAAGAGAGGAAACAAAGGAAGAAAAGGGCAAGATAGAGGTCACCCTTTTCTCCTTCTTCTTCACCTTTCTCCTCTTCCAATGAAAGCTATGGCTATTCTCCTAGAGAATACAAGAGGGGAGGACATCGCAAATCCTACCCTACATGGCAAAGGTCACAAAAGCTCAATAAGTTCAAAGAGGGAGGAAAGATTATCACCTATGATGGCACCTTTGGTGCTACCGACAAAGTATTAGCCTTCATCCATCAATTTGATGCGGCCTTTGGAGACGAGGGCTTCACGGAGTCCTCCAAGCTATGCCATGTAGCTATGCACTTCCTAAAAATGGCTGGTTAATGGTCGGCTAGCCTTCGTGGCAATGATGAAGCCCCAAAGACATGGAAAACTCTACGAGTTTCCATCATGAAGCAATTCCTTGCAAGCGATGCAAAGGACATAGTGCTTATCGAATGGAGGAGTTTGAAGCTTCTCTCCCATGAGTCTATCCACAAACACATGGACAAGTTTTGGGATTTACATCTCAAGGCTACTGTCTTTCAAAAGGTAGACTTTGCCATGCAAAAGCAACAATTTTGTGTGGGATTACCTGAAGAGATGATCGAGTACGTCAACTCCGAACGGCCTAGTTCTGTCACACTAAAGTAATCCACCATACTATGGTTGCTTCACGCATCAATTTCCAACAAGGGGCTAGAAAGAATGTTAAGCCCATGGAAAGCAAAGACAAAAGTGATGCAAAGGGAAAAACCAATGCCCAAAGTTCTTCCCAAGGAGATTTCAACAACAACAATCGGTCCAAGGAGAAGGGAGTTTACAAAGGTAAAAATAAACTCCCTCATGAAGAGCTTGAAGCTTTTTGCAAGGACCACAAATGTTTTAAGTGTGGGAGCAAGGACATGGTTATCATTCTTGCCCCAAGAGAAATGCCCGAAATGAGACTCCTAGAGCTTCCACTATCGAAGCTCCCAAAGAGGATGCTCATTGCAAAGGATCACCTCTCTCCTATGCTTGGGGAAAGGTAAGGGAGTATGATGCCTTCATCTTGTTTGACCCTGGCTCTACTCACAACTTCATATCAATGGAGTTGGTCACCAAGTTGGGCATTCAAGCTTTTGAGATGGGAGATATTGTGATAGACAACACCGCTTTCAAGAGACAGCAAGCCTCTGTTACTCCCTTGATTGGGAAGTTGAGGCTTCATGTCCAAAGCTACGTCAACAAAGAAGACTTTTTTATCTCTCCTCTCCAACATGAGGATGCTATCCTAGGGGCACCATGGTTCAATCGCATGGCTGCCAACATGAAGTTCCCTGAAAGGAGAATCTACTTCACCTACATGGGAAAGAGCAGGTATATAGATGCTAGTGAGTCTGGTCATACTATACCACATGTAAATCCTCCTGCTTTTGATAAATCAATGAAGAGCTTAGTTTTTGCATACATGATTTTTGTCAAAGAGTCCCTAAAAGGTTCTAATGTTTCATCATATGTAAATAGTAGGAATCAAGAAGAGTTAGACTTGTATAATTTCTTGAAAGGATTCCAAGAATGTGTTCATCAATGATATCCCTATGGACTTCTAATGTTTCATCATATGTAAATAGTAGGAATCAAGAAGAGTTAGACTTGTCTAATTTTTTGAAAGGATTCCAAGATGTGTTCATCGATGATATCCCTATGGACTTACCTCCAAAACGAGGGGATGATGACCATTGAATTGAGCTCCTACTAGGGAGCTCACCACCTAACAAGCCTCCTTATCGAGTTTCCCAAGCTCAACAAGAGGAGATCATGAGGCAAGTACAAGGATTGGTAGACAAAGGGATGGTGAGTCCTAGATCCTCTCCCTTTTGTTCTCTAGTTCTTTTAGTGCAAAAGAAAGATGGTACATACCGCATGTGTGTGGACTATCGAGCATTAAACCATATCACTATCAAAAACAGATTTCTCGTGCCTCGGGTAGAAGATCTGTTTGATAAGCTACAAGGTTATACTTACTTCAGTAGGATTGACCTTAAAAGTCTACCATCAAATAAGGATAGTGGATGAAGATATCCTAAAGATCGCGTTTTGTACAACGTTTGGCCTTTATGAATATCTACTCATGACTTTTGGCTTGAGTAATGCACAAGCCACGTTCAATCGTCTAATGGAGAGAATCTTTAGACTCTACCACAAATTCATTGGAGTGTTATTTGATAATATTATCATCTACTCCAAGTCCTTGGAGGAACACAAGAAACATCTCCAAGTGATTTTTCAAGCTTTGAGGGAGAACAAGCTTTTTATCAATCAAAAGCAGAGCCAATTTTTCCTTCAAGATTCAATACTTAGGTCATATTATCTCTCAAGATGGTATACGTATGGATCCATCAAATTCGAGGTAATAAAAGCATGGCCTAATCCAAGGAATCTACATGAGCTAAGAAGCTTTATTGGTATGTATGCACACTATAGACGCTTCATAGAAAAATTCTCTCAAATAGAAGGACCATTACATGACTTAACAAAGAAGAACATTAAGTACTCATGGACTACTAAGGAGCAAAATGCTTTTGACAAGCTCAAAGAGAAGCTAACCTCCCAACAAGTCCTTATGCTTCCCGATCTCTCAAAGCCATTTGAGGTCCAATGTGATGCTTGTGGTGATTGGCTTGGAGCAGTCTTGCTTCAAGAAGGGCATGCCATATCATATGAGAGCGGAAGGCTCAATATGGATGAACGGGTCTTTGACATTTATGAGAAAGAGCTTTTAGCTATTCTATATACCCTAGACACATGGAAACACTAACTATTGGAGACTCCATTTATTTTACGAACAGACCACCAAAGTCTCAAGTACTTCATGATGCAAACAAATATTTTCGACAAACAAATGAGGTGGGAAAATTTTCTTTCGCAATTTTATTTTCATATTGCTCAAATTGCTCATAAGCACAATCAAGTGACCGATGCACTTTCACAACGACCAAAAGTTAATGTAGTGTCTATAGCTACTCACAATGATCTATCTTCTATGATAGATGAGTATGCTACTGACCCTAAATTTAAAGATATAATGTCAACCCTTGCTTTGGAAAAGAAAGAGGAACCATTCACCTTGCAGGATGGTTATCTTATCCATGGCAATAGTCTATGTGTTACCCACTCCCTTGGTGAGAAAGTTAAGTATGAATCCTCCCTATGCGGGGCATAGAGGCATTCAACCTACTCTTCAAGGAGTAGAGACGTACTTCTATTGGCCTACCATGAAAGTGGACATACAAGAGTATGTTTCAAAATGTGTGGTATGCCAAAAGACTGAGTTTGATAGAGGGAAGCAACCTAGATTACTCCAGCCATTGCCAATGCCTAGTTCACCATACAGGTTTAGCAAGCAAGTATACTTTATTCCTGTCAAAAAGACTATAAAGACACACCAAATGGCAACTCTCTTCATATCTCACATTTTCAAACACCATGGATTGCCAACATCCATCATGTGAGATAGAGATCCTAGAATGATCGATAATTTCAGAAAAGGTCTCTTTGAAAATCTAGGTACAAGAGTGAATTTCTCTTTACCTTATCACCCACAAACGGATGGCCAAAGTGAGATAGCCAATCTTACGATACTCGATCTACTAAAGACTTATGTTACAAAAGTAGATCAACACTCACAATGGAAAAAAACTTACCTCTTGTAGAGTATGCGCACAATAATACCGTCCATACTTCTACGGGTAAAGCACCTTTTAAAATCATTGAGGGAAGACCTAAAATTCCCTTGCTACTTAAAGTACATGGGAAGATCTGCGCTGTAGATGAGTATAGCCATGGCCTACAAGAATCTTTTCAAAAGATTAAGGAGGCTGTATCCATCTCTCAACAAAAGAAAAAAGCTGTTGTTGAGCACAGAAGGGCCTTAACATTTAAATAAAATGATTGGGTCTTATTTAAGTTTCCCAAGGCAAACGACGACCAAAAATCCTACGGGCCATCAAAAGTAATATGCTAAACTAGCAAAAAGATACTATGGTCCCTTTAAAATTTTAAAGCCAATCAATGAGATGGCTTATCAACTCAAGTTGCCCAACCATTGGCTCATACACAATGCTTTTTATGTGATCCTACTTAATCCCTACAAGGGAGAGCCACCAAGTGAACCAATTAATGAGGATCCTTCCAAAATTGAAGACCAAGAAGAGGTGCTACAACCCAAAGCTATCCTTTGGCATGAATACAAGGTACTGCGATATGGTAAGATTATCCGTTGAGGGTATCTTATTAAGTTAAAAAATTATCCTTTTGAAGATGCTAGATGGATGCAAGGAACACAACTTAAGGATAGTATGAACCTTTTCAATGCTTACAATGCTACATTAGAGTAAGCAAATATACAAATTTCTTTAAAATGACCATTATTTTTGTCTTATAAGACTAATTATCTTTTATTGTGCACAAATTGCATGCTTAGACTCATGTTTGTGATGACAACGTCTCTCAAACACCAAGTAGAATGTGTCACTCTACTTTGGGAGAATTGAATGGACTAAAGAGCAAACATGCTTGCGGCAACTATGTCTCCCAAGCACCAAATGGATTACTCATCCATCTTAGAATGATGTTGTAGGGTACAAAGGGATCCTCTATCCGCTAAGAAACATTGACTAATGACTAAGGCTTTATCTCTTCTACCTCATAGTCGAGGACGACTATGATTTCAAGAGAGAGGTAATGTCATAAAATCTAATATCTAACCAATCCAAATGATTTTCTCATATTAAAATTCATCGTTTAATGTGGGAGAATAAACGGGAGCAAGGGTTAGAATATAGACACGTGATTATGAGTCTATCTCAACACGGGGCCAATGGTAAAGGAATCCAAATGAGAGATGATCTCTCAAAGAGCAAGGCTAGCTAATGGAGCTTAAAGTCCTTTGGGTTAGATTCATTAAAGACTTAGACACAACTCCAATGGTTAGTGTTAAAAGTCCTTTGATCTTAGGCACAACCCCAATGTCATAAAACTAATATCTAACCAACCCAAATGATTTTCTCATATTAAACTAATCATTTAATGTGGGAGAATAAATAGGAACAAGGGTTAGAATATAGACACATGTTACGTGTCTATCTCAACACGCGGACAATGGTAAAGGGGCCCAAATGAGAGATGATCTGTCAAAGAGAAAGGCTAACCAATGGAGCTTAAAGGCCTTATGGTTAGCTTCATTAAAGACCTCCAATGGCTAGTGTTAAACGTTCATTGACCTTCGGTAGGCTAGGGTTGTGCTTGAGGTGGGAACCCGGCCCAAGCTTGAGGTGCTTGTCGTGCTTGATGACTGAGATGCTTGTCATGCTTGAGATGCTGGGGTTGTACTTGAGGTGGGAACCTGGCCAAAGCTTAAGGGGCTTAAGGACCAAGCTTGTGGTGTGAAAAAGTCAACAAGTATCTCTACAAGGAGGGGGCGAGCCCTACAAGTTGGGAGCATGAGAGAGAACACACACCCTCACTCAAGGCAAACTTAGACCAAGGATGCAACAAGGACACATGTCAACCTCCTCTTCATGTTGCCCTCATGGTGTACCTAAAGCCTATTGGTTGGCCTCCCAAGGGGTCCAATGACAAGTTAGTTAATTTAATTAATGGTTTATGCATTTATCAAGTCCTCTCTCTCAAAGGGGAAAGGGGGACACTTGTCTCAAGGCTAGCATGCTTGCTTGATTTGCACCCTGATTGTTCAAGCTTTAAGGGGTCCAATCAAACTTTAGCTTGAGCTACAAGGAGGGGTCGACCAAGAGAAGCTAGGGGTGTGCTTGGGGGGTATACTATCTCTCACACACACTCACAAGGTCATTCTCACTTGTGCAAAGTGCAAGAGCTTCATCTCCTTCTAGTCCAAGCAAGTAGAGAAGTTGAGAGCCTACACCAACACTCCTAGCTATGGAATGCAAATCCAACCAAGAGCCATGCTTCAATGCTTAAGCTATTGGGATTAAAGCCCAAGTGGCCTCTTATATGGATATGGCCGCCCGCCCGCCTAAGTCACTTATCACTAACTCTTTGTATATACTCATTTATACTTTTGTGAATAATAAGTTTTGGTAGATAACCCTTCAACAAATTCTCTGTGTACTGTGTAAGCTCTCTGTCTGTGTATCTCTCTGTGTGTGTGTGTGTGTGTGTGTGTGTGTGAGAGAGAGAGCTCTCTGTCTGTGTATCTGTGTGTGTGTGTGAGTTGATCTAAGCTCCGCTCCGCGACTTCAATTGGTATCAGAGCAAGGTTCAATGCGTTTTTGCAAAATCGTGCGTGCGCACACGCACTTTTCAGGCAGATTTTGGATCCAGAGCTTGGAAATTTACAGTCGGCGTTCTGGGAGTATTTCCACTATGTGATCTGGGGTTTTATCCCCCTCATAATTTATGCCCTCAGAATTTCGTTCTGAGTACTAAATTAGAAGATAGGTTTCAGCCGAAAGAAACCCTTCTTGTGTAGATTGGCAAGTAGGAGGTGGTCGGCATCAATATCGGCATCGACATACATCACTCATTAGTCTTCAAAGCATCATCTATAGACCAGGTACACATATATATCATCAGATATATATATTGCAGTCTACATTGCTACTTCTTGTGCTTGCCAAGTTCCAGGGGAGGTGTGGCCATACGACGGCTTGACACCACTGGCATGTATTGCAGATTGATGTACTGTGATTGTGGGTTTGCTAGTTGTGAGTCACGGTAGCAGAGAGACTGCCGCAACGGTCACAGGAATGTGATTGGTCTATTGTAGGAAGTATGCTAGTTCTGGGTAGTTTGCTGAGCCATCTGAAAGGGTCGTGTGTGAGGTTTTTTTTGAAGCCAAGCAGTGGGGGCTGTGTTACCCAGTGTGAGGTGGATTAGGTTGCTGGAGTTCCCCTCTACACGCATCCTCTTCGGTGACTTTTATCCCATAGGATGTATGACTTTGTGTAGACACTGGATTGTATCTTATGCGCCAGGCTGTTGAGGCATTGTTCAGGGTTCAGTCTTGAGACAAATATAGGTTTTGTGATCGCCTAGACAGGAGACAGTGTATGCTTACAGGATATCATATTACAGAGATTTCTAAATTTGTCACCGGTCAGCTATTTATGGTTTTTTTTTAGCTATCTTTTGGTTTCCAGAGCTCAGTTTACAGGGGAGACTCCGTCAAAAAAATTTCAAAAATACTGACAATTCTTGAAGAGAGGTGTTCGACTTGTTGTTTACAGCTTGTTTATTGTGTACACAGGCTAGTTTACAGGGGAAACTCTGCCAATTTTTCCTAGAAGTAAACAATTTGGCAGATATGGCATCTTCTCAAAGTGAAACTCTTTACAACATAAAGAAGCTGGATGGCACAAACTTTCCATTATGGAAGAAGCAGATTTGGCAGGTTTTGGTGCAAAAAAAACAAGTGAAGCCACTAAAGCTCAAAGGGGAGAGACCAGAAGGTATGGCTGAAGATGAATGGGAAGAGCTTGACGAGTTAGCTTGTTCCATAATCATGCTGACACTGGCAGAAAATGTTTACTTCAACGTAGCAACAGAGACTATAGCATATGGCGTATGGCAAAAGCTATGTGGTATGCACGAGAAACAAAGTGCTGCTTCTAAGATTTACTGGCTCAAGAAATTGGTGGATTTGAAGATGAAGGAAGGGACAACCATGTCAAATCATCTCAATGAATTTCACAAAATTTTCAGCCAGTTAACAACACAGGAGATAGTCTTTCCAGATTCAGTGAAGGCTATGTTTCTCTTAATCACTTTGCCAGAGAGTTGGGATACTTTTCGCACAGCATTAAGTAATTTTGTCGCACCAGAAGGTCTTACAAGTGCCAATGTAGAAGGTAGCTTGCTCACAGAGGAAGTGAATAGGAAGAACATTGACAAAGGCAAAGGCAAAGGCAATAGTGCTTTGGTTGTTTGAGGGAGACAACATTCTAAAGAGAAGAAGGGTAAGAAGGCACAAAACCGAAGTAAGTCTCGTGACTCGAAGTCAAAGGATGACATAGAATGCTACCATTGTGGCAAGAAGGGTCACATGAAGAGAGACTGTACGAAGTGGAAACAAGAAAAAGGCAAAACAAAGAGTTCTGAGCAAGATGAAAAGAAGAGTTCAGTGAAGATTGAAGAGGTGAATGTCACAGGATCTGGTTCAGACAGTGATTCTGGTATAGCAGCTGGTGACATCTTCCTCACAAGCAATCTTGATTTTTTTTTCTTGACTGCAGAGGATGGACATGCTATGAGTGATTGGATTATTGACTCAAGGGCATCTTTACATGTTTCTCCGCACAAAGAGTGGTTTACATCATATGTGGCTACTAAAGATAATGCCAGAATTGTCAATGAGCAGGTTTGTGACATACTTGGAATGGGAGATGTGCAGTTGAAGTTTTAGAATGGCTCTTCTTTATGGCTCAAGAATGTCAGACATGTTCTAGCAATCCAAAAGAGCTTGATCAGTACAGGGAAGTTGGATGATGCGGGTTATGTGACAGTTTTTGGGAACAGTGCTTGGAAGATCTCCAAAGGTTCGATGACTATAGCACATGGCAGCAAGTCAGGAAGTCTGTACACTTTATATGTTTCAGAGGTTAAAAACCATGTAGTTAATGTGATTGAGCAGCCAAGTGTGTCACTGTGGCATGGTAGGTTGGGACATATGTCAAAAAGAGCAATGTAAATACTTTCTCGTTATGGTTATTTTCTCGGCTTTTCATTTCAAGATTTCAAGTTTTGTGAGCATTGTGTTTATGGTAAGCAAACACAGGAACCACACAGATCAAAGAGGAATCGTAGGGACGAACGGTTAGCTCTTGTGCACAGTGATCTATGCGGACCAATGCCTAGTTTGTCACTAGGGGGAGCAACGTACTTTTGTACATTCATAGATGACTATTCTCGCAAAGTATGGGTTTACTTCTTGAAGCACAAGGATGAGGTGCTCAAGGTCTTTAAGACATTCTTGCAACTTGTGGAGAATCAGAGTGGTCAGAAGCTGAGATGCTTAAGGATAGACAATGGTGGAGAGTACGTTTCCAAGGCTTTCCAAGACTTTTGTGAAGCAAAAGGGATAAAGCGAGAACTTACTGCACCACACAATCTTTCACAAAATGGAGCTGTAGAACGTATGAATAGAACCATACAAGAGAAGGTCAGAAGCATGTTGTCAACTGCTGAGTTGCTTGATGGATTTTGGGCGGAAGCAGTGGCTACAACAGTCCATTTGATCAACACGTCTCCTAGTAGGGTTCTGGATAAGAGTGAAGTGGCCGAGATGCTATGGACAGGCAAGGCACCTTCGTATAAGCATCTCAGAGTCTTTGGTTGTGAAGCCTATAGCCATATTCCTAAGGAGTTCAGGAATAAGTTAGAACCAAAGAGCAAGAAGTGTATATTTCTTGGCTACGGAGAATTGGGTGAGATGGGTTACCGGCTTTGGGATTCCGAGTCCAGAAAAGTTATTTGTAGCAATGATGTGCATTTCAATCAAGCCAAGTTTCATGCTAAGCCAGAGAAGATAGAGGAGATCAGAAGAGTTGTCTTCAGGGAAGATGGAACTAATGCTAGCACATCAAGACAGCATGGTCAGGCTCAGTGGTCAAGCTCAGGAACAACCTATAGTGGCAGAATCAGTTGTGGTGAGACATTCTGAGCGTGTCTCCAAACCACCTGATTGTTATGTGCCACCTCTAAATTATGTCATGCTCACAGATTGCGGAGAACCATCTTGTTACAAGGAGGCATTACAAGTGGTTGACTCGAAAAAATGGCAGTTGGCCATGCAATCACAGATGATGGCTCTGCATAAGAATCAAACGTGGGATTTGGTTCAATTGCCAGAGGGCAAGAAAGATCTACCTTGTAAGTGGGTTTACAGATAAGCTTACTCCTCATGATGGACAACCAAAATACAGAGCACGGTTGGTTGCTAAGGGTTTTAAGCAAGAACAGATTTTGATGAAGTCTTTTCACCAGTTCTCAAGATGACAACATTGAGAAGTGTACTTGCTTTGGTTGCCAAACATGATCTGCATTTACATCAGATGGATGTGAAAACGGCATTTCTTCACGAGGATTTGCATGAGGAGGTTTATATGCAGCAGCCAAAAGGGTATGTTGAGAAAGGCAAATAGAAATTGGTATGTAGTTTGAGAAAGAGTCTTTATGGCTTGAAACAAGCACCAAGAGAATGGTACAAGAAGTTTCACCAATTTATGCTTTCTCAAGGATACGAGAGAAGTGAGACAAATCATTGCCTGTATACTCGACAAGCTAAGGATGGTAGCTTGATAATCCTCATCTTGTATGTGGATGACATGTTACTTGCTGGTAGACAAATTGCAGAAATTTCAGCTCTTAAGTCAAAAATGGCAAAGGTTTTTGAAAGACATGGATGAGGCAAGTCATATACTGGGTATGCGTATCCAACGAGATAGGTCAAAATAGATGCTTTACTTATCTAAGGAAGAGTATATTGACAAGATGTTGCAACGTTTCCATATGGACAGGGGAAAGGCATTGATGACACCATTGCCGTCATATGTGAAACTAAGCAACCAAGATTGCCCACAGTCTGAGGTGGAAAAGGTTGAAATGGATACGGTGCCGTATGCGTCTGCATGTGGGAGTTTGATGTATGCAATGATTGCTACACGTCTGGATATTGCATTTGTAGTGGGAGTGGTTAGCAGATATATGTCAAATCTCGGCAAGAAACATTGGGAGGCAGTGAAAGGTATCATGAGATACTTAAAACATACAAAGAGTATGCGCATATGCTATGGTAGTCAGGATTTGAGTGTTAGAGGATACACTAACTCAGATTATGCAGGAGACTTGGATAAGAGGAGATCTACATCAGGCTATGTTTTTACATTGGCTGGAGGTGCCATATCATGGCGATCTCGATTACAAGATTGTATTACACAGTCTACTACAGAAGCTGAGTATGTTGCAGCAAATGAGGCATGCAAAGAAGCTATTTGGCTTAGTAGATTGGTAGCAGACTTGGGAATCAAAGTAGATATGCCAAAGTTATATTGTGATAGTCAAAGTGCTATACAATTGGCAAAGAATCCAATGTTCCATTTGAAGACTAAGCATATTGATGTGAAATATCACTTCATTAGGGAAGTACTTGAAGACAAGCAGATACAACTGCTGAAGATCCACACCAAGGACAATCCTACTGATCTACTCACAAAGGGACTTCCAGGAGAGGGCTTTGTGCATTGTTGTGAGTTATTGGGCATTGGATAGATGGCAGCCATGTAAATCTTTGTACATTTATGTTCATAGATTTACAGTTACTTAAAGTGCCACATTGGACTTTAAGTGGGAGGTTGTTGGGATTAAAGCCCAAGTGGCCTCTTATATGGATATGGCCGCCCGCCCGCCTAACTCACATATCACTAACTCTTTGTATATACTCACTTATACTTTTGTGTGAATAATAAGTTTTGGTAGATAACCCTTCAACAAATTCTTTGTGTACTGTGTAAGCTCTCTATCTGTGTATCTGTGTGTGTGTGTGTGTGTGAGTTGATCGAAGCTTCGCTCCACGACTTCATAAGATTGCCATCTTCTCCATCTTCATTACTATGCTATTATGTATGCTAAGCAAGAAAAGTGAAGATAAGTGAGGAACTATTTCTTTCTCCTATGAATGTTTCTTCTTCCTCTTCCCTACCCTCATTCCCCGCTAGCTCTCTCCACCTTTGAAGGTGTTTGAGGTCTTGGGACTGAGGCTGGGGATAATTAATATTTGCTACAAAGTCTATGCTATGTTCGTGATGCAATGAAGATGGAAGGCTGGGGATAATTAATATTTGTTACAAAGTCTATGCTATGTTCGTGATGCATGAAGCTTTCCATCTTCATTGCATCACCTAGGTCGCAAAGGAACACAAAGATTGTATGTACCAAGTCTCTTTTGATGGGAGAATCTATAATACAAAAGCCTATTGGAGGGTCCCGAGGAGGGACCGGCTCCACATAAATCCAGTCCACAACTATTGTCAAGTTCTCTAAACTCTCTCTCTTGCAAAAGTATTCTTCATGCTAAGTTAATTAAGTACTATGATTATGTTGCTACCATCAATTAAGTTCACCCTCTATGTTCTTAAATTAGTCTCACAAAGATACTGTTATTAATTCTCCTAATTCCGCTATTCTCAAAGTTCATAGGATATTTTCATTACAAAGGGAAGAGGGGGTGGTGGGGGGCGAAGCAAGGGGGTGGCAGGGTGCATAGAGAGAGAGAGAGAGAGAGAGAGAGAGAGAGAGAGAGAGAGAGAGAGAGAGGGGGGGGGGGGGGAGCATGAAGCACCCGTTACTCTCACCGCCCTCTCTTTTTTCTTTTTTGGGGTAAGGGGGTGCATGAGGCACCCTCTTAACACAAAAAAGACAAAAAAAAGAGTGTGGTATGGAGCACTAGCAACATAGGGGGTCCATGAGGCACAGTCTTAACACAAAAAAAAGAAATAAAAAAGGAGAGAGGGTGGTATGTGGCACTAGAAATGTTGTTAGTGCCTCACATCCCCTTCTCCCTTTAAAAAAAAAAAGACCCTCTCTCTCTCTCTCTCTCTCTCTCTCCTTTTTTTCCCTCTCCTCTCTCTCTCTCTCTCCCTCTCTCTCTCTCTCTCTCTCTTCTCTCTCTCTTCTCCTCCTTTCTCTCTCCCTCCCTTCTCCTCTCCCTCCCCCCTTCTCTCCCTCCCCCCCCCCCCCCCCCCCCCCCCCCCCCCCCCCCCCCCCCCCCCCCCTCTCTCTCTCTCTCTCTCTCTCTCTCTCTCTCTCTTCCTCCCCCCCTTTACACTCTCCTCTCTCCTCTCCCCTCCCTCCCTCCCTTCCTTTACACTCTCCCTTTCCCCTTCCTCTCTTTCTCTCTCTCTCTCTTTCTCTCTCTCTCTCTCTCTCTCTCTCTCTCTCTCTTCCTCCCTCCCTTTACACTCTCCTCTCTCCTCTCCTCTCCCTCCCTCCCTCCCTCCCTCCCTTTACACTCTCCCCTCCCCCCCCCCCCCCCCCCCCCTCTCTCTCTCTCTCTCTCTCTCTCTCTCTCTCTCTCTCTCTCTCTCTCTCTCTCTCTCTCTTTCTCGCTCGTTCTCTCACTTGAGTCTCAAAGGAGGAATTGAGCTCTCTCTCCCTCTCTCTCTCACTTGAGTCTCAAGTGTGTGTGTGTGTGTGTGTGTGTGTGTGTGTGTGAGAGAGAGAGAGAGAGAGAGAGAGAGAGAGAGAGAGAGAGAGAGCAAAGATAGAGAGAAAGGGAGAGAAAGAGACACAAAGAGGGGGGGGGGGGGGGGGGGGGGGGGGGGGGGGATGGAGGAAGAGGTAGAAAGAAAGAGAAAGAGAGACATAGAGGGAGATAGATAGATAGATTGAATTATCATCCACGGAGGTCAGATATGACCTCTGGGACCAAAAACAAAACATTACAAAAGATCCCTTTGATACATATTAGTTAAGGACTGCGGGTCCATCGAGGGTGGAAATTTGAAGATAAGGTGGAGTAACCTAAGTTGGGGTAGCTGATGAGGAGGGAGCCGATTTGGGAGTTCGGAACTCTTGGATGATGGCTTTACCTCCTCGATAAATTGCCCATTTCCCTGCTATGCACACTTGTCGCATCTTTTGGAGTTCAGCCTTCTTCTGTTTGAGTTGGGTGGGTGTGAGCTCTTCAGCAAATCAGATTTTTCTGTCCTTGAGAAGCCTCAATGGCTCAAGGAGCTTGGATCGATCCGCTTTGGTTTTGAAGGTGAGGATTGCATGGTTGGTGCGATGCTCGTGAACAAGAGTGGTGATTGTTGCTGGATCCCATTGTGGGTTGTTGTTTGGATGCGAGCGAAAGACTCGTGGAACTTGAGGTCCCCCTCTCCTTGCCAGTCGCTTGGAAGTCCACCAATGCGAACATTGAGAGCAATGTCATCTTGTCGTTGTCGTTCTCGTAGCGTAGACGCCACACGATCTTCAACTTTGCAAAAGATGACATCTTGCACTTGAGTCTTGACCTTCCTTGGTTTCTACCTCCATTTTTGTTTTGTTAAGCTTGATTTCTATCTGTTTCATCTCTTCCTTCTTGGAGTTGTCCACTGCACTAAGTGGAGACTCGATAACTACAAGTCTTTCCTTCAAATCTTCATTTTCCTTACGAAGTCTTTCGACTTCACTTTGAATACGAACCATGCCGCCATGGTAGGAACTTAGACATGACTTAGGCTTATGAGAGGCCTTAAAGTGCTGTGTGTATTGAAACCTTGGGGGTTTGTGGGAACAAAGGTTTATTGGTTTAATTGAAAACCTTAGGGCTTTGTGTAGTCGGCAGCAAATGAGGTTTCTGTGTAGTCGGCAACAAATTGACACGAGGGTTGAAGTCGACACTAGGGCTGTGGAACGGGTTCGACAGTAAGCTGTGGACAGGTTGGGACGAGTTCAACAGCTGACTGTGGAACGGGTTTGATAGTAGGAGTTGGGGGCGAAAGCTGTGGACAGGTTGGGACGAGTTCAACAGCTGACTGTGGAACGGGTTTGATAGTAGGAGTTGGGGGCAAAAGCGGAAGAGAGTCGGGCTCGGTTGAGGGTGAAGCTCATACACTAACGCCTCCCCAGAGGGCCACTCTTGCCGAGGGGAAGATGCAGAGAAGGGCTTAGGAGGCTTAGGGTTAGAGAGAGAGAGAGAGAGAGAGAGAGAGAGAGAGAGAGAGAGAGAGAGAGAGAGAGAGAGAGAGAGAGAGAGAGAGACAGAGAGAGGAAATCCTTGGCTACTCCACTAGAGGGAGGGGCAGTAATGGGCGGTCATGATAGGAGTAAGGGTGGCACTACCAACCAACTGGTGCTGGGCTAGGGTGGTAGTGACAGTGGGTGGTAAGGGGCAGCGATGGGAGGTAGTGATGGTGGGATGGAAAAAGAAAAGCTCGCTCCATAATCGCCCCCATTCTCTTGAAGCCCTTCTCGGAAGCTTCCCAAAGAGAACTTAGGCTCACCATTTGAGCACCATTAGCTAAGTTCATTAATTCCTAATCTCTTTGCTAAAACAAGGTGTGTATGTGGATGTGTGACCCTGAGAATACAAAGCATAAAGTAAAAGGTTCCCACTACCTCACCACGATGCCACATGGACAAGTGGTGTAGCTCACTAAAATTAGGGCCTTCACCTGGAGGTCACAAGCTCGCATTGTGGACCTTTTGGGAGGTGCCTCGTGGGCGAATGTGAAGCGAGCACAAGGAAAATATGAAATGAAGTTCGGGGCCACAGGCTCTACTCACATGCCAATGATGCATATTGGACATCCAAATTGGGTAAGACCCTTTTTGTGTGGATGCGGTGATCCGTGCAAGAGAGGGAAGGAGAGAAGGGGAAGAAGATGAGAGTAGAGACATGATTTTGGTGGAGCTATGAGAGGAAAAATACCTCTCACTCCTTATTCTTCATTATAACCAATAGATGAGTAATGGGCGGGCGTTTGCAACCACTGGGCCTGAAACCCAACAATCTCCCACTTGAAGGCCAACGTGGCCCAAGTGGCTAAAGAATGTAGGGGCTATTATGTAAAACTTTACAAACGTGAAGCATGATTGTAGCTTCATCCTACACCCATCATCTCTATGCAATGTGTGAACCGCTCTGAGGCTAAGCTCTTTGTTAGAGCATCCACTGGGTTTTCATTTGTGTGAACTTTGTCTAACTCAATGTGTTGTCTAGCCAAAATATCGTGTACCACATGATACTTGACCTCTATGTGTTTTGACTTGGAGTGAAACACGGGGTTCTTTGCTAATGTAATCACACTATGACTGTCACAATGTAGCACTGGAGACTGGTGTATACCAAATTCTCCCACTAGACGGGATAACCACACAACTTCACTGGAAATATAAATTGCAACATGCTCTACCTCAGTGGTGGAAGACAAAGTAAAATTCTGGATACATGATCTCCAAGAAACTGCCGCTCCAGTGAACAAGAAAATGTAGCCAGATGTGGATTGCCTAGTGTCCACACAACCCACATAATCTGAATCAGTGTATCCAACTATGGATGCATCACTGTTCCCAAAGCGTAAGCACTTGCTGGCTGAGCCCTTGATATATCTCAAGATGTGCTTCACTGCTTCCCCATGCTTTCTGCCTTGATTTTCCATAAACATACTAACCACTCCCACTGCATATGCAATGTCTGGCCATGTGCTAACCATGGAAAACATGAGACTGCCAAAGTGCCAAAGAATACGACACCTTTTAATGTTTGGTGGATACAGGCGTATGCATATCCAAACCCTGTGGACACTCTATTTTTTCGGAAAAAACCCTGTAATTCAGCCTAAGATGAGTTGTAATCATGATGAGATTAGACCATACCCTTTTTATTCTCTAAGTCTATACCCTTGAAAGAGGCAGAATGGCCATGGGAAAGCCCCCTAACCTTTAAAGTCAAAACCCTTAGTTTTGAAGAGAAAAGTATCATTAGCTGAAGAAAAGAAACGTGCATTGTGGAGGCTTCTTGTGACTACAACTTGTAATCCTCTTTTCTCCTGAGCTGGTAATCAAAGTTCTATTCCGAAAGCACATTGCGTTCCTTGTCTCTTGCTCTACAATCTAAGTGTAAGCAATTCCAATTCTGTTGTGGTTCGCAATGTATTGTTTGTGAGCTAAATGCATTGATTTGGGAGTTAAAATGGTTGTTTTTTGATGTTTTTACCATGGATAAGTGTTTCTATGCTTAAGGTAGATCTTTCCAAGTACTTCTGTTTCAGTTTTTTGCACATTTTTTGTGATGGATCGTGATTTATGTACCTTCCCAGATGGTGACAGAACTTGGTAGGATTGAGCCCATAAGTGTTGTGATACCTCTCCTTAAGTTTCATGACATTCCGGATTTGTTTGGATATCGAAAAGGTGTGATGACGTTGAGTGTTGAGATTGGACGCATACTGATTGCGTGACTAGGAAGTGGTTGATTTGCTTTTTTCGTAGAACGAGTAGCCCTTGAGTTCACTTTGGTGAGATTGACACTCTCATTAAGTCTCTGTGCCCCATCCTGAGTCGCTTCCTTGCATATTGACATTATGTTAGTGCAAAAGAGCTATGCTGCAGACGTCCATTGCGGCGACCCGCTAACATTGGTGCCGCTACCGGGGAAACCGATCCTTAGGTGGTGAGTGACTTAGTGTACAAAAAAATAAATAAATCTCCCTTCAAGCTTTTGATAACCGTTCCTCTTACCCATAGACAGTGAAGTAGCTAGACATAGGTTTAGTGCTTAATAGAGACTGGGGTCCGAGACTAGCCAGTGCTATTCCTTAAGAGCAAAGAAAGCTGTGAGTGAAGTACAAGATAGTATTTCGTTCTTTGATTTTTCACATGCTTGGAAAGGGCTGTTCCACCACACACATTGTTGTTATTTCTGTACTGTTAAGTTCACTTACGTCTGCATATTCATTTCAGTTATAGGAGTAGGTAAGGAAACAAATTACACCATCATTTGTGGCCAAAAGGATTGAGGGAAAAACTGTCAAAAACCTTATTTTGGTGTTGAAGACCATAACTCGGAAAAATTGAAGAAGTGATGGTCAGAGCTTCAAAACTAGACCAAACCCAGTAAAACTTTCAAGAAGGGGATAAAAACACTTGTTGGAAAAGACTGTGCAAAAAACTGTCAAAAATCTTGCCAAACATGGATCACGATCCATGTACCTTGTTGGCAAAATGTGCTAAAATTATTTCCTTTGCTTAGAATAGGCTCTTAGGCATCAAAACCTTGAGTTTGGTGAGAAAAAGAGGGCTAGAAGGTCATAAAAATATAAAAGATTGGGGTGAGCAGACCAAAACCTTGGAAATAAGGAAAAACAAGGAAAACTGGAACTTTTATTTGCCCAAATCCAAAAAGGGATGAGAATTGGAACCAACTAGAAGCTAGGAATCCACATAACCAAATTTCATACCCAGGTGCTTCCCAACATGGATCTCGATCCATGTTCTAGGTAGCCATCTGACATTAAGATTTGACCAGTGTACTCCTGAATACTAGTTGAACAACTTTCCCAAAAGGAGCCATATACAAAAAGTGAAAAAAGCTGGTCAAAATACCAGAAAAGGAGTGGTTTGCAACAAACTGCAAAACAGACACAAAACCCTGCTTCTCACTTGGGAAAAACTGACCAAATCCAAAAAGACTTGGGGAATAGCATCATCATACCTTGTGTGATCAGCTCTCAAAGTGTCAAACCAAAATCTTGCCAAAGATGGATCACGATCCATGTACCTTTTTGGAAATTTGAGCTAATAAAAGACAAGCAGGGAATTGATAACAATTGGAGCACTTTATCCTAAAGGACCCTTATCAAAAAATTTCAAAAAGAGGGCAAAAGGTGGCAAAAATCAGATCAATGGAGAAAGCACTGACATAAACCCTAAAGCTGACTTTTGTCTATCCAAAAAAGCTTTAAGGCATTCAAAAACCATATAGTCAGCATCACTAGGCCAAGGACTAGCGGTGGGACAAAATTCAGTGTATTTTGACACAAAGGAACATGGATCGCGATCCATGTTTCCCTGACACAAATTGACACCAAACTAGTACCATAGCTAGAGGGTATCACAGAGAGTCTAGTGGTCCTTCCAGAGTTGAAATTGGATGCAAGAAACCCTTCCAATAGCTCAAAACTGACAGAAGCTCAAGCAAGTGACAAAATCAACTTAACCTCCAATCCTGAGATCCATTTCAAAAAAAATGGTACTGGAAGACCTCTTAATCATGTTAAAACTGATGATAGCAACAAAAGTTCAATTGGTTTCTCAACATGGATCGTGATCCATGTACCTCTGAGCCAAAACAGAGACATAAACTTACCATAAAAGGAGCTAGGACATAGCAACCTGGTGCTTCTTTCAAAATTGAAATTGGATCAAAATTGTTGAGGTTGTGTAGGGAATTGTGTGCTAAGTTTTGTCGAACAAAAGCAAGAACTAACAAGAACAGCTGTAAGCTTATAGTTATCAAGCACATTCTTGACAGGTTGCAGGTACTGGAAGATACTATCGAGCAAGCAAGAACAAACGGGAGATTCAAACTATTTTGGATTTTTCTTGTTACCAATTCTTCATGATTCTGTGATCAGGAAGATTGTACCAGAATAGGAACCACAACATCTTTGATCAAGGGAGTAATTACTCAACGGAAGAAAGTGTGAATCAGAGACCATTGCCACCTTTGGAACCCATTTTAGAGGGGTGCTACCATTTAACGAGCGTTGCAAAGCGAGCGAGGGATACAAAGCGAGCGAGACAAATGAGTTGGAGATATCTTGTAGTAGATGAAATCCTAGTAATACTAGACTACACTTCACTTTATTTTTTTTCCATGTTTGTATACAAACTGTGTACGCTCCATTTCCTTTTTTTTCTTATTCCTCAACACCATGTAGGAATTCTACTGAGCATTTTCAGTTCTAGGTTATATTTATCCCCACCATACACTTTTTGAAGGATTGATTAGCTCCAAGAGCGTGCTACTGAAGTGAGAAGAAACCAAAGAGTCCCATAAAATTTATCATTAGTAAAATGGCCATAGTCATCCGAAGGCCAACCCATAAACTACCTATATACCTGCACAACAATCGTGACATGATTGCCATATGTTTAAGGCATAAACACCCATTATTTCTTATTCATTAAAACCATAAACATAAAGCTTTTCAACATAAGAAATAGTATAATTACAATCTTCTACAGAGACGAACATATAATCCACTCACACTTCTCATACATAGATCATGACTAGAGAGAGAGTGTGTTCAAACATGAAAAATGACACTCTAAAATAACTAATGCACAAAAGCAAACTTTTCCAGTTCTCATTAAGGAAACAACCAAAAAGAATACTCTTCAAATTGCTTAGTGACTCAACACCTAAAGTTTGCCAACTAAAAGTGAGAGAATGTGGTTCGATTTGACTCATTGCAAAGAGCTTTTGACTGCAAAAAGTACACATAAATAACTTGGTTTGTCATTAAACGTCATGATCTCCATACACCACCTAGGTTAAGTGGAAATAGAGAAAGAGGGAATAGAGGAAAGGGGGGGGGGGGGGGGGGGGGGGGAGAGAGTAGGTTGTTGTGGATAGCTAGTCAACAAAAGTAAGTTGCCAAAATAGGATATAGATGATAGATAAAAAGAAAAACATGCTTAAATCGCTAGCATATGTTTTCCATACAAGGCCTAAAACATCTAGTTTTATATAGGATGAAGTTGATAGCTAAAAGGTGAAACTAGCTTAAGCAGCCACTAGCACACGTCTTCCATGCAAGGCTTGGAATAAGTCTATATTTGAGAGAGCAGCTTGATGCGTAGATGCATGAACATTTGCATCCAATCCAAGAGTCCTTAAAAATACAAAGTATATATGCTTGCATGGAATATAAGTACTTGCCTTTGCATCTCGTCTCACAAAGTCCTCACATGTACACCGTGGAAATTGACTTATTGTGATGGAATATGAAATCCCACGTGCTTTTTATCCCTTTGACTCCAAGAAGAAAACATGCACTTGGGTATCTTCTTCTTCCCTTGAAGAAAGGGAAGAAGAAGCAAGGGGCAGGAACACCATGCAATGTTGTTCTCCCATTTACGTTGATCTCAACCCCACACCTCTCACCTACATCAACAAGAAAAAATTTAAGACCATAGAAGAAAGGTTAGCGACCAAAAATGATAGATTCAATGTTGTACTTCTAACCTGTCTCCTTGATTAACCCAAAACAACTCACTTTAGCCTTAGGAGGTGCTCTCCTAATGGCCCAAGTGGACTCTGCAACTTCAGACTCCTTTACCTGCTGTACTTTGAAGCTTGGACATTGTGGAATAGCTCTAGAGGTTGTGATGGTATTATATTCAGGTCTATGACTGTCAGTCTCATGAATCGGAGTTGAGTGATCCAACTTTCTTTTTCGACGCAAACTTACTTTCTCCATGGGCTGTCTCATATACTCCGAAGAGGCAAGACCTACTGCATCCATTGTAGAAGCAGTCAAATCAATAACCTTCTTCTCAATAGCTCGAGTTGTGTGTCCTTCCATTAGCCTTTCAGCTAGTTGTTTCAAGTCCGGACCAGTACCATGATATTTTCCATCCATAAAAGACTTATATTTTGCACTTTGCTACACTGCTGAGCATAAGTCAACAGCGGTAGCCTCATACAATGAGACATACTTTGTTGCTCCATGTGCAACACGAATACTTGCATGTTTAGATTCAGATAGGTTAGTTGATGGTACAAATCCCAAATCCTCGTGTTGTGTAAGAAACTGATCAATCCAATGTGATGCTCGTGCATCCCACCATGCAAGCCATAGCTGTAAGCTTTGTAGTTGTCCCTCAATAATGTGGTTGTCAGTCCAATAGTTTTGTATAGCTTGCTTACATCGTTCCTTCTCCATCTCAGTAGGTGCACTTCTCCACTGCCTGCACATATACGTGTGCTCTTCTTGAAAGGCTGGCTTAATGCACTTCTTAGTGTGATCCACCATATTTGTCTCCCAGTGAAACTTGCAAGGCCTCTCTTTCTCCTCCACCTTATTATTTGGACCACCAAAGTAGACTGTGCGCACTGCAATCCAATTTTGCTGAGCCTCATCTGACATGAAACCTCTAAATTGAGGAAGTGGAAAACCATTTTGCACCATTTGGTTGTTTAACATTTTCCAAAATTGAACCTGAGCATGGTGTTCTTGCACCTTAAACTCACAAGTTGCGATTGTGAGCAACTCACGTACATGTGGATCATATACATGGGCTCCCATTGTGCACCACCCCTTCACCCGATGCACATGATCAAAATGCACCCATTGGCCCTCCAATGAGCCACCTGGTTGCATTCGATTAACAAGATCAAATCATGAACCTGGACACTTAGATGACATCTTAAACACATGTGGCTGGCTATCATCACCAAGTTGATCACGAAAAAGAACACTTCGGATAAATGGATACATGCATCTTTATTTCAGTCTCAAAATAGCATCCTGAAATGATCGTCTCTTTTCAGCTGTCGCCTCTCAAAATAGCATCTCGGAGGTGTTGGGATGATCGTCTCTTTTGCAGCTGTCGCCTCTCAAACTATTGACTTATGTTGCTGGTGAAAATGCATTGCCTCGCTATGATGAGGGAGCTCATAAGCAAGTGGTTAGGAACTCAACATTCCCCAGGATGACCCACATCCTAAGTGAATGGGAGGATGAACATAGAGCATCCGAGCTGGTTCATGCAACCAATCCTCTTGTATAGGAAGCATGGAGGAGCCACCAACAATGCCACTAGACCCTACTTTAAGAAAGTATTTTGATGGAGTGAAGTTGGAAGCTGTAAGGTTTCCAGTTTCTGAAACCTTAAAGGTTGTATAAAGCTTAATCAAACTGATCTGATTATTGAAAAAGCAATGTTGAATTGTCCGACCATGGCAAATATTGGTATTTTTGGAATCTTAAGCACAACGAACCCCGGGCTAGAAATTTTCAGAATTGAATTCCGATAAAAATTGGCGTAGTTATGACCCCTGGAAGTTTACATTGTGAATTGAGTAAAATAGGTAAAATTGAAGGGTTGCAGTAATCATTTAAGCATAGACTTTATTAAAGGTCTCCCAGATATTTACCAATTAAGCAAAAATAGGTCAAATTATAGCAAAATTGACATTTTAAAAGCTGGCAGGTAATGGGAGGGTCATCACTGACTTGCCAGGGACTCATTTAGCAGTAGGGGGCATTTTTTGATTTGCTAGGGACTGCTTGAACTGCAAGCAACTGCCTTTTTCAGCCGGTGAGAGCTTATGAGTGCTAGAAAACTATGAATAGGACCCCTATCTTCACATTTTACACAGACTCGGAGCCTTGACACTCTCTCTCTCATCTAGAGAGAACGCTACGCAGAAATCACTAGAGATTAAGCTCTAGTTGATTAACCTAAACGGTAATTAGCCTAATCCGTCTTAATTAGCAAGGCTAAATTAATAATTTTTGTTAATAAATTAAAGATTAGATCTATAAATCCTCTCTTAATTAATTAATTTTTGCTGATTGTTGTAATTAATCTTAGTAATGTTAAGCTAATTAATTATCCTATCATATTAGGGCTGAAATTAACCAAATTAACCATGAATTAATGGTAAATATATTAATTAAGCTTAGATTAAGTTGAGGTAATTATCAGAGTTGCATTAGACAGTCATTAAGCTAGATAAATTATCCTATAATTTTTTGAGTAATTTTCCTAATTAATTAGGCAGAATTACACTATTTTTTAGAGGAAATTAAAGGGGGAAATAATCAAACTAATCCCAAATGCTGTGAGATATTTATCAGTGGTTAATTAGGTGTTAAAAAACTTGTGATAATTAGGAGAAGCTTAGATAATTAATCTAGCTAATTACTTTAGTAGAAATACTCTATTTTTTGAGCAATTTAAATAGGGGAAATTAGTAAACTCATTTCAAATGATATGATATATTTATCAGTGGTTAATTAGGTGTTAAGGAACCCGTGATAATTAGGATAATCTCAAATAACTAATCTAGCTAATTACTTTAGCAAAAATACACTGTTTTTTGAGAAATTTAAATAAGGGAAATTAGTAAACTCATTTCAAATGCTGTGATATATTTATCAGTGGTTAATTAGGTGTTAAAAAACCATGATAATTAGGAGAATCTCAGATAATTAATCTAACTAATTACTTTAGCAGAAAAACTCTGTTTTTGAGCAATTCAAATAGGGGAAATTAGTAAACTCATTTCAAATACTGTGATATATTTATTAGTGGTTAATTAGGTGTTAAGGAACCCATGATAATTAGGATAAGCTCATATAATTAATCTAGCTAATTAATTTAGCAGAAATACTCTATTTTTTGAGCAATGTAAATATGGAAAATTAGTCAAATCATTTAAAATGCTGTGATATATTTATCAGTGGTTGACTAGGTGTTAAGAAACCCATGATAATTAGGAGAATCTGAGATAATTAATCTAGCTAATTACTTTAGAAGAAATACTCTATTTTTTGAGAAATTTAAATAGGGGAAATTAGTAAATTGATTTCAAATGTTGTGATATATTTATCAGTGGTTAATTAGGTATTAAAAAACCCATGATAATGAGGAGAAGCTTAGATAATTAATCTAGCTAATTACTTTACCAAAAATACTCTGTTTTTAGAGAAAATTAAATAGAAAAAATTAGTAAACTGATTTCAAGTGCAATGAAATATTTATTAGTGGTTAATTAAGTGTTAAGAAACCCGTGATAATTAGGAGAATCTAAGATAATTAATCTAGCTAATTACTTTAACAGAAATACTTTGTTTCTTGGACAATTTAAATAGGGGAAATGATTTATTAGAGATTAATTAGATGTTAGAAAATCTGTTATAATTATTCTAATATCAGATAATTAGTTTAACTAATTATCTTAGTGGAACTACGCTGTTTTCAGGGGTAAATTAAAGGGGAAAATTAGTAAATCATGTGCTATAATTACATGCTATTTATGAGAGCTGTATTATAAGTTAAAGAGTCCGTGATAATTCTGTCAAGGTTATAAAAGTAGTAAATTTATCTAAGTCAAATTACACTATTTTTTAGCTAAAAAACTAAGGAGGGAAATTAATAAATCATGCTATATGATTACATGCTATTTATCAGAGCTATATTATAGGATAAAAAGGTTGTGATAATTATGCCAAGGTTAGAAAAGTAGTATAGATATTTATCTAAGTCAAATTATACTATTTCTAACTAAAAACTAAAGAGGGAAATTAGTAAATCATGCTATATGATTACATGCTATTTTTTCAGAGCTATATTATAGGGTAAAGAGGCCGTGATAATTATGCCAAGAATAGAAAACGAGTATAGGTATTTATCTAAGTCAAATTATCCTAATTTTAGCTGAAAATTGAAGATGGAAATTATATAATTAAGTTAGAAAATAAAAATATAATTACCAAAGGTCAAAAACATCCTTGTCTACTTGTGGTAATTATACCATAGTTAATTGGTGAGGTTAGAAAAGTTATAATTGACCAAAAGTCCTATTTTAACGAATGATTAATTAAAATAAATAGACTTTGTGGTCAAAAGTTTTTAGAAAAATTATAGTAAGTGTAAACCTATGATATCAAGTTGAGGAAATGAAATATTTAAGAGAAATTAAATACAATAAATATTAAACCCAAAATAAGTAGATTATTAGCTTAAAAGTCAATGGGAAAATTAGGAAAAAAGATATAGAAAATTATAATAAAATTAGGAGAGCTTAGAAAACCCTTAGGGAAGCGGTGGAAAAATTTATAATACCTATATAGACAAATAAGAAATTACTAGGTCAATAATTTACCAATTAAGACTATAAATTTAACCTTGGATGAGTTACGATAAATACAAAGGTTAAGTTTAGATTTTGAACTATTTACCCAATGATTAGACATCCTTTTTATAAGGATAAGAAGTTATGATACCAAAAAGGACCCGAGCAAATCCTACATCTGATGATGAGGACGTAGCTCCAAAACGAACTAGAGCGTCGCACGACGACGAAGCCGGGCCTAGTAGTAGGCGTACGGAGGAGAGTCTTCAGGCGCAAACGCAACAACAGATGGCCAATCAATCCCAGGTGGGTTTCCCATTATTCAATGAAGTCTTTAATTAGTTTAAGTTCTTTTATAAGTTAGAATTGCATACGTAAGAAGGATAAACTGGCTGAAAACGGAAGGTAACTTCCAACGTGCATTTGTTTATAATGTAGGAAAGAATTGTTTGGATTAAAACTGGTTGAAATAGGAAAGATATGATTGATCATCCTTAAGACAGCTTGTCTCAAGACACCTCCGACTCCTTAGTATAAATTGATGATAATGATTGGCTTTCTAGCCACTGATAAGTTGGTTACCCCCATGAACGATGAGTTTCTACTCCGTGTCATGTCTTGATGTTTCTACATAAGTTAGGATACCGTTTTTTATCCTAGGGGAGTCGCTCGGTTGTATGGGCAACTGGTTTGGTGTATGGGCACCCGGAACCTTGGGTGGGGGTTTATCCACTCCGGATTTGAATAAGGAATGGGTGCCATTTTTCACCCTTAGGTGGTCTTGAGACAAGAAGAGTACTAGTCATAGTTATTATGGACAATGTTTTGATTGACAGTACCCTGTCTTAAGTTTAAAGATGTCTATTTTCTAGTAATGTGATAGTAAGATAAATAAATCATGTGTGAGTGCAGGGTGGTAAGTGGGGATTGATTAAGGTTGTCAATCATGGATGGGTGGACCTGATTAGTCAGGTAACTATCCATCCCTGCGCACTAAAATGTTTTAGAAACTTCTTCACTTGGAAGAGGAATCCACCACCGGCTGTGCCCTCACATATGTTAGGGGGAAAAAAGCGTTGGCTAAGGAAACCATAATCTGAATGATGAAGTTATAGGGCCGGAATAAGAATTTTTCTTTGTAGGCCGTTTGAATACGTTGTCCCGTTTCCGCAGCGAGACAGGACTAGGTCTTCTTCTAAGGCTATAGACCCAAGCCATTGTCAATGGTAAAGGTCTATTCCTTGGATTTTTCTTGTTTAGAGACTCTGATTTTTAACAGACCTAGAGACCTGTCAAGGATCCCATCTCGATCTCGGTGTAGGCGGGTTGGGGACCTTATAGAAGCCCGTAAGTATATGTTTCAAATGTTGAGAAGTAGAGATGCAAGAGGGGATCTCAAATAAGGAAAAAGTGGTAATGAGACAAAGGAGAATAAGTCCATGGAACTTGAAAAAGCAGCACAACGTGTTGTTTTTAGGTAAATTGAATGCTCTTTTTAGCTTTGATTGTTTTTGGTGTGCATTGATGTGAATGTTTTTTTTTAATATGTGTGTCTATTTTAGTCTTTTTAAACACCTTGTTGTCAAGAAGTTGCTTGGTGAAATACCAAGTGTTTGCAAGGCATGGTGTAAAGTGGGTGACTCTCCTTTATGCATGTTTCCTTCTACCATGCAAGGATTGAGTAAATGGGAGATAGAAAATTGTCCATGGTGGATAGACTTTCCTTCGAGGAATCGTTTGGAGGAGGAGATTGATATGTATGAATTGCATGCTGGTAAGAGATCCACAGCTTCTACGGCTACTTTGCACAAAGAGGCTACAAAGAAAGCATCAAAGAAAGACATCACTAGCAAATCAAGAGGTTAGTCTTTTCTCCTTAAATACAACCGTTTGATACAAGTGTTACAAGCTTTTGGGTTCTCTTTGAATGTGTGTCGTTTTATGGGTTTTCTCTATATTAGGTTATGGTGAGAAAGACATTCATACTCAAGAGATTGCAGAAATTCTTGTAGAAAGTGATAATGTATTAGGTGAGTTTTTTAATATAAAAAGCATGATATCTTTGTGTGCTCATTTGCTTTCCTAAAGCGTATTTATGTGTGTGTGTAACTTGCAGAAGATTCAACTCTTGCAAAGGAATTTGTGACATATATTCACAATGGGCCATCAAAGATAGAATCTTATAGAGACACATGTTTTGAATCTATTTTTGGATGTTGTATTGGTGTTTATATTGAAATGGGTAGAGATTTTGAGAAAGGAAGAAAGAATGAGGCATATGAAAAGATGCATGAGTTTTTCAGCTTGCATGCTTATAAAGACCATCATTATCATCATGGAGAGAAAAAAGTGAAATGGGCAGCATGACTTGTTTTGATAGAGTTTCCCACAAGTATGGTGGGAATAGATGTTGGCGAGGAGGTTCCTTTGTGGGATATGTTGACAGAGGATCATGTACGCTATGGTATCTCCATAGGGGCTGCTAGTCTTGCTATTGATGGTTGGTTGGTCATGATTAGCGCATTGGATGGTAATCCTACTTACATTGAATTTTTCTTAAAAGATTTATTTGTTCTTTTCTTTTTTGAAAATTTTGTGGTTGAAACTTGTAGGTCCTTGCCTCACTTGGATTGAAAAGTATGCATATTGTCAAGGTCTAGTCGTGGTAAGAAGAGTGGTGATGGGAAGCAAAATACCATATGGAGGTTGCAAACAAGGAGAAAACACTCGCAGTGTGAGTAATTGCATAACAATTGATAATACCAAGCTCTAAAAGTAATGGTTTGATGATTTAATACTAATACTTTTCTATTGTGATGTGCATGATAGGTATGATGCAACATACTCATATTTTCTCATCGAATGGGTTACTATCCAACTTTGTATTTTGAGGATAGTAAAGCTCTTTTCAAAGCTAATTCATTGCAAATTGATGATGATTTTTGGGCTCATTACATGCCTGAAAAGAAGACACAACATCCACAATCCTCTAGATTGATTCGTGGAGCAGTTCAAAAGAGTATGAGCTTCATGGCTTGTGTCCTACGCACTTGTTGTTCTCCAGGGGGTTTAGTGATTGACATGGGTTGTGGTACGGCACCACTATCACATGCAGCCATGATATTGGGATATACATGCTTTGCTTTTGACAATGATGCATCAATCATCAAGGATTTGGTGGAACCTATTAAGCTATCAAGTGAGAAGAGGCCAATTGCATCAAAGGAAAAAGAACATACAAGAGGAGTGGAGGAGTTTGTGGTCAAACCGCTTGGAAATCCTTTTTTGATGGATGACTAGTAAGTTTTACATTGGGTGTCTCTTAGACCTATATGTTGCTTACTTGCATGGATATTTGACTTATAAGTAACCTCTTGGTACTTTCTTTATTTAGTTTTTAGTTTTGAGATGGTGGATTGTGTGCCATAGACATGATGATGTTCTTTGTGGCCTTCTTTTGAATTTAGCTAGTCCTTTTATAATGTAGTTAGTAGCTATAGTATAAATAAGATTGATTTTCAATCAATGCTCTTTCTTTATGTATGTTTATCAATGTGTATGCCATGAAAAGTTACTTTTTTCTTTGTGCCTTTGTTAAGCTCCAAGATAGGTGTCATCGTGGATATAACATTGATTGTTATTGTTGGGAACACTTTCCCAGTACGCTTCCTTTTTATGCAGAGCTAGAGGCACAAAGAATGGCAGCAAATGACTCATTTGATGATGATTTTGTTGCTACTCCAAGGAGGGAAAAAAGAAAGTGTGATTTTGTTGATGACGAGTGTGAGGAGGATAAATAATTGTACAACTTGAGAACATTTATCTGGATGTTTACTTTGATAGCATCTTATTGTAGTACTTGCTAATTATGCTTTGGTTTTAAGGGATATGTAAGGTGTTATTATCGATTTTGAAAAACCAATTGTTGTCTCTTATGAATGGTAACCATGTGTTTGTGGATGAAGCAATTTATGTAAAGTGTGTTGTTAATATGTAGAGTGTGGTTGTTAATATGTCCTTCTCAAGCAGTACGTCTACTTTGGTGTCTTTTCCATAGTATGGTCTCTTTGGTCTTAAATCTTTGTGGTTTTTTTTACATTAGAATCATGCTTTCTATTCTAATCTCTTTGGTTTTTCACCAGTTTCTCTTTGTTGTTTAGTTTGTTTGTTACACACACTCGCTCTAGTCATGATCTACATATGAGAAGTATGAGCGGATTATTTGTGTGTCTCTGTAGAAGATTGTAATTATAATCCTCCTTATGTCAGAAATATTTTTGTTTATGGTTTAATGACAAAGAAGTCATGGATGTTTATGCCTTAAACATATGGCAAGCATGGTAAGTACTAAACATATGGTAAGTACTAACTTAAGAAGAAAACGGAGATAAATTTAATCTAGAATTAAAAATGCTCAGTAAATTCCCTACATAGTGTTCAAGAATAAACAAAAAACGAAAATGGAGCGTACATAGTTTGTATACAAACATGGAATAAAAATAAAGTTAAGCGTAGTCGAGTATTACTAGGATTTCAGCCACAAGATATCTTCAACTCATGTGTCTCGCTCGCTCTGTATCCCTTGCTCGCTTTTCAAGGCTCGTTAAATGGTAGCACCCATTTTAGAGGAGAGTTTCTCTGACACATCGTCTGAGAGATCATACGGCCTCATGACTGAAGATTCTAACAAGTCAAACCCTAAGGGAACAGCTTCGATGGGTGCAAGCCCTTCTCAGCCTACATCTGATGTGAAATTGTTGTATTTGAAGTTTCAATTTGAAAATGTGCTTAAAGCCAAAAACTATAAGGATGGAATGGACCGCTAATGTGTTAAGTTGGAAAATAAGCCAAGCGAGTTCAGAGACCTTGTAGATGTTGATTATGACGGGGATAGATATTTTGACCGAGAGGGAATGATGTACCTAGCAGTTCATAACCCTTATATTATGGATAAATGGGGAATGACCGGCACCAAGGAAAAAGTAAATAATGAGCCGGCCGGTGTACCACCCAAAATGGAGAAACAAAACGCGGTACTCAGATGTACCAATGAGACATAGCGCCTTAACACAGACAACACATATGTGGGAAGTTTATAAGTTCAATAATGGAGAACAAACACTCTATTACAGATGTGACGAGCCTCACATCAAAGAATTAGCAGATCAAAAAAACTTGTATGTTTACACGTACATGAAGGGCAGAAGTATTCATGTGGTCATAATGGACAAGTATGGCCGAAAGTACTCTCCAATGGATCGGAAGGAGTTAGAGAGATATACATATTTTGAAGGACCACTCCACCAATACTATGTAAATCCAGAAGAGGTAAAAACCACGACTACTCACATAAGACCTGAGACTGTACTTGAGAGCCCCTTGAGAACCAGAGTGGAGGATTCTTATGGACATGAACAAGTTCCAAGAACAGAACCTTTAGGGTCGACGACAACTAGGGCTTCCATGAAAATGCATAGGGGCAGTACTGCTCGTGAATTCACTTACACCAGTGGAATCCCTCCGACTATTACATGAGATCGACTTGATGAACGTATGGCAGACAGGATACCACTGTTAGTACCAAGAGGAGATTATGGACCAAGAGAAGCCACCCCAGGGGGACTAGGAGTTGTTAGAATGGTTGCAGAGGCCAGGAGTATGCGACCATCTCAGGTGGCAAAATGCTTACCCAAAAAGTATAATGGATCTGGCGATCCGTATGCCCATGTTTCAATCTTCAAACAAATATTGAAGCAGAACAGGTAACTGATTTCCACACTCAATATGAAGGATTTGGGTTGACATTGGAAGGTACTGCCCTGACTTGGTTTCAACCATTAAACACCTTGGAATTCCCAATTATTGAGCAACTTATCCAAGAATTTGCTGAGGAATTCTGAGAAAGAGGGATCAAGCATAACATTGTCTCCCAGATCTATGCATTCAGGGAAAAGGAAAAAGAAAAAATGAAGGAAACATCGCTTCGTTTCAAGCAGTACATAGAAAGATGCCTTGCTCGAGAACCACCTCAGGATGAAAGACTATCAGTCCTCTTCATAGAGGGATTGCAAAATGACACGCTAAAAAAGGACTTGCACCTGAAAGCATGTGTAACCTTTGAGCAAGTCACGAAAGAGGTGTTGTATCTTGTAGATAACTGCAAAGCATATGGGGAGGTGACTGAAGTCATGGATCAGGGGACTAGTAGCACCTCTTCAACCATGAGTGAGTCCACGACAAAATTGGGCGTGCCAAACCCAACTGTGCCGGACGTTGATCGAATGATCAAAGAAGTGATCAGGAGGATAAACCAAGGAAATAGGATGAACCCAAACACACGACAACCGCCCACCCGAAAATGCGCTACTTATGGAGGTGACCATCCAACCCAGTGGTGCAACCTTCAACAAAGGCCAGGAGAGAACGCACAACGAATATTGAAATGGTGTGCTACAAAACAAAAATGGACAAACCATAAAACTCACAAATGTTTCTATAATTGGAACTATGTCAGAGAACGACAATACGGACTACATAGGGGACAAAAATTTTTGCCCCCTCCAAGGTACCAAGTGGGGCCAAATAACGCAATCTTGGGTCAGGAAAAAGCTCAACTCGTGTTGGGACATCAACCTCATTTACCCCAAGAAAATAGGGCTATGGTAAGGATTTCTCAACCCATAGAACCACCTTCTGATCAGAGTATGATCCAGGTAGTCTCATACCGAGAAGATTCAGACAATACTTATGAAAGGGAAATTGATAGGAATGCATATGCTCTAGAGGGACATAATCCATGGATAATCCCGGAAGAAATGCCCGAGCCCTCATACATAGCACAACCAACCAAAAATCATTACTTGGTCAATGAGAATATGCTCATGTTTATGGCAAATCAGGGCTACAAACCTAGAGGCTACCCTCCTAGAGCAGGACAACCGATGGGAGTTTCACAAGCTTCTCCACCACCTGTAGGACCATGCTATGAATGTGGTGGTGATCACTGGGCTAGAGTTTGTCCAAACAAAGAAGAGCGGGTGAAATATTTTGGATTCTGTGACGGATGCACGACCGACCATCTTATTCCACACTACCCAAAAAACCCCAAAAACAAAGGAAAAGCAATCATGAACAAAATAGGGATTGTGCCAAGCTCAAGTGGATCAGAAATAGAACCGAACATTCCGATAAATGCGGTCACTAGAGCTCAAGCACAGGAGGTAGCAAGGAATGTCTTGGCCAACCAAACAGAGATAGACAACTTGGCTGTCCGAACCCCTAGAAAATCTTGGAAGGCAAAACAAAACAAGATGAAATCCAAAAGAGAAAAGGAAAAAATGGCATTGCAAACCAAATTGTGGAAAACAGAGGAACAACTTCAAAGGGAAAGAGACCTTAAGGGCCACAACAAGACAAAGAAATTGACGGAACTGCCAGCAGGAGGGTCAATCTTAGTAGACAAGGTGTTCGAACCTTTGGACGCAATTTTGAAAGCTTACGAGGCAAAGCTAAAGCCTAACCAAACCCAACAGGATAGGTGGTTAACATACCCTCATCCAGGCTATGAGAAAGAGAGGCTAAAGATGTGCAAAGAGCTCATTCAAGCCACTGAAGCACTTATGGAACCATCAGTTCCTATGACTCCAAAAACCGAGGTACTCATACAAGAAAAGATTCAAGAGTTAGAGGAGAGGGAAATTGAAGAGAATAACCTACCCAATCTTGTAGACGAAACACCTTTGGATACAAGGGTGGTAGCCAATACAACAGATGGAACGCATTCTCAAGTACCACTGCCAATTCCGGAGGTAGAAGAACAATGGCCTCAAGAGCTATGGGAACAGATTAGGAATAGAAAAGATGGAAGTGCCACACTTGTGTCAGCTCCTATCCCAGAAATCCACTTGGAGCATGAGCTCTACCCAAATGACATCCGATCATTGTATGGAGATGCAGGCACATCAATATCAAAAGACAGTAAACCACAATCGTCGAAGACTTTACCTTCATTTATTGGTAACCCTGAAACTCGATCTGAGCTAAGGAAAGTTCCATCTCAATGGAAAGCCAATCCTAAGATGATGGACACTAAAACTCTTCACGAGCTGATGTCATCACCTATCCGTTGTACACTGACTTTGTCAGAGTTGCTAAATATTAGACCACATCTTTGGGACGAGGTCGTGAAAAATTTGGAAAAAATAGGGCTTGTAATTCCTTCACCCGAGGCTTCTCGAAACACGCTAAAGACACAACCCTCTAAGAAAACTAAACATGAGCCAGTGCTAGTAAACAAGGTAGGGGACTATTGTGAAGGTGAAGAAAGAAATACTACCCTACCGATAGAGTACAAGGACATAAAATCAGTAGCGATATTGGATAGTGGGGTAGGAATTGCCATTGCAACCAAAGAAATGTGGAAAAAATGGGAAAAACGTGCTCTAAGAAAAACTAGAATGAAACTTCAACTAGCGGTTGGGTACCTGGAGAGACATATTGGCATCTTGGAGCAGATTGTAGTAACCTCTTGTGGAATTTCATATGAACACACCTTTGCTATTATGAATTTTGATGAGAGTAGCAATTTTGATATCATACTGGGCAGACCATTCATGCATCAGCTCAAAATGGTGCAAGATTGGGGCTACGATTATATCTATCTCAAGAACAAGGATGTCACTATGAAAATTAGTGTCACAGATCATAGCTATAAAGACGTAGAGAGCCCCAGGAGAAGACTTGCATTACACAACTGACCAGGAAGGAAGAATACCGGCTTGGCTCCAGAACAAAGCTCACCAATGGACAGGAGAAGCTTCGGATTTGTGGAAGTCTAAAAAAGGAGGACTGCATTCTTGATAGGAATGCACAAGATGAAGCATACATACCAGAGCCTTTTCTAGAAGAGATGTTCGAACCGTTTGGATGGCAACAAATACTAGCTACTCTTGATGTTTGTGTCAACAAAGTAACCCTCACCAAATTCTGTGATGAGGAAGGGTATGATATCATTCCATTCCAGATGATGAATGTCCGCATAACTCCGAAGACAGAGGAAGACGTGCTTGACAAGGAAGGGGTGGCCGAGTGCCGACGCATAGTGGACGAAATCTCTGTAAGGGACCTTGTCCAAACGAATGAAGAAGAAGATTTTCAAGACTCGACTAATAAGACACTAGAGGATAACGCGGACGATGAGCTGTCTAGTAGCTCGAGTTAGAGCATCAAAGGAAAGGATCGACGAGTGATCTACTATGATTTCCCAAACCAAAACCCTTGAAGACAACACAGGTATCGGGATAAATGCAGAAACAACCACAACAAGCACAACGAGGACTTAGTACCTCTATTAACTGACAAAACACAGTACTTGAGATTAGTCGAAGTGACTGACTCTCTCAAGGACATGATATCAAGGTGATACATGAAACCTGACTCAACCAAAACAACATCAAAACAAAAACCAAAAAAAAGAGAAAAATACTGAAAAACTGTTTAAGTTGTCCAAGATGGAGTGCAAAGTCAAATACAATGATTTGAAACGAGCTTTGAAGGAAGTTTGGACAACAAAAATGGAAACTGACTAGGAATCAAATGATGATAAACTCGATGCACCATCCCACTATAAGAAGTATACCATTCATGATAGGAAGATAGTGGTGCAAAAACCCAAACGAGATCCCAAAGAACCAAGAACTTCATATGACGGACCTGAAAACACAAAAAGCATCAACCTAGTAGAACCAGGTGAGGAGCCTAAACTGGCATATATTGCCACGGACCTTACTGAAGAGGAAGAGCAACTTCTAGTCGATACGCTCAAGCAATATAAAGATGTCTTTGCATGGTTATACAAAGATCTAAAGGGGATAGATCCTGAGATATGTTAGCACACGATTCCCCTTAAGAGTGATGCCAGACCATGCAGACAACGTCCTTACACGTACAATGAAACTTTTGCAAAGAAAATCAAGGAGGAAATAGAAAAACTGAAGGATGTTGAGTTTATCTACGAGATTGAATACACCAAGTGGGTGTCCTCGATTGTGGTGGTACCCAAAAAGAATGGCAAACTGCATGTTTGTGTAAACCTTGAACAAGTAAATGCAGCCACCATCAGGGATAACTACCCACTGCTAATAACCAATCATGTTATTGAGAGGGTAGCAAGGAAAGAGGCCTATAGTTTCTTGGATGGGTTCTCAGGCTACAACCAGTTGTAAGCAGAAGATCAGCATAAGACAGATTTTGCGACAGAGTGGGGTATATTTGCATACAGGGTAATGCCTTTCGGCTTGACCAATGCCCCGGCCACATTTCAAAGACTAATGACCCACACATTCAAAGAATATCTCAGACAATTTTTGTAGATCTACATGGATGATCTTTGTGTTCATTCCCATCAACGAAGTGACCACATCACTCATCTGGGAAAAGTCTTTGAAAAATACAGAACGTATCGTATTTGCTTAAACCCGAAAAAATGCGTCTTCATGGTAAGACAGGGTAGAATTCTGGGCCACATAGTGTCCAAAAACGGCATTTCAACTGATCAAGAAAAGGTGCAGACAATTGCTGCACTACCGAGATCAACGAAGATAAAAGAAGTGCAAGCATTTATGGGGCATTGTGGATACTACAGGCTTTTCATATATATGTATGCTGTAATAGCTAAGCCATTGTATGCCCTCATAACTAAGTTTGAATGGACAGAGGAATGTGAGAAGGCTTTCCAAAAATTGAAGCAACATTTAATTTCAGGTCCAATTCTACAAGCCCTTGAATGGAGAAAAATCTTTCATGTCCATGTGGATGCATCAGCCTATGCCATCAGGTGCATATTAGCCCAGCCAGGAGAGAGGAAAATGGATTTTTCCATTTGCTACTCTAGTCGGCAACTAAACAATACAAAGAGAAATTATATCACTACGGAAAGAGAAGGTCTGGGAATGATCTATGCTGTCAAGAAATTTAGACACTACCTTCTAGCAAACAAGTTTGTCTTCTTTGTGGATCATCAAGCACTGCTATATCTAGTAAACAAACCTTGCAACACTCGAAGAATTATTTTGTTGGTTTATACTGTTGCTTGAGTTTGACTTCACGGTAGTCGTAAAAAAGGAAACCACACACCAAAGAGCAGATCATCTTTCATGACTATTTCATTGGGAAGCACCTGAGGGTGTTGATGATGACCTTCTTGATTCATATCTTTTTAACATAGAAATGGTGCCGAGATGGAGCGAAGAGGTCATTCCTCTACTCACAATCGGCTCTTTGCAGATAGAAAGACAATCATCAATTATCCATCAAACATGGAATCTCATCCTTTTAGCAGGACTGCTGTACAAACACGGTAAAGATGAGATACTGAGACTATGTGTACAGCCTGAAGATACCACCTACTACCTCAAACAAGCTCATATACAAAATATGGGATTTCAAACTGGTGAGACATAGACAAGCCAATGGTTACAAAGACTGGGCGTCTACTGGCCAAAGATGGAATACAGTGTCCATAAATATGTAAAATCCTATGATAGTTGTATAATACAGCCCCCAGTGGAACATGCAACAATGTTTCGTGTAGTACAAGCACCTAAATGGAGTGCTCACATAGTTGAGTACTTAAAAAACAAGACCTTTCTAGTGGAATGGGGGAAAGCAAGAATGAAAATTGTCGAGGAAGAGACCAAACACTATTTGCTCATTGCCAACCAACTATATGGGCGAGGAAAGGACAAACAATTACGGTTGTGTGCTACAGAAAGCGAATATTACATCATCCTAGATCAAGCACACTCTAGACAACCAGGGGGACACTTCTCCGTTGATAAAACGGCAAAGCTAGTGCTACACTCAGGCATATGGTGGCCAACCCTGTTCATGGATGCAACGACATATGTCAAACAATGTGATGAATGTCAACGCAGAAAACCACCCCAGAGGAGAGATGAAATGCCACTGAGGCCAATGATGGGTGTACGTGCTTTTGCCAAATGGGGCATTGACTTCATTGGTCCCATCAACCCTCCAGGATACAAGACACACGCACAATACATCATTGTAGCAACATACTACTTGACGAAATGGGTGAAAGCCAAAGCAACCCAAAAAAATGATGCAAGGACTATAGCTCAGTTCCTTTTTGAAAACGTCTTTACGCGGTATGGACTACCAATCGAAATAGTAAGCGATAGAGGAACACACTTTGTGAACGACGTCATTGAGAGCCTCCTTGACAAATTCATGGTGGTCCATCACAAGTCAGCACCCTATCATCCGTAAGCCAATGGATAGGCAGAGAGTACCAACAAAATCCTATGCACAGTGCTCACCAAGATAGTCAGTGACTCAAGAAATGATTGGGATCAAAAGCTACACACCGCCTTATGGGCTTACAACGTAGCTTTTAAAAATTCCATTGGAACGACTCCCTTTAACCTGGTATTTGGGATTAATGCGATAATACCATTGGAATTCCTAATCAAATCCCTCAGAGTGGCAACACAATTAGGATGGACGGGCCATGAGCTATCGGAGAGACTAGACACCCTAGAACAATTAGATGAAACTAGACTTAAAGCCATTAATGGGATATATGCTCAGAAAAAGCAAATGAAAGCTTTTCATGATCAACACGTGATTGGTAAGGAGTTCCAAAAAGGGGATTACCTTCTCATGTACATCCTAAAACAACACTCCAAAAACTCAAAAAGCGAGAAATGGGGCCTTTTGTGATCCATGATATATCGCAAAGTGGCGCCATCAAACTTGCAACATTGGCGGGAGAGGAGATGCCTAATTGGACGAGTGGTTGTAGTTTAAAGAAATATCCTCTTCTGCTAACACCAGAAGAACTCGCAACACTCCATGCAGCAACTCAGCGTAGACGTCAAGCACAGGATATTCGGGAACAAGCACAACAGGAAGCCAAACTCAGAATACTAAAATGCAGGGAACAAGCAAACTTCCAGAGGCAAGAACAATAGGACGTGGCTATTCAGAATGCTCCGATAGCATCCATAAAAATGGAGGCTTCATGGTTAGGAGAAATGGATCTACGCATTCAGTTACAACTTACCGACGACACCACCAAAAGAGCGTTAGTGAACACAGGGGCCAGAGCTAATGTGGTTAACTCCTCCACTTTCAGAAAAATCACACAGGACCCTCTAATGCCCAACACTATGGAATTCAAGGTCGCAAAGAAAGGTATTATGGACAGTCTAGGCCACATAAATTTGCTAATCAACATTGATGGGACAGTTTATCCACATCAATTTCATGTGGTCGAAGATCATCATCTGAATGAAGCAGTTATTCTGGGAGTGCCGTGGATGCGCACTTATCAAGCCACACCAAACTAGCAGGACAACACTTTACGCATTGAACATGAGGGCCAATCTTTAGCCACGCCATTCGTACAAACGGTCGATGAATGGGAACCTCTACCATAGCCACATGCGGTAGCTCAATGATCATCCACCACCATGTGTCACGAAAATGTGGGTTAACAATCAGTCATGGAAACCAAGCCTAGGAAATTGTGGATACCTAAATGAAAAATCAATGCATGTAAGCCTACATTTACACATAAATTAAACCACCACAAATTGCCCACCGCTGTTGTCAAACGGCCTAACCCGATGGACCACTCTCTTCGACATCCAACCACACACAAACGGGTATGGCAACCAAAACCACCTCGCCTTTACGATGCCTCTTCTAGTGGATCCATACCTAAGCAATTTCGATGGGAACCCAAACAATGCCAAAAACCGACCCCATCGACAGCATCAAAACTTTTGCAGGTCACAGTCAAACACAAAGAGCGCCTTCTACAATTACTATTATTCGGACCACGCAGCTTCCAAGGAACCTCGCCACCAACAGCCACTGAACATATTGTTTAGCACCTATCTCTTGCACAACATTTTGTTTTCCCATGCATATCCTCCATTGGCATCATAGAACCACACTATACGGCTATGCATAGACACGCGCTTTATTCCCACGCACTTTCACACATGTTCGTCGCAAATGACTCACTCTAGGAAGGGGGAAAATGCGGCTGGAGTATCATTTGTATATACCATTATTATCATCTTACTTATTTTCTTTTCTTTTCGTTTCCTTTGTTTTACTTTTCTTTAAAAAACACAAGTTTTTTAAAGCCTGACAGACTCTTAGTTGGCATAATCATGAGCCATACGGTCACCATCTAATACCAGAATAAGAGTATGTATATAAGGGATGCGACACTAATTTTGGCTAATTTTTGGCCGACTAATAATCATTGTAAATAATTTTCTTTTACAAAAAAGCAAAAAGTGATAGGTAATCAATAAAAAATTGATAAGTCGAGCCAGGAAAGCCAGAATCGACTTTTGAAAGCAAACACCAAAACTTCAAAGCAAGGACTTCAAACATGGCAGATATGGAAAAATTCAACACATGATGAATATTGAGCCAACTTTTGAAGGATCAAAACTGTAGATCGAACGCCATTTGTAAACCGAGTGTTAGAATGATGAACGGTTCAAACCGCAGGTGATGTGCCCAACAAGATATGAGCAATGAAGGTAAGTATAAATGGGGCATTCCTTGTAGACTAGGATCATATAGTCAAAAGGGGCAACAGAAGCTCATTTGCATTCAGAGAGAGAGAGAGAGAGAGAGAGAGAGAGAGAGAGAGAGAGAGAGAGAGAGAGAGAGAGAGAGAGAGAGAGAGCCACATCAGCATAGAGTTTTAGAAGTTGCTTCTACTTGCTGCGACCACCTTGGTGGATCTCACTACACCAGATTTGACAGGTATGATCATTAACCTTGCAAGAGCATGTGTTTGTGACCCATACTACATCAACAGTACCAAAACAACAAATCGAAGCAGTACAAGGTCACAAAATTGACAAACTAACAGGGCCAATGAGGAAGTCCAAAACCCTTAAAAAACAAGAAAAAGTTCATCAGTAGACCCCAACTAACTGACAGAATTAGCCAAGCTAAAAACAATAGAAAAAGGTGCTGGAACATGGATCGCGATCCATGTTCCCAAAACCCTAAAATTAGGGAAACTTCTACGAGAGCAACAATAGAGGCTCATGAACAAAACCCCATGACCGGTTTTGCAAAAAGCATCCCAACATGGATCGCGATCCATGTACCTTTTTGCCAAAATCAGGATAAAAGTGGCTCACTATCTGGACAATGTACAAATAGTACTCGGGTTGCAAAATGATCACAAAAAGTGCTCTACAGATCATCAAACCCACCTGGATTGCTACTTTCAGTTTGTAAATGGTCTTTTAGTCAAAATTATTGCTAAAGTAATTTGGGAAACTTCACACTCTCCTTGAAGCCTATCAACAAGCAAATGTAACCTAAGAATGGTGATGGGATCAAAACCAAGCAAAAGTTTACTTGCAAAATGGTGAAACTTGCAGGATTCAGTTTGCCTTCTCAAAAGAATTCAATGTTTGGAGGAAATTGCCAAGGAACCAAGCAAATCTATGAACTATAGACCTCAATCATCAGAAATCAAAGCAAGGAGAGATTTCAGGCAAAACATGACTCCAAAAGTGGTTGCTAGAAACAGATTTGGTCAAAACGGAAAAAATATGGCCATAAACTAAAAAATGGGGCAAAACTATGGAAAAACATGTCCAAAGTTGAAAAAATTTCACCAGTGGACTAGGAAAACCTATAGGAACCAATCTGTACAAGAACTGTATCAAAATTCTTCCCAACATGGATCGCGATCCATGTACCTTTTTGTCCAAAATAAGTAAAACCCATGCCATCTAATTCAGTATGATCAAGAAAGCCAAGCCATGAAGTTTCAAGCCATTTGAATCCCAAAATCCACTTCAAAAAGCCAAAATCTCTAAATCTGTACATGATTTCCAAAATTAAGCCCAAGTGCTAAACCATTGATCCAAATCCCAAAATTTTTGGACCAAGTCATAATCAAGATGAACCCAACCAGATGGTATCATCAGATTTCCAAAATATTGCCCAACATGGATCACGATCCATGTACCTTCAACTCTAAATCCAGAGAAAATTGCTCTGTAGCATCCCCTTATGCCCAGGAGCAACTTCCCAAAGATAGAATTTTCAAATGCTTCCCAACATGGATCGTGATCCATGTTCTTTTTTGCCAAAATCCATCTATTACATTACAGTCTTGTGCCTATAGTGGTGCACTGGTGAAATTTGGTCAAATTTGGAGTAGTTTTGACAAAGTTAAGCTCACTTTTTTATTTTACGGTTAAGTTTACACTTTCCGACAATTTTGATCAATGGCTAAAACCTAATTTCACTTGCAAATTGGCAATAGGATGCCTCAAAGGGAAGCACAAAAGGAGTGGAATGTGGCACCCTATGAGATAACCGATATCTCATCAAGTGAGAGAGCTCACCTCACCGAACAAGTACTTGAAGCAATTCCGGCAAACATTTTTATTGGAAGGTTCCAAGCAGCAGACGGAGAAATTGTAAAGACCACCATCTTTCCACAGGAAATGTGGACTTTGGACCAGAAACCAGAAGTGCAAGCAGGGGTCAGGTGCCTACAGCTCGACAACTTCTTACGATTGCCTCCTTGGGGAACAGATTTCAGACGAGCTCACGAGCTCATAAGTTCAATTCAATACAATGCGGAAGCAACTCTGATAGACAAGGATGGGGAAGTTGTTAAGGTAAATATTACAGCTGAAATCATCAATTAAGCCCTCCACCTGTTGTAGGGGACGCACAATCTATTGCAGAAAACGAAGGCAATAGACAATGATAAAGCCTTTTTGAAGCAACGAGGCCACAAGCTGACATATCAAGACCTGATCTACTCAGAAACGGAACTGCCATTGCGTCTTGTATCACAACATTTCAAGGTACAGAAGCCGCCTAGATATACTGAACCCTTGTTGCATATGGCAGTGGTGATGGCGATGGGCTTGGCTGAAGGCAGGGTGGTCAGTTGCGACTTTGGAAACTATCTTCTTGACACGATTGTGGAAGCAAACCTGAAGGGCGGGCAAAGAAGTAAAGCTTACATGAACGGAGGACCAATGCTCACACGGGTAGCCTATCAAGCACTAGGCATGGTCGACGATCTACCACCTTCCGAAGCGCAGATAGATATAATCCACAGGTCCAAAAGAGTTGTAAGACCAGTGGAAGGACCTTCTACAAGGCCGAACCCAGGAGTCAAATAGATAAGGCAAAGTGCACCTCTAAGGGATTCTGACACGGTGAGAAAACCGAGTCAGATGCTTGGAGTAGCCAAGAAGAGGGGTCCCACCCAAGAGATACTCCTTCTGAGTACCAATCTTCTAAGAAAGAGCAGGATAGCCTATACACCCTGGGATATACCCGGTTAAAGAAAAAGGCTGCACATTTGGTAGAAGCTATCCCCATCACTCATGCTAGGAGGACAATGGAAGAGGCTCAGGCATTGAGGGAAAAGCTCTGCCAACAAAAGAAAGATCAGCATCAAACCCAAGAAACAAAAGCGGATGATGAGAAAGAAGACGATGAAGTTGAGAATGCTCCGTTGATACGCAGTCAAACAGAGGCCTTGGAAAGGATCAAGCAACAAAACAGGAAGGAAGCTGAAGAAAAACCGGAAATTGCTAGCGCCATGTGGCAACGAATTCACAATGAGCTCAAGTGAAAGATGGAGCAGAGGCAGCAAGAAGAATCAAAGAAGCAACGTGTCGATGATCTAGAATCATCTGACGAATCTGGTAAGAATAAAAAAGAGGAAAGTCACTCGCAAGGAGAGGGACAACATGACACACAGGACCAACAAGGTCAAGACCTTGGTTCTCCCAAGGATGTTGAAACATTTTCAAAGAGGTCAGAACAAGAGAAAGGAGAAAGTGCAGGACGATCGGAGTAAGGGGTCGACGAAAAGCAGACGGAATAGCAAATGGATCAAAAAACAGAATCACAGACAAAGCCTGCCACAACCTTTGATGCATTAGAGGATTTGAAAAAAAAGTAAAAGCAAGCTGAGGTGGATGAGCAATCGGATCAGAGCCGAAAGGACCAGCATGGTTCAAGAACACCACTCACACAAGCAGCCATAAAAGAAGGAGCAGAGATAGTTAGATCATTTGACATTGACAATCACTTAGAGCAGATCAAACTGCAGTTCCAATGTCAAAGAGCTGTTTACAACCTCAAGGAGCTGGAGTTAGAAGATAACAAAAAGGAGGCATCTAGAGCAGCAACAGAATCCTGGAAGTTAAAGCAACAAATTGAAGCACTAAAGAACGCACAAGTCCAGGCGCAATCGGAGTTGCAGAGAGAATGAGAAAATTCAACATACTATTACAAAGAAGTGCAACAATTCAACGAGGCAAACTCCGCATTGCAAATCGAACAGCAACGCCTCGAGGAGGAGCTAACCAAAGAAAAGGAACAAAATGAGAAGCTACAAGGCCCGTATGTAGTGGTTAGCAGGTCTCTCACTCAGCTCCTGGCCATACAGGAGACACCCTCCTCTTCAACTATGACTGCAGGATCTATTTCCTTGAGCCAGGAAATCAAAGAGTTGAAGGAGGCCCTAAAACAAGAGAAATATGACAGGCAGATCATGACGGAAGGTCATAGGGCCCTATAACAAGCCACGGATGAGGAAATCGATGACTTAAAGAGGCAACTGGCTGAGGCAAGAAAGGAAGTAGAAGCTCTGAAAGCAAATCAAACGAAGTATCAGCAAGACCCAAGAGAATTTGTGCAGGGAGAAGGATTCCAACAATCAGCATTCGAAACTCATCAAATAGAAATGCCCACTATGAGCACTGGAAAAGGCATGCAGGAATCTGCAGATCCAGCCATGACATTCACCTCGGAGTCGACAGAAGATGAAATTCAGTGTTGGATCTCAGAAGTAAAGGACCCTTTTCACAAGGCATATATGCAATATGAACTAAAAGTGCTGGAATCGGCTACCCTCCTCATGATCACTCCAGATGAGGTAGCAAAAAATCATGGGCACGAGATGATTGCACTACCATTGATGCGGCAAGAAGTTTGATTATGGAAAAAAAAGATGCTCCAAGAAATTGAACCAAACAGAAAAGGGGACTACAGAGAGGTTCCGATTACGGCCCTTCAGATTGAAACCATCCTCGACAATCAACCACTCTGGAGATAAAAATGGTTCAATCAGCGACCAACTGACGAAACCTATTACAGGAATGCCCCCCAGCATCTCAGGATCGACCCCACTTACTGTCCCATCAACAGACGGTGATCCTGGGTCAGTTTTTATACTTAGCAAAGCAAAAGATCGGCAGTGCTGAACTACCCGGTAATTACAAAACCGCTTAATAACAACCCCCCATCAGAGCATTACATGGTGAAAATAAAAGGAGTAATCAATATGATGAAAGAGATCCTAGATCTCGCTTGTTAGATGCTGGTAAAGATTTCCAAAATGCTCATCATGTGCATTACAACTTTCAGATACATTGAAGCAGCAGAGCATCCATGGCAAGTTTTTGTCGAGGGTACACGGGTATTTGCTAGAATATGGAGACAGAAATCCCCAACAAAAATGTTATCATGGGATTATATGCAAGAGTCATGTTTTTGTCCTCTCATTACATGTAGACCTTTGAAGAAGCTTTCATGACAGGTTTCTTCAAAGTGGACACTTCTATATTCAATCCAATGATGAAAGATCTGCTAGCCCGCCACATCGCCTACCAAAGTACCATCAGCAATAATCCCTTCAGATAGCTGGCAATCAAAGTCGAGATTGAAGCAAGAGCTCAGAAGTTTAGAAATCTCACTGCAACGCTTGAAAGGAGACAGTAAAGTAAACTCCCTCAGAGACAGCTTGCACGAGGACGTGCAATGAATAGGAAGGGGGGAATGTTTGGTGGATACAGGCGCATACAGGCGTATGCACACCAAACCCTGTGGACATTGTATTTTTTGGAAAAACCCCTGTAATTCAACCTAAGATAAGTTGTAATCATGATGAGATTAGACCATACCCTTTTTATTTCTCTGAGTCTACACCCTTGTAAGAGGCCGGATGGCCATGGGAAAGCCCCCTAACTTTGAAAGTCAAAACCCTTAGTTTTAAAGAGAAAAGTATCATTAGCTGAAGAAAAGAAATGTGCACTGTGGAGGCTTCTTTTGACTACAACTTGTACTCCTCTTTTCTCTTGAGCTGGTAATCAGAATTCTATTCCGAATAGCACATTGTGTTCCTTCTCGCTTGCTCTACAATCTAAGTGTAATCATTTCCAATTTTGTTGTGGTTCACGACGTATTGTTTGTGAGCTAAATACATTGATTTGGGAGTTAAAATGGTTATTTTTGATGTTTTGACCATGGATAAGTGTTTCTATGATTAAGGTAGATCTTTCCAAGTACTTCTGTTTCAGTTTTCTGCACATATTTTGTGATGGATCGTGATTTATGTACCTTCCCAGATGGTGACAGAACTTGGTAGGATTGAGCCCATAAGTGTTGTGATACCTCTCCTTAAGTTTCGTGACATTCCAGATTCGTTTGGATACCAAAAAGGCGTGATGACGTTGAGTGTTGAAATTGGATGCATACTGATTGTTTGACTAGGAAGTGGTTGATTTGCTTTTGTCGTAGAACGAGTAGCCCTTGAGTTCACTTTGTTGAGATTGACACTCTCATTAAGTCTGCGTGCCCCATCCCGAGTCGCTTCCTTGCATATTGACATTATGTGAGTGCAAAGGAGCTATGCTGCAAACGTCCATCGCGGTGACCCGCTAACACTAAATTTTTCTTATGCAGCCATTTGGGTACTCATTCTCGCCTTGCATATTAAAATGTTGCACGACCTTGTGAATATACTCTTCCTGCTAAAGTTCAAGTATACCACATTTGCGATCTCTCTTGATACGCATACCAAGAAAGTGATGTGCATCGTCCAAATCTTTCATAGCAAACTGCTTGCTTAAGGCATCCTTGAGAAGTGAAATCTCATATTTTGACTTCTCGGATATGAGCATATCATGCGGGCACAAATCATAATGATGAGGGAACCATTGTTCAACCTCTTTGTGTACAAGAAGTGATCCTCTTGGCTCCTTACAACACCCTGGGCCCGAATGTAATTATTGAACTTAATGTACCATTGCCTTGAGCTTTGATTTAGTCCATACAAAGCTTTCTTGAGTCTGCACACTAGTTCTACCCGTGTTGGCTTCTCAGGTTTTATCGCAAAACCGTCTGGTTGTTTCATGTAGACATCCTCCTAGGATCCCCATGAAGAAAAGATATCTTCACATCCATTTTGACAAATTCCAAGTCCTTGCTAGCTACTAGACTAAGCACAATACGCAATGAAGTCATCTTGAACACTGGAGGAAATATTTAATCGAAATCCATGCCTTTCGTTTGCTTGAACCCTTTAGCAACCAATCTTGCCTTCTACTTAGGCTCGGGATCATGTGTGATATACTTCTTCTTGTACACCCATTTGCATAGCAATGCCTATTTACTAGTAGGTAACTCTGTCAATTGCCAAGTTTCATATGCTAAGATCGTCTTATACTTAGATTCCATAGCCTCTTCCCACTTCACGCTATCATCCATTTGAATGGCCTCTTTGTAGCAAGTGGGTTCACCACAGTCAATGACTAGTAAATAGTTCAATCCTAGCTCAAAATGCTCAGATGTACAAGTAGATCTCCGAAGTGCCTGACTGTTGGATTCCACTCTCTCTGGAGTAACGTGAGTGTCTGTACTAGTGTCCAACATTCTGTGTAACTCGTAATGAGGAAACATCCTCAAACCATAACCTACGATACTCAATGTCTTTCATTGTCTTTTTATGCATCTTAGACTTGTTGAATATCACCTGTGAGCTGCGTATGACCGTCTTAGATTCCGGGTGCCAAAGACAATATCCCATCTCTTCGTATGCACCATATCCAATGAAGATGCACTTGTGTGATATGGGGTCCATCTTTTGTCTAAGTGCTTTTGGCACATGTGAGAATGCCTCACACCCAAATACATGTAACCTGTCATAATTGGGCTCTTTGCCTGTCCACAAATCCTGTGGAACCTTGTAGTTAAGTGGTGTACTAGGTGACCGATTGATCAAATAAGTAGCCGTCGTAACAGCTTCTCCCCAAAATTCTTGAGGTAAGTTGACTGGAGACAACATAGAAGTGACCCACACTGTTTTGGCGGGTGTGTAAGGCATGGTAAACTATTTTCTAATGCCTCTTTTACTGCAAAATTCTTTGAACTTGGAGGAGATGTACTCGCCTCCATTGTCACTATGCAAAGCTTTAAGCTTTTTACCCGATTGGTTCTCCACCAATGCTAATAACTTTTGAAAGACACTAAAGACGTCACTCTTCTACTTCAAAAGATAAGCCCACACCTTCCTAGTGAAGTCATCTATGAATGTCAAGAACTATAACGCTCCACCTAGAGACTTGACTGGCAAAGGTCCACACAAGTCACTATGAACAAGATCTAGAGGACTCCCTAACTCCTTCTCCAAAGGCGCTAATGTCAACCTAGTCTATTTGCTATAGATACAATGCTCACATAAAGAGAAGTTAGAGTAATCTAACACAGGGATATAACCAGAACGTTGTAAGACTTTCATTCCCTTTTGAATCATATGGACTAGCAGGCTATGCCACTCTCTGTAGATGGCAGCTTGGTTACACAAATAGAATTCTCTTTCACAGAAAAGACATAAAGTGAGTACAATGAGCTAGACTTTTGGCCTTTAAGCATGACTAGATTTTCCTTCTTGATAATCCGAGAACCATGAGAAAATATGGTAGTGTAACCCAAATCATCCAACTATCCACAACAAACATCAAATTCTCTGTCAATTTGGGTATATATCTGACATTATGCAGCATAAACTCAGTGTCATTACGCATACAAAACTTGATGGTGCCCACACCACATATATCAAGCTCATAAGAATTCCCTAGCTTCATCGTGCTATGTGTGGTAGTGTATGTAGAAAACCACTCCTTGAGAGGAGTCACATAAAAGCTAGCACCTAAGTCCACAATCCAATTCTGCGCATAACACTCTCATGAGCTAACAATGCATCAAGACTCAAAATTCGATGTGAAAATCAACACACCATTTGGCACGTCAGGAAGTGTCTCAATGGTTGGATACTCAACCACATTAAGCTCTTCAATTTTTATGCTGCTTTTAGGTTTTTTAGACTTTGCTTTCTATTTGCCCTTATCATGCTGCATTGTGCGGCAATCTTTCTTCAAGTGTTCCTTTTTATGGCAGTAGTAACACTCAACATTTTGCATGTCTTTGCTGCGGCTCTTGCTACCACCTTGCCTGTGATCCTGAGAACGATTGTGGCTACGACCATGCTGCCTTTGCTTGTCACAATTTCTAATAGCCACATATCCATCACCATGTCCACTCGCATCAAGATATTGACATTGAATCTCCGCAATGGGTCACACACTAGTAACATCACTGAAAACTAGCTTGCCATTGGGTGTATAATTGCTTATGGCTGTGTTGAAGGTATCCCATGATGATGGTAGCGAAGATAGCAAGAAAATGGTCTTCATTTCATCATCAAAATTGAGACCTAATACCTTTTGAAGTAAGTTGTGAATATGCGTTGAACTCGTTCAAGTGAGAACTAACATTACTGACTTCTTTCTTCTTCATGTGCATCAATTTCTTCCTCAAGAAAACCTTGTTCGAGGCGTTGTTGCCATCCAAGCTTGACATAGATCATCCCACAAATCTTTGGCATTGGTCTTATCCATTATGGTAAAGTAAATGGATTCACCAAGGTGCAGGTGAATGGTCGCCATAACACGCTCATTCAAGTCATCCCACTCATCTTTAGTGTACACATTCTCTCTTCTTGCACGCAAGGGTGCTATCAAGACTTTGTTGATCAAAACATCTTGCATACGCTGCTGGCAAATGACAAAGTTTGAGCCATCAAACTTTTTGATGTAGTACTCTTCTCTTTGGAAGCACTAATCACAACCATGATTAAAAGAATGTAGCCAAAAACTTTATGGAAAATTTCTTGGGATAATTTTGGTAGAGATTCCCCTAGAACATGAGCAAAAGCTCAAACCAAAAGTAGTAAAATTAATGTGTAAGAACAGCTAGAAGTGCCAACAACACATAAAATGGACTCGTGGGAAAAATCCGACAGAGTCTCCTTTGTATGAGGAGTAAAAACTCAACTCAAAAAATGCATAAACTACTCAAAAGAACCACTAGGCATAAACTGCTATAAACCAGTGCTGTGTGACTACCAACTTGGCGTCAAAAGCACAAGAAATTGCCCAGATACATATCCTATGGCGAGGGTACCGTAAGAGGGGAACTCCAACTACCTATATCACGAAGATATCTCAAAATTTGAGAATACCCCAGCTCAAAGGAAACCTCATGCTATTGACTCTTCAAAGGCTAGTGGAGACACAAAACGACTAGCCACAGTCTCTCAAAGGGCTCTTCCGGTCTAAGTCTCAAAAACGGCCGAGAAAACTGCCAAAATAGCTCCACACAAAGTACAATAGGCAGTGTCTACACTTCAACATACACAAACATGCATGAAGAATAGCTGTATGCAGTAAAAGTGATCCTTGCGGGGATATCTGCTCTCAAAAGAGCTCAATAGCACTATGGTGTGCTAAACCAAACATGCATCTATCAATGCATTTGTTTGTGGAGAAACTGCTGTTGAAATAACCTCCAAAATTGCCTAAAAACCATTGTGTTTGTAAGTGTCTAGAAATCTGGAGAATCTGTGTGTAAACGTGCTCAAAAGTCCCCTATAACCTACGTGTCGGTGTAGATCTGTGCCGATTTCTACCGCCAAGTGGAAATGCGCTAGTCGAATTGCTGCCAAAGGTGCTCAAAGTCAAAAAAGTGCCATAGAGCACGATCGGTGCACTCGATACCGGTGCTGGGTGTCACTCCTCTGTGGTAGAGACACCATTGCAAGCACAAAGACCGACGTCAGGTCGGATGTCAAAATCCGTCCGTAAAGAGAGGTGTCGGTGCCAAATTGCAAGGATGGTAGCGAAATTGATGTGTTGTACCATCGAGGAAAGCCAAGAAAAACAGAGTTGATGTTGCTAAACATGAAGCCGATGTTGCCTTGTGCTGCCGGACGGAAGCACTCACCGTATTTGCTAAAACCAATGCCAAGATCGATGATAGCAAGCGTGCTGAAAGAATGCCGATGCGGAGCACCGAGAAAGAAAATGTGCTCTCTCTCTCTCTCTCTCTCTCACACACACACACACACACACACACACACACACACACACACACACACACACACACACACACACACACACACACACACACACACACACTATGGGTGAACATTATGGGGTCATATATATCTTCCCCTCAATAGGGTTTCTTTTTTTGGAAAAGAAAACAAACCCCCCCCCCCCCCCCCCCCTTCTTTCCCCCCCTATTGGCAAAGTAGGGCCTACATTACTAACATTGTGCCACCGACTTGGGTATTGGGCAAGGGGCTCGTAAAAAAAATCTTCAAAACTATCATTACAGAAGGAAGGCGGCTCCTTCCATCCTCGGACCGTGTAAAGGTGCTCTCTCTCCCCTGGCAGTAATGGCGTCTGACGCACGAGGGGCTCTCACAGCATGGGGTGGCTCTGCTCTCTTCACTTCAGACACTCAGGAAGCGTGCATACCAAACCTATAAATTCTAAAGGTGAGGGCACTCCTTAGCCCTCACTTAGCTTGAGATTTAGTATGTGTATTGGGTAAACCCATTCTGTGTTATTTCCACTTGAAATACCAAAAACAATGGAGCTTGCTACTCAGTCGCCACAGGTATTATAAGTTCACCTAAACTTTCTTTTTTCACCAGAAACCGACCGTTGTTTTTTTTTTAAAATTGTGTAGCATGAGGCCTGATCAAGCCTAATGGTTACTATCCCTTGACCGACTGTGGTTCTGGAGATGTTTTAGCATGGCATATGGTTGCTAAATACTACATAAAGCTCTCAAAGGCTTTGGCAATCATTTAAATGACTGCAGAATAGGCTTTTTTACTGGTTTTTTTTGGTTCTTTCTCTCTGACTAAACGATTTTTTTCCCTAAAAGAAAGATTGTAGTAGCATATGGGTAGTACTACCTACCCTTGTGCCCTCAATTAGGGTTGGACATATTTAGATGGGCTGGCATCTCTTGGGAAGATCAAGGAAAATGACTGGATGTACTAACTAAGGCATATTTTGATGGATAGTGGTTGTTCTGCTGCTTTATCTAAAAAGGAACCTTGGGCAGTTTTAGCTCGTTACTGCATATAGTTTTTCATAACCAAGCTCCTATCTACTTGTTTTTTCTGCTAGGCCTAGGTATTATTGATGACCTTGGAATCACTTGTGCATAAGAAATGAAGGGAGGTGCTGTCTGTTTTCGGGTTTTTTTTTATTGAAAGAAAAAATTCTTCATAGAAGCCGAGGCTTGCCACAGTGTGATGAAATGGCTCTCAAAAACAAACAAGGAAAGAATTCACCTCTGCATAAAATTATTAGGTATGTATGGGGCAGTGTGTTTGCATGTACAGGTGTATATGGTTGGGAGTATGTTGGTTGGCTTGGCTTCATGGCCGTTCTTAAGCATCTGTTTCACTGACGGAAAAACTGGTTTTTTTTTCCCAAATATGTAAATAGAGGCAGCATTTGAGTGTGGACCTAATGGTCACTTGGCTCTGACTCTGGCCGGAAAAAAAACTAGCATGTTGACTGGTTATGTCGCTGGTTAAAAAAGAACTGGTTTTTTTAGGCCTTTCTCAAGCCGTTGCAAGTTATCTCAAGCTAGTGGCTTAACTTGTCTTTCGACGTTAAAACTGGTTTTTTTTTTTAAAATCTAATCTTAGCTTTGTATCATTCAAAACATGGGGTACCATGTACGGATTCACAATATGAGGAAGGATGACCTCTTGCTTGGCATAACCCTGGGTTTTTTTAGGGGAACTGCCAATCTTTGGTTATTCTGCTCTTTATGAAGGGAAGTATATGGTTTTTTTAAGCTTGGCATGTGGAAAGGAACTGAAAAATGACTCTGCACTTGAAAATATCTTGGCTAAAATAGGGCTGAACACTGTCGAACTGAATGGAATACTAAGGGATTAATGAGAAACTCCAAGTTTTTGAAGGTAAGTATGTGGAGATTACTCTCAGCATTGAGTAAAAATTTGGCCTCTTTCTCATAAACATAAAGCTCCACTTGAATAGGTTTTTTTATACTCTCTTTTTTGGCAAGTGAATGGTTGCTACTGTTAATTCAAAGCATAGCTACCGAGCTATGGAGAAATCTTGGGAAGTTGAAGGTAAGTATATGGTTGGTACTCTCAAAACTTGGCATAAATACCGAGATATGGCTCGAGGAATGTGGTCTCACTTGGTAAAAATGGAGTTTTACAAATCTCTATTGACTATTAAGTATATGGCTGTTACTATGGGCTCAAGCATAGCTACCAAGCTATGGCTTAAACAAGTAAACCTCACTATTCTTTAAAAATCTAAATAACCTAGCTTGTATAAAGTAATTAAATTCTGTAAAGATGGACATGGATAACAACTGATATAGTCCATTAATACCTGTAAAACGCATCCAAGGCTAACTGAATTGTTGTCTTGTTTGGATGGATGCAGGTAAGGACTCTATCTTATCTTGGAGGGTTTCTTTTCTTTGGCAAGCAACATTTTTGTTATGAAATATCCATTGAAAAACGGGGAAGTTTTTTTACTACCAACCACACTGAAAGAGGATCTCTTTCTTACAATCATTGTACTTAGATAATTGTGATACTGAGTTATTTTCGTACAAATCAGTTCATTGATCCTTGGCCAGTTGTCTTTTGAATGTAAAAGTTCAATTATGTCTTATTAAGTAAGATTTGATACAACTACACACACATCCTATACATAGGGTCTCCCCTCCGGGGATACCGGGATGCTGGCTTAGGATATTCTTGGTAGTATAGAGTTCTATATTGGGACCCACAGTCGTTAAATCCTTTTTTGGTAGGCTGGTGTTAGGTGGCCCCTTTGTTAGACTCTCTTCTGGTCCCCTGCTCACGGCTACCATAGTCTCTGACTCAGCCGATTTAAGGTTTGCAGGACCAAAAAAGACTTTACCTCGAAAACACTTTTCTAATCTTTATATCAACTGTGTTTCAGGACTGCTCACAGTATAGATTGACAGCTCGCATGAGTACAAATCACAACCCTAAAAATCACGCAAAGATCCTTGACCAGATCAAGCTCTTCATAAAAGACCATGCACCAAAAGACTCCATAGCTGCTAGATCTAGACCTTTCCTTCCTAGGAAAGCCAAAACATGTATCACATACTATGGCAAGAAATGATTTACCTGACCTCAACGTTTTTTGCAGACTCTTGCCCTTTCTCAAGGTTTGGAACTCACCTCGGAGCCCCTCTCTGTGGCCTCTTCTTTGGTCCTCAAATGTATTAGCAGTTTGGATGCATCACAACTTATTTATGACTCTGCCCTAATTTCTGACAAAAAGCTTTCAGTCTTACATATGTTATCTTTTAATGATTGGGTAAAAATTCTGGCTTCTTTAGACAAAGACCCCATAGAAGGGGTTAATCTGCTATCCGAGTACATTGCCCAACTTCCTATCCTTGCTTCACAATATCAGCAAGAGCTTGCCCTATTCTCCTCATCTGGTGCTGAGCTGACAAATTTCCTTAGAAAACTCTGTGGACTTAACCCATCATTTGTTTGCACCCCTAATACCCCTGCCATCCCTTCAACAGGTGGCATCTTCTGTCGGGATAGTGCCGCTCCAAAGGCAGTAAAAGAGTTTCAATCTAACCTCTGCTCTCTCAATGATGTCAATCTCCTTGATATGGTCCCTAAAATCTCAAAAGTCTTTCCTGTCTTACCATTAAGACAAATAGAAATTGAATCTCTCGGTGTAGACCATCAACTCTGGGTTCTACCAAACAAAGCTTTCTTGGCTCCAATTCTCAGCGAAACTTGGGTTTACCTGGCCAACCTCCCTGCATCAACGGTGGAGGACTGCAAACTGAAAATTCTAAAAGGAGGACATTTTTTGGACAAGGGTGAACTAATTAAAGCCCCTTTTAACCTACACCTGATCGATCACTCTAAATGCCCATCGAACATTGGATTGTACATATGCACTAAGGGTAGCATGGAGTTTGCTAAAAGTAATCCGGACTTCTACACAGAGTCTATCTGGAACATCTTTCGTCCCTATGTAAAATGTGTTTGCAGATTTCTGGACCCCAAAGCCTCCTGTGAATCAAGCTATATGGTTTGACCATGCTATATGGTTTATCCTCAACCATTTGGAAATCCTATTCCCAGAGAAACTTGTTGACTTTCATCTATCCCTCATCTGCTCTTGGCTAGGTGGGCAGGCCAACCAGATTGTGATTGCTCAAATTGCCTTTAACACATTCAGAGGATTGATGCATGATATTCTAAAAGAACTAAAAGCTGAGGAACTCGGTCTGTACCTCACCACATATGCAAATTACAAAGGAGTCAAATTCATCACTAATCTGCTAAAACCTTGTATTGAAGAAGATGATTCCCCTGCTTTTAAAAGAGCTAACTCTTTAGCTACTCCCAACTCTTTTACCTCCTTTTTTACACCTAGCTCCTCATCTAATCGAGGAAAATCTCGTAGCATTACTAGAGGGAGAGGCAGATTCCCGGCTATCAGAAACTTCCCTGAAATCTAACCCTTAAAATATATTGCAGGTATCTACAAATTCATGTGGAAGAAGAGTTCTCAGCAAAGTGGATTCGAATTTTGGTGCTACCTATGTGCATTGTCTCTATCACAACATTCTCCTTGATTGGATCCCACCTAAAAGTCTCTTTTGTGAGTGTTTTGACATATTTTTTGGTAACCATAAACTACTTGACAACATTCTCATTGGATGGAGATATCACCATCCTTTAAACGGATTAGTTCTTAACAATGATTTTCTTAGACAAAAAACAATCCCTCACTGTACTTGCAATCATTTTTTCACATTCTGTAGGAATTTTAAAGAATGTGGCTACCATGTCTATACTCAAGACCTCAACATTATCAACAATACTACAGTTCCAAAGCTCCTTTCTAGAGGACTCAATCACATTCCAAACTATCCAAAAAACCCCTACCTTGCCTTAGCAGCTTTACTTAGCTGCCTCATTGACCTTGTCAGTACTCTCCGATTGGAGATGACAGTCCTACCGGACTTAAAAGAGTTAGTTAAGGAATGCTTCCTTAAAAAAATCTCTCTACTTCCTAGAAAATGGCTTTCTTCTGATAATTCTTGGCTTACACCTCAGTTAGCCATCGACTTTCAACATATCTCAGAGAATTGGTTTGTAGTAGGGCTTGATAAAAGCTCCAACTACCCTACTATTATGTGTAAACAACTTGCTTGGAAAGCTGCACGGGAGCGGGTTGCAGGAAAAGAATTCTATCTTACCAATAAAACGCCACAAGATATCTCCAACAAAATCTCTAAACATCTAGAACAGCTAGGATACACTATCAGTAACGCAAAGTTACCAATACTATTTCCGACCTATAAAATCCACAAACATAAATTCAGGTGGATATCTGATGCCTCCAATTGTATCTTCACAGATATCACCAAAGATATTACTCTTTGCCTTGATCTTATTCTCACAGAATTTGAAATCATCTGTGCAGAAAAACAAAAAATTTGTAAGGACTTTCTTAATATCCAATGTAATCCCTTCTGGCTTACAAAAAATGCCACAGAGGTTACACTTAACCTTCGTCAGCATATTTTTCACATCTTTACAGCTGATATCACATAGTGCTATGAAAACATCCCACTGAACGGAGATCTTGGCCTTAAAACTGTACTAGCCAAGGTCATTAACCTAGCATTTACCAATGCCAAAAAAAGAAAACATTTGTTTATCTCTCTTGCCAAAAAACCAAGATGGATTCTAGCATCTCAATCCATTAACCCTTTACACTTTGATGAAACAAAACTATGCTCCTACATTTTTTGGTTGTTAAACAACTGTATTATTGTAGCAGGAGGCGACTGCTATAATCAATGCCTTGGAATCCCGATGGGTTTCTCTTGCTCACCACTTATGTGTAACATCTACTTAGCTTTGTTTGAGTACAAATGGTGCCTGAAAAACATGGAAACCAACCATAAAATTCTCCCACTATTCAAACACACCTTCAGGTACATGGATGACATACTTAGTGTATACAACAGATTGTTCTCATCTGAGATTGATCAAATATACCCCCATTGCCTAAAAATTGAGCCAACTTCTATCCCGAAGGATTCAACTCTTGGGAATTTCTGCAAAACAGCCCACTTTCTTAACCTATCGATATCCCTTCACTCCCCATCTACAGGAAGAAGGATCTTATCAAACTACCACACATAGAATTCATCAAAAGAAACAGCAATAGGCCCTACAAATCCTCTATCAGCTCCTGTATTGGACTTCTATACTTAATCTGCTACTCTTCTTCGTCACCTTCCATTGCTTGGGAGGAAATTTCAGTACTTATTAAAAAATACTGCCTGAATGGATTTAATTACAATCAAATCCATAATACCATCACTCAGGCTCTCATTAGGCACAACTGGCCTGGACTGTTATTCCAAAAAGAGAGTCTTATCACTCTCATAAGGTAGTAGGCCCATACACAATGGGCCTACTACTGACCCATTGTGTATGGTGCCTAGGTTAGGGCGGGTACACACACACACACACACACACACACACACACACACACACACACACACACACACACACACACACACACACACACACACACACACACACACACACTATGGGTGAACATTATGGGGTCATATATATCTTCCCCTCAATAGGGTTTCTTTTTTTGGAAAAGAAAACAAACCCCCCCCCCCCCCCCCCCCCCCCCCCTTCTTTCCCCCCCTATTGGCAAAGTAGGGCCTACATTACTAACATTGTGCCACCGACTTGGGTATTGGGCAAGGGGCTCGTAAAAAAAATCTTCAAAACTATCATTACAGAAGGAAGGCGGCTCCTTCCATCCTCGGACCGTGTAAAGGTGCTCTCTCTCCCCTGGCAGTAATGGCGTCTGACGCACGAGGGGCTCTCACAGCATGGGGTGGCTCTGCTCTCTTCACTTCAGACACTCAGGAAGCGTGCATACCAAACCTATAAATTCTAAAGGTGAGGGCCCTCCTTAGCCCTCACTTAGCTTGAGATTCAGTGTGTGTATTGGGTAAACCCGTTCTGTGTTATTTCCACTTGAAATACCAAAAACAATGGAGCTTGCTACTCAGTCGCCACCGGTATTATAAGTTTACCTAAACTTTCTTTTTTCACCAGAAACCGACTGCTGTTTTTTTTTAAAAATTGTGTAGCATGAGGCCTGATCAAGCCTAATGGTTACTATCCCTTGACCGACTGTGGTTCTAGAGATGTCTTAGCATGGCATATGGTTGCTAAATACTACATAAAGCTCTCAAAGGCTTTGGAAATCGTTTAAATGACTGCAGAATAGGCTTTTTTACTGGTTTTTTTTTGTTCTTTCTCGCTGACTAAACGATTTTTTTCACTAAAAGAAAGATTGTAGTAGCATATGGGTAGTACTACCTACCCTTGTGCCCTCAATTAGGGTTGGACATATTTAGATGGGCTGGCATCTCTTGGGAAGATCAAGGAAAATGACTGGATGTACTAACTAAGGCATATTTTGATGGATAGTGGTTGTTCTGCTGCTTTATCTAAAAAGGAACCTTGGGCAGTTTTAGCTCGTTACTGCATATAGTTTTTCATAACCAAGCTCCTATCTACTTGTTTTTTCTGCTAGGCCTAGGTATTATTGATGACCTTGGAATCACTTGTGCATAAGAAATGAAGGGAGGTGCTGTCTGTTTTCGGGTTTTTTTTGATTGAAAGAAAAAATTCTTCATAGAAGCTGAGGCTTGCCACAGTGTGATGAAATGGCTCTTAAAAACAAACAAGGAAAGACTTTACCTCTGCATAAAATTATTAGGTATGTATGGGGCAGTGTGTTTGCATGTACAGGTGTATATGGTTGGGAGTATGTTGGTTGGCTTGGCTTCATGGCCGTTCTTAAGCATCTGTTTCACTGACGGAAAAACTGGTTTTTTTTTCCCAAATATGTAAATAGAGGCAGCATTTGAGTGTGGACCTAATGGTCACTTGGCTCTGACTCTGGCCAGAAAAAAAACTAGCATGTTGACTGGTTATGTCGTTGGTTAAAAAAGAACTGGTTTTTTTAGGCCTTTCTCAAGCCGTTGCAAGTTATCTCAAGCTAGTGGCTTAACTTGTCTTTCGACGTTAAAACTGGTTTTTTTTTTAAAAATCTAATCTTAGCTTTGTATCATTCAAAACATGGGGTACCATGTACGGATTCACAATATGAGGAAGGATGACCTCTTGCTTGGCATAACCCTGGGTTTTTTTAGGGGAACTGCCAATCTTTGGTTATTCTGCTCTTTATGAAGGGAAGTATATGGTTTTTTTAAGCTTGGCATGTGGAAAGGAACTGAAAAATGACTCTGCACTTGAAAATATCTTGGCTAAAATAGGGCTGAACACTGTCGAGCTGAATGGAATACTAAGGGCTTAATGAGAAACTCGATGTTTTTGAAGGTAAGTATGTGGAGATTACTCTCAGCATTGAGTAAAAATTTGGCCTCTTTCTCATAAACATAAAGCTCCACTTGAATAGGTTTCTTTATACTCTCTTTTTTGGTAAGTGAATGGTTGCTACTATTAATTCAAAGCATAGCTACCGAGCTATGGAGAAATCTTGGGAAGTTGAAGGTAAGTATATGGTTGGTACTCTCAAAACTTGGCATAAATACCGAGATATGGCTCGAGGAATGTGGTCTCACTTGGTAAAAATGGAGTTTTACAAATCTCTATTGACTATTAAGTATATGGCTGTTACTATGGGCTCAAGCATAGCTACCAAGCTATGGCTTAAACAAGTAAACCTCACTATTCTTTAAAAATCTAAATAACCTAGCTTGTATAAAGTAATTAAATTCTGTAAAGATGGACATGGATAACAACTGATATAGTCCATTAATACCTGTAAAACGCATCCAAGGCTAACTGAATTGTTGTCTTGTTTGGATGGATGCAGGTAAGGACTCTATCTTATCTTGGAGGGTTTCTTTTCTTTGGCAAGCAACATTTTTGTTATGAAATATCCATTGAAAAACGGGGAAGTTTTTTTACTACCAACCACACTGAAAGAGGATCTCTTTCTTACAATCATTGTACTTAGATAATTGTGATACTGAGTTATTTTCGTACAAATCAGTTCATTGATCCTTGGCCAGTTGTCTTTTGAATGTAAAAGTTCAATTATGTCTTATTAAGTAAGATTTAATACAGCTACACACACACACACACACACACACACACACACACACACACACACACACACACACACACACACACACACACACACACACACACACACACACACACACACACACACACACACACACATGTCTGTGTGAGTGGGGAATCGAAGAGTTGGGGGGGATGGTCGAGGGTCGGGGTGGGAAGAAGCCCTTGGACACAAAGTGTGTGAGGCTCAATTTTAGAAAGAAAATAAGTTTAATGCCAATGTTGAGTAGAGTCTGTCTGACAAGCAGAGTTTCTCGATAATTCAATTCCTTGCTCTAGCCCGATTCTCTTCCCCTACTCGTAGTCAATTTGCTGCCTTTTGCTTTGCCTCACACATTTGCAATTGTTGCAGTCCGCCGACCTCCTTCTCGGCATGCTCTCGTTCTTCTGCTGCTGCTGCACCTGATTTCTCCAAGGTGCAAAACCCCAAGATCAGTGCTCCTCTGCTCTCGGTTCTCCTGCTGCTGTATCCGATTTCTTGAGATTGGCTCCTGCTGATCCTCCTGCTCACCAACTGCCGAGCTTCAAGCTCAATTGCCTACTCGCAATCAATTTCCCTTGCCTTTGAATGCTTGCATTCCTCTATAGAATCTGCCCAAGTTGCTTGATTTTCCTCAGATATTTTCCCTGATTACCTGTAGAGAGCTTCTAAGCTCCATTGCTCGAAGTCGCTTCACGTGTTGGGTAGCCGGGGCTTGGGTGCCATGCTCTTGAGCTCTGATACCACTTGTGCATGCGGTGATCCTCATCATTCTAATTTTGTACCCGATGATATGCTCATAATTGGGAAGTCAAAAGATGAGATTTCACTTCTCAAGGATGCCGCAGTTTGCTATGAAAGATTTGGGCGATCCACATCACTTTCTTGGTATGCGTATCAAGAGAGATCGCAAACGTGGTATACTTGAACTTTTGCAAGAAGAGTATATTCATAAGGTCTTGCAACGTTTTAATATGCAAGGGAGAAAGCATTGAGTAACCCTATGGTAGCATACAAAACTTAGCAAGCATGATTGTCCCAAATGGGATGCTGAAAAGGTAGAGATGGCAAAGGTGCCGCATTGTTCAATAGTTGGCAGTCTCATGTTTGCCATGGTTAGCACATGTCCAGACATTGCATATGCCATGGCAGTGGTCAGCAGGTTCATGGCGAATCCAGGCAGAAAGCATTGGGAAGCAGTGAAGCACATCTTGAGATACGTCAAGGGCTCAGCTAGCAAGTGCTTATGCTTTGGGAACAGTGATGCATCCATAGTTGGATACACTGATTTGAATTATGTGGGTTGTGTGGACACTGGCTACATTTTCTTGTTTAGTTGGAGTGACAGTTTCTTGGAGATCATGTATTCAGAATTGCACTTTGTCTTCCACCACTGAGGCAGAGTATGTTGCAATTTTTAGTTCTAGTACAAAAACTGTGTGGTTATCTCGTCTAGTGGGAGATTTTTGTATACACCAGACTCCAGTGCTACATTGCGACAGTCAGAGTGCAATTGCGTTGACAAAGAACCCCGTGTTTCACTCCAAGTCAAAACACATAGAGGTCAAGTATCATGTGGTACGGGATATTTTGGCTAGTAAACGCATTGAATTAGTCAAAGTTGATCACATGGATGAAAACACAACGGATGCTCTAACAAAGAGCTTAGTCTTAGAGCGGTTCGCATATTGCATATGAAGATAATGGGCGTAGGGTGAAGCTACAGTCACGCTTCACGTTTTGTACATTTATACATAGTAGCCCCTACATTCTTTAGCCACTTGGGCCACATTGGCCTTCAAGTGGGAAATTGTTGGGTTTCAGCCCCTTGCTGGCTGCCCGCCCACTTATTGCATTATTTGGCTATAATGAACAATAAGGGGAGTGAGACTCTTAGTCTCACAAGGTCCACCAAACATAATGTCTGCCTCCTACACCCCCTTCCCCTTCTCTCCATCCGTTTTCTTGCACTCTCCAACCGCACCATCAGTGTAGCCTTCGCACTTTGCTTCATGACAATTTTAAATACTTGCTTTTGAGTGTGAAATAAGGTTAGGAATGTAAAATGAGGAATTTAGAGTCGTGGTGGTGTGAGATGGTGAGCGGTTACGTTATCAGTTGAGGAGGCAAGATGGTTTGAGGCTGAAAGGAGAAGAATAGCGGGTGAAGGTTGGCTCAAGAGAGGAGGGGGAAAAAATGTCACTATGAGTTGAGGTAAATATAATTGGTGAAGGTTGGGTTACTTAGTGCCAAGGATTCACTAAGCAAGAGGTTTGAAATGTGTCTATAGAAAAAGAGGTAATTGTGGGTCGCTTGAAGATCGAGATGGATGGGGTAAAGTAGATCAAAATTAGGTGTTCTTTGGTCGTAGAGGATTGTGTTGCTGAAAAATAGCATAAGAATGTTAAGAAAAAGAAATGGCGCTCACGAGGTGCCGCCAATTGTGGGTGAAAGGAAAAGTTGGTATGCCTCAAAGAAGGTGTGACCCTTAGATATTTAGAGCTCATGGCGAAGCAACTATCAAGGAATGATTGAATGGGGTTGCACGATTGAGAGAGAGAGAGAGAGAGAGAGAGAGAGAGAGAGAGAGAATTACATGACAATTGAGTGCGAGTGGTCTAGGATATATGGTGGGATGGCTATTATGTCAAGAGACATACTTTGGGCCTGTTGTGGTAAAGGCACCATGCCTTTGCCCCGGGCCGGACGTTCGGTGTGGCTGCTTGCCCACCATGTGTACACTTCCTTATTCTTTGTATACATAAGAATAAGGAGCTCTTCACTCATACTCCCACAGGTTGCTCTACGCACACACTATGTACTCTCTCCTTCTCTCTTTCTTGCATGCACACCGCACCGTGCACACACACATCTGCGTACACACACTCTTCAGTTGGTATCAGAGCTACGGCTTGCCGCGTGCAATGGCTTCCCGGCGACCAATTTGGAAGCGAGAGCTCGTCGGCTATGGCGGAGATCGGAGCTAAAACATGAGCTTGGCGGTGGCAGATCTGGCAAGGCAGGATCGCATTGGGCGAGATCTCGGTTCACGACTTTTTAGTGTGTGCAGAGACTCCATCATAGATGGAAACTTGGAGCTTTTGAGACTCTACAAAAATGGGGATCCGCAGGAATCAAGCATTTTCTGGCTTGTAAAGAAAGCTTGAAGCTTTGAGGCAGCTCTGTAGGAAATTGAATCAATTATATCTGCAGAGGGAATGAGAAAATTTGACCAAAATTCGACAGTGCTGGTTAACAATTGAAGCAGCAAGCTGAGGAAGGTATTCGAGTAGGAGAAGCCAAGCACTGGGAGCATTTGGGACAGCCAAGGGTAGAGAGAAAGGGCATTCGGACCGTGTGTGGTTGACACACATAATCGAGCAAGAAGGGGAGCAACTCAGCATGTTGTGTGCGGTGTGTGTAAAGACACACACACACACACACACAATGCATTCAAGGAATCTGCAGGTTGTCAAATGGCAAGGCAATGCAATGCAATGCAGTGTGTGAGCTTGAGCATATAAGCAAAGCTTGAAAAAAAAGCAAGTCGGCCTACAACGATGACAATTTAGCAGGCAAAACTCTCCGTGTGTGTAGCGCTGGCGCAGAGTGCATTCGAGGAATCTGCAGGTTGTCGAATGGCAAGGCGATGCAGTGTGTGAGCTCGAGCACATAAGCAAAGCTTGATCAGCCTACAATGCTGACGATTAAGCAGGAAAAACTTTGTGTATCTAGTGCTGGCCGGGCAACATAAGGGGCCGGACCCGCCCGCCCGCCCCCCCCCCCCCAACTCTGCTCGTCATTTCATCAATTCTCACAATCGACAGACATAGCAGAATTTTGATTTTATTTTTTTTGTGTTAAAATCTTTGCATCACACCTAGTGTGCAAGGACTCACTCCCACGGTGACCTCGACAACCCGACCTTTCAACTCTTCGACCCGGCTCTCATTCACACCCGACGAGAGAGAGAGAGAGAGAGAGAGAGAGAGAGAGAGAGAGAGAGAGAGAGAGAGATTCTCTCAGCAAGGGAGTGAGAGAAAGAGAAAGCAAGAGAATAAGCCGCCATTGGAAGCGGGGCAAGCCAGAGAGAGAGGTAGAGAGAGAGAGCGCTCTTGGTGTGCACTCATGCACACATAGGTTGCGAGTAATTAGCCCCAACATCACCTGGAATTGGCCCGATTTTGATGATCTTCTTGGCGATTTTTCTTTATGATTTGGCATCAACGTTTTGACATTCTCCTTGACATCAAAAACTCCCATCTAGTGGTAGGAGGCAGCCTCGACATCAGTTTGACACTGATTCGGTGGCTTGGCTTTGGCGACACTCTTTACAGCATCGAATCTTGATTTTTTTCCTCTACGACTCGACATCGACGGATTAGCACTAGCTTTGAGAATTGACATTAGCTCGGTGCATTGGTTTCGACACCGATCAGGCGGCTATTCGGCTAGCGTGCTTCCACCCGGTGGAGGAAGGCGACATTGAGCGTTTTTCGGCTTCGAGCATAGGCGGCCATAGTATCGGCGCTTCCGCCTGACGGTGGAAGATGGTGGAAAGGGGGAAATGAGAAAACCACCAACACACTCAGTGAATGCCTTTCTATAGCCCAATGATTTCACAACACCCCTATCCCGTATTTAACAGACACCGAGATACCCACTCTGCAAACAACCAATGTCCAAGCCCGAACCCGACCAACCCTAACTGTATACACCCGGTTGTAAAGCATACAATCAATGGCACCCCAAGATCATTGATAGACATCCAGTTTGCCCTCAAGTTTTCATCCTCCAGGCATATATCACAACCATACAAAAGAGCATCCACTCTTTCGACACACACCAGAACTTATACCCTATATTCATGTCCTACACGCAATAGAATCCCTCACATGCATGCAGGACATCCATGTGAACAAAGGAAAGAGAGTGGTAACATTCATTTAAGCATAAAAAAAATAGAGGTTATGACAATGTGGAAACAACTGTCTTTGATTTAGATGGTGTGTAGTGATGCTTCAAAAAAAAAAACGGCCTCCTTCTCTTTGAGTAGAGATGTTCCCTCTGAGAGCCAATTCCTCGTTTTTGTGCTTTGGTCGTTTCCCGAACTGCACCCCTTGTGGCCTTCTGCTCACGGGCAACACCTCCTAGCTCCTGCCCACCTGCTCTACTTCATAGTAAGTTCTTTGGCGCTCCCTGCTGAGTTACCGTCGGGCCCTCCTGTGGCAATGCTTTTAGCATACAAATTCCCCTCTTTGGCGGCCCTGCATAAGCACATCAGCTCAGTGTTTGTCTCCTCCGACTGCAGCTCTTGGCCCCTTTTCTCTACTCCTTCCCTTGTTTCACCCCTTCACACCAATAGTTCCCCAAGCCTACTGATCACCTTGACGCGGCACCCTCTACACTTTTCAGCCCTGCACACGACCAGTCCTTCAAATGGTGCTCCTTAGCTGGCTCTTAGCCCCAAGGGCCACAACCCAACCCCAAGCTTCTTTCCCCCTCCATTGTTATCCTCGATGGCACATGCCCTTCAACTCCGGCTCCTGTCGCTCTTCTGTACACTCGGCACTGCCAACTTGCTCACGCCCAAGCTTTTACATAGCTATTCACGACCTCCCTTTCCTTGGAGACCATTACCTAGTATAGCACGGCCTTGACCTCTCCCACCACTGGCTTTGCCACGGAACCTGCAGCTCTCGGCCCTCTCCTTGTGCCCTACGACATCTCCTCCTGTGCTGCTTGCCTTGCACAGTAGCCCTAGTATTGGCCTTGCTCTTTCTCCCTGCGTTACCGAAATGGCACAAGTCTCTCGAGCCCTTTGTTCTGAGCACAAGCTGCGCTGCCCTCTCCTCTGATGGCGCCCTCCCCTTAGCTTCTCAGCCCCCACCTTCCTCAAAATCTCTTTGCAGCTTTGGACGCCCCTCGGCCAGCCAAGTCCAACCCCTTGTGGTCTCCCAGCTCTTGCTCACGGAGCTTCTCCTCTGCCAGCTGAGGCCCTCCTGCAAACTGTCCGACCTTCCTAATGGAACCCCCCACATGCAGATAATGCCTCCCCCCATGCAATGGCGCCACTCTTTCCATAACAAGCCTTGACGGCCCTCTGCTGGACTTACACTCCCTCCACCATTTAGATGGCGTCGCCACCCCATGCATACCAATAGTCAGCTCGTTTTATATATATATATATATATATATATATATATATATATATATATATATATATATATATATATATATTCATTGAGCCTTTAAAAAATCCTTCCTTGGTGCTCCTTCACACGCCAACGACTGCTACTTATTGAAAGCCTTATAGTTTTTCCCTATCTGCAAGCCCGTTAACTCCCAAGTTTCTCCACTTTAAGAAAACATGTGCTTCGTTTCTTTTGAAGCCCCTTGTGTCGATGTCCACCTCGAGCGCAATCCACATAAAACTTGAGCAAAGACAAGGCTGTCCATCTACAATAGACAGCTTCTCCATGGTATAGCCTTGCCTAATAGACCCAAATTCGAAGCTGTACAAAACACCAAAAAGTCCGACACTTCGAGCCTTCTAAACTCCCCCAATCGGTAGTGCTAAAATTTGCCCTGACCTTCTAACAACCACATTTAGCATACACATCCTGGCAATGCTTTCCATATCTAGCATCAAACAGTTGGCCAATCACTGTACCACCCACTTGGTATCTTCCACGTACCTGCTTCAGGCTTTCTCCATGGTTGACAATGTTTGGCTGTACCATCATTGCCCACTAGGTCTATATAGAGAGAATTCTTGACTCACGAACACTTTGTTAGGAAGCAATCAATAGGTCCTCAGTGGGGGCACCACAAGATGGGAAGGGGGAAATGAGAAAACCACCAGCACACTCAGTGAATGCCTCTCTATAGTCCAATGATTTCACAGCACCCCTATCCCCTGTTTAACAGACACGGAGATACCCACTCTGCAAACAACCAATGTCCAAGCCCGAACCCGACCAACCCTAACTGTATACACCCGGTTGTACAACATACAATCAATGGCACCCCAAGATCATTGATAGACATCCAATTTGCCCTCAAGTTTTCATCCTCCAAGCATATATCACAACCATACAAAAGAGCATCCACTCTTTCGACACACACCATAACTTATACCCTATATTCATGTCCTACACGCAATAGAATCCCTCAGATGCAAGACATGCATGTGAACAAGGAAAGAGAGTGGTAACATTCATTTAAGCATAAAAACAATAGAGGTTATGACAATGTCGAAACAACTGTCTTTGATTTAGATGGTGTGTAGTGATGTTTTAAAAGAAAAACGGCCTCCTTCTCTTTGAGTAGAGATGCTCCCTCTGAGAGTCAACTCCTCGTTTTTGTGCTTTGGTTGCTTCCCAAACTGCACCCCTTGTGGTCTTTTGGTCACGTGCAACACCTTCTAGCTCCTGCCCACCTGCTCTATTTCATAGTAAGTTCTTTGGCGCTCCTTGCTCAGTTACTGTCGGGCCCTCCTGTGGCAGTGCTTTTAGCATACACATTCCCCTCTTTGGCGGCCCTGCATAAGCACATCAGCTCAATGTTTGTCTCCTCCGACTGCAACTCTTGGCCCCTTTTCTCTATTCCTTCCCTTGTTTAGCCCCTTCACACCAATAGTTTGCCAAGCCTGATCACCTTGACGCGGCACCCTCTACACTTTTCAGCCCTGCACACGACCAGTCCTTCAAATGGTGCTCCTTAGCTGGCTCTTAGCCCCAAGGGCCGCAACCCAACCCCAAGCTTCTTTCCCCCTCCATTGTTATCCTTGATGGCAGATGCCCTTCAACTCCGGCTCCTGTCGCTCTTCTGTACACTCGGCACTGCCAACTTGCTCACGCCCAAGCTTTTACATAGCTATTCACGACCTCCCTTTCCTTGCAGACCATTACCTAGTATAGCACGGCTTTGACGTTTCCCACCATTGGCTTTGCCATGGAACCTGTCCGAGGAGGTCACCTAATAAAAATGTAACCAATCATGTGAGTTCAACATAAGAGTATTTAAAGTTCTTGAAACTTACAGAAATATATATACAGAAGGGCATTATTTTTTCGAATTTGAAAAAAACTTACAGATTTTAAAAGAAAAGGGTACATTATATTCTTAACAAAATTGACAGATAAAGGGTTTTACAAACGTGTCTTGAACGCACGTGATATGGTAGTTTTACACATAGTGAACCCCCCAAGGGAACCTGCAGTTCTTGGCCCTCTCCTTGTGTCCTACGATATCTCCTCCTGTGCTGCTTGCCTTGCACACCAGCCCTAGTATTGGCCTTGCTCTTTCTCCCTGCATTATCAAAATCGCACAAGTCTCTCAAGCCCTTTTTTTTGAGCACACCGTCTCCTCTGGTGGCGCCCTCCCCTTAGCTTCTCAGCCCCCACCTTCCTCAAAATCTCTTTGTAGCTCTAGACACCCCTTGGCCAGCCAAGTCCAACCCCTTGTGGTGTCCTAGCTCTTGCTCACGGAGCTTCTCCTCAACACCCCATGCCAAAGGCCCTCCTACAAACTGTTCGACCTTCCTAATTGAACCCCCCGCATGCAGATAACACCTCCCCCATGCAATGGCACCACTCTTTCCATAACAAGCCTTGACGGCCCTCTGCTGGACTTACACTCCCTCCACCATCCAGATGGCGTCGCCACCCCCATGCATACCAATAGTCAACTCTTTATATATATATATATATATATATATATATATATATATATATATATTCATTGAGCCTTTAAAAATCCTTCCTTGGTGCTCCTTCACACGCCAACGACTGCTACTTGTTGAAAGCCTTATAGTTTTTCCCCATCTGCATGCCATTTAACTCCCGAGTTTCTCCACTTTAAGAAAACATATGCTTCTTTTCTTTTGAAGCCCCTTGTGTCGATGTCCACCTCGAGCGCAATCCACATAAAACTTGAGCAAAGACAAGGCCATCCATCTACAATAGACAGTTTCTCCATGGTATAGCCTTGCCTAATAGACCCAAATGCGAAGCTGTACGAAACACCAAAAAGTCCGACACTTCGAGCCTTCTAAACTCCCCCAATTGGTAGTGCAGCTAAAATTTTCCCTGACCTTCTAACAACCACATTTAGCATACACATCCTGGCAATGCTTGCCATATCTAGCATCAAACAATTGGCCAATCACTGTACCACCCACTTGGTATCTTCCATGTACCTGCTTTAGGCTTTCTGCATGGTCGGCAATGTTTGGCTGCACCAACGGCTCCAATGGACATCCTTGGCATCCCAATTTTTTGAGCTCAACATTAGCAAGAGATGATAGAGCGAGAGTGGCATTGGCTCTCCCCTACCCTCATTCGGAGTGGCCCGGCTCCACGTAGTCTCCACGAGGTTTCAACCTTCGACAATTTTGTCCAAATTTTTGCTATGACGGCCACACACAATGACACATATGGCTCTGATGGACCATTCTAGAGCAGGTTTTTGCTTGAGCGCGCTTAATTCTTGGCAAGTGTTTTTGATCGACGAGCTTACCGATCGATGAGGTAGTACGTGCCAATTTCCCAGTGGTTTTTCTCACAGGTTGCACAACTTTTTCTGTGTGGATTATGCAACACATGTAGTGCTCATGTACGATTGTGTGGAGCATTCGAGAGAGCTTTTTTGCACGATCTTGTGTAGTTTCAAGCTATGTATGCATTTGTGTATAGAGCTTGAGCTTGGTATAGATGGTAGGGACTAGGTTCGCAGATTTACATGTGTTTTTGGACAGGTATACGTCCATAGAGCCACTCGGTCATGAGTGAGATGTTTTGCCAGGGTTCTGACAGCCTATGTAGACCATTTTGTGGATCTGTTTATTCAGACACTGAGTGTCTATTTTCATGTGTATTTAGTGATATTTTTTGAGCTTTTGCTCAGTTTTCAGGGGATATTCTGCCGAATTTTTCCCAGATTCTTGCCATGGTTTATACGTATCTGCAGTTTACTCTTTGATGGTTTAATGGTCGAGTTTACTCCCACCCTGGCAATTATCTGTAGTTTTTTGGTTTGTGCTTTGCGTTGAGTTTTGGCTCATTTTGCAAAGGAAACTCTGTTCGTTTTCCCCCGTCTTCTTGCCATAAAAGTTTGTAGTGTTATGCCATCTTGTACGGTGGTCGATATATTCCCACTTTGACAATGACCGAGTGTTCTCTCTCACATTGATGCTTGGACCCAGTTTGGCGTTCTTGTAGCCACTCTCACAGGAGTGAGGTTAGTGTATGCTTGTGTGGTCTACAAATAGACAGTCAAACGTTCCATAGATTTTTGCAGTCAGTTTCTCTTGTGGGATGCATTCTGAGCTAGTTTTCTCTCTGGATTACAACTCTTTTGGCGCTTGTTTCTGAGCGGTCACTCCGTTGATGTATGTTGAGTTTGGATTGCCATTGTATATGAAAATGTGCCCTTAGATCATGCTTTTAAGTTGGGGAATCATGCATGTCAAGTACTTGGGAATGCTTCCTTGTATAAGAAGATTGTGGGTAGCTTGATTATTGGGGTCTGTGACATATTAGTACCACACCACTAATGGAGCCCTTCCCTAACTAGTTATGCATGCCTAGACATCCTAGATGATGCCCATCCATACATATATGTGGCATAAAGGTTTCTATACCTAGTATACTTGCATATGAGTCCATTTAGAGGGCCAAAATAGTCCTTTAAAAAGTGCATGCTACCTTTGTCCATGACCTCTCTATTTGGGCCGATTTGAAGAACCACACCTCACAGATGATGTAAGCAAGATATGTCCCTGTTTTTCTATATAAGGAGCTCATTTGTACTCATCTAATGATGAAGTAAGAAGATTTTATTTGATGAAGTAAGCAGCTTCATTATGCATATTTGAACTATGAATGGATTGTGTGTGTTTTTGCCATAGCTCCACAAATGATATCATAGCCCTAAGCATGATTAGTTTTTCTAACCATCTATTTAGATCCTTAGTATTAGGCTATACTCTCTCCTCTACATGCCTTATGCCTAGTTGCATATATGGTTATGTGCTTTACGCTCGGTTGAGCAGTTTGTCCCAGATTATATGCTTGTATATAGTAGATTGTGGAGTTGTTTTGTGCATATGCAAGCATCGATTTTGATGCTATTGATCATGGTTTTCATGATTGTGTAGTGTTTGAGTGATATCCCATTTTGTTGCCATTTTGACATCACTTATGGCAACAGACATGTGTGACAGTGAGAGATGACGATATTGTCCTTGCCGATACTTGTGTTGTTGGCATTGTGGTCACACGGGACACATTAGGTGCCGTTGTTTTAGGCGTATGAGACAACAACAAAGATGTATGCGCGTGATGCAGATATGACTTTGACACATGTTAGAGAGGCAGTTACAATGGTAGTCTATGCTAGTGACGATGATGTCGTGCTTGCCTCTAGTATACCTCTTGCACATATGTCTATAGATAGGACACTTTCTCCACAATGGTTACTAGATAGCGATGTTGTTTCCACATCACACCATGTTGTGAGTGGTTTATCACCTTTTCTGGTGGGAGATTTGGTTGTGTGCACTTGGCTGATGATTCGGCGTTTGACATAGAGGGTGCATGAGATGGTTGTTTGTCATTGCCCAATGGTGCATCATACACGCTACAACATGTGTGCTATGTTCCTCAATTGAAATAGAGCTTGATCTCAGTGAGATAGTTAGCAGACTTTGGTTGTCAGATACTGCTTCAAGATCAATATTTTCTAGATGCATCGTGGTTCATTAGTGATTTCCAGAGGAGCCTGTAGTGGCTTTGTAAACCCTATGTATGTGTTTGAGGTTTGAGATGGCATAGTTTGGGTTTGTTACTTGCATGCTTTGAGCGAGAGATGGGACATGTCTCCTTCACATGTGAGCTCCACCATGCTCACAAGACAGAGCATTTAGCTGTGCAAGACATGCAAGTAGACTTTGTAGAGATAGAGCTAGAGCGATAGTGCTCTAGTGAGACACAATAGTTGTTGTCAGAGTTTGTGTAGGCAAAGGTAGAATAGATCTGCTCCCTAGAGACACAGATAGAGACGACACACATGGAGCTCTTTGATATGCTCATGTTAGAGCCTGATGAGTTGGTACCAAGATGCACAATTCTACCTATGGGTGAGAGGGATGTAGCTATCTCATTGTCGGTGTTGACACATCCATACGCCATGGGTAGTCCTGATGATGCAGTGATTGCAGATATAGGGGAGGTGCGTACTGCCAGGTTTGCGCAGATTTTGTCAGCGTTTGAGCATCTCATGTTTGACTTACTAGTGTTGAGGCCCGACCTAGAAGATCCAATGGGAGCATTTGCAAAAGGGGTTGTCAGTCGTGTGATGACTGACACTAGCATGATGCATAGTGGACTTTTGTAGACCATACAAAGTTGTCTACGAGATTTACATGCAGGCTCTAGTGTAGGTATGCATGTTCGCCTACTCAAAGTTGATACAATTGCGTATAGGTTGATTGAGTGAGCCTGTGGGCATAGGTTGAGAGAGTCTCTCACCTAGTTCTAGTACATACTAGTAGTTTTGCTAGTAGGTCTCACTTATCGGTGCATTGCCTTTAAGTGGGAGTTTGTTGGGGTAAAGACACTGTGCCTTTGTCCAAGGCCAGACATCTGGTGTTTGGCCGCCTGTCCACCATTTGTACACTTCCTTATTCTTTGTATACATAAGAATAAGGAGATCCTCACTCATACTCCTAGAGGTTGCTCCATCCACACACTGTGTAATCTCTCCTTCTCTCCTTCCCGTACACACACCACACCGCGCACACACACATCCACATACATGCACTCTTCAAAGCCACCTTGGCATGTGGTTCACATGCTGCAGGAGTGTGTGTGTGTACCTAACGAGGGGCACAAAGAGAGAGAGAGAGAGAGAGAGAGAGAGAGAGAGAGAGAGAGAGAGAGAGAGAGAGAGAGGGAGAGAGGTTGGTGATGCATGTGATTGCCTATTGTTGTCGCCCACTGACATTGTCAAGATCACGTAACATGATGTCTTCAAGACAAAATAGTTGAGTGCAGTGGGCTGCCGTAGCCCTCGCTACTTTGTTGTGCCTTGTGTGATAAAAGAGCTCAAGGGAGTGAGGCAATTGTATCTCTGCTGCTCTGAAGCATACTCCATCGCTCATCACCAGAGCTGATCATCAATGAATAACGCAGTTGATTCATTTACAGATGTTGTGTGTTGTCACTATAATTTTCAATAAAGCTTTGGAGTTTCTTGGGGTTGTATCCCACGTGAAGTTTTTTGATTATCTCTAGTCTTTTTCTAGAATCCAATCTTACTTCCACTCATCCCGGTACTTCGTTGAGGACACCTAGGATTTTTTTCCTTCTCCTTCTACTTCTCATCTTTGAAAAACTCTAGCTACTTCTACTTCTACTTATTCTCCTGTGCCAAATTCTTTGGTGGATTTCTTATCAGTAGAAAAATAATTGAAATCTAGTAATACTATATCTAACCCCTCTAATTAAAATCTCACTGATCGATTATAAACTTCTTTTACCTTTCACCCTATGATGTGGGTCATGATCGAGCCTTCATATCACAAAGGAAGCTCTATATTTTTAATAGCACCCTATCTAAGGCCACATACTATTTCCTTCTTGTTATTGAGTATTTTCATAGGATTAAGTTTAATCTATTCTACTAATATGCTTAATCATCATAATTATACTAGTAATCACTATATTATGACAATAAAGTAGGGATTCTCTTTGATTCTAAAGACCCCTAACTACCTTAGGCAACCAACACTAATTACTACAAATGGAAGAAAATAATGAAATCTACAAACATAAGAAAACAAAATATTTAGCTGGTGTTGGTCAAAATCTTTAGTTTTTGGAGCATGGCCAAGGTTGTAATACCACTAGAATAAGCAATATATGCCATATCCTGATGTAACTAAGATCCAATTCCAAATCCAAATCCAAATTTAAGTCCAAATTCACATCCAAATATCCTGTATTTTATACCTGGGTAATAAAATCATACTAGGGACAATGGTGACTAGCCACTACAACATGATTTTGTGATTGGTGTTGTCTCAACCAATGAATCTACACCAATGAGGCAAGCTGCCTAAATCAGCGAATCTGCACTAATGATACCTGATCTGCACGTACGAGATGTTGCCTAAATTGTCGAATCTACACTAGGATGAGCATGTACACACTACCTAAATGGGGGAGCATGTGTGCATGTGACCAATGGACTAGACAAGGCATAAAAGAAAACAATATTTACTACATGTTAGATACCAAATTGGAATAGATTGGAATGCGGAAACATGTACTAAATTTTGACAATCATCCCAAATCAACTGTGCTGATGTAAGTGGTTGTATGACAAGTTATCTCACTAGAGATTCCAATCAATGTAAGTACAGTGGCATAATGTTAAAGATAATTGTATTTACAGCTTATAACACCATGTAGACAAGTAAAAACGCTTTGTCTTCTAAAAGTGTCGAGCGACACTGTTGCTTGTTGCAAAGCTGCTTGGGTATAGACTTGTGAGAATATATGCAAGGAGAGTAACTTAAAAGAAATTAAATATCAGAAGCATTAATTTATCAAATCTATACGAAATGGGGGATTGTTGAGTACATAGTGGGGGGAAAGTTGGAGATCTTAAGATAAGAAGGGAGGTGGAATAAGCACTTGGGTTGTGTATTATATAATATTGCATTTGGGTTTGGATAGTCTCTGATATGGTAGCATTGATTTGCAAAAGTGTTTCGCAAAGACAAAGCTCTAAAGTGATTTATTATTAATCTTAAGAAAAATTTCATCTCTCACTAAATGCTTTAACATGATATGTATCTTGTGTCAAAGCAGTAATAATCTTAATTAATAACCGTTAGGGTATGCTAAAAAAAACATTATGTCTCTGATTGACTGCTTAAATTCTAGAGCTTAACTAATGCGAATTGCCATCCACTGGGTAGTTACTAATTGTACAACAGTAAAATGAAGTGATTTGTAGACATGATGTAAAACAACTTATGGTAGGAAAAATAAATCATTACACATATGCTATTGTAGAAATATATTAGAGATACTTCAAGAGAAAGAATGAGAAGATTTGAAGAGGCATACAAAAAAATGAAAATTTATTCGTGTGTGGGACTATAAAGAAAACTACAAAGATGGTACAAAGATTATTTATATTGGTTTTGCTTCACCATAAATATGGTGAACCTCGGCCTCCTAGTTGTAGCCTGCAACTAATGGAGTCATTTCTTTGCATTTGGGACGGTGTTCTATGGTTTGTGATCCAGTACTCGAGATGAGAGAAATAAGGCTTGTGGGCTTCATACTAGTGATCATGTAAGGTAAGGTTTGTGGCTAGAATGTGTCAAATCACAGGGGACTTGAAGTGCACCGTGTGTGATCCACTAAGGTTGCGAACACACAACCTGTGTGCAGGGAAGCTCACAGAGGTAGGTAGGTGTGTAACTCACCTATGTGTAACTGTCGATGCAGGTAGGTGTGTAACGCACCTATGTATAGCTATCGATGCCAAAATCTCACACCGCTTTGAAGAGGAAGCTTGTCGCTGCTACTCAAACACGTTGCCACTATCGTATTGTTGCTCGCTCGCACCCGCTCGCATAAACACATACACACTCTCTCTCAGCACACTTGCCATGAAGACATCCACTTATGTCCCAGGTTTATGTTTCCCTCCATAGCACCAATAAGCATGACCAAATAGCTTTAAGCCACGACCCCGTTGTCATAACTGATAGAAGTGTGCAAGATTCCGAAGACAATATTTTCCTTCTTGTTAATACCCTTGACTTGGATTGTACTCTTGAATAAAGATGGCTTTCCTAACTGACACCACACTCCATAGGATAGTATATTATGTTTAGCCCTTGTGTCCAAAAAAGCGTTATACAACACTTTTCCATAGGTGGTTTTTAACTCAATGTGGTATCGTAGAGGTGGGTCAAAGTCTACCAAATGATCCTCTCATTCAACTCGAAATGCATGCGTAACTCCAAGTTTGGCCTCTCGTTGGTGCCTAGTACGTTGTTGTCACTCCTGAGCCTCAGCTTGAGCTTGTATCTTTTTTAATTCTACTTGTGCTGACGGGAGAAAAGTGAACCCCGAACCCTCGATGGCCTCTAAAACACCGGGGACCGAATGGCGCACCTCGTGCCTGTCATAGTAAAGCAAATAGGGGGCACCACCTAGCTTCAACGGCTAGGACGCAAACAACACACCACCATAACAAATTTTTCATCCAAGAGAGATGGATGCTTGGGAGTAATGATGAAGAGGAAGGGAAATGAGATCAAGTGAGAGAGAGAGAGAGAGAGAGAGTGAGGGAGGGGGTATAGCGGCTTAGTACTTAGGCACCATAGAAGGATGGCGAATCCGTACACCCTTCACACATACACAAGCTCACTCCAAACACAAGACTAGGTGGCGATTCCGCACACCTCACATGGGCAAAACATTGCAAGAAAACATACTCACAAAACCTCAAGCTTTATTTAGAGAATAAGGCGATGAAATGGGGAGCATAGGGTAGGGGAATGAGAAGGGAGAGAGTGGTAGAGCACATGGCGGATAGGTGGGAGCTGATGGCGAAGACTCGCACCAGGGTTATGACCATCATCCTTCATTTAGCTGCCCTTCATCTTCCATAGCCCAAGGGTGTAGAGGTCATGCTCAAGACGAGCATGGTGATTGCGGTGATGGTGATGGTGTGGGTGTGTGTGTGTGTGTGCACTAGGCACACACAGTGCATAGTGTACTCTTTTGGTGATGTTGTGTGTATGTTTAGTGTGATGGTGACCCCTCTTTATATAGGGGAGGAGGGGGGAGAAATTCTAGAATTTAGAAATGAAGAAATCATTATCTACATAGGCCATGTGACTGTGGGCCCCACTTGTCTGGCTGTGTGTATATGTGCCAGAACAGCAGTCTCATGAGAGATAAAGACTAAGAGAGAGAGATGGGTTGATGAAGAAAAGTGAGAGGTGACATGGAGAATAAAGTAATTACAAGAGGGGAGTGTGTTCAGAGGTGAATCTGTGTGCAGATGTGTGTGAACACAAGAAAAATCAGGTAACCACCGGGTGGGGATGGGTCTGTGGGCACCTTTTTCAATGAAACTGAGTGTGTGTGAGTGTGGGGGAGGTTATTTAGCTACAAGACAAGAGACATGGCGCCCTTTAGAGAGAGAGGGGGGTATTTGGGTCATGGGATATGATAGGAGAGAGAAAGGGGGGGTGGGGTATACTATTTTGGAGGATAGGGTAAGTTGCATGTGAGTTAGGGTGCATTATTGGTGAGTTAGAATGCATTATTGGTGAGAGGTCGGGTAGCTTGAGGGGAGAGAGAAAGGAGAAAGGGACAAGGGGAAGAGAGAGGGGTTGACCTTTTGAGTGGAGGAGAGGAAAAGGGACACACGGCGGGGCAACAGTGAAGAAAAAGGAGGCAAGGTGGGGATGGGCTGCTCCGCAGGCATGAGGTGGCCTATTTTACCTTTGTCATATATTTACATAATCATACTTTATTTTTTCTTACTTTTTCCAATGCCTTTTATCACTCCCTCCCTAAGAGGGGGTTTTAATGGGGTGGGGACGAGAGAAGAGGGGTATGGGAGCTTGGCTTGTGAAAAGCCCCCATCATTAGCCCTCCCCTTTTGGTTAGAGGCATTCATGTCTCTATCTCATCTGTTTGATCATTATCGTTGGAGGTGGCGGCTGATGGTGTGTCCTCATCTGGAATGTCAATAGGTGGAGCCTGATCAAATCAAAGAAAATAAGGTTTAAGTTGCCAACCATTTACCCTGGTTTTATGAAGTTTTCCATCAGCCTCCATAAGCTGGTAGCTTCCATTGGCATACTTTTTCCTGACGATGAAAGGACCTTCCCATCGGAGTAGGAGTTTCTTCTCCTTGCGTGTGTCGAAGCGATTGTCGTAGAGGAGCACCAACATTCCTTTCTTCAATTCTTTTTGCTGGAGATGCTGGTTAAAGCTAAGCCGTCTATGCTCTGCTTGTGCCGCATAATAATTTATTGCTTCTTCTCTGTCCAGCTAGAGTCTTTCCAAGTTGATGATGTGATCTCTCAAATGCATGTTGGGCTATTGAAGTTGGCTTGCCATTACTCTGAGACTTTGTAGTTGCACTTCAATGGGCAAGATTGCTTCCTTACCAAATACTAGATGATACGGTGTGAATCCCAAGGATGTACGAAATGAAGTTCTGTAGGCCCATAAAGCTGGTAGTAGATACTTATCCCAGTCTCCAGGATGATTGTTTACCTGCTTGGTAATAATTTTAGAAACCATTCCATTTACCTTTTCAACTAGGCCATTACATTGAGGGTAATATGGTGAAGAGTGCCTCCTTGTAATGCCCAGTTTCTGCATTAATTCTCCTACCAAGTCTGCTCTGAAACCTGGCCCTCTATCAGAGATGATCTCTAAAGGTGTGCCAAACCTACAACATATGTGCTCGTAGATAAATTTAGCTTGCTCTACTGCTGTGATTCTAGTGGTGGATGTAGCCTCTGCCCATCTAGTCATGTAGTCGACCCCCATGATAATGTAGAATTTTCCTGAGTTGGCCCTAGGTAATGGCCCAATGGCGTCGATACCCCATTTTTCAAATGGGCCATATGAGAGAATAGGTGTCTGTGGTTCAGGCATAAGTGATCTAGTGCCGGCCTTTTGACACAACTTACATGTTTTGCACCAGTTGTGTACATCACGGTTGAGGCTAGGCCATATGAAGCCTGCTTGCAAGATTTTCCTACTTGTTATGTCTAGGGCAAAGTGACCACCACAAACCCCATCGTGACAGATAGCAGTTACTCCCGTGATTTCCTGAGAGAGAGGGACCTTCCTAAGTATTTGGTCCTTACCCTTACAGTACAAACCGTCATTGATGAGTCGATACCTTGTGGCCTTTCGAGTCAGCCATTGCTTCTGTCCCTTTGTTAAATCTGATGGACATTCTCCTGTTTCCAAAAAATGCATGATGTCAGGCAAGGCATCACTGCCTTGAAATAGAGGGAGCTTTAGTTTTATTGCTTCAACCACCACTTCCTGTAGTCTTTCACTTGCTAGGGCATCTGCTTCTTGGTTTTGAGCCCTTGGGATATGGTGTATTTGAACTTCTTCAAACTTACCCAACAAGGTTTTTACACCACTTAAGTGAGTCCTTAAACTAGGATTCTTGCATGTCCATGCTCCATTTACTTGCCTTACCAGAAGTAGAGCATCCCCAAATACATTAAGGCGTTGTACACCTTGCGAGACGCACCATTGTAGACCCTTGGTTAGTGCTGCATACTCAGCTTCATTGTTAGAATGTGAATCTAACAATTGGCCCAACGAAAATACCTTTGTCCCTTTGTCATCAAAGACCACTATGCCTGCAGCTCCTTTGTCGAACGCTCGCTTGTAGGATCCATCAAAGTAGAGAGAGTATGCTCCTTCTACCATCGGTGGTACTGGAGGTAATCGGACTTCTCCTTCCTTAGATTGCTTCTCCTCCCTTTCAAATACTTGGTAGGTCATGAGTCCCCCCAAACTTGCCCTTGTCGTGCTTTCTACCTATACCGTGTAGTCAAACTCTTGCAGACGAACTAGCCATTTAGTAATTCTAGCAGACACATCCATGTGTTGTACAACATAGGGAAATATTTCATCCGTGGTTAGAATCACAAATTTCTTAGGCAGCAAATATGACCTAAACTTTGTAGTTGCAAATCTAAGAGCTAGGACTAAGTGTTCCACATGGGTGAAACCTTTCTCTCCTGCTGTCATCATTCAACTAGAGAAGTAGATTGGCCTCATGAAAGATGTCGTCGTATCCTTTTGGAGTACCACAGCCCCCAATGAGTCATCACCAACACTTGAGGTGACACATAATTTTTCATCCCACTTGGGTGGTGAGATAGTTGGCAGAGTGGCTACGACCTCCTTTACCTTGTTGTAGTGATGTTCGCTTTCCTCGTCCCAAGTGAAAGTTGATCTTTGAGTGAGTTGTTGCAGTGGTAGAACAAGTTGTGATAGTAGATGTATGAATCTACTTAAGTACCTCACATTCTGTAGAAAAGAGACCAGTTGACATGCGGTCGTTGGTGAAGGTAGGGCTATGAGTGCGGACACCTTACTTGGGTCGGCGTTGATACCTTTTGCTAAAATTTCATGGCCTAGTAGAATGACTTTACTCTCCCCAATGTGGCATTTATCCACATTTAATTGCCCACCTAGGCTCTGTAACCTGGCCAAACCTTCAGTTACCTTTTCTAAATGTGAAATACGGGAGCTATATATACAAAAATCATCAATGAACACTCTTATGGATGTTCCAAAGAACGGTTGAAAAACATATGTGACATATCTTTGGAATGTGGCAGGTGCATTTGTGAGACCAAATGGCATAACCCTGTATGCAAAACAACCCCATGGCGTGATAAAAGTGGTTTTTAGCTGATCTTCCAAGGCTATGCGTATTTGAAAGTATCCTGAATAACCATCACAGACGGTATAGCATTCAAAACCCGCTACTTCATTCAGAATTTCATCCAAGAAAGGGAGAGGAAAGTGGTCTCTCTTTGTAGCTGCATTTAGTGGTTTGTAGTCAACACAGACCCTCCACTTACCATTCTTTTTTAGGCGTCACCACTACGGGTGACACCCATTCTGAGTTTTCTACAGGATAGATGAATCCCGCCTCCAGCAGTTTCCTTACCTCGGCCAAGAGTGCCTTTTCTTGTATGACCCCCAGTCGTCGTAGCTTTTGCACAACTGGTTTTACCCCTTCCTTCAGCTTAATATGATGTTCCACCACTATAATGCCTGTGATTCTTTCATAGTTGTCAATGAACAGGTTAGGAAATCCCATCAACATTTGCAAAAAACTATCTTTCTCCTCAAGTGTTAATTCCGTAGACAACATACCCTTCAACCTACTTCCTCCTAGGCTAGGTGATTTGCTCTCCTCTTCATTGGGTTGCCCTTTTGGTGATGGATCACCAATTGTGCTTACCCTTTGTGGATCCTTCATAATGATACCCATCACATCAATGGAACTGTCACTTTCATCGGTGGATGTGGTCTCCTCCTCAGAACTCGAAGATTCGCTAGTGGTTTCATTTGCTGATGTTTCCAGATTCATTTGCTTCTGCTTGCCAATCCTCATGTCATAGTAGATTGTCTCCCCTTTCTTACCGGTCATGCGTAGAAGGCCAGTACCCCAGTCCTGTTTTGCCTTCATGGCCATCAACCATGGCCTTCCCAAGATTAGTGGATAGCCCTCCCCCTTAGTAGGCATTACAAAAACATCTACCTCTACCTCAGTGTTGAAAGCTTTTATTTTCACGGCACTTACCACACCCACACACTTTACTTTTGCGTTGTTTGCCATATTTGCCTTGCATGGAGAAGGCCTGTCAACCTCGAGCCCTAATCGAAGCATCATAGCTTCGCTCATTACACAGATTTGTGCACCTCCATCAATGTAGGTGTTTCCAACCCTCTTTCCTTTTATGTTTACGTCGACAATTGGAAGGATGTCATCCATGTTGCATCCTGAAATTGCTCCGGCTACCTTTGTTTTGGAGCGTCTTGTACTTACCATTTTAGACCATTGTCGCCTTACTTTAGGTACAAGATGTAGCAGCTGTGGCCATGTAATCTTCGGTCCTTGATCTGCCACATCCAATGTTAGATCATAGGGCTTAGAACTTTCCCCTAGCTGGAAGTCGGTGATGCCCAATTTCCGTCGTGGCCTGGATGGCCTCTTGCTAGTTTCTCCTCTCATGCTTCTCTCATCATCTGATTGTGTAGCTTTCTCCCTCCTAGCTCTTTTCACAGTCATGGCTTCAAGTGGTTCTAAAAAGGTTACCTTCTCCTTACCCTTGTCCCTCTCCTTTGCTCTGGGTGGATCCACTACTACGGCTTTTCCTTTCTCTTCTAGCCTTATGATGTTTATAGGGCGATCAGGTGGTGGGGCTGGTGGAAGAGGTGGGATGGATGCTTGTAGTGGTGTCTGGGGTGGACGTAGAATTTGTGTTGGTGGGGCTGGTGCTCGGGGTGGGGGTGTTCTTTCTCTAGGGTGTGACAATTGGTTCCTCCTACCTCCTCTATTATAGTTTTGTCGTGGTTTGGGACAGTAGTACATACCGTGACCGTCTTCTCCGCAGTTGTAGCAATGATACTCCCTGTTTTGTCGTCGTGCTCTTCCAGGGTCTTAATCTCTTTCTTGACTCCTCCCTTGTTGTATTAAGTGGACAGACAAATTCTGCAGTTGGTCAGTAATATGGGCCAACATATCTTGTTGGTCATCTCTTACCCCAAGAGCCGGTGGTGGTGGTGGAATGGTGGTTGTCAAAGTTGCTGGTCGACGCGATGTTCCTACTTCTGTTGACTCGGTTTCTTTGGATTTCATTCGGAGCTTCTTGTCCTTGTGCTGGTAGTGAGCCTTCAAGTCCAGTATTACCTTGATTGAGCGTACACGTGTTGGTATGTGTGATCTGTCTTGAGGTAGGTTGTACTGATTCATGTGAAACTTAGAGGTGCTTAGTCACTGTCCAAGCTTGTGGGAGAGGGTGGTGTTCTTTCCTGAAACAAACTCAGTAGATCCCTAGTTTCTCTAGTGAGAGTGTGAGCCAATGATTCCGTTATCTGTGCTGCAGCATTAGGTGCGACTTGAAAACTGACTGTGATAATTACCTCGGTGACTTGAGTTACCCAATTCTCAAAGTAGAATAGTGTTGATTCTCTATTGTGCAGAGCTCCTTCCATTTTGTTGTTGTTGGTTGGTTGTAGGTTGCGGACATGGTTTCGACCTTGTCCTTCTTCTTCTTGGCACTTGGCCTATGTATATCCATTGGGTTTGGCGTGTTGGTTGACTCTCCCACTGCAAATCGATTACCGTTACGCCTGGCACTCGAGCTCCGATGGAGATGCGGAGTTCTTCTAGTTGTGCTTGGAGCTCTTCTTCTTCTGTCGTCCAATTAGCAAATCCTGCTAGCCATTCATCCATTCACAATAGTTTAGGGGTTTCAGTCTTGTAAACTGAAGGGTTTCATGAAAAGATCCTCAATGGGGGCACCAAATGACGGGAGCAAAGAGAAACCCGAACCCCCGATGGCCTCTTAAAAAAAACCGGGGACCGAATGGCGCGCCTCGTGCCTGTCATAGTAAAGCAAACAGGGGGACACCACCTAGCTTCAGCGGCTAGGACGCAAACAACACACCACCATAACAAATTTTTCATCCAAGAGAGATGGATGCTTGGGAGTAATGATGAAGAGGAAGGGAAATGAGATCGAGAGAGAGAGAGAGAGAGAGAGAGAGAGAGAGAGAGAGAGAGAGAGAGAGAGAGAGAGAGAGAGAGTGAGTGAGGGAGGGGGTATAGCGGCTTAGTACTTAGGCACCATAGAAGGATGGCGAATCCGCACACCCTTCACACATACACAAGCTCACTCCAAACACAAGACTAGGTGGCGATTCCGCACACCTCACATGGGCAAAACATTGCAAGAAAACATACTCACAAAACCTCAAGCTTTATTTAGAGAATAAGGCGATGAAATGGGGAGCATAGGGTAGGGGAATGAGAAGGGAGAGAGTGGTAGAGCACATGGCAGATAGGTGGGAGCTGATGGCGAAGACTCACACCAGGGTTATGACCATCATCCTTCATTTAACTGCCCTTCATCTTCCATAGCCCAAGGGTGTAGAGGTCATGCTCAAGACGAGCATGGTGATTGCGGTGATGGTGATGGTGTGGGTGTGTGTGTGTGTGTGCACTAGGCACACACAGTGCATAGTGTACTCTTTTGGTGATGTTGTGTGTATGTTTAGTGTGATGGTGACCCCTCTTTATATAGGGGAGGAGGGGGGAGAAATTCTAGAATTTAGAAATGAAGAAATCATTATCTACATAGGCCATGTGACTGTGGGCCCCACTTGTCTGGCTGTGTGTATATGTGCCAGAACAGCAGTCTCATGAGAGATAAAGACTAAGAGAGAGAGATGGGTTGATGAAGAAAAGTGAGAGGTGACATGGAGAATAAAGTAATTACAAGAGGGGAGTGTGTTCAGAGGTGAATCTGTGTGCAGATGTGTGTGAACACAAGAAAAATCAGGTAACCACCGGGTGGGGATGGGTCTGTGGGCACCTTTTTCAATGAAACTGAGTGTGTGTGAGTGTGGGGGAGGTTATTTAGCTACAAGACAAGAGACATGGCGCCCTTTAGAGAGAGAGGGGGATATTTGTATACATAAGAATAAGGAGATCCTCACTCATACTCCTAGAGGTTACTCCATCCACACACTGTGTAATCTCTCCTTCTCTCCTTCCCGTACACACACCACACCGCGCACACACACATCCACATACATGCACTCTTCAAAGCCACCTTGGCATGTGGTTCACATGCTGCAGGAGTGTGTGTGTGTACCTAACGAGGGGCACAAAAGAGAGAGAGAGAGAGAGAGAGAGAGAGAGAGAGAGAGAGAGAGAGAGAGAGAGAGAGAGAGAGAGAGAGAGAGGGAGAGAGGTTGGTGATGCATGTGATTGCCTATTGTTGTCGCCCACTGACATTGTCAAGATCACGTAACATGATGTCTTCAAGACAAAATAGTTGAGTGCAGTGGGCTGCCGTAGCCCTCGCTACTTTGTTGTGCCTTGTGTGATAAAAGAGCTCAAGGGAGTGAGGCAATTGTATCTCTGCTGCTCTGAAGCATACTCCATCGCTCATCACCAGAGCTGATCATCAATGAATAACGCAGTTGATTCATTTACAGATGTTGTGTGTTGTCACTATAATTTTCAATAAAGCTTTGGAGTTTCTTGGGGTTGTATCCCACGTGAAGTTTTTTGATTATCTCTAGTCTTTTTCTAGAATCCAATCTTACTTCCACTCATCCCGGTACTTCGTTGAGGACACCTAGGATTTTTTTCCTTCTCCTTCTACTTCTCATCTTTGAAAAACTCTAGCTACTTCTACTTCTACTTATTCTCCTGTGCCAAATTCTTTGGTGGATTTCTTATCAGTAGAAAAATAATTGAAATCTAGTAATACTATATCTAACCCCTCTAATTAAAATCTCACTGATCGATTATAAACTTCTTTTACCTTTCACCCTATGATGTGGGTCATGATCGAGCCTTCATATCACAAAGGAAGCTCTATATTTTTAATAGCACCCTATCTAAGGCCACATACTATTTCCTTCTTGTTATTGAGTATTTTCATAGGATTAAGTTTAATCTATTCTACTAATATGCTTAATCATCATAATTATACTAGTAATCACTATATTATGACAATAAAGTAGGGATTCTCTTTGATTCTAAAGACCCCTAACTACCTTAGGCAACCAACACTAATTACTACAAATGGAAGAAAATAATGAAATCTACAAACATAAGAAAACAAAATATTTAGCTGGTGTTGGTCAAAATCTTTAGTTTTTGGAGCATGGCCAAGGTTGTAATACCACTAGAATAAGCAATATATGCCATATCCTGATGTAACTAAGATCCAATTCCAAATCCAAATCCAAATTTAAGTCCAAATTCACATCCAAATATCCTGTATTTTATACCTGGGTAATAAAATCATACTAGGGACAATGGTGACTAGCCACTACAACATGATTTTGTGATTGGTGTTGTCTCAACCAATGAATCTACACCAATGAGGCAAGCTGCCTAAATCAGCGAATCTGCACTAATGATACCTGATCTGCACGTACGAGATGTTGCCTAAATTGTCGAATCTACACTAGGATGAGCATGTACACACTACCTAAATGGGGGAGCATGTGTGCATGTGACCAATGGACTAGACAAGGCATAAAAGAAAACAATATTTACTACATGTTAGATACCAAATTGGAATAGATTGGAATGCGGAAACATGTACTAAATTTTGACAATCATCCCAAATCAACTGTGCTGATGTAAGTGGTTGTATGACAAGTTATCTCACTAGAGATTCCAATCAATGTAAGTACAGTGGCATAATGTTAAAGATAATTGTATTTACAGCTTATAACACCATGTAGACAAGTAAAAACGCTTTGTCTTCTAAAAGTGTCGAGCGACACTGTTGCTTGTTGCAAAGCTGCTTGGGTATAGACTTGTGAGAATATATGCAAGGAGAGTAACTTAAAAGAAATTAAATATCAGAAGCATTAATTTATCAAATCTATACGAAATGGGGGATTGTTGAGTACATAGTGGGGGGAAAGTTGGAGATCTTAAGATAAGAAGGGAGGTGGAATAAGCACTTGGGTTGTGTATTATATAATATTGCATTTGGGTTTGGATAGTCTCTGATATGGTAGCATTGATTTGCAAAAGTGTTTCGCAAAGACAAAGCTCTAAAGTGATTTATTATTAATCTTAAGAAAAATTTCATCTCTCACTAAATGCTTTAACATGATATGTATCTTGTGTCAAAGCAGTAATAATCTTAATTAATAACCGTTAGGGTATGCTAAAAAAAACATTATGTCTCTGATTGACTGCTTAAATTCTAGAGCTTAACTAATGCGAATTGCCATCCACTGGGTAGTTACTAATTGTACAACAGTAAAATGAAGTGATTTGTAGACATGATGTAAAACAACTTATGGTAGGAAAAATAAATCATTACACATATGCTATTGTAGAAATATATTAGAGATACTTCAAGAGAAAGAATGAGAAGATTTGAAGAGGCATACAAAAAAATGAAAATTTATTCGTGTGTGGGACTATAAAGAAAACTACAAAGATGGTACAAAGATTATTTATATTGGTTTTGCTTCACCATAAATATGGTGAACCTCGGCCTCCTAGTTGTAGCCTGCAACTAATGGAGTCATTTCTTTGCATTTGGGACGGTGTTCTATGGTTTGTGATCCAGTACTCGAGATGAGAGAAATAAGGCTTGTGGGCTTCATACTAGTGATCATGTAAGGTAAGGTTTGTGGCTAGAATGTGTCAAATCACAGGGGACTTGAAGTGCACCGTGTGTGATCCACTAAGGTTGCGAACACACAACCTGTGTGCAGGGAAGCTCACAGAGGTAGGTAGGTGTGTAACTCACCTATGTGTAACTGTCGATGCAGGTAGGTGTGTAACGCACCTATGTATAGCTATCGATGCCAAAATCTCACACCGCTTTGAAGAGGAAGCTTGTCGCTGCTACTCAAACACGTTGCCACTATCGTATTGTTGCTCGCTCGCACCCGCTCGCATAAACACATACACACTCTCTCTCAGCACACTTGCCATGAAGACATCCACTTATGTCCCAGGTTTATGTTTCCCTCCATAGCACCAATAAGCATGACCAAATAGCTTTAAGCCACGACCCCGTTGTCATAACTGATAGAAGTGTGCAAGATTCCGAAGACAATATTTTCCTTCTTGTTAATACCCTTGACTTGGATTGTACTCTTGAATAAAGATGGCTTTCCTAACTGACACCACACTCCATAGGATAGTATATTATGTTTAGCCCTTGTGTCCAAAAAAGCGTTATACAACACTTTTCCATAGGTGGTTTTTAACTCAATGTGGTATCGTAGAGGTGGGTCAAAGTCTACCAAATGGTCCTCTCATTCAACTCGAAATGCATGCGTAACTCCAAGTTTGGCCTCTCGTTGGTGCCTAGTACGTTGTTGTCACTCCTGAGCCTCAGCTTGAGCTTGTATCTTTTTTAATTCTACTTGTGCTGACGGGAGAAAAGTGAACCCCGAACCCTCGATGGCCTCTAAAACACCGGGGACCGAATGGCGCACCTCGTGCCTGTCATAGTAAAGCAAATAGGGGGCACCACCTAGCTTCAACGGCTAGGACGCAAACAACACACCACCATAACAAATTTTTCATCCAAGAGAGATGGATGCTTGGGAGTAATGATGAAGAGGAAGGGAAATGAGATCAAGTGAGAGAGAGAGAGAGAGAGAGTGAGGGAGGGGGTATAGCGGCTTAGTACTTAGGCACCATAGAAGGATGGCGAATCCGTACACCCTTCACACATACACAAGCTCACTCCAAACACAAGACTAGGTGGCGATTCCGCACACCTCACATGGGCAAAACATTGCAAGAAAACATACTCACAAAACCTCAAGCTTTATTTAGAGAATAAGGCGATGAAATGGGGAGCATAGGGTAGGGGAATGAGAAGGGAGAGAGTGGTAGAGCACATGGCGGATAGGTGGGAGCTGATGGCGAAGACTCGCACCAGGGTTATGACCATCATCCTTCATTTAGCTGCCCTTCATCTTCCATAGCCCAAGGGTGTAGAGGTCATGCTCAAGACGAGCATGGTGATTGCGGTGATGGTGATGGTGTGGGTGTGTGTGTGTGTGTGCACTAGGCACACACAGTGCATAGTGTACTCTTTTGGTGATGTTGTGTGTATGTTTAGTGTGATGGTGACCCCTCTTTATATAGGGGAGGAGGGGGGAGAAATTCTAGAATTTAGAAATGAAGAAATCATTATCTACATAGGCCATGTGACTGTGGGCCCCACTTGTCTGGCTGTGTGTATATGTGCCAGAACAGCAGTCTCATGAGAGATAAAGACTAAGAGAGAGAGATGGGTTGATGAAGAAAAGTGAGAGGTGACATGGAGAATAAAGTAATTACAAGAGGGGAGTGTGTTCAGAGGTGAATCTGTGTGCAGATGTGTGTGAACACAAGAAAAATCAGGTAACCACCGGGTGGGGATGGGTCTGTGGGCACCTTTTTCAATGAAACTGAGTGTGTGTGAGTGTGGGGGAGGTTATTTAGCTACAAGACAAGAGACATGGCGCCCTTTAGAGAGAGAGGGGGGTATTTGGGTCATGGGATATGATAGGAGAGAGAAAGGGGGGGTGGGGTATACTATTTTGGAGGATAGGGTAAGTTGCATGTGAGTTAGGGTGCATTATTGGTGAGTTAGAATGCATTATTGGTGAGAGGTCGGGTAGCTTGAGGGGAGAGAGAAAGGAGAAAGGGACAAGGGGAAGAGAGAGGGGTTGACCTTTTGAGTGGAGGAGAGGAAAAGGGACACACGGCGGGGCAACAGTGAAGAAAAAGGAGGCAAGGTGGGGATGGGCTGCTCCGCAGGCATGAGGTGGCCTATTTTACCTTTGTCATATATTTACATAATCATACTTTATTTTTTCTTACTTTTTCCAATGCCTTTTATCACTCCCTCCCTAAGAGGGGGTTTTAATGGGGTGGGGACGAGAGAAGAGGGGTATGGGAGCTTGGCTTGTGAAAAGCCCCCATCATTAGCCCTCCCCTTTTGGTTAGAGGCATTCATGTCTCTATCTCATCTGTTTGATCATTATCGTTGGAGGTGGCGGCTGATGGTGTGTCCTCATCTGGAATGTCAATAGGTGGAGCCTGATCAAATCAAAGAAAATAAGGTTTAAGTTGCCAACCATTTACCCTGGTTTTATGAAGTTTTCCATCAGCCTCCATAAGCTGGTAGCTTCCATTGGCATACTTTTTCCTGACGATGAAAGGACCTTCCCATCGGAGTAGGAGTTTCTTCTCCTTGCGTGTGTCGAAGCGATTGTCGTAGAGGAGCACCAACATTCCTTTCTTCAATTCTTTTTGCTGGAGATGCTGGTTAAAGCTAAGCCGTCTATGCTCTGCTTGTGCCGCATAATAATTTATTGCTTCTTCTCTGTCCAGCTAGAGTCTTTCCAAGTTGATGATGTGATCTCTCAAATGCATGTTGGGCTATTGAAGTTGGCTTGCCATTACTCTGAGACTTTGTAGTTGCACTTCAATGGGCAAGATTGCTTCCTTACCAAATACTAGATGATACGGTGTGAATCCCAAGGATGTACGAAATGAAGTTCTGTAGGCCCATAAAGCTGGTAGTAGATACTTATCCCAGTCTCCAGGATGATTGTTTACCTGCTTGGTAATAATTTTAGAAACCATTCCATTTACCTTTTCAACTAGGCCATTACATTGAGGGTAATATGGTGAAGAGTGCCTCCTTGTAATGCCCAGTTTCTGCATTAATTCTCCTACCAAGTCTGCTCTGAAACCTGGCCCTCTATCAGAGATGATCTCTAAAGGTGTGCCAAACCTACAACATATGTGCTCGTAGATAAATTTAGCTTGCTCTACTGCTGTGATTCTAGTGGTGGATGTAGCCTCTGCCCATCTAGTCATGTAGTCGACCCCCATGATAATGTAGAATTTTCCTGAGTTGGCCCTAGGTAATGGCCCAATGGCGTCGATACCCCATTTTTCAAATGGGCCATATGAGAGAATAGGTGTCTGTGGTTCAGGCATAAGTGATCTAGTGCCGGCCTTTTGACACAACTTACATGTTTTGCACCAGTTGTGTACATCACGGTTGAGGCTAGGCCATATGAAGCCTGCTTGCAAGATTTTCCTACTTGTTATGTCTAGGGCAAAGTGACCACCACAAACCCCATCGTGACAGATAGCAGTTACTCCCGTGATTTCCTGAGAGAGAGGGACCTTCCTAAGTATTTGGTCCTTACCCTTACAGTACAAACCGTCATTGATGAGTCGATACCTTGTGGCCTTTCGAGTCAGCCATTGCTTCTGTCCCTTTGTTAAATCTGATGGACATTCTCCTGTTTCCAAAAAATGCATGATGTCAGGCAAGGCATCACTGCCTTGAAATAGAGGGAGCTTTAGTTTTATTGCTTCAACCACCACTTCCTGTAGTCTTTCACTTGCTAGGGCATCTGCTTCTTGGTTTTGAGCCCTTGGGATATGGTGTATTTGAACTTCTTCAAACTTACCCAACAAGGTTTTTACACCACTTAAGTGAGTCCTTAAACTAGGATTCTTGCATGTCCATGCTCCATTTACTTGCCTTACCAGAAGTAGAGCATCCCCAAATACATTAAGGCGTTGTACACCTTGCGAGACGCACCATTGTAGACCCTTGGTTAGTGCTGCATACTCAGCTTCATTGTTAGAATGTGAATCTAACAATTGGCCCAACAAAAATACCTTTGTCCCTTTGTCATCAAAGACCACTATGCCTGCAGCTCCTTTGTCGAACGCTCGCTTGTAGGATCCATCAAAGTAGAGAGAGTATGCTCCTTCTACCATCGGTGGTACTGGAGGTAATCGGACTTCTCCTTCCTTAGATTGCTTCTCCTCCCTTTCAAATACTTGGTAGGTCATGAGTCCCCCCAAACTTGCCCTTGTCGTGCTTTCTACCTATACCGTGTAGTCAAACTCTTGCAGACGAACTAGCCATTTAGTAATTCTAGCAGACACATCCATGTGTTGTACAACATAGGGAAATATTTCATCCGTGGTTAGAATCACAAATTTCTTAGGCAGCAAATATGACCTAAACTTTGTAGTTGCAAATCTAAGAGCTAGGACTAAGTGTTCCACATGGGTGAAACCTTTCTCTCCTGCTGTCATCATTCAACTAGAGAAGTAGATTGGCCTCATGAAAGATGTCGTCGTATCCTTTTGGAGTACCACAGCCCCCAATGAGTCATCACCAACACTTGAGGTGACACATAATTTTTCATCCCACTTGGGTGGTGAGATAGTTGGCAGAGTGGCTACGACCTCCTTTACCTTGTTGTAGTGATGTTCGCTTTCCTCGTCCCAAGTGAAAGTTGATCTTTGAGTGAGTTGTTGCAGTGGTAGAACAAGTTGTGATAGTAGATGTATGAATCTACTTAAGTACCTCACATTCTGTAGAAAAGAGACCAGTTGACATGCGGTCGTTGGTGAAGGTAGGGCTATGAGTGCGGACACCTTACTTGGGTCGGCGTTGATACCTTTTGCTAAAATTTCATGGCCTAGTAGAATGACTTTACTCTCCCCAATGTGGCATTTATCCACATTTAATTGCCCACCTAGGCTCTGTAACCTGGCCAAACCTTCAGTTACCTTTTCTAAATGTGAAATACGGGAGCTATATATACAAAAATCATCAATGAACACTCTTATGGATGTTCCAAAGAACGGTTGAAAAACATATGTGACATATCTTTGGAATGTGGCAGGTGCATTTGTGAGACCAAATGGCATAACCCTGTATGCAAAACAACCCCATGGCGTGATAAAAGTGGTTTTTAGCTGATCTTCCAAGGCTATGCGTATTTGAAAGTATCCTGAATAACCATCACAGACGGTATAGCATTCAAAACCCGCTACTTCATTCAGAATTTCATCCAAGAAAGGGAGAGGAAAGTGGTCTCTCTTTGTAGCTGCATTTAGTGGTTTGTAGTCAACACAGACCCTCCACTTACCATTCTTTTTTAGGCGTCACCACTACGGGTGACACCCATTCTGAGTTTTCTACAGGATAGATGAATCCCGCCTCCAGCAGTTTCCTTACCTCGGCCAAGAGTGCCTTTTCTTGTATGACCCCCAGTCGTCGTAGCTTTTGCACAACTGGTTTTACCCCTTCCTTCAGCTTAATATGATGTTCCACCACTATAATGCCTGTGATTCTTTCATAGTTGTCAATGAACAGGTTAGGAAATCCCATCAACATTTGCAAAAAACTATCTTTCTCCTCAAGTGTTAATTCCGTAGACAACATACCCTTCAACCTACTTCCTCCTAGGCTAGGTGATTTGCTCTCCTCTTCATTGGGTTGCCCTTTTGGTGATGGATCACCAATTGTGCTTACCCTTTGTGGATCCTTCATAATGATACCCATCACATCAATGGAACTGTCACTTTCATCGGTGGATGTGGTCTCCTCCTCAGAACTCGAAGATTCGCTAGTGGTTTCATTTGCTGATGTTTCCAGATTCATTTGCTTCTGCTTGCCAATCCTCATGTCATAGTAGATTGTCTCCCCTTTCTTACCGGTCATGCGTAGAAGGCCAGTACCCCAGTCCTGTTTTGCCTTCATGGCCATCAACCATGGCCTTCCCAAGATTAGTGGATAGCCCTCCCCCTTAGTAGGCATTACAAAAACATCTACCTCTACCTCAGTGTTGAAAGCTTTTATTTTCACGGCACTTACCACACCCACACACTTTACTTTTGCGTTGTTTGCCATATTTGCCTTGCATGGAGAAGGCCTGTCAACCTCGAGCCCTAATCGAAGCATCATAGCTTCGCTCATTACACAGATTTGTGCACCTCCATCAATGTAGGTGTTTCCAACCCTCTTTCCTTTTATGTTTACGTCGACAATTGGAAGGATGTCATCCATGTTGCATCCTGAAATTGCTCCGGCTACCTTTGTTTTGGAGCGTCTTGTACTTACCATTTTAGACCATTGTCGCCTTACTTTAGGTACAAGATGTAGCAGCTGTGGCCATGTAATCTTCGGTCCTTGATCTGCCACATCCAATGTTAGATCATAGGGCTTAGAACTTTCCCCTAGCTGGAAGTCGGTGATGCCCAATTTCCGTCGTGGCCTGGATGGCCTCTTGCTAGTTTCTCCTCTCATGCTTCTCTCATCATCTGATTGTGTAGCTTTCTCCCTCCTAGCTCTTTTCACAGTCATGGCTTCAAGTGGTTCTAAAAAGGTTACCTTCTCCTTACCCTTGTCCCTCTCCTTTGCTCTGGGTGGATCCACTACTACGGCTTTTCCTTTCTCTTCTAGCCTTATGATGTTTATAGGGCGATCAGGTGGTGGGGCTGGTGGAAGAGGTGGGATGGATGCTTGTAGTGGTGTCTGGGGTGGACGTAGAATTTGTGTTGGTGGGGCTGGTGCTCGGGGTGGGGGTGTTCTTTCTCTAGGGTGTGACAATTGGTTCCTCCTACCTCCTCTATTATAGTTTTGTCGTGGTTTGGGACAGTAGTACATACCGTGACCGTCTTCTCCGCAGTTGTAGCAATGATACTCCCTGTTTTGTCGTCGTGCTCTTCCAGGGTCTTAATCTCTTTCTTGACTCCTCCCTTGTTGTATTAAGTGGACAGACAAATTCTGCAGTTGGTCAGTAATATGGGCCAACATATCTTGTTGGTCATCTCTTACCCCAAGAGCCGGTGGTGGTGGTGGAATGGTGGTTGTCAAAGTTGCTGGTCGACGCGATGTTCCTACTTCTGTTGACTCGGTTTCTTTGGATTTCATTCGGAGCTTCTTGTCCTTGTGCTGGTAGTGAGCCTTCAAGTCCAGTATTACCTTGATTGAGCGTACACGTGTTGGTATGTGTGATCTGTCTTGAGGTAGGTTGTACTGATTCATGTGAAACTTAGAGGTGCTTAGTCACTGTCCAAGCTTGTGGGAGAGGGTGGTGTTCTTTCCTGAAACAAACTCAGTAGATCCCTAGTTTCTCTAGTGAGAGTGTGAGCCAATGATTCCGTTATCTGTGCTGCAGCATTAGGTGCGACTTGAAAACTGACTGTGATAATTACCTCGGTGACTTGAGTTACCCAATTCTCAAAGTAGAATAGTGTTGATTCTCTATTGTGCAGAGCTCCTTCCATTTTGTTGTTGTTGGTTGGTTGTAGGTTGCGGACATGGTTTCGACCTTGTCCTTCTTCTTCTTGGCACTTGGCCTATGTATATCCATTGGGTTTGGCGTGTTGGTTGACTCTCCCACTGCAAATCGATTACCGTTACGCCTGGCACTCGAGCTCCGATGGAGATGCGGAGTTCTTCTAGTTGTGCTTGGAGCTCTTCTTCTTCTGTCGTCCAATTAGCAAATCCTGCTAGCCATTCATCCATTCACAATAGTTTAGGGGTTTCAGTCTTGTAAACTGAAGGGTTTCATGAAAAGATCCTCAATGGGGGCACCAAATGACGGGAGCAAAGAGAAACCCGAACCCCCGATGGCCTCTTAAAAAAAACCGGGGACCGAATGGCGCGCCTCGTGCCTGTCATAGTAAAGCAAACAGGGGGACACCACCTAGCTTCAGCGGCTAGGACGCAAACAACACACCACCATAACAAATTTTTCATCCAAGAGAGATGGATGCTTGGGAGTAATGATGAAGAGGAAGGGAAATGAGATCGAGAGAGAGAGAGAGAGAGAGAGAGAGAGAGAGAGAGAGAGAGAGAGAGAGAGAGAGAGAGAGAGAGAGTGAGAGAGGGAGGGGGTATAGCGGCTTAGTACTTAGGCACCATAGAAGGATGGCGAATCCGCACACCCTTCACACATACACAAGCTCACTCCAAACACAAGACTAGGTGGCGATTCCGCACACCTCACATGGGCAAAACATTGCAAGAAAACATACTCACAAAACCTCAAGCTTTATTTAGAGAATAAGGCGATGAAATGGGGAGCATAGGGTAGGGGAATGAGAAGGGAGAGAGTGGTAGAGCACATGGCAGATAGGTGGGAGCTGATGGCGAAGACTCACACCAGGGTTATGACCATCATCCTTCATTTAACTGCCCTTCATCTTCCATAGCCCAAGGGTGTAGAGGTCATGCTCAAGACGAGCATGGTGATTGCGGTGATGGTGATGGTGTGGGTGTGTGTGTGTGTGCACTAGGCACACACAGTGCATAGTGTACTATTTTGGTGATGTTGTGTGTATGTTTAGTGTGATGGTGACCCCTCTTTACATAGGGGAGGAGGGGGGAGAAATTCTAGAATTTAGAAATGAAGAAATCATTATCTACATAGGCCATGTGACTGTGGGCCCCACTTGTCTGGCTGTGTGTATATGTGCCAGAACAGCAGTCTCATGAGAGAGAGAGACTAAGAGAGAGATGGGTTGATGAAAAAAAGTGAGAGGTGACATGGAGAATAAAATAATTACAAGAGGGGAGAGAGGGGAGTGTGTTCAGAGGTGAATCTGTGTGCAGATGTGTGTGAACACAAGAAAAATCAGGTAACCACCGGGTGGGGATGAGTCTGTGGGCACCTTTTTCAATGAAACTGAGTGTGTGTGAGCATGGGGGAGGTTATTTAGCTACAAGACAAGAGACATGGCGCCCTTTAGAGAGAGAGGGGGATATTTGGGTCATGGGATATGATAGGAGAGAGAAAGGGGGGGTGGGGTATACTATTTTGGAAGATAGGGTAAGTTGCATGTGAGTTAGGGTGCATTATTGGTGAGTTAGAATGCATTATTGGTGAGAGGTGGGGTAGCTTGAGGGGAGAGAGAAAGGAGAAAGGGACAAGGGGAAGAGAGAGGGGTTGACCTTTTGAGTGGAGGAGAGGAAAAGGGACACACTGCGGGGCAACAGTGAAGAAAAAGGAGGCAAGGTGGGGATGGGCTGCCCCAAAGGCATGAGGTGGCCTATTTTACCTTTGTCATATATTTACATAATCATACTTTATTTTTTCTTACTTTTTCCAATGCCTTTTATCACTCCCTCCCTAAGAGGGGGTTTTCATGGGGTGGGGACGAGAGAAGAGGGGTATGGGAGCTTGGCTTGTGAAAAGCCCCCATCAGTGCCTTGGCTTCCTTCTTCTGATGCATAGCACATAGCTCCTCTTGGTTTAAGGGACCATAATATCTTTTAAATTTACTCCCATTGAGGAATCCAATGGTTTCAACTCCATCAAGAGTTTCCACACAAATGGTACCTTGTGGGGTGATTTTGCATACTCTATATGGTTCTTTTCTCGCATATTTCAACCTTTTCTTCTCATTACGTACTCCATACATAAGGACTCATCTCCAACCTTGATATCCTTGTTCTTTAAATGACGATCAAACCATTTCTTTCTCCTACCTTTCTCCACAAGTGCATGTTGCACCACCTATTGCCTCTCTTTATCTAATCTCTCAAGGATATATAAATGCTCAACTAAAGGGTTACCATCCCAACCTTCTTTGAAGCCAGTAAAAGACTAGGAATGACAAACTCCCACGGCATAATGGCTTCTTGACCATATACCATCTTGAATGGTGTACAACTAATAACCACTTTGTAAGCAATACGATAAGCCCATAGAGTTGGCGTCAGCTTCAAATCCCAATCTGTGCAATGAGCCTCTCTCGTTTTGATTAAAATAGAGATTAGAGTCTTGTTGGTACTTTCAACTTGGCCATTTGCTTGTGATAATAAGGTGTAGAGTTATGGTGGGATATCATGAATCTGGCTAAAAGCATGCTTTGGTGGTACAAAAAGGATTGTCCTTGACAGCACCTTTGCCAAATCTTTGAGCTACAATTTCTCCATGTCACATGAAAAACTACCTATCATACTATATATCAATGGATATATCTTCAAACGGAGAATCTAAAAACACAAGGTCCGAAAAGTTTTGACCTAAACTACAAAAATTTTACGAGTCCCCACTTTTTCATTGGTAGAAGTAAAATAGGTCCTTTTTTTGTACCACCAAACGAAGCTTTCACCCAGCTTTTTGTGAGCTCCTTTATTACTTTATTACAAAATGGGTACCATTGTCACTCACAATTTCAAAGGGACAACCAAATTGTGTAATAATATTGTCAAAGAGAAACTTAGCGATTGACCTTGCATCAGCCTTGCATGTTGCCTTAGCTTCCACACACTTTGTCACATAGTCAGTGGCAACAATAATGTATCGAGATTGAGTGTTGCGGGTTGCTGGACTAATTGGGCCTATAAAGTTTAAATCCCAATTCTCAAATGCTTGTGTCACTTTAATAGGATGTAAGGGCATCTTATCCTTTCGCCCTGTGGTCTTCTAACATTGGCATTCATCACATCATTTTGCAAAAAGGATGTAGTTTTGAATAAGGTGGGACACCGATAGCCTGATTGTTATAACACCTTTCTAGTAGTTAGTTTCTCCGGCTTCTTGTAGTATGTACAAATATTCATCCTCTCACATCGTCTAAGAATATCGTCCTTCCCTAGCTTGTAGAGAGTTCCTCCAATTAGAGAATAAGGTTCACATTTCTTTAGTAGCTTCCGAGTTGTATCCTTACGAAGCTCCTTGGGTGGAAAACCATTAACTAAAAAAATTTACAATCTTCTCACTCCACTCAAGCATGGTCTTGACTAGGAATAGTGAAGTATCAGACAAGTTATCATCAATTTCATTAGGGGCTTCACCATTGGGTATGCGAGACAAATGATCAGCCATGATATGTCTTTTATTGGGTCTCACCACAATGGTCAAATCAAACTCAAGAAGAATTAATAACCATCGTGTAATCTTCTCGTGGAACATGTTTTGTTTACTAGATTCACAACACTTGATGATCCACATAACAAACAAACTTGTTGGCAAGAAGGTAGAAAAAAAAATTCTTTACCGCATAAATTATAGCTAAACCTTCCCACTTTGTAATGGTGTAGTTCCTCTTCACATCATTCAATTCGCAATTTGTAAAGCTAATGGGGTATTCCAATTTATGTTCTCCTGGTTGAGCTAGAACATATCCAATAACAAAGTTTGATGCATCAATATGCACATGGAAAATTACATTCCAATCGGGCACTCACAGGATTGGGGCACTTGTCAAGGCCCTTTTTAATAACACATAAGCATGGTCATACTCTGCGGTCCAGTGAAACTCAATAAGAAGCTTGTACAATGGGTGGGCTATCTTGGCAAAGTTTAAAATAAACCGTCGATAATAACCAACATGGCCCATGAACTTTTGAACTCCTTTATAGTTTGTAGGTGGTGGAAAATTGGAAATGGTTTTACCTTTGCTCTCATATGTGGAAATCTCATTCTTAGAAACTATATGTCCTAAAATGAATCTACACTTAACCCAAAATTGGCATTTGAAAGGGTGTAATGAGATGAGATAGAATTTGCACCTTTCAAACACTTTTTGTAAACATGATAGATGTTCTTTCCAAGAAGAATAAACGCAAAGGTCATCTAAAAAAGCCTCACAAAACTCCCTTAAATTTTCCTAAAAGTAGTGTTTATTAATCTTTGGAATGTAGTAGGGGCATTGGTTAAGACAAAAACCATAACACAAAATGCAAACAATCCAAATTTTATTACAAATGCAGTTTTAGCTTGGTCATCGTTGAAGCAAAGAACTCAATCACGCCAATTCGGACGGATTTGCAAAACCTTTTTCTCTTAATTATTGATTTTTTGCCTAGGCCAACGTTGTAAATGTTGAACTCGGAAGAGTTTGATTATTTCCAAACAGTATTGTACTTAATGAAGAGACTAGATACCCTAGTCCATCACATTTTTAAACTATTTATCCCTTCCTAGCCAAATGCCCAATTTTTAACCTTGGGTATATAAGCCAAAATCTGTAATTATTAGAAGATCTGTTTTACTTTGGAGCTCACGTAGTGAAGAGTACGTCTACACTTGCATGCTCACTACTCTTTGTAAGGGTAAGCATTGCTAATGAAACTTCATATGTTGCTTCCTCATACTCTTGGCATTGTGTACATGCTCAATGTGCTATGTTTGAGTGTGTGTTTGTGATGCAATAAGCGGTTTTAGCTCTAGGTTGCTTAGTGTGTTTAATTGTTGGTTTTAAGTTGTTAATGGTGTTTTGATTGAAACAAAGCATGGAAAGAGGTAAGTAGGTCTTAAGGGGATCCAAACAACCCCTCATTCGTCATTTTTGGTGAAGGTAAGAGGTGGAAATAATTGTGGTTTCACACCTTCCCGATTGCGACTTTCGCAAATTTTGTTGTTGGAAACCTATTGCCTATAGCCTAGAGATCCCTAGTCTCAAGTTTCATGTCATTTGGAGTTCATTTGACACCTCTATGACCATTTGAGTGTTAGTTAGACCGCATGGGAGACTTGGGCGTTTGTCCCTTTAGTTGCTTCTCGAGAGTGACACCTTTCTCCTCAGTGCATTGCCATTGGCGCATTGCATTTGATGTTTCCATGCACTAGACGAGTCGGCTACATCCTCGGATTGACATATTTATGCTGGTTTGATTTCTCACTAGGCTACTCTATCCGATCGCGGTGATCCGCCAACATTGGCGCCGTTGCCAGGGATAAAGGACTTTGTTAGCAGCAAGCAAACTCGGATACCATTTTTCAAAGCTCTTATTATGAAAACACTCATTATTTTTGAATATCGGGAATATTGTAACTCCTTATTTTTGGATAAACCTTGTAATAGATGAGCCGGGGCTACAAGCTTCCAGTTTGTATTAACCTGTCATTACCTATCTTTAGTTAGAGCTCCTAAATTATTAGTTTTGACTACCAAAAACCTTGGCTAAGGTATAAAAGCCAATTTCTATAAGTTATTATTAAGTTTTTGAATAATGAAATACACAGCATGAGCTAACGATACTCACTTCTCTCCTTCTCGCGCTTCCTATTCCCTCCCCGGTTGTCACATTGCAGTCACGTTTGTTGCATTGCAATCGCAAGTAAGAGCTCTACGTTGACGTAAACACTTCACGATATTTCTAGCTTTTGGCATCGCCGACCTGCGATCTAATTTTATCATAAGTAGGAATTTACACTTCAAAATCAAAAACTAAGCATAAGGGGTATTGGGGCATCATTGCTAAGCATTTAGGTGCATTCTGGGTCGAAAATGAGTCGGTCAAAAATCCATTGCTGTTAATAATTGCGATTTTGGCACCTTACCTAAAGTGGGATTTGAGACCATAAGCATGTGTGCTTAGGTATTATAAACTTGTCCTAGAAGTTTCATTACGCTTGGATGTCATTTGATGCTGTAACGGATGTGATTTGTTGCCTATGAGCGATTGGCTTTTGGTGATTTCAGTCACTTGAGTGTAACTTGAGTTAGATGCGAGTTGTTTATTGTTTTCTGAGAGATTGAAAACCTCTTGTAGCCTCTATGCACTAGTCAAGTCAGCTTCGTCCCATGGATTGAAAATTTAATTGTGGTTCTCGATAAATCTGCAATAAGATAGGATAGTGAGGTTAGACACCTGTCCCACATTTGGCGCCGTTGCCGGGGATCGAAGAGACCTAAAATAGGAAAAAACACGAGCGTCTTGTGAAGTTATCGTTTAACTTCCTCTAGGATCTCCTAGTGTAAAAACTTTCTTTTTAGAGACCGCATAGCTTAAGATTGTCGTCTTTTGCTGTGTAGAGGTAGCTTGGAAGTAATCGTACTTATCGAGTGCCTTTAGTATTGTAGGATTGTAGAACTAGATTAGGATTTTGAGAATGATTGATAGACGAAACAAGTCTTAAGATTGATGCTCAGAAAACCATAAAAAACAAGAAAACGAGTTCTATGGACCCTTTCCACAACCCCATTCCATGAGAACCTAGGAGTAGGGTAAGTAGGATCCGATGTGGATTTCAAAACATTGCTCTCTCTGAAAGAATCATTGTGAGTTGTTATTTGAAGTTGCAGAATTTCAGGTCTACAACTAGAAATAGCACGAAAAGACTCCAAACCACTCAATTCGACTAGAGAGTATGCTTAAAAGTTGTATGAACCAGTGGGTAAGCTCAAGTACACTTTGAGGTAAAAGTTTCAAGAGTTTGCAAAAACTCAAATTATTTACTTTTTCTTGATATTTTAGGCCAAATTAAGTTTTGACTTGATTCCTAGGCTTAAAATAACTCATGGAAAGACTGTCCATGAAGAAAGTGCAAAAATTGGTTCATTTTTAGCCTAATGTAAATAATCGTGATTATTTACTTTCAGCTCAATTTTGACCAAGGTTGATACCAATGACTCATTGCATGTGTACAAACAACTTTTGTAAAGGCACAAAAGATTTGGATCACCAAACTGGGTAAAAACTAAAGTTTGTACTGACTTTCTGAAACTTGAGTGTAAATTGGAGAAAAAAATATCCAAACTCAATGAAATTTGATTCATAGGCTTATAATGATGTGATAGACATGTGTACATGCTCACTTGACCAAAAAGATACAAAAAGTTACCAGTTGTAAATAATCGTGATTATTTACATTTGCCCCATTTTTTTAACTTTTTTGACTATGTTAGCACACCATTAGTTGTACCATGTTGTAATAAGCCCACAAACCAAATTTGGTAAGATTTGGATCATTGGATTGAAAATTATGACTAAATTTGCAAAGTAGTATGCGGACAGAAAATTGATGACCATTTGACTAAAAGTAGTCCAAAATTGATGAAACTTGGCTAGAGACCTTAAGTTGAGGTGCTTAATAGATCTGTGTCAAGATTGGGACAAAAACTTGCAAGAAATTAGCTAGAGTAAATAATTGCGAATTTTTAAATCTGCTTCAAAAAGTGTTAATCTTGCATATTTGAGCATACCACAAGGTCAAGCATATCAAGTAGACCACACAAATCAATTTTGGTGAAATTTGGATCACAAAAGTGAGACTTAAGCCAGATTCTTGAAATCAGAGTTTGCAGACACGAAACAGTTGATAAACTTGAACAGATTTTGTCTAAACTTATTGAAACTTGTCCAAGGACCTTGAAAGGTTGTATACTTGGAAAACCAAGCCAAAAAGTGCAAAAATCTAACAAAAGTAAATAATCTGATTATTTACTACTGCTACACAGAGCCACCATTTTTGACTTTTGAACTTGTACAATGTTAGACCAGCATAATGCAAAGCCATCGGGCAATTGGTTCAATCGGATCCAAATTCATACATGTCCACTCAGTTTCCAGGTTGGAGATTAATCCTTTGATTTTTTGCCAAAGTCGAGTCTGAAAATCTCAACTGTTGACTAAATTAGCTCGAATTGCTAGCAAAACTATACTATCTTTGTGAAAGGATAGCTAACTTGATTAAATTTGTATAAGAATCAGGTTGGAGACAAGGAATCAATAGCTTGACAGAATTTGCAATTCAGTCAAGTGGAAGAAATTGACAACAAGTCAATCCAAAGGTAAGTACTCTATCCAGAGCTTCACAAGTCTTTATGAACCTTAGATCTGGTTGTGTGTTAAGAAATCAAAGCATATTTGGAGAAACCTCCAGTAGAGTATCCACCAAGAAAAGTGTGAATCAAGGCAATTCCTTTTGCACACTATCCTTGAAGAAGTCTCATACACTTTTTCTGATTCAACATCTGAAATGTCTTCTTATTCGACTCACCTAGAAACCTGAACGACAATGTGCTATAAGCATATACTCTCTTTTTATAAGACTAATTGCCATGGAGCTCAGGTTTACCAGGATCCTAACAAAGAGTACGCTATTTGCATTGATGACCATGGTATTGAGTTCGAAGAGGAGATCAGGGCAAACAAACAAGGAAAAATGTACATAGATAGATGCGGAACTCAGTATTTACAAGTCAAAAACCCTGACATGATAGACAAATGGGGGTTAGAAGTAAATACCATAATTCCAGATATGGCTGCAAAAAAAGGACCACCAACTTTAGAATTTGAGGGATACAATCAAGTTGATTTGAAACCTTTGAAACGGCTTAGTACGGATAATCCTATGATCGAAGTCCATTGTTGGGAGAATAGAAATATAAAAGATCTTATGTGGACTTTCCATGCCAAATCAGGACAACTATTGCCCATGAAGATCATCTATATCTTCAAGATCAATGATAAGGAATCATTAGACCTACCAACCTACCTGTTTAGGGATTGTTGTAACAACAACTTTGTTATGATGACTTTTGAGGAGGTGGAACAAACCAAATATCAAGGGTATTCCACAAGGGATTGGATATTGGGCCAAGGATCAGAAAATATTCCAAGAGATGAACACCGTGAGAGATCTTTTGAGAGTAATGTTAAGAAACCAGAAACCACATCATCACGAAGAAAACCGGGTGACACTAAGGCCAGTCCAGTGCTACATGAGTCACTATTTCCAACAGACTGGTTTGAAGGACTTGGAACAAGAACAACTGTCAGGAGACCGCGAGAGAACCAAATAGACGCGCCAGACCAGCTGATTTTCAGAAATGGCTCAGAAAATACAGAGGATCAGGGGATCCATACAACCACTTAGCAAGCTTTAAGCAAGTGCTAAGAGCAGAACGCATATTCGATTTCCATACTCAATTCGAGGGGTTTGGAATGACATTATAAGGAAAAGCATCGACATGGTTCCAAAACATTTTACCAAGGTCAATCATGGACTTGAACACATTAGCTCAAGGATTTGTAGCTGCTTGTTCCAAAATAGGGATCAAACACAATATGGTAGCTCAAATCTACAACTTTAAATAGAAACAAGGTGAGTCTGTTAGGTATTGTGCAACTCGAATGAAACAATACATTGCTAGATGCCCAGATCTAGAGATACCTACAGAAGAACGACTAGTATCATTGTTTCTAGAGGGTCTGCTAAACAAAGGACTTCATGCTATACTGTATAGCAAGAAGCATACAATCCTAGAAGAGTGTGTGCCATATGCTATTATCTTAGGACACAATTGTGATATTTTCAACGAAGAAGATGTCCCTAAGGATAACCAAAGTGAGAAAACAACATCCACTAAACCAACACAAGTGGGAATGGCTGCTGCATCACCACTTTCATGTATAGAAGACATGCTCAAATGGATTGAATGACATGATGAATAACATGCAAAAAGCACCTATGAGAGGACCAGGGCAAGGAATACCTCAACAGGGACAATCTATTAGACTACAAAAATGGTGTGTAATCAAGGGTAAATGGACCAACCATGAGAGCAATGAATGCTACTACCGACCAAAGTATGATGGGAATGTTTAGTATGTGTCCATGAGGCCATAAGGACAACCTATGTACCGATACCAACCTAGCAAGGCACCAACTCAAAGATCACCAATGGGTATGGAAAGACCTCAACCCGTGTTGGGTCAACAAACTCCGTATCCAAGACATAATGTAGTGCCTGTAAAGTACATGCATTCAGAAGGAGTCATAGATGACTTAGAAGCACTAGTTCCTGTTACACCCTATGCTGAGCTACAGTCACGGTAGAAGGAGATTGGTATAATGCACATCCACCACCAATGGAAGAACCCGTGACTCATGCTCCACTAGAGCTTGCACCAATGTACTATGTGGCTAATCAAGGTGTTAGACCTCATATGGTAAGACCCATGATTAAACCAAGAACGGGAAATTGTCATAACTGTGGTGCAGATGATCATTGGAAAAATGAATGCCCAGAGCGTGTTAGGAAAGATGACGTAGCGAACTAGATATTTGAGTAGATTACTTAATAAAGAGAGATAGATTTCACACACAAGAGATTATAGAGTAGAGAGAGAAAGAGAGTACATACGATATACGTGGTTCACTTAATGTAGGCTATGTCCACGGGAAAGCAGCCACTCAATGGCTTTAGTACTTCAAAACAAGAAGTAGTTTACAAAGGGATTATACCCTTAATAGAGCTCCCGCTTTGCTTCACTCTCACCACCTCACACCCACCTTGTTGCATCAACTTCACACTATAAAATGTGTGTAGAAATGGCCTCCTTTTACAGGCCAAAAGGGCTGCCCTCTCTTATGAGAGGCAGCCATGTGTAGCCGCCCTTGTGTAGATAAGTCCAAATCGGGCCCTCCAATTCGCCCATGTGTGGACTCCCTTGAGAAGACAAGTTCGCTTTTGAATTTGGCCACTGGCCACCGGACATTGACTTTCGACCACTGGCCACCGGCCATTGACTACCGGCCACCGGCCAACCGATCAACCGACAGGTCGTATTCCGATCACTTTTCGGCCACCGTCCGGCCATAATATTCCGACGAATCCAATCTCGAGCTTTGCTCGAGATTGGCCGTGAAAATTTTGGTTTCCAGTGAGTGATTTTTATTTTTGACGAGTGATTGTCCTTCATGCACGATGGCTTCTCCTCATAATGGGGGCCTTACAAATGTGCGTTTTTACCACAGAAAATTACAAGGGGTAAAGCAGGCTCCATACTTAACAATCTCCCACTTGGAGACTGATCTCCAAACCAAACCTGTGACTGCTTTCCATCCTGGATTCTTATCCTTGAATGCCGATTGAATATGAGAAAAAGCTCAACTTCTCCTTGTTGACCACCTTTGTAACCATGTCTGCAGGATTTTCACTTGTATGCACCTTTCCTAGCTTTAGCTGTCTCTCTTCCAAAAGAGTGCGTATGAAGTGATATCTCACCTCAATGTGCTTTGTCCTTGAATGAAAGGTTGAGTTCTTTGCAAGATGGATAGTGCTTTGGCTATCACTATACAAGACACAATTGTCTTGTTTGAATCCAAGCTCTTCTAAGAATCTGTGAAGCCACAAAATTTCTTTACTTGCCTCCGTCATTGCTACATACTCTGCTTCCGTGGTAGAAAGTGAGACCACTTTCGACAGCTTTGAAGCCCAACTTACTCCTGTGCCTCCAACCGTGAAGACATAGTTAGTAGTGCTCTTTCAAGTATCTTTGTCACCTGCCATATTTGCATCAGCATACCCTTCTAGAAAAATACCAGTTCCTCCAAAATACAAAGCATTTGTTGTTGTCCCTTTTAGATACCTAAGTATCCACTTCACAGCTTGCCAGTGTTCTTTACCTAGGTTGTCCATGAACCTACTCACAACTCCCACTGCATGTGCAATATCTGGCCTCGTCCAGACCATAGCATACATTAGAGAACCTACCGCTGCAGCATATGGAACTTTATACATATAGGCTATCTCCTCTTGTGTCTTTGGACACATATCCTTCGTTAGTTTAAAGTGACCAACCAAAGGTGTAGAAACTGGTTTTGCATTTTGCATTGCAAACCTTTCTAGTACCTTCTTGATGTAATCCTCTTGAGATAGCTTTATTATCTTCTTCGTCCTGTCCCTTGATATTTTCATACCAAGTATCCTCTTTGCAACACCTAAATCTTTCATTGAAAAAGATTTAGACAACTCCTCTTTTAGGTCTTTGATGTCCTGCATGTTAGCACTTGCAATCAACATGTCATCAACATACAACATTAGGATGATGAACTTCCCATCTCCCAAATACTTCTTGTAGACGCAATGATCTGAGTTGCATCTTCTAAATCCATGATCTAACATCCATCGATCGAAATTTAAGTACCATTTTCTTGATTCTTGCTTTAATCTATACAAGCTTTTATTTAATATGCGAACCATTTTCTCCTTACCTTTTACTTCATACCCCTTTGGTTGAAGCATGTAAATTTCCTTCTCTAAGTCACCGTGAGGAAATGCTGTATTTACATCCATTTGCTCAAGATTTAGATCACGAGCAGCCACAAGGCTTAAAACAAGCCTAATTGAGTTCATTTTTACAACAGGAGAAAATATTTCATTCAAGTCAATACCTTTCTTTTTAGAAAACCCTTTACCACAAGCCTAGATTTGTACCTTTTCTTCCCACCATCTTCTTCCTTCAGCTTGTACACCCATTTGTTTTGAAGTGTCCGCTTACCTTTAGGCAACTCAACCAACTCCCATGTTTGGTTGTGATGTAGTGAGTCCATCTCCACTTGCATGCTTTTCGTCCATTCTTCTTTGGATTCGTGTTGCATAGCTTCTTTGTATGATTCCGGATCTCCAAAATGTGAGATCAAGAGATGTTTGAAGGAAGGAACGAACCTTTCTGGAGGTCTACTTGCTCTTGTAGATCTTTGGGGAATAGGTTGAGGCTCCTCATTTGGTTGATGCTGTTGCACATTGTCACCGTTTGCAGTCCTTGAGTCTTCACCATCCTTAAGCTCCATGTACTCATCATCTGTTTTTTTTGTTTGTTTTCTTTCCAAGTAATCTTTGTACATATTTTGTTCATTAAAAATTACATCCCTACTCCTTAAGATTTTACCATCTTCAAGATTCCATAGGCGATACCCAAAGCCACCTTCTCCATAGCCAATGAAGAAACACTTTTTGGACTTTGCATCTAGCTTTGATCTTAGGCTTCTATCTATGTGCATGAAAGTCTCACACCCAAACACTTTGATAAATGCATAATTCACCGGTTTACCTGTCCATGCCTCTTCTGGAACTCTGCCATCCAATGCCGTTGATGGTGAGCGGTTGATTAAGTACACAGATGTACTTACAGCTTTCACCCAAAGCTCAAGCGATAGGCCTGCATGTAGCCGCATGCTGCATGCTCGCTCCATGATTGTCCTGTTCATCTTTTCAAAATCCCATTTTGTTGAGGTGTCCTTGGGGTTGTCCTTTGCCTCCGAATGCCATTGCTAGCACAAAAGCTTTCAAAAGCTTGGCTATAATATTCGCCTCCATTGTTGGATCTGAGGCATTTAACCTTGGTACCTGTTTCATTCTCCACAAAGGCTTTCCACCTTTGAAATATGGAAAATACATCAGACTTATTCTTCATGACATAAACCCATGTTTTTCTAGTCGCATCATCTATGAATGTTACATAGTACAATGAGCCACCAAGTGATGGTGCTTGCAGGACCCCAAACATCAGAATGAACCAACTCAAGTTTTTTATTTTTTCTTTCATTTTCTGATTTTTGAAATTTTACACTCTTTTGTTTACCATAAACACAATCTTCACAGAACTCTAAGTCCACTTCTTTCAAACCTGGTAGAAGCTTTTCGTTTGAAGGATTTGCATTCCTTTGGCACTCATATGCCCAAGCTGGTAGTGCCACACCGCACTGTCAACTTTTGTAGTTGTTGCACAAGATGAAGGTTGCGTGCTGATAGTATACAAGTAACGTGTACCAACCTTTTCTCCCTTGGCAACCACCAAAGATTCCTTTGACAATCTTCACAGAACTCTAAGTCCACTTCTTTCAAACCTGGTAGAAGCTTCTTTGTTTGAAGGATTTGCATTCCTTTGGCACTCATATGCCCAAGTCGGTAGTGCCACACCGCACTGTCAACTTCTGTAGTTGTTGCACAAGCTGAAGGTTGCGTGCTAACAGTACACAAGTAAAGTGTACCGACTTTTTCTCCCTTGGCAACCACAAAAGATCCCTTTGAGATCTTCCACCGTTTGTTTTCGAATGCAATGTTGTGACCTTCATCGTCCAATTGTCCTGTAGAGATCAAATTTTTTAAAGAGAAGGAACATACCTAGCATCTTTAAGCTTCCATTCATTTTCGTTAGCAATTTTGACAGAAACTATACCTTTGCCGACAATCTGACAAGCTTCATCATCTCCCAAGTATACATACCCAAAATTACCTTTGGTGTAATCTTGGAAATGCTTCTTGTGTGGTGTCACATGGAATGAAGCCCTAGAATCTACTATCTAGGAATTAGACACATTGTCTAATGAGAGAATTAGAGCATCTTGCTCTACTTTACCTGCCACATTGGACTCCGATGTTGGCTTGTTGTCTTGAGACTCAGTCTCCTTTTTCTTCTTGGACCAGCAATCCTTGTTGACGTGGCCCTTCTTGCCAGAGTTCCAACATTCAAGAACTGACTTTGTGCATGACTTGCTCCGTCTTGAGCGATCACGACCCTTTTGGTTTTTGAACCTCTCCTTAGGCCTTCCTCTTGTTTCCACTGATAGTGCAGCAATTGATGATTCTCCTATGCTTCTTCTTTGTATTTCCTTGCTTAGGAGAACACCCACAACATCATCAAACTTAGAGTATTTGCGCCAGAAATAGAATTGCTTACAGCCATCACAAGGCTGTCCCAACTATCCGGTAGAGATGATAGTATAAGGAGAGCTCGCACTTCGTCATCAAAATTGATTTTCATCAATTAAAGTTGACTTATATTTGTGTTAAAGTCATTTAGGTATTCTGCAACTGAACCATTCTCTGCCATCTTTAGATTGAACAAGCGCTTCATAAGAAATACCTTATTGGATGCTGATGGTTTCTCGTAGAAGTCGTCAAGTGACTTCATCAAGTCCTCCATGGTCTTCATCTCCGAAACATTGAAGGCCACCGTTGACGCCAAGCTTAACCGGATTGTTCCCAGTGCCTTTCGATCAAGGAAAATCCATGCTTCATCTGCCATTGTTGCGGGCTTCTTCACAGGACCGCCTAGTGGCAAATAGAGGTTCTTCTGGTAGAGATAGTCTTTAATCTGCATCTTCCAATGTTGGTATTTTTTGCCGTTGAACTTCTCAATCTTGAGCTTCCCTTCCTCCACCATAACTTCCACTCAATTCAAGGAATCCTTTCCTTGAGATAATTTAGCTACGAGAAAACCTTGCTCTGATACCAGTTGTTAGGAAAGATGACGTAGCTAAATAGATATTTGAGTAGATTACTTAATGGAGAGAGATAGATTTCACACACAAGAGATTATAGAGTAGAGAGAGAGAGAGAGAGAGAGAGAGAGAGAGAGAGAGAGAGAGTACACGATATATGTGGTTCACCCAATGTGGGCTATGTCCACGGGAAAGCAGCCACTCAATGGCTTTAGTACTTCAAAACAAGAAGTAGTTTACAAAGGGATTATACCCTTAATAGAGCTCCCGCCTTGCTTCAATCTCACCACCTCACACCCACCTTGTTGCATCAACTTCACACTATAAAATGTGTGTAGAAATGACCTCCTTTTATAGGCCAAAAGGGCTGCCCTCTCTCATGAGAGGCAGCCATGTGTAGCCGCCCTTGTGTAGATAAGTCCAAATTGGACCCTTCAATCCACCCATGTGTGGCCGCCCTTGAGAAGACAAGTCCGCTTTTGAATTTTGCCACCGGCCATTGAATTCGGCCACTGGCCACCGGCCATTGAATTTCGACCACCGGCCACCGGCCATTGACTACCGACCACCGGTCAACCGATCAACCGAATGGTCGTTTTTTGAACAACTTTTCGACCGTCGTTCAGCCATAATATTCAGGCAAAGCCAATCTTGAGATTTGCTCGAGATTGGCCGTAAAAATTTTGGTTTCCGACGAGTGATGATGGCTTCTCCTCATAATGGGGGCCTTACAAATGTGCGTTTTTACCACAAAACATTACAAGGGGTAAATCAGACTCCATACTTAACAGAGCATGACAAGAACCTTAAGCGAGTTGAAGCTTATTGCATACAATGTTGCAAAAAAAGGAGGGCCACTTCCCATAAGATTGTCGTAAAAATCCTTTAAACAAGGGTAAAATAGTAGCAAACGTAGTCCAAGTGATACCTTGTAGCTCATCTAAGAGTGAACCGATTGTTCCAATCAAGGTAACCACTAGAGCCCAGGCTAAGAAAAGAAACATAACTCCTTTGATGATTCGAAGAATACAAAAACTGCCTCTCAAAAGACCAAAAGAAGGAGAAGCAAAAGGTATGAGATGAGAAAACGGAAACAACGAGTTGAAATCAAGGAGAAAGCAAAGAAGCTATTCTAGGAAAAAATCAAAGAAACAACCGTGAAATCTGGAGGATCAATTTTGGTTGACAAAATTTCTGAGCCTATGAATGCAGCCTTGGAAGCCTACCAAGCAGAACTTAAAACATGACAAAACATGGAAAACAAATGGAAAAACTATCCTTCTCCATACATAAAAGCAGCTAAGCTTGAAGCTTATCAAAATTTGGTAAGAATCACGCAATAAATGCATGAGAAACAAAAACCCAAGCTTGAAAGTATGGCAAAACCTAAAGAGCTTGTGGTAAGAGACCATAAAGAAAAATCCGAAGTGGCGGTAGAACCCCACATTGAACCAAAAGAGCCAAAACTTATAGTGTCGGACAATGAATATTCCTTTAACAGAATTCCACTAGTAGAGGAAGACTGGCCAGGACACTTAAGGAAAAAAGTTAGAGAGATCAATGATGGGAGCCTTACTCTAAAGTTAGCTCCTATGGACATCCTTGTATGGGGATTGCGGATCTAAACGATTGGCCTTGAAAACATTACCCTCTTACTTGGGAGATAACGAAGATGAATCCATAGTGTGTAAGACCACTCAAGTAAAAAGAGCGGAACAGACCCTAGACGTAGACAACATTTATACAATCATGTCTACATCCATCCAATGCACTCTTACTTTGGGAGAACTGTTACAAATCAAACCATATTCATGGAATGATCTATAGAAAACCCTCAAGAAGGTGGGGATAACGGGGCTCATCACAAAAAATTTGGGAAGATTGAAACACGAAATGGATAACAGAGAAATTCAATCTATTCCAATGAACAAACTTGGAGAATATTACAAAGGGGAAGAAGAAAACACCACCCTTCCAGTGAAATATAATGAATAGAAACCATGACAATACTAGATAGTGGGGTAGGCATAGCCATAGCCACGAAAGCAATATGGGAATCCTCGGGACAACCAGCCATTAGACAAACTCGAATGAAATTTCAATTGGCTGATGGGACACATTGAAAGACCTTTAGGACTGCTTGGAAAAGTAATAGTTAATTCCTGTTGGATTGAATATCAACACGCTTTTGCCATAGTAGACTTTGGGAAGAAACTCAATTACAAATTCATATTGGAAAGACCTTTCATGCGATAGGTACAGCTTATCCAAGATTGGGGAAAAAATTATCTATACTTGAAGCAAGTGGGATCTATAACAAGGGTCAATCTAAAAGATCACACTTATAGAGATGTCATGAAAACGCCCATACAAGAGTTTGATTCAGTCTCTTTGGCTGAAACTAAGCTTCCATCATGGTTGAATATAGACACTCCTATTTGAGCTTCAGAAAACGGGAGTTTAAAAGAGAAGACTATATCTTAGAGAGGGATTGCACATACAAAATCTATGTACTTGAACCTCTTCCAGAGCATTTGTTTGAGCCATCTGAGTGGACTCAAATTAGCAACAATGGATGTATGTGTGAATATGTCAATGCCTACTCAATTTTGCAATGACGATGACTATGATATAATCCCATTCAAATTATTTCAACCCTCTACATTGAAGATGAAATTGTGGAACCCAAGGACTTAATGAAAGCTCAACAAGTCTTTTCAGACCTCTACTACTATGCAACAGATTAGTTAGAAGAACATCAGCTATCTTAGATGATTCGAGGTTGGAAAAAGAACATGTGAGAGCTAAGCTACATGAAAGGAGGGGAGGACAAGTTTTTTGACTTTCCAAACCAGAAATCAAGAAGACAGAAATGGTATAGACGAAAAAGAGACACCAGAAACGTGAAAGCTAAAACTGTGCCATCAGTCTCCAGTAGAACACAGTTCCTGATGCAGATAGATGCACATGATTGTGTCAAGGACAAAATTATTGGCAGATATCCTTCAAAAGAAAATCCACAAAATGTCAAAAACTTTGAGAAAAACAAGGAAGGATACTCAAGCAAAGCCAAAAAAATAGGACAAGGAGTCAACCACCATGACACGAGTTGAGCAAAAAAAGAAGTATCAAGAGTTGAAAAAAGCACTAAAGGAGATATATACAACTAAAATGGAAACCACAGAAGAGGATGGTAAAGATGCAATGAGTGTTCCATCCCACTACAAGAAATATACTCTCCAAGACCAAAAAATAATTGTCAAACAACCTGTTAGAGAACTAAGAAAACAAGGCGAGTCCTACGAAGAGCTTGAAAACGCGTAAAGATAGATTTGGCTGAACCAGGAGAAGAGCCTAGGCCTGCCTACATTGCAAATGACCTAACAGAAGAAGAGGAAGAGCTTTTGTGAATCTTGCTAAAAGAATACCGAGATATCTTTGCTTGGTCTTACAAGGATTAGAAGGGTGTTGATCCAAAAAATTTTCAACATACTATACCCATGAGAGATTATGTGAAACCAAGTAGACAAAGGCCATACACATACAATGAAACATTTTCCAGAAAGATCAAATAAGAGATTGAAAAACTAAAGGAAGCCGAATTCATTTATGAAATTGAACACACAGATTGGGTGTCTCCAATTGTGGTAGTACCCAAGAAGAATGGAAACTTACGAGTGTGTAAAAACCTTAAGAAAGTGAATGCAGCTATCATTAGAGACAACTTTCCTCTTCCAATCACTGAGCATGTTTTAGAACAAGTTTCAAGAAAATAAGCTTACAGCGTCTTAGATGGCTTTTCGGGATACAATCAACTTTTGGTTGACCCAAAAGATCATCATAAAACTACTTTTGCAATTGAATGGGGTATTTTTGCCTATTGGGTCATGCCTTTTAACTAATGCTCCTGCCACCTTTCAAAGACCGATGAGCCATGCTTTTAAAGAATATCTTAGGAAATTCTTGGAACCATATATGGATGATCTATGCGTACATTCATCAATCCAGCTTGATCATTTTGAACACCTCAAAAAGGTATTCAAAAAGTGTAGACTTTATAGGATTTGCTTAAATCCTGAAAAATGTACATTCATGGGTAGACAAGGAAAAATTCTTGGACATCTAGTGTCTAAAAATGGCATAGCTACTAATATGGATAAAATTCATGTTATTGTTGATTTGCCTAGACCAACAACAATCAAGGGTGTTCAAGCCTTCATGGGACATTGCGGATATCACAGACGGTTCATTTACATGTACGCTATAATTGCAAAATCCATGTATAGCTTGATTACACACTTTGAGTGGAGTGAAGCATGTGAAGAATCCTTCATGAAGCTTAAGCAATCTCTCACTTCAGCTACAATATTGAAAGCACCAGATTGGAATAAGATATTCCATATACATGTAGATGCTTCCAACTTTGCCATTGGATATATACTAGCTCAAGCAGAAGACGAGAAAAATTGATTTTCCTATTTCTTATGCTAGCCGACAATTGAATATTGCATAAAATAATTATACCACCACTGAAAGGGGAGGATTAGGAATGATCTATGTCATATGTAAGGTCCCTTTCTAAACCTTAGAGCCATTCAAAACTTTTTCAGCCTAGAAAATATTTCAGAAAAAGCAAGACCGACAAAGAAGTCATGCGTACAACGAGACTTTACTTCAGAATGAAAAGACAAGGATATTTTGGATAAGAAATTACATCATCCCTATATTTTTCCAAAAAGATTAAGATTATTTTTATACTTCTTTGTCAAAAGCCGTGTGGGAATTGATCTAGATCGAGAACTGGCAGAAAAAGGGACTAACTTGATTGGAAGATAAAGTTAAGAGATAGGAATTAAGAAGAAATTGGGGTCCAATAAGAATTGAGAAGAGAATTGGGGTCCAATAGGAATTGAGAAGAGGATTGGGGTCCAATAGGAATTGAGAAGAAATTGGGATCCAATAAGAATTGAGAAGAGAATTGGGGTCCAATAAGAACTGAGAATAGAATTGGGGTCCAATAGGAATTGAGAAGAGAATTGGGGTCTGATAGGAATTTAGAAGAATTCAAATTGAAATAAAATTCTTTGATTGAAGAATTCAATTTAGAGTAAAATTCTTGAATGAGTCAAAAGTTGCAACTTTCTACTCCTTCCTCTCTATCTTGCATTGAAGGTAAGCCCAACCACCCTCCCCCTCTCTCTCTCTACTTTAGTGGGTTTTTAGTGGGACTGTATTCGTACTTTTTTATCCACCCCTTCCAGTATATACACTGTATTCTACCCACCATTTCCTATATAAGCACCCCCTCTCCTTTGCAATTTTACACACATTGCTAAGATACTTACATACTTGCCATGCTCAAGATTATGCTTAAGTAAATCAAGGTTCATTAAACCTTGCTCTTGCTCTCTCACTCTTTTGAAGTCCAAACCCTTGAGGGTTTTGTGAAAAATCTCCTTTCTCCTTCCTCTTCATCCTAAATCCCTTTCCTTCTTCCTTGAGCCTCACATCTCTTCAAGAAGAACTTCAACCCCACTTCCCTCTTGTTTAGAGGAGGTAATCTTCACTTCTAACATGTTTAATTAAAAACCATGTGTTTTTATACTAGGAAAATTTATGTGCATCATATTAGGTTTAAGCTTTAATGGCAACCTTGCCTTTAGGGATAATGTCTAATGGTATCTTTGCTTCCTTAAGTTAAGAAATTTTAATAACTTTGCACTTAGGTGTAAGCTTTAGTGACTACCTTGTATTTTAGGTTTAAGCTTTCATGGTAACCTTGCAATTAGGGTTAAGTGCTAAGAGTATCTATGCATCATTAAGTTAAGATTCAAAGATAGATTTGCATCCTTAAGCTAAGCTTTGATGGTAGCTTTTCACTTAAGAAAATCTTTGAAAGACAAGCTTGCAATTTAGGGTTTAGCTTCCATGGTGACTTTGTGTGTGATTAGGGTTAAGCTTCCATGGTGACCTTGTGTGATTAGGGTTTTAGCTTCCATGAAAACCTTGTTTAATTAAAGAGAGAAAGGTTTAGTCTCATTATGGTAATCAAGCTTAGGGTAGGAAGAATGTATGGTTATAATCCTCTCTTCCAAGCTTTAATGTAAAGCTCTAGATTCCCATTTTATCTCCAAAGGGAGCTTTAATGGAAAGCTCGAAGACTCATAAATTATAGGATGACTCTCTAGCTTCCTAAATGGAAAGCTAGACACCATAAGAAAAGAGTAGTTGTTTAAGCTCGATAGAAGTAGTCCAATTTTTGGTATTGAAGAGTATTTTTGAAGTATCAATTTCAAGTTTGTTTGCAAATACGGGATGGGGAGATAGGGGATAACTTCGCGGAATTGATCTCCGTGTTGTTTTGAACCGAAAACTCTACAAGCTTCCATGGAGATGCCCCATGGATGGCAAAGGATTGCAAAACCTGGGAATCGTACAAAACGGGGATTGAACAAAAAAAATTTGGCATTTTCGTAGAGACATTAACCATCAAATACCTATGGCAAAAACTCGATTGTATTTTGTAAATAAACTTGGCTGGTAGATAATTAATGAAAGTAGGAATTAAGGTTGATAAATGAATGAACCTGGAGATTACTAACTAGAAGTTAAAAAGCAATCTCGAGAGGTGATAGGGATAGCCCATTGAAAAACATAGATTTAACTAGGAGTTTTGAAGATTGTCTAGAAATGACCAGAAACCAAGATGGATCTTCTTGGGGTCAATTTGATTGAAAGACCGGCCTAGTGAGAGGATTCTCTTGGGGAACTTGACGAAGATTGGCCCTTTTCGGCTAGGGCAGCGTAACCGGCAAGTTGTTATACCTAGGTCATTCATGCCTGACAGATAAGGGATGAATGGGTTTGTTTTATTTTTGCCCGGCTGGGTAAAGTACCTGCGGTTTCTTATTAGAAAACGGCCATAATCTGGGTATGGCCTGATGCCAATAGTTGGATGAGAAGGTCATACTTAGGGAGGATGATGTGAATTGAATTAAGGAAATTTGTTCGATTTGGTTGCATAACAAAGAAACTGGAAAGGCTAGGAATATAGGGCCTATCCTGTGCATCTCTCACCAGATGGTGCTATACCTCTCAAAATAAAATGCTTAAGAAGGAATGGTTAAATTACTTGATGAGCCTTTCCCAAACACTTAATTCTGGGAAATATTGTGAAGGTGCTGCCATTTTGATGGCTTGTAACCGATTATCTTGGTCCTCGATAATGCGAGATGAATTTGTTGAAACTAACCGTGTTGCATGATTAGATATGAAACTAGTTACAAGCTAATTGTAGCAGATAAAGGTAAAGAAATGAATAAAAAGATCTAGTGGGAACAACCAAATGAATTTTCCTGAATGAGGGTATGCAACAGATTGTATGGTGCTTGTTGATGTCTGATAGACTGTCTTCCTGATTTTGTAGTAGTTGAGTACTACCTCGGGAAGGGATTTTGTAGTAGTTGAGTACTACCTCGGGAAGGGATTTTCATGAAGTGGCTTGGTGGGTGGGCGTATCCAGAGGGTCAGATGGCCGGATGTTGAATAAATTTTTTATGTTAAACGCTAGGACCATGCAAGATAAAAACGGATAAGCGGGAACGAGCGAGACCAGGTAGGATTACAAGATCCCTCTTCTTAGGGAAAAGCGATAACTGCCGTGCCTGTTCGTCAGGAAAAAGGGGTTATCGCCATGAACCAAGGGAGAACAAGAAAGCAAGAGCATATCCTCAAGATTGAAGATTAAGAGAATTGTTTGGCAGCTAAGTCAACAATGGCCAAACAGGACCAGTCAAAGATGCTATTTACTATTTTTAGTAAATGCTAACGAGGCCAGATGATGCAGATGGGAAGTAAAGATGAAGATGAAGAAAATACAAGCAACAGATGTAGAGAAGAGTTGGAATTGATGATTATCTATGGAGTTACGGTCACAATTGACGGTCACTTAAGTTTTAGGATTTTTCGTCAAATGACCGCAAATGCGGCTTGTAATTGTGTTTTGGGCTCATCAAGAGTTCCAAGTTGTAAACATTGAGCTATATTTAGATCCTAGACAGTGCAGATAGCTGATTAAGTGAGTTTGGCCCCCGTTTGGCCATTTGGGTGCCCGTCCACTTCTAAAAAACCTAGTGAGTATATAACTCAAAACACACAATGTGAAGGGATTCTTACTCACTTGAGATAAGCTTTGTGAAGAAGGAGATGGCTATGGAGTTCTTGAGCTTTCTACGCGCGTACATGGACGATTCGGCCTCATGCCAATAGCTAAACTCTAACCTCTTCTCTCTCATTTGCTCATGGTGTAATCAATGCTTGATTAATCAAAGATTAGTGGCTGATTTATTGATTAATCTCTCTCTTTTTCATATTTCCCTCTTGTTTAAGCATGCTACTAAGTGTGTGTAGGCTTGTGTAGAGTGTTGGTGCCCGGTGTGGTCATTCTATGCTATTCTATACTCATTGTGTGTTTGATTAGAGTTGGATTAGTGATTGATTAGAGAGTAGTGCATGATTAAGCTTGTGTGTGAGAGATTAGGCCGAATGGTAGAGTAAGTAGTGTGCTCACTCCTCGTAGCAACATCATACCCGCTCCGTAGCTTTCTTTGTGTGTAGGTTTCACCTTCTAATCCTCCATTTGGCACGCACAAGCAACTTGTGTGTTTCCATGCCCTAGCCGGATCCTACTCGTCGGATTGACATTATGTTGATGTCCTCCCTATGCTAGGATGACGTTCCAACATTGGCGCCTTTGCTGGGGATCGATAGCCTAAGCTAGAGGTGCCATTGGTGTGATTAGGAGACACTAATTTCCCTAATTTTTTGTTAATTTTGTTAGTTTTTAGATTAGGTGTGTTGATTAATTGAGTGGTTTTTAGTGTGATTAATGCTTGGGTTAGCATTGATTATGCTTAGAACATCACAAAACAACCCACACACATCATTAGTTCTTGATTTTGATCACTAATTTTGACAATCAAATTCACTAATTTGCACTAATTTTCCCCAACTTTGATGCTAATTTCCCGTTGATTGATAAGTGTTTTTTGTGCTACACACAAGTAGAAAGTGAGTTGGGTGTATGGACAACATGCCTATGTGATCCACACACTCATATCCTACTCCATTTGTGCGCAAATCGTAGCCGAAATCACCTATTAATCACTATTTTTCACTAATTTCATTCACTAATTATATTTGGGTATTTTGCAAAGTGCTGATTTGTATTGATTATTTGATGCATGTCCATGATGATTATGTGTTTACATTCATGCTAAACGATGCTACACATTGATTTTTGTGTTGGTTGTGTGTAGGTGATTTTACGGGATCGACACACACACACACACACACACACACACTAGTGTGTTGGGCACTAATCAAGTGCTTAATCTTCGCTGAGTTTGTGGCTAAATAAGGTGCTGAAATTAATGCTAATTTTTTTATTTTATGTGAAGGTTTGGTTCATAAACTATGTGCATTCGTAAAATGCAAAACTAGGTGCGGTTTATGCCCGCTTGCGTATAGGTGAAAGTGCCTAGTTTGGGGCTGTTTTGGAGTCAAATTTGCTTATGAGAAGCATGTGATTGCTTATGGTCATCAATGAGTTATGGTTATGTTTTTCTAATTCCGTTGTGACACCCAAATGCTACCGAAATTCGGTCAAATTTGGTTATGGATGCTTATGTGCATGATTTGATGCAAAAAGTGTGTTAATGATTGATTAAATTTGAGATTTGGATGCTCGAATTGATGTTTAATTGATGCAAAATGCTGTTTTGAGCGCGATTAGTCATCGTGCAAGAGAGGGTGATTTTTGTGTTCATTTAAGCGCAGTTTCGAGATGATTTGTGTGCTTAAAGAATGATGTTTTGTGCGATTTTGATTAAGTAAGTGATCAAATTTGGCGTTTCGATTGCTTGATTGCGAACATTTAGGTCGGTGGGCTGATCTAGAAATATTGGAAATTTTCTGGTAATTTTTGGCAAATTTTTGACAATTTTTTGCTAATTTTTACCTAAATGTGCTAACTATACTCAAAAAATTGATAAATCGCCTAATTCGGGTGAATTGTGGAGTGCCGAGGCAAATTTTTTTGTTTTTTGAGCGTTTTTGCGTGATAGTTTTAAAATTTTTTAATGTTGTTTTTAGGTTTTTGTTTAATAAGATTTGATTTTTTATTTATTTATATTTGTGTATTTTATTATTTTTTTTGTGTTTTTCTATTTTTGTTTGTGTTTTTGTGATTGTTTTGTGTCTTTTTTTCTTATTTTTGTGTTTTTTTGGTATTTTCTTTATTTATTATATTTTAATTGTGGTTTTTAAGAATTATTGTTTTTTTATTTTTGTATTTTTGTAAGTGTTTTTGGATATTTTGTGTTTTTTATTATTTATTTTGTGAGTTTTTTGAATTTGTTGTGAGTCTTTTTGAATTTTTGTATGAGTTTTGAAAATTGTAATGTATTTTTTGTGTGTTTTTGTATTTACTTTTTGATTTATGTGTGTTTTTTTAATTTATTTGTGTGATTTTTTATTATTTTTGATTTTTTTAAATTAAAAAAAACTCACTTGTCTCTCGCTCCCGCGTTGACCAAAGCTAGCCCGCCCGCCTGCTGTCTCGCCTTGATTTGCGCTGAGCCCTGCCTTGCTTTCATACGCCAGCCCGAGACATCCTACGCGTTGCTGCCCGCCAAGTCATCCTACGCGCTCACAGCGGGCCCAAGATATCCTACGGGCTCACTGCTCCCGGCCCTTGATTCCTACGCGCTCACAGCGGGACCGAGTCTTCCTACGCGTTCACTGCCTGCTGAGACATCCTACGTGCTCGCGCCCCCCCACAGCTGGCGACCCCACCTGCCATAAACGAGCACACCCTCTCTCGGCACTCGAACCCCACACGCACACACACGTTGCTCTACCTGGCTGGGATTCGCGCATTGAAGACAAGCACACCCCCCCCGGATCCGCTGCAGCCTGCTGACTTTGCGCTGCCATAAACCCACACACAACCCTTGAGCAACTGGAATCGAGGTATCACAAAGGCGAGTAGTCGTTGCACTACAGTGGTAAGTATCTTGCCAACTAGTGCTACAGCTATACAAGTAAATCAGATCGTCGAGATCACAGCTAAGCCTAGCAGAGAGCTTTGAATTAGGAAAACCACTGGTCACCCGTGGGAGAGGATATAAAAAGGGAATACAAGTGCTCAGCAGGTCAGTAACAGGGTTGAAAGAAAAATGGAGCAGCAGATGCAACAGCCACAGTCAATGGAACATCGGCAAATCAAAGCAGTTATGATGCAGCTTCAAGCTCATTAATAACAGTCAAATCAGTTGGCGTCAGGTTGGACTTGATAGGTCATTTCAAAGACTTTCCATGCTACATGGATGATGCAGACAATCGCTATCTAAAGTCCAAGCAAAATGTGCTGAAAAGCCCGACAATACAGGTTGTGGAAGTAGAAGAAGCTACCAACATGGCTAATTCACAAAAGAACCTGATGGAAGATTGTTTAGGATCGGTGTACATGAAGCTCAAACCAGGTAGTGAGTTGGACATAATAAAATTGCACAGGCAAGATCTTCCAGAGGTTAGCAGTTGTCGAGTCACTGTGCACTTGATAAAGTCAAATTACAAGGACAAAAACTGTAGCAGTCTCTATAGAGATATGGAGGGTAGATGGTACAAAGCAAAAACACCTCAACAAGCGACGAAACAGCCAGATCAATGCTTCATAGCTCATGAAGATGGTTCAAAGTTGGGTTACAAATACATGTTGACAAGGGGTAATATTTACCGCTTGATAATGAGCTTACCTTTAGCTTCCAATGCAGATACAGTGGTAGCTCAGAACAGAGAAATCACTCAAGAGACGGGGCCTACTATAATCAATCTGCCAAAAAATGAAGACACAGTCAGTAGGAAGGAATTCCTTGAAGCCATGTGTAAATGACAGTTGCCTTCAACCACTTTAGAAGTCAACAAGCAACGTGAACCAATAGCCCTTCATTGGATCCACGAAACGAGATGGAAAGATCCAATTTATGTAGATTCTGATGAATAAAGATGGGTTCAAGTCACGCGAGTAAGGACATTTAGCGACTCAGTTCCTAGGACACTATGGGCAATGCGCATTGGAGACAAGAGCTATGATATAGATGGAAGATGCTATGAACTAGATCTTATTGCAGATAAATTCTCGGAAAGAGTTGCAGCTTTCATCTTGTCACCTTCAACTCCACCAAACCAAATTGAGCAACAGACACATGAAGAAATGATATCTAACCAGGTAAATATTGGTCACACTGCCAGTATTGCACAAAGTCAATCACTAGAAGATAGGGAAGTGCACTTTAAAAGCTCTAGGCTTCCACTGAGACATGATCAGACTTTGAATTTGTATGAGCACAATTCAACTCCTTTCATTACAGAGATGAGTGCCACAACACAACATTCACAGGTACAGAACACTACACATGCACCATAAAATGTACCAACACAAACACACGTACAATCCATGGAAGAATCAACTATTGAGTTAGCACGACTTCACAAAGACCTAGCTCAATCAGCTGAGCTAGATGACAAAGGTAGAATATCCACATCTGGCATAAGAAAGATACCTCTTACAGATAGGGAACCATCTCAAATGGGGGGAGTCCAATCTCCACCTCACTTACTGCAATCAAGACAACCCTATCAACTGCACACAACAAAGGAAAGTCACAATACTCTCTTACAATTCAGCGGACAACAGAAGCCAAATACGAATCGAATCGACAACATAGTCCTAAGACTATACAGAAGCCACATATAAAGGATCACAGGTTGATAACAGACATAGAATTAAAGTTGGTCACTGAAGAAGGGGCTGAAACGACCATCTACCAGGGTTATAATGGAAGCTATTACAAGCTTCTTGAGAATTCCACAGTCGAAAAAGATAAGGCAATCAGTCAAAGCTAGAGTCAGTGTTGGTTTTTAAGTATCTACATGTCATGCTGATGACATATTTGATCCAAGATACTATGGGCAACGAATACCAACAATATTATGGACAGATACCTCGACCAGGTATAGAAAAAATATGAATAGATGTGCATTGCTACGAATGTGGCATTGATCATCTAATACCCGATTGCCCAGTAAAGATTCACTTAGATATGATGAAGCAGCAAAACCAAGACAGTATCAGACTGCAAGCAACAGAATCATTAAAGCAAACGTCTCCAAATAGAAAGTCGCCAGAAAGAAAGCATATCTTGTCAAAGGATACCAGAGACAAACTGATGAGACTAAAATATTGGAGGTCAAAGGCGTCAATGATATTTCGATTGAAAATCAAGCTGCAAAAAAAGGTCAGCTACAAAAGATGGTCTCAAATAGCTTGGAATTTTTTAGGCATGAAGTCGAAAGATCCAACAAAGATGCAGCGGATGATGCAATGTCAGAGGAAGTGGATGAAGAAATTATATGTGACCTAGAACCAGAGTAGGTACGGGCAGTTAAGGACGTGCCACTGAAGATTTCAACAAGCAGAAATGTGGAATCAAAGATTCTACATAATAATGCTAATAGCACAGATAGTTCATCGCTAATGAATGTACCTCAGAATTCAACAAAGCCAGAGATCAAGTCTCAAAGCCAAGAAATAGACATCTCAATGTGTTCAAAGGCAAACTTGAATCAAAAGGCAGAGGCGGTCATAAAGTCAGATCCTAATATTGTCTCGCCAATGGAAGATGCCACAGAACCAAAGGTGACACAAATCACAATTAACTTGAACAATCAGAAGCAAATGGTGCATCAAGCACATGAAGCCTATCAAAAGACCTACAAACAGATCAATAAAGAGCAATGTGAACCAAAGGCCACGGTAAGCATTGCATCTGGAGAAAAGAGTCAACATACTTCTGTCTAGCTGGCAGAGGAAATTAAAGACTCAAAGAGATTGTCAAAAATAGAGGCACAAAGGACTGTTCAAGTCAGTTTAGATGCAGAACTCACCAAAGCATGTCATCCACAAGCAAGGAAGTCCAACAAGGAAGTCACAAATGCAGTTAAACAATCAATGCGAATAGCTGTGGATCCAACACCCCAGGGAAAGATAGACCAACAATCTAGACTAAAGTATAAAAAGGTCTTTCAGACAAAATACCCAACGAAGAGTAAACAAAGACACAAGCAGCACATCAAAACCTATGTTGCGGCCAATGACATCAATGTCAAAGATCTAGTTTGGGTAAATGATCCTAGACCAAACAATTCAGGTAAACAAATGGGACGGATTGCATCCCAGTACAGCTTAGAAGAGCAAGGCTACTACAGTGGTCATCCAAATCTTTGGTTACCTAAACCAAAGATGTCAGGCTATACAGTAGCAAGTGTCTTCAAACCAAAACAACAAACAAGTAAATCAAGATCAAATTCAACTCAAAATAGGAGATCGAACAAAAGGGCTAGAAATAGGTTCAAAAACGATTCTCAATCTAGAAGGCCTACATATCTTCAAGGGAATTTACCAACCGTGATTCCCAAAAATGGCACGGAACAGATACAATTGAATACAAAAGTACATACAAAAATATTTGTGCCATCAAGTATACTTCAAGCGCAGGAATATTACAAAGGACAAAAACAAATCTGGCTACCCAAGGCACCAAGACCAGATTTTACACAACTTGAAGATAATTACAGCTACAAACACCGACAAATCAAGGATACAAGTCCAAAAAGTCAATATGTCGTCTGTAAAAATAAGCCAACAACAAATAGCAGATACATATGGGTGCCAAAGCAAACAAACGAGCAGAATAATATTGAAGTCATCTCCCACTTCCAACAAAATGAAACTAGCCAATCTTCTCAAATAATGGACCAAAAGTTAAAACAAGCAATTTTGACAACCAAGGTAACCCAGGTATGGCAGAAAAAACCTACCTTGCCAATATGGTCCTTTAATAACCCTCTTTTTGAGGATCTGAGCTCTAAATGTCTAAATATATACTTTGTTGAGAGCTCAAGATAGTAGCCAAGTCAAAAAAAAAAAAAGTCAAGAGTCGGGTAGTTGAGCCGATAAATGAGCAAAGTGTTAGACCTAAGCTTCAAGTCCTAATATTTTTCTGTGGTCTATGAGTCTAGCTAATTAGGCTACAGCTCAAGCTGGAAGAGTTGAGCGTAATTATATCACGTTGCTCATTCTGGATAGGTGAGCATAGTCCATCTATTATTTTAATCATGGTGGAGAGGCGAAGTGTTCAAAACAAAACACACACGCACTTGTGCACATTAGGAGGGTGGAAACCATTGCATCAAACACCCTTCTCAAGAGTAGTGGAAGCTAGTAAAGTCAATTTAATTTACATTTTTAGCTGCATTAACTCTAAGGAGCACCCATCAATACTCTTCTCTTGCACAACATAATCTTACCCATGCATAAATTTGTGCAAGCATATCGAATGTCTCATAATTGGACATTTGCATTACACACTCTTTATTGTTCCACCCATGCACTCACCTTGCAGGTACATGCAGCAACAAAGCAACTCCATACTCAAGGCAGATCATTGACCCTTTTCAAGGGACATAAGGCTTAAACAATTCACTTTCACGTTATTTATATAAGCCCACTCAATTTAGTCCCTAAACACCCATCATTGTATATTCCCATAATAAGATCACATACCTTTGGGCACTTTTTCCTATGAGGTTTTTCCCCATTGGTAATCCAGGGTTTCCAGACCCTAACGTACTATACCTAGCCTTTTATTTTTTTTTATTCCCAAAATTACTCAAGCCAATTGCTTTTACTTGAACCCAAATGCCTAATCTCATATTATACCAGCAAGTCAACCCAACAACTTACAGCTCTTCAAAACAACATTCACCACCAATTTCAAATCTCTCCAGTGCCAGCCAACCAGGCAGCGCACGAGGACGTGCCCTGAAATCGGATGGAGGGAGTGTTTGGCGGCTAAGTCAACAATGGCCAAACAGGACCAGTCAAAGATGCTATTTACTATTTTTAGTAAATGCAAACGAGGCCAGATGATGCGGATGCAAAGTAAAGATGAAGATGAAGCAAATACAAGCAACATATGCAGAGAAGAGTTGGAATTGATGACTATCTATGGAGTTACGGTCACAATTGACGGTCACTTAAGTTTTAGGATTTTCTGTCAAATGACCACAAATGCGGGTTGTCACTGTGTTTTGGGCTTATCAAGAGTTCCAAGTTGTAAACATTGAGCTATATTTAGATCCTAAGCAGTGCAGATACCAGATTAAGTGAGTTTGGCCATTTGGGTACCCGGCCACTTCTAAAAAGCCTAGTGAGTATATAACTCAAAACACACAATGTGAAAAGGGATTCTTACTCATTTGAGATAAGCTTTGTGAAGAAGGAGATGACTATGGAGTTCTTGAGATTTCTACGTGCGTACATGGACAATTCGGCCTCATGCTAATAGCTAAACTCTAACCTCTTCTCTCTCATTTGCTCGTGGTGTAATCAATGCTTGATTAATCAACGATTAGTGGCTGATTTATTGATTAATCTCTCTCTTTTTCATATTTTCCTCTTGTTTAAGCATGCTACTAAGCGTGTGTTGGCTTGTGTAGAGTGTTGGTGCCCGGTGTGGTCATTCTATGCTATTCTATGCTCATTGTGTGTTTGATTAGAGTTGGATTAGTGATTGATTAGAGAGTAGTGTGTGATTAAACTTGTGTGTGAAAGATTATTCCGAATGGTAGAGTAAGTAGTGTGCTCACTCCTCGTAGCAACATCATACCCGCTCCGTAGCTTTCTTTGTGTGTAGGTTTCACCTTCTAATCCTCCATTTGGTACGCACAAGCCATTTGTGTGTTTCCATGCCCTAGCCGGATCCTACTCCTTGGATTGACATTATGTTGATGTCCTCCCTATGCTAGGATGACGTTCCAACAAGAATCAAGACTAAGGACCACGATTTTGGGGGTGGGTGACTGAAAGATGCCAAGGACGGATTAAATTATGATAAGCGGATAGAGTCATCAAATTGATGGGATTTACCTTGGGTTGGCATTCGAGATAGGCCGGAGTCCTGTCTGGGTGTCGGTCCCAAGTGGGAGAGATACCTACAGATTGATCTACGTCATTCCTTGGAGCAGTCTGGAAGACTGAGGAAGGTGAGTAGGGTGGAGTCTGGGTATGGCCCTCTCAAGTGGTATCAGGTCCTAATTTTTGACCTTGGACCTTGGAATTTTGGATTTATGCATGAGGGAAAAACAACTCAGTCTATTCTACACCCAAATTTCAATAATATATTACAAAATTAAGTCTTGATGTTCCAATAAATTATTAATATATTCCAAGATGGCTTGGGATCTGCCAAAAAAAATTCAACGGATTATCTACGAGAGGATGGAAACTGCTACGCTAGAGCGAAGGCTCGCTATACTGGAACATTTTAAGGAGCTCTTATTTTCAGAAACCTATACTTGTCCCTGGGATTTAAGCAAGTGGGAAGTGTGAGTAAAGTTGGAAATGAACGATATAGAAATTTGTGAAAGAATAGTTAATACACTTGTGCAAAGACGCATGGAAGTGGCATAAATGAATGAAGACGCATGCACTTGTGCGAAGACACATGAAAGTGGCATGGATGAAATTTTTATTGAGCTTTACTTGTCATTCTCCCTTAAGCTTAGCAATAAGGAGCAAGATTGGGTAAAGTAGCTATCACATGAAGAATTAATTTTTGGGACATTGATTGGAAGATAATTTTGAGTAATAAGAATAAATCCAAGAAGATCTTGTGATTAGCCACAGATAAAGCTATAAGTATATATAACAAGACTCGTTGTGAAATTACTGATGGATTGGGATATTCAAGAAGAAGAAGTTTATAGGATAATCCTGAAAGAATGGGGATAGCCGAACCAAGGAACAAATTAGTCATGTTGAGGTATCTTATTGAACTTTTCTCTCCTAATGAAAGTGTCATTTCTACTAAGAAATGGAGAACAGGTGGGTCAAATGGGGTTACACGGTTAACCCTATGGGGACGCGTACAACTATTGAATAATTTATGGCTTGCAATGATGAGAGAAAGCTGGGATAGTGACCAAACAGATATGGTATGCTCCAATCTTATTTCCAGATTTTGAAAGTAAACTTCTACTTATACCATCTAATTTGCCTCATGAAAAGATGTTTATTTATCCACACTAGAATTCTGTCTCAAAATTGTGCTAGTCTCTCTTGCTAAAATAAAGAATATGATATTGCAGATAGTAACCATGCCACCCCGTCGAAAGCGGAGAGAATGAGTTGCCCCCTACTGTTGTGCCGATAACTGGCCTTGAAAGACCTGTAAACCCTTCAGAGCAAGTGTCACTTGAAGTTCCAGTAACCTTTATACCTAAAACCACCACTATTGATGCTACTCCTCACCTAGCCTGAATTTATTCCAAGATAGATCTCATGTCATGTTACTACTAGGTTAGGATCAAGGAGGGAGACATTCCCAAGATCGCCTTCAACACCAATTTTGGGTATTACAATTTTATAGTTAGGCTTTTTGGTCTAACTAACACCCCTGCTACCTTTAATTGTGTGGTGACAGATCTCTTCACAAAGAATTTAGAGGTATTTGTTTTGGTCTTTGCGGATGCCATTTGGTTATTCAAAAGCCAAGAAGATCGAAAACAATATCTATGACAATGTCTTAGAAAGCCATTGAACCTGTTTTGAAGCTTCCAAATTTTTGATAAGGTTTTTGAATAGCAGATGTCATGTCCCCTATAAATAGTAGGCATTCTACAGCAAGAAGTTTACCCCGTAGCCTATGAATCTTGAGGGATTAGGATCCCCCCAAGAAAAACTATCCAACACATATTGTAACCACTTCTCTTTTAGCGTTACTATCCCTTTGCGATATGTAATCTCTTGATGTTCTTATTATAAGATGAATACAATTTTCCAACAATATGTAAGCTCGTGATGCTGTAAAAAGAAGATCAATCCAACCTTCTACTTTCAAGTTCTTGTAGTGCAATGAGAAGTTATTGCTGTGCATTTGACAAATAGAAAAGACAGTAAATGAAACGTGCTTAAAAACTCACAAGGAATCAAGATGGGAAAGTGCAATAGATAAACTCATAAATATTGCAGACATTTAAAATCCGAAGAACAATAAGAAAACAAACTTATGAGTTAGCCAAGAACTCAAAGTTGGAATCTTACTCAAAACTATCATAGACAGAAGACCCTTTGCTGAAAAAAAAATACACTAAATAGAGACGTCCTTAAGAATTTAATTAAAGAGGAGAGACTGACATTTCAAGACAAGGAAGTACGAACAATACTCAAATTTTTCAAAAAAGGGTTATTTCTTCAAGTAAAACCAAAAAGGATTACAAGGGAGGCAAGAAGTAATTACAAGAGAGGAAAGAAAATTTACAGCTCATCAAGATCCTCTAATATATGGTTACATAACCAAGTATCGCAAGCACCACACATATTAGGATGCTCACCCTCTCAAATGCTTCTATGAAAAACAACTTGAGCAATTTCTCGGATATGAGCTGAGAAAAGAAAAGGACCTCTAAGAGGAAGACTTTAGATGGTATCGAGGAAAATCTTGGAATGGGGGATAAACTGCACAAGCAAGCACAACCTTGCGGAGAACCCAAGATCTCGTGTCCTTTTGACCCAGTAGTATCGAGGGCCAAGTCCCAGAGCCTCTGTAACCATAGCAAGTCAGGTATTGTTACAAAAATGGTCTCTACCCCACAGAGTCACTCTTGTGAGATGTTGTCATGTCTTCCATATCGTTCGGCCGACACAAGAATTTGGCTAAGGAAAGAGGAGACCTTTGTATCGCTCTAAGAACTGTCTTTTAACTGCCTCATCTGCACTTTGCAAGTGAGAGATGCATATAGGAAGAACCTAGTCTTCTTGCCAAGATGCCATCACATAAGAAAATGACTAAGTTACAAGAGAGTGAAGATCTCAAAAATAAGAGGGTAACAAGTGCTGATAAAGAAGGGATTACCAGTAGCTTAGAAAGAGGAAGTAGCGTATCAAAGAAGCCGCAAAATGCCATGACTTATTCATGAAGATAGCTTATTAAGAAAGATTTTTGATGACTCCAATACTATATTAGCAGATTTTTGGGGGCGAAGAAGTGTAAGAGAGAAGTCAAGTTGAAAGCGTTAACAAGAAGTTAAGTCGCAAGACGTATCCAAGAAGCTTCATCAATTACATATTTTTATTCGAGTTAAGGACAACTCTTTCTTTTTTTGTTGGGGAGAGATGCTGCCTTCAATAGACTCAAAGACTTCTTGACCAGCAGTCTTGTCCTCATCAACCCTGACTAATTCACTCCTTAGCTCTTCTTTACGCAAGGAAGTTCAACAAGAAATTCAGGTAGACCCCTATTTTAGACCTCTTCTACAAGAGATTCAAGCTCCGAATGTGAGGGAACAATTAACTGACTATACCTTAGCAGATGGTCTTCTTTACTACCTAGAAAGCTTCAGCCCCTAGATATTCCTCAGATGAAGTGGGAATGTCTGAGTATGGACTTTGTTACAAGTCTTCCGAAGACAACTAGAAACTATGATTCTATTTTTGTCATAGTAGATAAGATCTCTAAGGTGGCTCATCTAATTCTAGCCAAGCAGACAACCAGCACCACTTCTAAGTGTTGGCAAGCCATGTTTCGATCTCTGGGTACCCAATTGAATCTCATCTCAGCATATCATCCGGAGACTGATGGTCAAACTGAGCTAGTGAATCAAGTCATTGAAGATATGCTTCGAGTATACTGTAACCAGCAGCCCCAGCAAGGGATCAAGTTTCTTCCCTTAGTTGAGTTTGCTTATAACTCTTCTCACCATTGCAGTCTCGAAATGTCACCCTTTAAAGCCTTGTATGATTAGGAATGTTTAGTCCCTCTTCGATTAGCCGACCTAGCTCTTCATGTTCCTGCCGCTAAGTCTACCCTGGAAGAGATGGATCATCAATTTCTAGTCATTAGAGATAACCCAAAGAGAGCTAGTGATAGGTAGAAGAGCTATGCTAATCTTCGCCGCTCCACTAGAAGCTTTAGCGAAGGCAAACAAGTTTTTCTCAGAGTCAAACCCAAACATAGCTCTTTAAAGCTAGGGAAATTCCGTAAGCTTGCATTCAGATATTATGGACCTTTCCAAATCCTTAGAAAGATAGGAGAACAAGCCTACGAGTTAGCCTTATCGCCTGACATGCGCATTCATAATGTTTTTCATGTCTGCCTCCTTAAGAAATATGTTGCTGACCCTCTGCATGTTTTGAATCATGATGACACCATTCTCGTCAATTAGGAAGAATTTCAAATGGAACCAGAACAAGTTGTGGAAACTAAAGAGAAGCAACTTCGGCACAAGACAATTCGAGAAGTACTAATCAAGTGGAAGGGCTATCCGGTTGAAGATGCTTCCTGGGAAGATTGGGACCAGCTAATTATCCAATTTCCAAGTTTTGGAGGATGAGCCCATGTAATTCATCTTTTGAAATCAAATCAATATCTCTCTTTTGTCCAAACCCTTGATCATACTTTTGGTTGGTTCTTCGGAACAACTTATAATTATTCTTCAAGATATCGATGGCACTTTTGATGTAATTATTATGCGAATGTAATCAATCGTTATATTTATGGAATTCAAGAATCTCTAGTCAGTCAATTCTTTTGAGATTCAAATCATCTATGGTGTTTTACAAGTTTAATTATTAAGATACATGAAATATTTGATTACCAAGTGAAAGATGAGGCACTAAGCTATAGACATAAGAGAAATAAGGATGGAGGAAATAAATTGGGTACACAAGGAAGAAGATATTGCAAGATTAATTGAAAGATCAGTATAAAATCCTTAACTGTCAAGAACATGGTATCAGTTGGATGATATCAATAGAGAAATGAGTCAACACTCAAAACGGAAAAAGTTAAAGTCTAGCTAAGAATGGTAAGGTTTTTACAAAGCATATTGAGGCTAGATAGAGAGTGAAGTGAAGAAATGATCTTTAGAACTCACAAGAGAAACACAATCCGGTCACACCAAAGGAAAAATACCTACTTGAGTAAGATCACATTTAGTAATGAAAGTAACCCCGAGTCATTAAGACTTCTTTACAATTAAGACTTTTGAGTCAGCACTAAAAATGAAAGAGAAGTGTATTATTCAAGGCCCATAACAGCTTCACTGTCCTTTAATCTAAATACCCTAAAGTTACTGACCATCTTCAATCATAAGCTGACCGAAGATTGAGTATGTCTACTCTCTAAAGCATGTCTCGAGCTAAGGACAACTCTTTCTTTTTGTTGGGGATTTTGTAAGGTCCCTCTCTAAACCCTAGAGCCATTCAAAACTTTTTTAGCCTAGAAAATAATTTAGAAAAATCAAGACTGACAAAGAAGTCATGCCGAATAACAAATTATGTCATCCCTATATTTTTCCAAAAAGATTAAGATTATTTTGATACTTATTCATCAAAAGCCGCGTGGGAACTGATCTAGATCGAGGACTGGCAGAAAAAGGGACTAACTTGATTGGAAGATAAAGTTAAGAGATAGGAATTAAGAAGAAATTGGGGTCCAATAATAATTGAGAAGAGAATTGGGATCCAATAGGAATTAAGAAGAGTTGGGGTCCAATAGGAATTGAGAAGAAATTGGGGTCCAATATGAATTGAGAAGAGAATTGGGGTCCAATAGGAATTGAGAAGAGAATTGGGGTCCTATAGGAATTTAGAAGAATTCAAATTGAAATGAAATTCTTTGATTGAAGAATTCAATTTAGAGTAAAATTCTTGAATAAGTCAAAAGTTGCAACTTTCCACTCCTCCTCTCTCTAACTTGCATTGAAGTTGAGCCCAACCACCCTCCCTCCCTCTCTCTACTTTAGTGGGTTTTTAGTGAGACTGTATTCGTACTTTTTCATCCACCCCCTTCCAGTATATACACTGTATTCTACCCACCATTTCCTATATAAGCACCCCTCTCCTTTGTAATTTTACACACATTGCTAAGCTACTTGGATACTTGTCATGCTCAAGATTATGCTTAAGTAAATCAAAGTTCATTAAATCTTGCTCTTGCTCTGTCACTCTCTTGAAGGCCAAACCCTTGAGGGTTTTGTGAAGAAGCTCCTCTCTCCTTCCTCTTCATCCTAAATCCCTTTCTTTCTTCCTTGAGCCTCACATCTCTTCAAGAAGAACTTCAACCCCACTTCCCTCTTGTTAAGAGGAGGTAATTTTCATTTCTAGCAGGATTAATTGAAAACCATGTTTTTTAATACTAGGAAGGTTTATGTGCATCATATTAGGTCTAAGCTTTAATGACAACCTTGCCTTTAGGGATAATGTCTAATGGTATCCTTGCTTCCTTAAGTTAAGCTTTAATGGTAACCTTGGAATTAGGGTTAAGTATTAATAATAGTTATACATCATTAAGTTGAGCTTTCAAAGGTAGATTTGCACTCTTAAGCTAAGCTTTAATGGTAACTTTGCACTTAGGTGTAAGATTTAATGGTAACTTTTCACTTAGGTGTAAGCTTCAGTGACTACCTTGTATTTTAGGTCTAAGATTTAATGGTAACCTTGCAATTAGGGTTAAGTATTAATGGTAGCTATGCATCATGAAGTTAAGCTTCAAAGGTAGATTGCACTCTTAAGCTAAGATTTAATGATAACTTTTCTCTTAGGTGTAAGATTTAGTGACTATCTTGTATTTTAGGTTTAAGCTTTAATAGTAACCTTGGAATTAGAGTTAAGTATTAATGGAAGTTTAAGTTAAGATTTCAATGGTAGATTTGCATTCTTAAGCTAAGCTTTAATGGTAACTTTGCACTTAGGTGTAAGCTTTAGTGACTACTTTGTATTTTAGTTTTAAGCTTTAATGGTAACCTCTCAAATAGGGTTAAGTGCTAAGAGTATCTATGTATCATTAAGTTAAGCTTCAAAGGTAGATTTTCATTCTTAAGCTAATCTTTAATGATAACATTGCACTAAGGTGTAAGCTTTAGTGACTACCTTGTATTTTAGGTTTAAGCTTTAATGGTAACCTCGCAATTAGGGTTAAGTGCTAAGAGTATCTATGCATCATTAAGTTAAGCTTCAAAGGTAGATTTGCATCCTGAAGCTAAGCTTTGATGGTAACTTTGCACTAAGGAAAAGCTTTGAAAGACAAGCTTGCAATTTAGGGTTTAGTTTCCATGGTGACTTTGTGTGTGATTAGGGTTAAGCTTCCATGGAAACCTTGTTTAATCAAAGAGAGAAAGGTTTAGTCTCATTATGGTAATCAAGCTTAGGGTTTGCATGTCTCTTTACGGTAGGAAGAATGTATGGTTATAATCCTCTCTTCCAAGCTTTAATGTAAAGCTCTACATTCCCATTTTATCTACAAAGCGAGCTTTAATGGAAAGCTCGAAGACTCATAAATTATAGGACGACCTTCTAGCTTCCTAAATGGAAAGCTAGGCACCATAAGAAAAGAGTAGTTGTCTAAGCTCGATAGAAAATAATTCAATTTTTGGTATTGAAGAGTATTTTTAAAGTTGTCAATTTCAAGTTTGTTTGCAAATACAGGATGGGGGAGATAGGGTATAACTTCGCGGAATTGATCTCCGTGTTGTTTTGAACCGAAAACTCTACAAGCTTCCATGGAGATGCCCCATGGATGGCAAAGGATTGCAAAAACTGGAAATCGTAAAAACCGAGGATTGAACAAAAAAAGTTGGCATTTCTGAAGAGACATTAATCATCAAATGCCTATGGGCCAAACTCGATTGTATTTATTAAATAAACTTGGCTGGTAGATAATTAATGAAAGTAGGAATTAAGGTTGATAAATGAATGAACTTGGAAATTACCAACTAGGAGTTAAAAAGAAATCTCGAGAGGTGATATGGATTAGCCCATTGCAAAACATAGATTTAACTAGGAGTTTTGAAGATTGTCTGGAAATGACTGGAAACCAAGATGGATCTTCTTGGGGTCAATTTGATTGAAAGGCCGTCCCAGTGAGAGGATTCTCTTGGGAAACTTGACGGAAATTGGACCTTTTCGGCTAGGACAGCGTAATCGACAAGTTGTTATACCTAGGTCATTCATGCTCGAGGGATAAGGGATGAATGGGTTTGTTTTACTTTTGCCCGGCTGGGTGAAGTACCTGCGGTTTCTTATTGGAAAACGGCCATAATCCGGGTATGGCCTGATGCCAATAGCTGGATGAGAAGGTCATACTCAGGGAGGATGATGTGAATTGAATTAAGGAAATTTGTTCGATTTGGTTGCATAAAAAAGGAACTGGAAAGGCTAGGAATATAGGGCCTATCCTGTGCATCTCTCACTAGATGGTTCTATACCTCTCAAAATAAAATGCTTAAGAAGGAATGGTTAAATTACTTGATGAGCCTTTCCCAAACACATAATTCTGGGAAATATTGTGAAGGTGCTACCATTTTGATGGCTTGTAACCGATTATCTTGGTCCTGGGTAAGGCAAGATGAATTTGTTGGAACTAAATGTGTTGCATGATTAGATAGGAAATTAGTTACAAGCTAATTGTAGCAGATAAAGGTAAAGAATTGAATTAAAAGTTTTTAAATAAAGATCTAGTGGGAACAACCAAATCATGAATTTCCCTGAATGAGGGTATGCAAGAGATTGTATGGTGCTTGTTGTTTGACGATGTCTGATAGACTGTCTTCCTGATTTTGTAGTAGTTAAGTACTACCTCGGGAAGGGATTTTCATGAAGTGGTTTGGTGGGTGGGCGCATATGGAGGGTCATATGGCCGGATGTTGAATAAATTTTTTTATGTTAAATGCTAGGACCATGCCGGATTAAAACGAGTAAGCGGGAACGAGAGAGCACAGGTAGGATTACAAGATCCCCCTTCTTAGGGGAAAGCGATAACTGTCGTGCCTGCTTGTCAGGAAAAAGGGGTTATCACCATGAACCAAGGGAGAACAAGAAAGCAAGAGCAGATCCTCAAGATTAAAGATCAAGAGAATCAAGACTAAGAACCACGATTTTGGGTGTGGGTGACTGAAAGATGCCAAGGACGGATTAAATTATGATAAGCGGATAGACTCGTCAAATTGATGGGATTTACCCCCTTGGGTTGGCATTCGAGATAGGCCGGGGTCCTGTCTTGGTTTCGGTCCCAAGTGGGAGGGATACCTGTAGATATATCTACGTCATTCCCTGGAGCAGCCTGGAAGACTGAGGGAGGTGAGTAGGGTCGAGTCTGGGTATGGCCCTCAAACCGTAAAAGAGTATAGACATTACCTATTAGCAAAAAAATTTGTGTTCTCCATGGACCACCAAGCCTTATTATAGTCGGTCAACAAGCCATGCAACACAGGAAGAATACTGAGATGGGTTATCATTCTTCTAGAATTTGATTGCACTGTAGTTGTGAAAAAGGGCACCACTCATCAAAGAGAAGATCATTTGTCTAGGATTGTTTCAGGGAAAGCACGTAAGGGGTAGATGATGATCTACCAGATGCCTATCTGTTCTCCATGGAAATGGTACCTCGATGGTTGGAAAATATGGTATCATTGATGACCATAGCTCAAGTGGATTCGTAAATACCACTTCCTATTACAATCGGATTAATTGAGCAATCAACTCGGCTATGTATCAATTACTAGCTGGTAGGCTATACAAAAGAAACCGAGATGGAATATTGCTCTTATGCATTAAACCTAAAGAAAAAAACAATACCTAAGTCAAGCACATATTACCATAGTAGGAATTCACTTTGCGGAAGACCAAACTGTGCAAAGGATCTTGAGACTTAGAGTATTTTGGCCAACTATGAGGACTAATGTTCGCTCTTTTGTAAAGGATTGTCCTCAATGTCAAAAACAAACACCCATACCTCATGTAACATTGTTCCAAATGTCACATGTTCCTAAGTGGAGTAACTATCTAGTTACTTACTTATCGAGCCAAACATTTCCTGAGGATATGAGTAAACTCCTTCAAAGAGCAATTGAAACTGAAGCAAGAGACTATGCTCTTATTGGAAACCAATTGTATAAGAGAGGTGAGGATCAACATATGTGTCTTTGTGCAAATGAAGACAAATATATTCCGATTATAGAACAAATACATGTTGGATTAGCTGGAGGTCACTTTTCTAGTGAGACCAGCACAAGAGAAATCTTAATGGAAGGCATATGGTGGCCAACACTTTTTGCAGATGCCAAAGAGTATGTTCTGAGATGTGATGCTTGTCAACGAGCAAAAATGCCAACACGAGTAGATAGCATGCCCTTAAGACCAATGATGCGAGCTAGAGATTTTGCAGAATGGGGAATAGACTTTGTTGGGCCAATATAGACACCTACTTATAGAACCCAAGCTCAATATATCATTGTAGCTACGGACTATTTGACTAAGTTGGCCAAGGCTAAAGTAACTCAAAAGAATGATGCCAGAACCATTGCCGCATTCTTATGTGAGTATGTATTCACAAGATATGGATTGCCAATAGAAATTGTCAGTGATAAGGGAACTAATTTCCTTAATGAGGTAATCGAGTATCTGCTTAATGACTTTATGGTTATCCATAACAAATCAGCTCCCTTTCACCCACAAGCAAATGGACAAGCTGAGCATACGAATAAAATTATTAGCTCGGTATTGACTAAAGTGGTTAGTTAAGGAAGGAAAGACTGGGAAATGAATCTCCATGCTGCTCTATGGGCTTATCGTGTCTCATTTAAAACAGCTTTAAATGCTACACCCTTTAACCTTGTTTATGGTCTTGATGCCATACTGTCAATAGAATTTTTATTGCCGATACTAAGGGTAGCTAAGGATCCTAAGTGCACTGGACATGAATTGTCAGAAAGACTTGAAGATTTAGAAAAGCTAGATGAGCAAAGGCTAACTGCTGTAGCTCACATCTATGCCTAAAAGCAGAAACAAAAACAGTTGTTTGATTCCCATCTAATTACAAAAATCTTCAAAAAGGGGGCCTTAGTTCTAGTCTATTCCCTTAAGCAACACATTCCCAAGTTTAAGAAAAAGGGAAACGGACTGTTTATCATTGAAAATGTATCTCCAAGTGGAGCAGTTAAGTTTTTAGATGGTGAACCAATGTCTAATTGGATTAGTGGATGTCGTTTAAAGAAGTACAATTTGTCACTAACCAATGAATTGCTAGAAAGAATGCATGCAGCCAAGAAAAGGAAGATAAAATGACAACAGGTTATTGATGAATCCCAGGAGGAAGCTTAGCCTCGAGTACTCAAAAAGAAAGCTGCTCTCAACAATCAACAAATACCTATTTCCATCAATACCCTGGACATAGATGATCTACAATGGGAATTATACAAAGATGAAGTGTCAATAGATGATGAATGGTTAAATGGAATGGACCTTCGCATCAAAGTACAACTCAACAACCATAGCACAAAAACATTGGTCGATACAGGAGCTAGAGTAAATGTAGTCAGTTATTCCACGCACAAGAAAGCAACAAGTCAGTCTTTGATAGCAGGAATATCGACTATCAAAGGATGCAACAAGCACCCAACACCAACATTGGGAGCAATCAACTTGAATGTGATAGTACATGGATGTTCATGTCCTCATCATTTTGTATGATTACCAGATGAACACATGAATGAGACAATGATCCTTGGAATTCCATGGCTGTGGACATACAAGGCAGTGCCAGATTGGGATACCGATCAGCTCATGCTATCACCTAAAGGCGGACAACTCATTGTTCCAATTGCACCCAGCAAGGAGGAATGGAAATGGAATTACCAACAAGGCAAACCATGAAGTAAGTTTTGCAAAAAATTGAAAAACTTACTCAGCTGCTATAAATAATCGCGATTATTTACTGTTATTGCAATTTTTTGTTTGGACTTCTAATTTTGCTCTTTACATGTTTTTATGCATCTATGCATGTTCAAAAGATTTGAAGCAAATTGGACTCAATTTGTCAACATTTACGACTGAAGGACATTTAGAGAAGAATCTGCCAAATTTGAAAATTTTAACACTATATTCACTTAACAGGAGCCATGCAAGCCACAGAGAGGGCCAAGAACAAGCTCTCGCAAAAGGAGAAGCTGCAAGAGCTGCCACCATACCAACTGAACCCCAGTTCCGTCAAGACTGCTAAAGTGACCTACCTGTCAAAAGAACAGCTTGAAGAGCATAATACAACAGTGTTCATAGGTAGATTCAAGAGCGAAGAAGGACATCAGGTAGAATTGCAACTTCTACCAAAAGAAGTTTATGATGTCGCCGCAAAGCCCAAGACAAAAGAAGCCAACAAGAGGCTTAGGCTCATAGACTTTTATGAAAAAGAGCCATGTGGAGTGGACTTCCAAAAATCTTATGAGCTTTTGTCCACAATCAAAGAAGATGGAACCCCCAAATCTCTTACCAGCAAGGGAAAAAAGTTGAGGTGGTGACTACAAAAGACATAGTGGCAGAAGCTCTCAAACTGCCCAACAATAGAAGGAATGACAATGAGGGCAAGAGATAGAAAGACGGTAGAAACTTTCACCAAGGAAACCGCCGCTGCGACATTTTTTGACCTCATCCAAAAATAGGTGGAAGAGCCTGCAAGATTGTACCATCAGCACTTTCACTTCCTCGCCAAGAGACCACCAAGGTATACAACACCCAATCATGCGGCTGCCACAACCTTTACACAAGTTCTCAAGTCAACAACCAGGCAGCCAATTGACCACGCACAATACGTGCTGTCCACATTGAAAAAGACAAAGAAAGAGGGAAAAATAACATATCTGGGAGCACCAGAGGTTCTAACCCGAATTGCCTACCATGCTATCGGCATGGCGGACAACTTGCCGCCTGTCCCAGATCAAAACACTTGGATCATGTCCGCACAACCATCCCCTCGAGCAACAAGATCTACCAAGATAACATACAAGTCTGATGAAGACTCTGCTGAGAGCTCGCCAAAACGACATAGCAGTGAAAGCTCAGACAATGAGGAAAGAAGAGTACGACGAGAAGAGATGAAAAGAAAAGCCGTGGCAGCACATAAGGAGGATCCGCAATAGAAACATGCCAGGTTTGAAAGAGAAAAGCAATCCTATGAATGCAGTCACTACGCACAAGGCAAGGACCTGGCAAAGTGGGTACCCATTGAATTGAAAGGACCAAGAACAAAGCACCATGCTAGGAAATAGGCAAAAGATCCCACTGAGTTACTGGAAAAAATGTATGAGGAAGCAGAAGCTTTGAAGCTGAAAGAAGCCCAAGAAGCAGAATGGAAAGCTAAAGAGGTGGCGGAGCAGCAAAAACAAGCCAAAGAAGCAACCACACAAGGAGAAGCATCGCATGAACAAGGTGACATGTCTCCCCGACCTTCTTCACTATTAGCAAAACGGAGAATGACTGCTCGGCGGAATATTATTTTTTGTAATTATTCATTTATTGAGAAAAACCGACATTTCACCTTTGTAAATATTGGGGCTTACAGAAGTTTCTAGATTGTATCGCATTTTTGACATTTAGATTGAGTAGATGGTTAAATTGGAACAGTAGGGTTTGAGATTGTAAGGTATTTATACCACTTTTGACCTTAATTAAAAAAAACACCTTTATCATTTTTAAAGAGAGTACTGTCTGTGAGTGAGCGTACTGTGTACGAGTGAGAGTGATAGCTTCATCTTGACGCTACGCGCGCACCAATGGTTGGAATTGAGTGCGGAGAAGTGCAACATGTTGCCCCCGACGAGAGCTACGCGCCGATACCTACATTTCAGGTGTACAATCCGGTTTTGCAAGCTCGACCTACAAGCTTCATCTAGTGATTCGGTGAGCATACGTAATCCGTTTTTGCATTTCAGCATATCCACGCGGTCGCATTGAGTAGATCTACACATTAGGCACTTTAGTTTTTGGAAACGATGACCTGCAAATTTTGGCCAGACATCCTACGTGATTTTGCACCAGGTGTTAAGGGTTGGGATTTTGGTTCATGGACCTTAGGGAGAGCGACCTGTTGGTGTTAGTAGGGTCTCCTTCAAGTTCTATGGCATTTCGAGACCGTTTGATGGGTATTTGGCTCTTGGAAGCGTTGTAGGAAATCTCTTTTATGCACTCCTGAAGGCTCTAGCTTAGACATTGGGTAAAGACCTCTGTAGGAATTAGTCGAGAGTAGGTCGAGTGTATATTGACACCCTATGCTTGCTTCCACGTGCCTGCGGGTCGAGCTTCGTCCTTAGCTGACAAATCTTGTTAGGTGAGTTCTCATTGTGCCGACGTCCGTCGCGGCGTATCCGTCAACATTGGCACCGCTGCCGGGGAACCCTAGGTAGGTGACCGAGACTAGTCCTTGAGGATAGGGATTCTCTGGCTTGCCAGAGTCTCGTTTTACATTTAGATAGGATCAGAGGGTGGAGGACTCTCTAGGTCTTAGAGGGAGTCTAGGGAGCGTGTGTCTGGCCTAGATCCTTTGACTTAGGTAGACTTAGGTAGACTGAGATAGTTTTAGGTCTTAGTTGAGTTGATAAGTAGGAGTTGGAGTGGTAGAAGCGGTGAAAGGAGAGCTTGAGAGTCCGGAGAGGCTAGGAAGCAACCAAAACACCATTATCACCATTTCACATGATGAGTAGGAGTAGGGTAAGTAGGACATCATGATTTATGATCTGGAGCACTTCATGCATGTTATACTTGTTGTTATGTTAATCACAAGGTTGTAAAAGACGCAAAAGGGTGGTTGAAAGCTGAAATGAAGTTCAAAAGTTGCTGTGAGTGTTTCTGATAGAGCTGCAGAGCATCAAGAGCATTTTTGTCAGGAAAAAATTAAATTTTAAGCCAAGAGACATCCTACGCGTTTTTGTCAGGAAAAATTTAAATTTTAAGCCAAGAGACATCCTACGCGTAGGATGTCTACAGGCTGATGTGGTGGGAATTTTGAAATTTTGAGTTGACCAGTGTGTTCAGAAGGTAGGCTTTACCCTATTTTCACATGGAAAGTGGAAATTTGACCATATCTTGACAGGATAAGGCCAAGTAGATAGAAATTCCCAGACATCCTACCCAAATTGTGTCAAGGCATTACTTTAGGACCAAAACCATAGGATGGCTGTATGAGCATGATCTGCATGATATATTGAGTTCCTGAGAAAGGTTTTATCTCAATTGGGTGAGAAAATTGGGTTTTAAGGAGACTTTAGCATTTTTGACTGAAAAGGGCTAGAACAGCTAAAATTGGGGTCTTTTGAAATCCAAACCAAAATCTAAGCATAGCACTGGGCTGCTGACATCAAGTGGAAGTTGTGGCTCAAGTCTAGGGTCAAACAGGCCAAAAAGACATCCTACGTGTAGGATGTGTTTTGTGTGATTTGGCACTCCAAACCCTGATTTGAGCACACCAAAGTGATCAGCACCTTAAGGGGAGTCCGTGCTTTGCATTTGAATCCATTTTAAGCAGTTAGACATGCTACACGTAGAATTTCTAATGTATGAAATTAGGAGCCAGAATCTGACGTAGGCATAGCAGGGAGTTGTATAGCCTGAGGCAAGCCTCCTAGTCAATTTTGGTCCAAATTGGAGTTGATTTGACTGGTCAGACCAACATCAAATTGTCGGAATAGATTTCTGATCAATTGACCAGCTTGTAGGTGTCCAAATTAAAAAGTAAAAATAGCTGTGGACTCAGCACATCAAGGGGAGTCTATAGTGTAAACATCCAAGCAAAACAGAGCAGGAGACACCCTACGCGTAGGATGTCTACAGGGACTTAGTGAAGAGAAAATTTGACTGAGGACATACAGTGATGTTCCATTTGACTTAAGAGTTCCAGAACTTCTTTCAAAAGTGAATTTGGACCTTGTTTGACCTTTTGATGGAGCAAAGACGGAATTAAGACTTTCCATGTAAATTGACCAACATCCGAGGAAAGTACAGTTCCAGATTAGCAGACCTAGTCGAGAACATCAGAAGTGTATAAAATACAGTAGTGGTTGAGGTTAACCCTCCAGTTATACCAATCATTACTAAAACCACCTCTAGCGGTTAAATGCTTTGATTCGATATTGCTGAAATTAAATACTTGTGTACAGGTATATTCAGCCGCAAAGCAAGAAGTTGTGCGAAAACTGATCCTTTGCCAGGTGAGTGGTTGGATTTGTGTTAAATTGCATTGCTAAGTTTGATGAATTTAAGATCAGGAAGACACATTCTTAGAGACCAAAAGGTGGCAAGTGATCAGGGTAGCTTAGTGTCCACCGAGGAGAGTGTAACTTAGGCAAGGCTAGATCCACTAGCACCAATTATTGAAGAGGGTAGTGATACCGACACTTCATTCGATAAGTCCTTCTTCATGATGGGTAGTCAACAGCCAGGAGGTTCAACCTATGAAGGACCAATGCCAGGAGGAAGCACCTCCCTAAATCCTTTGAATGATTCCAAGTTCACTGTAATCTTCTTAGAAGGAACAAACTCGAGGGGAGCCCTAGTTTATTCCGACTATGGAGTATGCAAGTGTATTTGTATTGAAGAAAGGCCTGCTCAGAGACTGGAGATAATTCGAGTCTATGATGATGGAGATAGATTCCGAGACGAAAAGGGAAACCACTATCTGACAGTTAGTAACCCTGAGGATTACAATAGATATGGAGATAAAGTGGAAAAAGGAAAAATGGTTTTAGAAACTCAAGAACCGCCACCAAACATTGATCGACCTGGAGCTCTTTTTATGTATGATAAGAAAACAACCAGGCTCTCAACTTATAATGAGAATGTCGGAATTTACAAGCACGAGAGCGAGGGAATAGTCTCTTACTTTCATTGCAAAGAACCCTATCCAAACGAATTAAGCAAAGACAAGGTTCTTTACTTATTCTCTTATGAAATGGCTATGGGGAAGGATATCGTTTTTGTTGATAGGTACGGGCGAGAATACAAACATATTCTCCCAGAGACGGTAGAAAAGACAACAGTTCTAGAAGCATCAACATATGCCCCAGAAGAAGTGCCAAGAGCCACCTACACCCCTAGCAAATCTACAAATCCATTTTTAGAAGAGTATGACGCGACCTCACATTCTACCCGACAACAGACGTTCAACTACCAAAACCAACCAGCAACCCAGCCATCATTGCAGGCATGGCTTCGACACAGTGCAACATTATAACAAGACCAAAATTGAGATGGTTATTCAGTCGCACGAGAGCTAAGGGATTTACAAGAACCACCACTCTATTCACGGTATCAAGGCAAGAGTAAGCCAAAAACTCAAGGGTCAACAGAGCCTAGAAGACCACCCATAGAACAAGTTCGAAAAGATGAACCATCTCTTGCAAGAACCGTCGGCTTAGGAGCACCACTGGGAGAGGAACCCGCCCACTACCGAAGGCCAGAGGAGGTATATAGATTGGGACGAGGAGATCCAATGATGAGATTTGTAGACCATCATAGAGTTAGACCTTCTCAAGTGCAAAAATGGGTAAACAAGAAATACACGGGAAACAGAGATCCTAGAGATCATGTAGCAGCCTTTGTGCGTGTAATTAGAGCCAAAGAGGTGTTAGACTTCCCTACCCAATTTGCAGGGTTTGGACTAACCCTAGAGGAGGATGATGCTACTTGGTTTGACTCTGTGGAGCGTAGAGACTTTGAGTCTATGGAGGAGGTGTTTGACGAGTTTATTGAGGAATTCTCACAAAGGGGGATAGCTAATAATACAGTCTCACAAATCCATAAATTCAAACAGAAAGACGGGGAATTTGTGCAAAAGGCAGCCCTACAACTAAAAAGATATGTTAAGTTCTGTCCAATGGAAGAACTGCCAAGTGAGTCCAGACTTATGCTTATATTTATTCAAGGACTAAGAAATGCAGATCTCCAGAAGAACTTACATATGAAGAGGAGCACGACGTTAAATGAGTTAACTAAGGAGGCTCTTTACCTTGTATTTACAAGGACGGTGAATTCAAGGATCTCGACGATGATTCATCCTCACAAAAAAGTGGAAACAAGTCCGTTAAGACAACACTGAAAGGAGAATTGGCTATAAGCCAGGAGCAGTTTGTAGAGGAAGTGCTAAAAAGGATTAACTTGTACGCCAAACCACAGGCTAAACAGCCAAAGTGGTGTGCTATTGAACAAAAATAGACAAACCATGGGACGGAGTAATGTTATTATAACAAGGGATATGTGAGAGAATGACCTTATGCTCCCCAAGCTCAGGTAGCATCTCCTCAACTTCCATCGATGCCTAGGTATCAAGCACGCAACCTACCACGACCTATAGGTGTAGAAAGACCACAACCAGTGTTGGGGCAACAACCACCCCTACCAGGATTACGACCAGTTGGCATAAGATACACACCAACCGTAACTGAACCAGAAGAGAAGGCTTTGGTGCCTATGCATGCATATTACAAAGATCCCAATGGATATGCTGCAAATCCTGCCTATTATCCACCGGAAGAACCCTCAACGCCAGAACCATGGAGCATGATGGGAAGTACAGGACCACCAACAGCTGCACAGGTAGCAGGAGAAGGAAGATATAGCTTGGATGAACGAACATTGTTGTTCATAGCCAACGGAGGCATGGGCGGGCAGAGACATGCATACCAACAAAGAGGAGCTCAAGGATCACCTCAACAACCTAAGGGACCCTGCTACAAGTGTGGTGGAAACCATTGGCTAAGAGACTGTCCTCATGATGAAATCATTAGAGTCAACGCACATTGCACCGAGTGTGGAGTTACTCATTTGATTCCTGATTGCCCTAAGAACCCGAGCAAAGGAGAAAAAACTACCTTGAACATGTTGGAAGTAGTGCCTTCCAGTGGAGGGTCAGAAAACGAGACAATAATACCTATTCAGGCAGTGACACGAGCCCAAGCTCAAAGAATGATGAATGAACCCATAATTAAAGAGCCAAAAACCGATGCCCCAAGTTCAGAAGTGAAGAGTCATAGAAGCACTTGGAAAGCTAGAAAGGCGCGTATGAAAGCCAGGAGAGAATGAGAGCAAATGGCTCTATCCGATGAGTTAAAATACACAAAGGATAGTTCAGAGCGGTTAGAGGATCTAGCTAGTGTAAGCTCACACACTGCGGCAACCATAGCACCCAAGGAAATAGCAAAACCCAAAAGTGCAGGATCAGGAGGATCAGTATTGGCAGAAAAGGTAAATGAGCAGTTAGATGCACTTTTAAAAGCTTACAAAGCCAAAATAAAAAACAACCAAACCCAAGAGCAAAGATGGATGAATTATCCATATGCTGAAATAGAAAAACAGAGGTTGGAAATGTGTTGAAAGATGATTGAAACAACTCAATCCTTGATAGAAAACCTGCTTGGTAAACCTGCAAGTTGGCATGAAGTACCAGCTCCAACCCCTATCAAACTAACTTTAGAGAAACAAGTAAACATGAAGGAGAGACTCATGAATGACTCTGAGTCTAGGGGAGAGCCTATCGTAGTGCCAAATACAACAGATGAGACAAGTGATGGGTTTCAGCTATTACATTGGTAGAAATGGGTAGGGATTGTAACGGTCTAGATGAACTGTGGAAGAAAATCCGTGATGCCAATGAAGCTAACAGGGTGAGTTACCACATGAATAGCACGAGAAAAGAGAAAGATGAGATCTTACCTCCTATTGAAGAATTTGAGGCAAGATCACAAATGAACTTTGATATGCATTCACAAGGGGGAGACCAGGGATCAATTAGTTCGGGGCACAGCCAACTAGACTCACTAAAAACTCTACCCTCTTACCTAGGAGAGTATGAAGCCAAGTCTGAGGTGAGAGCAATCCCATCTCAAAGACTTTCTTCTAGCAGAGTGATGGATTCACAAGGGTTGATTGAGTTATTGTCCACCCCTGTGGCATGCACAATCACATTAGTTGAACTCCTAAGGCTACGACCAAACATGTGGACCACTGTAGGCAAATGCTTAGAAAAATTTGGAGTAAAAGACCCCACCATGAAGCTTCAAGAAGGGATCAGGGAATTGGACAAGCCTCAACTAAACACAACTCCAGTACCTTTAAACAAGGTTGGAGAGTATTGTGAGGGAGAAGATGGAAACACCACGCTACCAGTAGAATTCCAAGGAGTAGTTTCCAAAGCTATTCTTGACAGTGGAGCAGGAGTCGCTATCGCCACCAAGGAAATCTAGAAAAAATGGGGAAAACCGGCTTTGAGAGCTACCAGAATGAAATTGCAACTGGCAGATGGGTTCATGGAGGACTCTTAGAAAAAGTAATTGTCACCTCGTGCGGAATCGAGTATGAGCTTACATTTGCAATAGTCGATTTCGACAAAAAGAACAATTACGAGATCATCTTGGGAAGACCATTCATGAGACAATTAAAGATGGTCCAAGATTGGGGTTACGACCACATATACCTCAAACATGGTGAGACTACAACCAAAATACACCTAAAAGACCATAGTTACAAAGATGTGAACCAGACACCAGTGGAAGAGTTTGATTCAGCTACATTGGGAAGGTCCGAACTCCCAGCATGGTTAGGGCAAAAAAAGGATCTATGGATGTGCGGAGCTTCACATTGTGGGAGATTAAAATGAGAGGAATGCGTCTTAGAAAGAGCTATTGAGGACAAGGATTATATTCCGGAACCTTTTCCTGAAGATGCCTTAGAACCTCTGGAATGGGAACACATACCCTAAGCCAAAAAGATAAGGACTGGGAGACCTTATGCTTAGATCGATAGATCATCATAGGATCATGCCATCTCAAGTCTAGAAGTGGGTAAACAAGAAATATTTTGGGAACAGAGATCTGAGGGATAGGGTGGCAACATTTAGGCCCATCATTAGAGATGAGGAATTCATAGACTTTCCAATGGAATTCGTAGGATTTGGACTAACCCTTGAAGAGGATGCCACCACCTGGTTTGATTTTGTAGAACATAGAGATTTCAAGTCGATAGAGAAGGTGTTTGATGAGTTTATTAAGGAATCCTTTCAAAGAGGAATAGCTCATAACACTGTCTTGAAAATCCACAAATTCAAACAGAAAGAAAGGAAATCTGTACGAAAAGCCTTACGATTGAAGAGATATGTGAATTTTTTCATAGTAGAAGAACTGCCAACCCAGTCATGGTTAATGCTCATTTTTATCCAAGCACTGAGGAACAAAAACTCTAGAAAGACCTTCACATGAAAAAGAGCCCTACATTGAATGAGTTGATGAAAGAAGCTCTCTACTTGGCAAATAATTGTGATGTCTACAAGGAAGGAGAATACAAGGATTTAGACGATAATTCCTCATCACAGCAGAGTGGATCCAAATTAACCAAGTCAGTATAACAATCCAAATCACCACTAGATTGAGAACAACTCATTGGAGAGGTGCTCAAAAGGATTATTCCATTTGCTAAGCCGGAGGTTAAGCAACATAAATGGTGTGCAATAGAGCAAAAATGGACAAATCACGCAACTAAGGAGTGCTATTACAACAAAGGGTACATAAAGGAATGCCAATATGCCCCACAAGCCCAAGTAGCACAAGCACAAGCCCCACCAGTGCCAAGATATACAACGGGAATTCGTCTAGGACCAATAGGAGTTGAAAGACCACAACCAGTCTTAGGAAAACAACCCTCACTACCACGAACAAGACCTTAAAAGGTTAGATACACACCAACTATAGAAGAACCTAAGGAACATGCCCTTGTACCAATCCCAACATATTATGAGGAGCCTAGTGGATATATGACCAAAATGGGATACTATCCACCTAAAGAACCAAAAGTATCGGAACCATGGAGCATGTTTGGATCATTTGGACCACCAACTGGTGCACATGCTGCAAGAGAAGGTAGATAAAACTTGGAAACACGCACATTGCTATTCATAGCAAATGGGGACTAGCGGGATCAAGACCTTCTTATCTAGAGAGGGTTGCTCAAGGAGCACCTCAACAACCCAAGGGACCGTGTTATAAGTGTGGCGGTAACCACATGATGAGAGACTCTCCTCACAATGAAATCATAAGGGTGAATGAATATTTCCATGGGTGTGGGATCATTCATATGATCTGTGATTGCCCAAATAACCCTAACAAAGGAGAAAAAGTAACATTGAATATACTCGAGGCAATACCATCTAGTAGTGGGTCAAAAAATGAAAATGTAATACAAATCTAAGTAATCACAAGAGCCCAAGCTCAAAAAATGGCAAACATACCCATCATAGAAGAACCAAAGACTGATGCACCTAGCATTGAACAAAAACTAGGATAAAAGCTAGGAAGGAATGGGAACAAACTTCCTTAGCCGAAGAATTGAAACAAACAAGAGAAAAATTGAGAAAACTAGAAGGAGAAACAAACGAGGAAAAGGGAACCCTCGAGGTAGTACCAGAGCTAGGCATAGTTGAAAAACCCAAGAGTTCTAGTTTAGGAGGATCCATATCAGTAGAAAAGGTCAACAAACCATTAGACACCCTTCTTAAAGCCTATGATGCACGACGCAAAAACTACCAAACTTAAGAACAATGGTGGTTGGCATATCCATATGCGGAATGGCAAAAGCAAAGGTTTGAAATGTGTCAAAAAATGATTCAAACCGCCCAAGCTTTACTAGAACCTCGAGTTGGAAAACATGAGGATGTGATATTTGTCCTACTAGCACCGATGATTCCACCACCAAACCAGGAGAGAATAGACTCAGTCAAAACCCAAAGAGACTCTTCCAAGAAAGTCATCAACTCTAATTCAACATTGGAAATAGAATGAACATGTCGAGCTAAATTTTCCCTAGCAAACATTCTTTCCTATTGCAAACAGTATATCCATCAATCATTTCTTTCCTACCTTAGACTTTAATGTACAAATGAATTCAATGCCGAGGTTTCCATCGGATTTCTCCAACATGTTTGGGGATATATTCATTCCTAGCTAAACCTGTGCAATGTTAATTTAAACGACTTGAATAAAATTGTGACCTACCTCTTCCATTTCTTTGTCGATGGCCCGTGAGATGGCCGGTTCTTGTTCATCCATGGGAGCTTTTCCCTTTCCATTCACATTGCTCGTTCCCGCTTCGCGGTCGTGGGCACTGTTGGGGTATAAAGCCCAATGTGGTCGCCCAGGTAAGTGGGCGGGCCGCCAGGTATGTACACATATTCTTTTGTAAAAACCTAATAAGAACTCACTATGCTCTACACATTACAGTAGAGCGAGTTCACCATATCGTCGTGCTCTTCTTCTCGCACTCTCTCTCGTGTCGCACTTCCGCTCGTACTCCTTCAACTGGTATCAGAGCTCAGATCGAGGCTCGGGGCAGCACTGCAGAAGGCTAGAGTCACCAGCTCAGATTGGAGTGAAATTCGACAGGCGAAGACACGGCCCCAAATCCTGTGGGTGAACCCGAAGGGCTCGGTGTTCTCAGATTTTCATTCTGAGGTCATCTCGGCCACCATTCGGCTTCGACAAAGGTCTGCGCAGGCCATTTTCGACTATGTGGTCTTCGCGGGTGCAGATCCGACTCTGCAAATTTGGGGTTTTCGGCCTACGACTGCAAGTGCTGAGGATATCGACACTCCCAAAGTGTTGATTTGTGGCTGTCTACACATCAAAGGACGGCTCACAATTCTTGGAGGCGTGTCACATACGACACGGGCGCATCTACACACAGTCTGTAGGCGACATCCACTAGTTCATCAGGTAGCTTGTGTTTGCTTCTTGATATTCCAGATTTCATCCTGACATTGCAGGTACTTCCACATGGGATGTATTGTCAGAGATGATGTATGTCTGTTGAGGGTTTGCTGGTTGTGAGTCACGCAGCAAACAACCGCCGCAGCGGTTACAGCATATAGTGGGAAATTTGTGGATGTATGACTTTGTGGGAAGTCTATGTACTGTCAGATTTACTGCAGCCTTTGTTGAGGGTCGAGTGAGGTTTTATTGAGCTGGGGGATTCTCTAATGTTGAGATCCTTTCGGTGATACAGGTCTTGGAGCGATCCCTCGAGCACCCTTAGATAGGCAGCTAGGATGTATTGACTGTGAGTTAGATAGTTGGGATTGCATCTTTGCTTTACTGCCATTGAGGCATTGTCGTAGTCTATGCTTACAGGACAGTGACATGAGTGAGAGACAGTACAAGTGAAGGACAGGTTTACCCACAGCTTACAGTGTTAGAGAGACAGCGGTTGTTTGAGCTGTTTTTTGGTCTGTTTTTTGAGTATACCAGAGCCATTTTACGAAGGAGACTCTGCCAAAATTTATGCAGAATCTGAAGCTTTCTTGGTTCATTTGACAGGTTGATATTGGTTCAAAGGTCAGTTTACAGAGGAAACTCTGCCGAAATTTTCCCAGGAAAGTAAACTACTGTGAAGCGTAGCTATGGCTAGATCACAGGACACTCCTCTTTACAATATCAAGAAGCTGGATGGAACCAATTTCCCATTGTGGAAGAAGCAGATTTGGCACGTGTTGGTACAAAAGAAGCCGATAAAACCTATAAAGCTCAAGGGGATAAAACAAGAAGATATGGACGAAGATGAATGGAGCGAAATGGATGAATTGGCACTTTCTACCATTATGTTGACTTTGGCAGAAAGCGTTTACTTCAATGTAGCAGACGAGATGTCGGCTTATCAAGCATGGTTAAAGCTGAGTGATCTTTATGAGAAGCAGAGTGCAGCTTCACAGGTATACTGGCTTAAGAAGCTTGTTGATTTGAAGATGAAAGAAGGGACACCTATGTCCAATCATCTGAATGAATTCAACACAATCTACAATCAATTGTCAGCTCAAGGTGTCAAGTTTGATGAACCTGTTAGAGCTATGTTTCTGTTGATCACATTGCCGGAAAGTTGGGACACTTTTCGCACAGTTTTGAGTAATTCTGCACCTCCAGATGGTTTGAACATAGCAGGTGTAGAAGGAAGTCTGCTTACTGAAGAAAACAATAGAAAGACAATGGACAAAGGCAAAGGAACAGCCTTAGTTGTCAGGGGAAGGACCAAAGAAAAGTACAAAGGTGGAAAGAGGAATCAGTCTCGTAGCAAGTCCCACAGTGCTAAAGGCAAGAGTGACATAGAATGCTACCATTGTGGCAAGAAGGGTCACATGAAAAGAGACTGCAGAGAATGGAAAGCAGAAAAAGACAAAGAGAAAGCTAAAGACCATGGTGAGAAGAACAAGTCCTCAGTGAAGATTCAAGAAATAAATGTGACAAACACTGTTGCAGAGGATGACAGTCTAGTGTCAGGAGACATCTACTTCTTGAAGAATACAATGGACTCAGCTCTTCTTACAACATCTGATGGAAATGCACTGAGTGACTGGATTATAGACTCAGGGGCATCACTTCATGTGTCTCCAAACAAGGAGTGGTTTACCTCTTATGTGACCACTAAAGATCATGTTCGGCTAGGCAATGGGAAGACATGTGAGATCTTAGGTGTTGGAGATGTTCAATTGAAGTTTCAGAATGGCTCTTGTTTCACGCTGAAGAATGTGAGACATGTTCCCGCAATTACAAAGAGCTCGATCAGCACAGGTTTACTTGATGATGCTGGCTACGTCACCACTTTTGGACAGAACATGTGGAAGATATCCAAGGGTTCTATGACAGTAGCACATGGAGTAAAGTCTGGAGGACTTTACATGATTTATGTATCAAATGTCTCTAAAAATGTAATCAATGTAACCGAGCAGCCGAACATTTCTTTGTGGCATAGCCGGTTAGGACATATGTCCAAGAAGGGAATGGAAATCTTGTCTCGTTCTGGTTATTTGCCTGGCTTGTCATTTAATGATTTTGAATTCTGTGAACATTGTCTGTATGGTAAGCAAACACAGCAGCCACATAAGCATAGAAGCAGTAGAAGAGATACACAGTTGGCACTTGTTCATAGTGATTTGTGTGGACCTATGCCTAACCTATCTCTAGGGGGAGCTTCTTACTTTATGACATTTATAGATGATTACTCGAGGAAAGTATGGGTTTACTTTCTCAAGCACAAGGATGAAGCGTTTAGTGTTTTCAAAACGTTTGTGACACTTGTGGAGAATCAGAGTGGTAAGAAGCTTAAATGCTTACGCACTGACAATGGTGGAGAGTATGTTCCAAAGGCCTTTCAGGACTTTTGTGAGTCAAAAGGTATAAAACGTGAACTTACTGCTCCTTACAATCCTCCTCAAAATGGTGTTGCTGAGAGGATGAATAGGACCATACAAGAGAAGGTCAGAAGTATGTTGTCTAATGCACAGCTGCCAAATGGGTTTTGGGCTGAAGCTGTATCAACAGCTGTTCATCTTGTAAATAGATCTCCTAGCAAGGTTTTGCAGAAGGATTCAGTGCCAGAGATGGTATGGTCAGGAAAAATGGCCTCATACAAGCATCTCAGAGTCTTTGGCTGTGAGGCATATACTCACGTTCCAAAGGAATTTAGGAACAAACTTGAGCCAAAGAGTAGAAAGTGCATCTTTCTAGGCTATGGTAATTCTGGTGAGATGGGGTACAGACTTTGGGATCCCGAATCCAGAAAGGTTGTCTGCAGCAATGATGTTCACTTTAATGAATCCAAATATCATTCTAAACCAGAGAGGGTTGAGGAGATTAGAAGAGTTGTCTTCCAAGAAGATGGACCTGCACGTGCAAGACAAAATGTCAGGGATCAAGAGGAGCAAGGACAGGATAGATTGGAACCATAGGTTGTGGCTGTGAGCCTGAGCCACCTATTGTGCGTAGATCTTTACGTATCACGCAACCTACTGATAGGTTTTTTCCATCTATGAACTATGTCATGTTGACTGATTGCAATGAGCCTTCATGTTACAAGGAAGCAGTGCAAATGAAGGACTCCGGGAATTGGCAATTGGCCATGCAGTTAGAGATGACAGCTCTGCATAAAAACCAGACATGGAATCTAGTTAAATTACCACAGGGCAAAAAGGCTCTACCTTGTAAATGGGTTTACAGGTATAAGATCACCGCTCATGATAGTCAGCCAAAGTACAAAGCAAGGCTTGTTGCCAAGGGCTTTAACACTAGGTTGGTAACCTAACAGGACATAAAAGTGTCCTTTCAGGGTTTTGAAAAAAACCTCCAAAACCATAGTAGATCCACTCATTTTGTAAAATCCTTTCATGAGGTTATAGTTCAAGGCCTACTAAACATGGAAAAAGTAAAAAACTTGTAAAATTTCTCATCTTTTGGTCACACCAAGCCTCCAAAGTTGATGGACCAGTGAATTTTCATAAAAACAGTCATTTCTTACGTTTTGTTGCATAAAAATAAGATTAGGGATTTTTGTAGGACTTGAGATAAATTCCCTAGTTAACTTCAATGGGTTGGTGATCAGAACATATGATTGCTTCTCACTCACTATTTTTTGTTTTGCCAAAATAAATAGGTACAAAAAATTTGAATTTTTACCATTCTGCAAACCTATCATCAAAGTTTCTATAGCCATGCTCAATACAAATAATATATGCATGTTTTCTTAGTTCCCTATTGTCCTTTATGTTCATAAGGAGCCATGGAGCATGTCAAAAGAATAATACATCTCTTACCAAGGGGAATCTTGGGGACAAAGATGAAGTGTTAAATACAGCAAACCTAAAAAAACTGGGTTCAACATTATGAGTTGTAGAATCCCATAGAAACTATTCAATATCTAGCCAAATTTGATCCTTATGACTATATATGGTTATTACCTACAAAATGCATGTAGTTGTCACAAGAAACTAACAATATTGAAAAAGCTATACTTGATATACTAGAATGTTTTGTTTTCTTCTATAATTGAAAAAACCAACCATTGTTGTGTACTATGCAAAATAGGGTATTAGGTGTCCCAAAACTCAAGGAATGTTAGCTTTATGTTACAATATGCGACATAGAAAATAAAAAATGCATTTGGATATCATGAAATCCACTAAAAAAATCATAGAAGAGCTAAAATTGGCTAAAAAATAGGATTTGACAATTTTTGTAATTTGGTCATAACTTACAACTTTAATATTTATTTCTCCCTAGAAGCATCAGGACATGTTGAGGACTACTAAAGATAGTTCTCTAGCATTATAGACCTCACAAACATGAATTCTACAGTGGTATAGTTGCAAAAAGTTGAAAAAAGCCAAAAACAGGACCCGTTTTTTCACACAGTTTAGGTTGTGAAATGTTGTGCAAGGACAATGTTAAAGATGGAATTGATGTTCCAAAAAAATGTCGAGTTTTTTTCAGCTCATGAGACAACTTTCTAGATAGATAGCACCTCAAAATCCATTTTGAAACTCTTGACATAATTCAAGGAAAATGGTCACTTAACAGGACATAAAAGTGTCCCATTACCAACCTAGTGTTAAGCAAGAACAAGGCATTGACTTTGATGAAGTCTTCTCTCCGGTGGTCAAGATGACTACATTGCCATATTAGATTTGGTGTTGCACCAAATGGATGTCAAGACAGCGTTCTTGCATGGTGATTTAGATGTGGAAATTTACATGCAGCAGCTAGAAGGGTTTGTTGAGAAAGGCAAGGAAGATTTGGTATGCCAGTTGTTAAAGAGTCTTTATGGCTTAAAACAATCACCGAGGGCATGGTACCATAAGTTCCACAAGTTTATGCTTTCTCAAGGCTACAAACCTAGTGAGTTCGATCACTGTCTATATACAAAGAAGGCTAAGGATGGCAGTTGGCTGATCCTTATTTTGTATGTGGATGACATGTTGATTGCTAGCAAGCACTTGGAAGAAATTTCAGCTTTGAAGTCAAAGATGGAAAAATTGTTTGACATGAAAGACATGGGTGAGGCAAGTCATATACTTGGTATGCGCATTGAGAGAGACAGATCAAAGAAGTTTATTTGGTTATCTCAAACAGAGTATATTGACAAGGTTTTGCAACGTTTCAATATGGATAAGGGAAAGGCATTGAGTGTTCCATTGCCACCATATGTGAAACTTAGCAAACAAGATTGTCCTGTGTCTGAGGAAGAACATGCTGAAATGGATAAGATTCCATATGCGTCTGCAGTGGGTAGTTTAATGTATGCAATGATTGCTACTCGCCCAGGCATTGCATTTGGTGTGGGAGTAGTAAGTCGATACATGTCAAACCCAGGCAAGAAACATTGGGAGGCAGTGAAAGGAATATTGAGATACCTGAAAGCTACAAAGAGTATGTGTATATGCTATGGGAGTCAGGAGCTAAGTGTAAAGAGTTTTACAGACTTAGATTATGCAGGTGACTTAGACAACCGAAGGTCTACGTCAGGGTATGTCTTTACATTGGCTGGTGGAGGAGTATCATGGCGTTCTAGATTACAAGATTGTGTTACTCAGTCTACTACAGAGGCTGAATATGTTGCAGCATCAGAGGCATGCAAAGAATCAAGTTGGATTAATCGACTAGTAACAGATTTTGGAATCAAAGAAGAGATGCCTCTGTTATATTGTGATAGTCAAAGTGCTATACAATTGGCTCGCAATCCAGTTTATCACTCAAAGACAAAGCATGTGGATGTGAAGTATCATTTCATCAGGGAAATGCTCGAGGATAAGCAACTTCAGCTTGTCAAAGTTCACACCACAGAAAATCCTGCTGATCTACTTACAAAAGGACTTCCCTTAGAGAGCTTTGCGCATTTTTGCAAGCAGTTAGGTGTAGGGTAGTACATCACTTCTCTACATCTCTTGTATATTAGCTTGTATAGTAGCTTCTCTCACACTTAAAGTACCACATTGGACTTTAAGTGGGAGGTTGTTGGGGTATAAAGCCCAATGTGGTCGCCCAGGTAAGTGGGCGGGCCACCAGGTATGTACACATATTCTTTTGTAAAAACCTAATAAGAACTCACTATGCTCTACACATTACAGTAAAGCGAGTTCACCATATCGTCGTGCTCTTCTTCTCTCACTCTCTCTCGCGTCGCACTTCCGCTCGTACTCCTTCAGGCACCACCGAAGCGAGTTCTCTTAACCGGGGCCATTTTACTCACTACTTTAAATGATAAACTTGAAACAAAAAAGGGCTAAGGTCCGAGAGCATCATAACAAAACAAATTGCAGATTAGAATCATTAATGAATCCTCCTTATGCAAGAGATTAGATTTTTCCTTCGAGACCTAGCAATTTTATGGGTAATTCTTTACTTGCCCTATGGGAACTGTCTCTAAATTTAATCACTTGGCTTAGATGATTAAGAAATTCAGAATTTTACTAATTGATTTACAAGAGAGATGAAGTAAGCAAGCTCAGTCACTTTCCTAGTGCAATTTGAAGATGCAGAACTACCGCAAGCATATAGGAAATTCTCTTCATGTTAGCCTAATGACGGTTTAATTTTAGCCTTAATCACATCTTAATGTGAGAGAAGATTGAGTCTAATTTAATTACAATACTATTGAATGGTAAAAGAATGGATTTCATCAATTCTACATTATTATCGACGGCAACCCTGACAATTTATTAACTATGCTGCCTAGAGAGAGAAATCTTTCCTAATCAAGTATTAATCATTGATTAAGAATGATGAATGGCTGCATAAATTAGCTAATTGAATGATGATTATGTAATGGAGTATAGCTATGTAAACTTAGAGAGCAGCTATTGGGAATTATAGCTAAGATTAAGCATAGTAGACGAGGAATTTGGAGAATAATGAAGAGAATTAAGAAGAGCAGGAATTAAACCATGATTACCGTGATTAAGTACTGAGAATCCTCTTGATTTTCTGATCCAATGAATCCTCAAGATGAGAATTTTGGCAGCACCTCCCTCCTTGCTTCTCCTTCAAAAACTGTGTGTGTACCGACAGCACCTCCCCAAGGTGTGTGTAGGTGTGTGTGTGTGTATTGGGTGTGTGTGTGAGCATGTGTGTGTGTGTGTGAGCACACCTTTAAATAGGCTCCTCAAGGCTGAAAATTGATCTGGGTTGCTATAAGCAATTGGGTGAGCACTCAGTGAATGCATTGGCAAGTCTAGTGGCCTACCCACCAAGTGTCCAGTTGGTCAGTTTAACTGGCTCTCACACTTAGTTGCAAGCTTGGAAACTCTCCCAAGACTCCCACAAGAACAAAAGGCACCCCCTAGCTGCTAAAGCTGACCCGGAGTGGCCTGGAGCCTGTTCCCACACAGCCTCAGGCTCCGGTGCCTCCCCGCTCAATTTTTGGAAAAATTGATTTTAGGCTAAAACGGGTCATACCATTCGGATTTTAATGCCGTAAATTGCAATACTGAGCTCTAACTAAGGCGTACTGGCCCGAGTACCTACCGTATTTAGCAGCCCCCGGGGTCCGAAAAATGCATTTTTTTCAAATTCAAGGTATGGGTGCAGTTTTTCGAGACGTTCAAAATCGGACGGGTCGGGTGACCAAAAACTTACTATTTTTGGAATTTTTTTACATAAATTATTTTAATTCACATTTTGAAGCTTTAAAACATTCTAAACATCATGGCACTGACAGAATTCGGAAAACTGCTAAAAATAGTAACTTTTTCCATTGTGCTCATTTCATGGTACAATGGTGCTCTTTTTGATCGGGGTCAGAGACCTTACACAGTTCAAAGACCACTGATGGGTATGGAGATACCTCAACCTGTGTTGGAGTCAACAACCTCCGTATCCAGGACATAATGCAATGCCTATGAAGTACATGCATTCAGAAGGAGTCATAGATGAACAAGCACTATTGCTTGTTACACCCTATGCTGAGCTTAGTCCATCTACAGTAATGGTAGAAGGAGATTGATATAATTCACATCCACCACCAATGGAAGAACCTGTGACTTATGCTCCACCAGAGCTTGCACCAATGTATTATGTAGCTAATCAAGGTGTTAGACCTCCTATGGTAAGACCCATGGTTAAGCAAAGAACGGGAAACTGTCATAACTGTGGTTCAGATGATCATTGGAAAAATGAATGCCCAGAGTCTGACAAGAACCTCAAACCAGTTGAACCTTATTGCATACAATTTTGCAAAAAGGGAGGACACTTCTAAGAAGATTGTCCAAAAAATCCTTTAAACAAGGGTAAAACAGTAGTAAACGTAGTCCAAGTAATACCTAGTAGCTCATCTGAGAGTGAATCGACTGTTCCAATCAAGGTAATCACTAGAGCCCAAGCTAAGAAAAAGAAACATAACTTCTCTGATGATTCGGAGAATACAAAAATTGCCTCTCAAAAGACCAAAAGAAGCAGAAGCAAAAGATATGAGATGAGAAGGCAGAAACAAAAGGCTGAAATCGAGGAGAAAGCAAAGAAGCTATTCCAGGAAAAGGTGAAAGAAACTGGAAGCGAAATCAAAGAAACAACTGTGAAATCTGGAGGATCAATTTTGGTTAATAAAATTTTTGAGCCTATTAATGCAGCCGTGGAAGCCTTTCAAGCGGGACTTAAAGCATGCCAAAACATGGAAAACAAATGGAAAAACTATCCTTCTCCAAACATGGAAGTAGCTAAGCTTGAAGTTTATCAAAATTTGGTAAGAATCACGCAAGAAATGCTGGAAAAACAAAAACCCAAGCTTGAAAGTATGGCAAAACCTAAGGAGCTTGTGGTAAGAGACACTAAAAGAAAATCCGAAGTGGTGGTAGAACCCCACTTTGAAACAAAAGAGCTAGAACTTATAAGGTTGGACAGCAAAGATGCCTTAGACAAATGCCTTAGACAAAATCCCGTACGAAGGGAAAGACTGGCCAGGACACTTATGGGAAAAAGTTCAAGAGAACAATGATGGGAGCCTAACTCTAAAGTCAGATCCTATAGAGGAAGTTTGGTTAGACAACTTACCTCCCGATATGGACATAGATGTACAATCCTTGTATGGGGATTGTGGATTTGAAGCTTCAGGAATGTCTAAATCATTGACCTTGAAAACATTACCTTCTTACTTGGGGGATAACAAAGATGAATCCATAGTGTGTAAGACCACTCAAGTAAAAAGAGTGGAAAAGACCCTAAAAGTAGATGACATTCATTCAATCATGTCTACACCCATCCAATGCACTCTTACTTTGGGAAAATTGTTAAAACTCAGACCATATTTATGGAATGATCTACAAAAAACCCTAGAGAAGGTGGGGATAACGGGGCTAATCTCAAAAAAATTGGGAAAATTGAAAACGAAATGGACAACAAAGAGATTCGATCTGTTCCAGTGAACAAAGTCAGAGAATATTAAGAAGGGAAAGAAGGAAACACAACCCTTCCAGTGAAATATAATGTGACATAGAAACCATGGCAATACTAGATAGTGGGGTAGGCATAGCCATAGCCATGAAAGAAGTATGGGAATCTTGGGGACAGCCAGCCATTAGACAAACTCAAATGAAATTGCAATTGGCTGACGGACACATTGAAAGACCATTAGGGTTGTTTGAAAAAGTGATAGTCAATTCCTGTGGGATTGAATATCAACACACTTTTGCCATAGTAGACTTTGGAAAAAAACTCAATTATGAAATCATATTGGGAAGACCTTTCATGCGACAGGTATAGCTTATCCAAGATTGGGAAAACAATTATATGTACTTGAAGCAAGTGGGATCTATAACAAGGGTTAATCTAAAAGATCACACTTACAGAGATGTCATAAAAAAACCCATACAAGATTTTGATTCAATCTCCTCTGTTGAAACTAAGCTTCCATCGTGGTTGAACAAAGACACTCCTGTTTGGATGTGCGGAGCTTCAGATAACGGGATCTTAAAAAGAGAAGAATGTATCCTAGAAAGAGATTGCACAAAGGAAGCCTATGTACATGAATCCTTTCCAGAACATTTATTTGAGCCATTTGAGTGGACTCAAATTTTAGCGACAATGGATCTATGTGTGAATACGTCTATGCCTACTCAATTTTTCAATGAGGACGGCTATGACATAATTCCCATACAAATGATTTCAACCCTCCACATTGAAGATGAAATTGAGGACTCCAAGGACTTGATGAAAGCTCAATGAAAGCTCAACAAGTCTTTTCAAACCTCTACTACGATGCAACAGATGATTTAGAAGAACACTCAGTTACCTCAGAAGATTTGGGGTCAGAAAAAGAACATGTGAGAGCTAAGCTACTCATGAAAGGAGGGGAGGAAAAGTTTTTTGAATTTCGGAACCAGAAATCGAGAAGACAAAAATGGTATAGACGAAAAAGAGACACCAGAAATGTGAAAGCTAGACCTATGCTATCCATCTCTAGTAAAACAATTCATGATACAGATAGATGCACATGATTGTGTCAAGGACAAAATCACTGGAAGATATCCTTTAAAATAAAATCAAGAAATGCCAAAAACATTGAGAAAAACAAGGAAGGATACTCAAGAAAAGCCAAAGAAACAGGACAAGGAGCCAATCATGACACGAGTTGAGCGGAAAAAGTAATATCAAGAGTTGAAAAAAGCTCTAAAGGAGATATATACAACCGAAATGGAAACCACATAAGAGGATGGTAAAGATAAATGAGTGTTCCATCCCATTACAAAAAATATACTCTCTGAGACCAAAAAATATAGTAGAACAACATGTTAGAGAACTATAAAAACAGGGCGAGTCCTATGAAGGGCCTGAAAACATGAAAAAGATAGATTTGGTTGAACCAAGAGAAGAGCCTAGGTCTGCCTACATTGCAAATGACCTAACAAAATAAGAAGAAGAGCTTTTACTAAGCTTACTAAAAGAATACGGAGATATCTTCGCTTGGTCTTACAAGGATCTCAAGGGTGTTGATCCAAAAATCTGTCAACATACCATATCCATGAAAGATGATGCAAAACGAAGCAGACAAAGGCCATACACATACAATGAAGCATTTGCCAGAAAGATCAAAGAAGAGTTTGAAAAACTAAAAGAAGCCGAATTCATTTATGAAATTGAACACACAGATTGGGTGTCTCCAATTGTAATAGTACCCAAGAAGAATGGAAAATTATGAGTGTGTGTCAACCTCAAGAAAGTGAATGCAGCTACCATTAGAGACAAATTTCTTCTTTCAATCACTGAGCATGTGTTAAAACGCGTTGCAGGAAAAGAAGCTTACAGCTTCTTAGATGGCTTTTCGGAATGCAATCAACTTTTGGTTGACCCAAAAGATCAACATAGAATTGCTTTTGCAACGGAATGGGGTATTTTTGCCTATCAAGTTATACCTTTTGGGTTAACTAATGCTCCTGCCACATTTCAAAGATTTATGCGTCATGCTTTTAAAGAATATCTTAGAAAATTCTTGGAAGTATATATGGATCATCTATGCATACATCGTCAATCCGGGTTGATCATTTTGAACACCTCAAAAAGGTATTCAAAAAATGTAGACTTATAGGATTTGCTCAAATCCTGAGAAGTGCACATTCATGGGTAGACAAGGAAAAATTCTTGGATATATAATGTCTAAAAACGGCATAGCTATTGATATGGATAAAATTCATGTTATTGCTGATTTGTCTAGACCAACAATAGTCAAGGGGGTTCAAGACTTCATGGGACATTGTGAATATTACAAACTGTTCATTTACATGTACGCTATAATTGCAAAACCCATGTATAGCTTGATTACACACTTTGAGTGGATTGAAGCATGTGAAGAATCCTTCATAAAGCTTAAGCAAGCTCTCACTTCAACTGCAATATTGAAAGCACCAGATTGGAATAAGATATTCCACATACATGTAGATGCTTCCAATTTTTCCATAGGATGTATACTAGCTCAACAAGGAGACAAAAAAATTGATTTTCCTATTTCTTATGCTAGCCGACAGTTGAACATGGTAGAAAAGAATTATACCACCACTAAAAGAGAAGGATTAGGGATAATCTATGCCGTAAAAAAATATAGACATTACCTATTAGCAAACAAATTTGTGTTCTTCGTGGACCACTAAACTTTATTGTACTTGGTCAACAAGCCATGTAGCACAGGAAGAATAGTGAGATGGTTCATCATTCTTCTGGAATTTGATTTCACTGTGGTTTTAAAAAAGGGCACTACTTATCAAAGAGCAGATCATTTTTCATGTATTGTTTCAAGAGTACCTCCTAAAGGAGTAGATGATGATCTTCCAGATGCATATTTGTTCTCTGTAGAAATGATACCTAGATGGTAAAAAAATATGGTATCATTGATGACCATAGCTCAAGAGGATTCGCAAATACCACTTCCTATTACAATCGGATTAATTGAGCAATCGGCTATGTATCAATTACTAGCGGGTAGGCTATACAAAAGAAATCGAGATTGAATATTGCTCCTATATAATAATCCTGAAGAGAAAAATCAATACCTAAGTCAAACACATATTACCATAGTGGGCCTTCACTTTGTGGAAGACCAAACTATGTAAAGGATCTTGAGACTTGGAGTATTTTGGTCAACTATGATGTTCTCTCTTTTTGAAGGGGATGCCCTCAATGTCAAAAACATGCACCCATGCCTCATGTAACATTGTTTCAAATGTCATTCCTAAGTGGAGTACCTATTTAGTCACTTACTTATCGAGCCGAACATTTCCTGAGGATATGAGTAAACACCGTTAAAGAGCAATTGAAACTGAAGCAAGAGACTATACTCTTATTGGAAACCAATAGTATTGGAGAGGTAAGAATAAACATTTGCGTCTTTGTGCAAATGAAGACAAATATATTCCGATTATAGAACAAGCACATGCTGGATTAGCTGAAGGTTACTTTTCTAGTGAGACCACTGCAAGAGCAATCTTGATGGCAGGCATATGGTGGCCAACACTTTTTGCAGATGCCAAAGAATATGTTCGAAGGTGTGATGCTTGTCAACGAGCAAAAATGCCAACAAGAGTAGATAGCATGCCCTTAAGACCAATGATGGGGGCTAGAGCTTTCGCAAAATGGGGTATAGACTTTGTTGGGCCAATACAGCCACCTGCTTAAAGAACACAAGCTCAATATATCATTGTAGCTACAGACTATTTGACTAAGTGGGCTGAGGCTAAAGCAAATCAAAAGAACGATGCTAGAACCACTGTTGCATTCTTATATGAGTATGTGTTCACAAGATATGGACTGCCAATAGAAATGGTCAGTGATGGGGGAACTCATTTCCTCAATGAGGTAATCGAGTATTTGCTTAATGAATTTATGGTCATCCATAACAAATCAACTCCCTATCACCCACAAGAAAACTCTCTTTACAACACTGTTTCAGAGACCGTAAGCCTAAATCTGGCACCATTTTCACCCTGTGCATTCAAATGAGCTTATATTTCACTCAGAGAATCTATTTGGTATATACTTCAAGGCTGTACTACCAAATTTACAGAAAGTTGAAAAAATTACTCAGCTGTAAATAATCATGATCATTTACTTTTGTTTCAATTTTTGTTTGGACTTTATAATTTTGATCTTTTCATGTTTTTATGCATCTATGCATGTTCAAAAATTCATTTGAATCAAATTGGACCAAATTTGTCAGCATTTCAAACTGAAGGACATTTCAGAGAGAATCTGGCAAATTTGCTGACTTTGACACTCTATTCACTCAACAGGAGCCATGCAAGCAGTAGAGAGGGCCAAGAAGAAGCTCAATCAAAAAGAAAAGTTGCAAGAGCTATTACCATACCAACTGGACCCTGATTCCATCAAAACTGCCAAAGCAACCTATCTGTCTAGAGAACAGCTTGAAGAGCATAACACCACAGTGTTCACCGGAATATTCAAGAGCAAAGAGGGACATCAAGTAGAGTTGCAACTTCTACCAAAAGAAGTTTATGATGTTGTCACAAAGCCCCAAACCAAAGAAGCCAATAGGAGGCTTGGACTCAGAGAGTTTTATGAACAAGAGCCGTGTGGAGTGGAATTCCAAAAAGCTTATGAGCTTTTGTCCACAATCAAAGAGGATGGAACCGCTCAAATCTCGGACCAGCAAGGGAACAAAGTTGAAGTGGGGATTATCAAAGAGATAGTGGTAGAGGCACTCAAACTGCTAAAAGAGGGAACGACAATGAGGGCAAGAGATAGAAAGACGGCAAGAACTTCACCAAGGAGACCGCCGCTGTGACATTTTCTTACCTCATTCATAAACAGGTGGAAGAGCCCGCAACGTTGTACCACCAGCACTTCCACTTCCTTGCCAAAAGACCACCAAGGTATACGACACCAAGTCATCCGGTTGCCACAACCTTTACACAAGTTCTCAAACCAACAACCAGGCAACCAATTGACCATGCACAGTATGTTTTGTCCACATTGAAAGGGACAAAGAAAGAAGAAAAAATCACATATTTGGGAGCACCAGAGGTTCTGACTAGGATTGCTTACTATGCTATTGGCATGGCCAACAACTTGCCGCCTGCCCCAGATCAGAACACTTGGATAGTGTCATCACAACCTTCTCCTCGAGCTACAAGATTTACCAAGAGAACATACACGTCATTTGAAGAGTCTATTGAGAGATCACCAGAACGGAATAGTAGTGAAAGCTCTCATAACGAGGGAAAAAAAGCACGACGGGAATAAATGAAGAGAAAAGCCATGGCAGCACACTAGGAGGAACCTGTACAAAAACAAGCTTGATTTGAAAGAGAAAAGCACTCTTACAAACGCAGCCACCTAGCACAAGGCAAGGACCCAACAAAGTGCGTATCCATTGAGCTTAAAGGACCAAGAACTAAGCATCATACCAGGAAACAAACTGAAGGTCCCATAAAATTGTTGGAAAAGATGTATCAAGAAGGAGAAGCTTTAAAGTTGAAAGAAGCCCAAGAAGAAAAACAGAAAGCTAAACAGACGATGGAACAGCAAAAGCAAACAGAGGAAGCAACTGCACAAGGAGCATCACAACATGATCAAGGTGATGTGTCTCCCCGCCCTTCTTCACCTGTTTCTGAATAGCATGATCACCTCATGCCAGGCCCACCACCATCACCACTAGTTAGAACCACATCAATTGAGCCAACAAAAGAGACAGAGCCTGAACAGCAAGAAGCAACGAAATCTTCACAACAGGTAGTTACTACAAAAGAGCCACACAAAGAGCAAGAGCTAGAGCCGGAAAGGGAAACAAGTCCTGCACCAGAGGACACCACAGGGGTTGAACAAACAAGAAAAGAGGATACCGAGTAAACACCTTCTACCTCTACACAACAAGAAAAGGCCGAGGCATCCACGAAGCCTCAGAATGACAAAGTGAAAAAAGATCAGCCACCACAGCCACAAGGGCAAAAACAACCAACCGCCATGATGCAACCAAAGGATACACAAGAGACTGCAGAAACATCAAGGCAACTAGCACACAACGAAGGTTGGCAATCAAACGACGAAGTGATCCTGCAAGTTAATGAGTATGCCAAGCAAATGCAAGACATGACTGAACGACTTCGCTCAATAGCACTTAGCCATAGCACAAGGGCCAAAGAATCAGAGATGGTGATTGACGCACTCCAAGGGGAGTTAGAGGACCAATTAAACGTCAACACCGATCTACAAAGGCAAGTGCAGGAGTTGAAAGCGAAAGCTGAACAACGTCAGCCTGCAAGGGATAAACAGTAGAAAGAGATGGAGGAGCACGGTGATTTTCTTACAAAATTGTCAGATGCATGCAAAGCAAAAGATGAACAGCTGACAGAAGTTACAAACGAGCTTCTAACTACAACCCTGTCAATTCAATAGATTCACGTACAGTTAGATGTAGAAAATGCCTCCCTACAGTACTCAAGCAAATAATAAATGATCAAGCAATTTTACTGCTGCAAATCAGAGAAAATCATGCAGTGGCCTTGATCAAAGGAACATACGAGGTCTACAAAGCATTAGAGAAAAATTATAAAGACCTCGAGCTGGAGCTTAAATTGGAGCAGTCTCAGCGCAGAGACCTGGCTTTAATGCGGGTGCAAAGAGAAGACAAGTTGTTGAAAGAAATAGCTAAACTTAAAAGGGTCAAACAGCTGTTGAGAGAGGGACGACCAAAAACACAAGAAGAGGCACGCACTTTAGAGCAGATAGAGATCCCCTCAGTTTCATTAGCTGAGATGGAGACACAACCAGCATAAGAACTAAGTGGCGAGGAAGAATTTCAAGTACATCTAACCGAAACAGATACAGTGCCAATGGTCCAGCTCTCAAAGGCTGAGGAAGATGCACTAAAGGAGAAGATTACACAAGAGGTAGATAAGCAGTGGATTGGGAGCTAAGAGTTGTTCACTCCGTTAACATTACACAACTCACTCCCAATAAGATCAATGCGCAATGGAACCAACAATTCCTGCCCTATCCTCTGATTAAGGTGGAGTTGCTACAAGTTAAAGAAAGGCTTTACATAGACATGCAAGTCGAGGGCGCATATCAAGACCACCCGAAGTGGAGGCTGAGCTGGTTGAACAAGAATCCAAGGTATTTGATTTTGTTCACAAGAGCACCTGCGGCCCTACAAAAGGATCCTACTTTTTGTCTCTTACCAAGAGTAAGAACCTGGCAAGCACATGAGGCACTAACAAAGAAGTGGCCAACTTGGCTGAATTACCTCAGATTGCTTGCTCCAACAAAGGGACCACCGACAGAAGAGTACATGGTGAAAATCCTAACGAGTGCCATGTCCTTCTTTAAAAGTATGCCAGATCTATCTCGTGCTATGCTATTTAAAATCGGTTGAATGCTGCTAACCTGCATCGAAGTATTCCATGAGCCAGAGCAAGCATGCACCCCGTGGATGTCATTCCTCGACTCGAAACAAAGGTTTGTGCTATGATCTCTATGGCCAACCTTTCAAAGAAGTCCTCTATGGCTTCTACGCCAGATGTATGTTTTTACCTTCTCACAGTATGTTGGCGTTTGAGAAAGCATTCTACACAGAGTTCTTCACTTGGCGAACAAAAATATTTGGGCCAGTGATCAGCAACCTGACATCACGATTTGTAGGCTACTCAGTAGCGGAGCTGAAAAACAGAGTCACTATACAGTTCTTGCAAGTGTCAGATAAAGAGAGGAAAATTAGATACCAAAAGACACTAAATGCGCTTAAAGACCACCTCGCCAGCCGCCCGTCAACCTGAAGACTACTTTAGCCCATAAAGGTGTGTCAACGGACGACACAAGCGAGGAGGGGGGAATGTTAGCAACAAGCTAACACGGATACCATTTTTCAGAGCTCTTATTGTAAAAACACTTAGTATTTTTGATAAATCAAGAATATTGTAACTCCTATTTTTTGGATAAACCTTGTAATAATGAGCCAGAGCTGCAAGCTTCCAGTTTGTATCAACTTGTTATTACCTATCTTTAGTTAGAGCTTCCAAATTATTAGTTTTGACCACCAAAAACCTTGGCTAAGGTATAAAAGCCAATTTTTGTAAGTTATTTGTAAGTTTTTGGATAATGAAATACACAGCGTGAACTAACGAAGCTCACTTATCTCCTTCTCGCGCTTCCTACTCCCTCCCCGGTTATCACATTGTAGTTGTGTTTGTTGCATTACAACCGGAGGTAAGAGCTCTACGCATTGACGTAAACACATCACATTATTTTGTAGCTTTTGGCGTCGTCGATCCGTGGCCTAATTTCATAATAAGTAGAAATTTACACTTCAAAATCCAAAACTAAGCATAGGCTGGATATTGGGGCATCATTGCTAAGCATTTAGGAGCATTCTGGGTGAAAACGACTAGGTCAAAAATCCACTGCTGCTAATAATTGCGATTTTGGCACTTGACCTAAAGTGGGGTTTGAGACCATAAGCATGTGTGCTTAGGTCTTATAAACATGTTCTAAAAGTTTTGTTACATTTGGAGATCATTTGATGCTATAACAAATGTGATTTGTTTGTCGCGATGAGCGATTAGCTTTTGGTGATTTCAGTCACTTGAGTGTAACTTGAGTTAGATTCGAGTTGCTAGTTTTTTTCTGAGAGATTGACAACCTGTTGTAGCCTCTATGCTCTAGTCGAGTCAGCTTCGTCCCATCGATTGACAATGTAATTGTGGTTCTCACTAAATCTACAATAAGATAGGATAGTGAGGTTAGACAACCATCCCACAAGTCTCAGGACAACAAGCCAACATTGGAGGCCAATGTGGTAGGTAAAGTAGAGCAAGATGCTCTAATTCTCTCATTAGGCGATGTGTATAATTCTTGTATAGATTCTAGGCTTCATTCCATGCGACACCACACAAGCAACATTTCCAAGATTACACCAAAGGGGATGATGAGTCTTGTGAAATTTTTGGTAAAGGTACAATTTGTGTCAAAACTGCTAAATGAAAATGAATGGAAGCTTAAAGATGTTAGTCATGTTCCTTCTCTTTGAAAAATTTGATCTCTGCAAGACAATTGGAAGATGAAGGTCACAACATTGCATTTGGAAACAAACGGTGGAAGATCTCAAAGGGATGTTTGGTGGTTTCCAAGGGAGAAAATTTCGGTACACTTTACTGTGTACTGTTAGCACATAATATTTAACTTGTACAATATCTACGAAAGTTGACAATGCGGTGTGGCACTATCGGCTTGAGCATATGAGTGCCAAAGGAATGCAAATCCTTCAATCAAAGAAGCTTCTACCAGGTTTGAAAGAAGTGGACTTAGAGTTCTATGAAGATTGTGTTTATGGTAAACAAAAGAGGGTAAATTTCCTAAAAGCCAGAAATGAAAGAAAAAATAAAAACCTTGAATTGGTTCATTCTGATATTTGGGGTCTTGCAAGTACACCATCCCTTGGCGGCTCATTTTACTACGTAACATTCATATGTAGGTTGGGTCTACATCCATTCTACAATATGAAGCCATGTGAGGTGGACTTGAAAATGTCGAATGAATTTTGAGCACTGTTAGCGGATCGACGCGACGGACGTCTACAACATAGCTTTTTGCACTAACATAATGTCAATATGCAAGAAGCGACTCGGGATGGGGCAAGGAGACTTAATGAGAGTGTCAATCTCACCAAAGGGAACTTAGAGGGCTACTCATACTACGATAAAAGCAAATCAACCACTTCCTACTTGGAAATCAATATGCGTTCAATCTCACCGCTCTAGGTCCTCACGTCTTTTTGGCATCCAAACAAATTCAGAATGCAATGAAACTTAAGGAGAGGTATCACAACACCTAGGGGCACAATCCTAACAAGTTCTATTGCCATCTGGGAAGGTACATAAATCACGATCCATCACAAAAAATGTGCAAAAAAACTGAAACATAACTACTCGGAAAGGTTCCCCTTAAGCATAGAAACCCTTATCCATGGTCAAAACATCAAAAAACAACCATTTTAACCTTCAAATTAATGCAATTAGCTCACAAACAAAGCATCGCAAACCACCACAGAATTGAGAATATTTATACTTAAATTGTAGAGCAAGAGACTAGGAACACAATGTGCTATTTGGAATTGAATTCTGATTACCACTCCAGGAGAAAAGAGGAATACAATTTGTAGCAGCAAGAAGCTCTCACAATAAACGTTCGAAAAAACCCCCAAGCTAATCATATCTCTTTAGTCTAAAACTAAGGGTTTTGAATTAAAGGTAAAGGGAGCTTTCCCACGGCCATTCGGCCACTTACAAGGGTGTAGACTCAGAGAGGCTGAGAGGATCTGTCAGAATATATTACAATTACAAATCATCATAAGCTGAATTACACAGCTTCTTTCAAAAAATTGAGTGAGTGTTTACAGGGTTTGGTGTGCATCCGCCTGTCATGCGTCAGATCATTGTATCCACCAAACATTCCCCCCTTCCTATTGATTGCACGTCCTCGTGCAATGTGTCTCTGAGTGTAGTCTATTGTCTTCTCTTGAGTGTTGCAGTGAGGTGTCTGAACTTTTGACCTCTTGCCTCAATCTCTACCTTGGTAGCTAGCTATCTGAAAGGGTTGTTGCTGAGAGTACTTTGATATGCAATATGGCATGCTGGTAGATCTTTTGTCATGGGATTGAATATGGAGGAGTCCACTTGGAAGAAGCCGGTCATGAACGCCTCCTCGAAGCTCTGCATGTAGTGAGAGGGCAAAAACATGACTCTTGCATACAATCCCATGATGACATTCTTGCTGGGGATTTCTGTCTCCATATTCCAGCAAAGCCCTCTTGTGCCCTCTTGTCCCAGGATCGCCGTCTGTTGATGGGACAGTAAGTTGGGTCGATCCTGAGACGCTAGGGAGCGTTCCTGTAATAAGTGTTATCTGTTGGTCTTTGCTCAAACCATTTCTTTTTCCAGAGGGGTTGATTGTCAATGATGGTTTGAATTTGAATTGCCGTGACAGGAACATCCCTATAATCCCCTCAACTGTTTGGTTGAAGTTCTGGTAGCATTGTTTGCTGCCATAATCTAGCCTCTTGCCGCATCAGTGGTGGCAGGGTGATCATCTCATGACCGAGATTCTTTACCACCTCATCTGGAGTAATCATAAGGAGGGTAGCCGATTCCAGCACTTTCAGTTCATACTACAGATATACTTTGTGCGAGGGATCCTTTACTTATGAGATCCAACGCAGGATTTTATCCTCGACCAAATTCGAAGTGGATGTCGTGGCTGGATCTGCAGATTCCTACATTGCTTTTCCAATGCTAGTAGTTGGCACCTCTGTTTGGTAAGCCTCAAATGTGGACTGTTCAAAACCTCCTTCTTGTTCAAAGTCTATTGAGGCTGTTTGTTGATGCTTTTCTTGATTGGCCCTCAAAGTCTCCAAGTCCCCCCGTGTCTCAACCAACTGCTTCCTCAACTCCTCAATTTTCTTGTCCTTGGCTCGTTGTAGCCCAGTGTCCTGTTATCATGATTTGTCTATCATATTTTTCCTAAGCCAATGCCTCTTTTAGATCTTTAACTTCTTGGTTCAAGGAGGTTGATCTTGGAGCCACAATTGAGGAGGTGGGAGTCTCCTGTATGGCTAAGAGCCGAGTCAGAGTCCTGCTAACCACAGTGTATGACTCTTGCAGCTTTTCATTCTATTCTCTTTCTTTGGTTAGTTCCTCCTTGAGGCATTGCTACTTGACTTGTAGTGCGGAGTTTGCCTCGTTAAACTGCTGCACCTCCTCGTAATAGTATGCTGCATTTTCCTGTTCCGTTTGCAACTCAGATTGGGCTTGGAGCTGTGCTTTCTCTAATGCCTCTATTCTTTGCTTTAGCTGCAGGGCATCTTCTACTACCTTAGAAGCGTCTCTTTTGGTATCAACACTCAGTCATCAAAAATTACAACAGGGCATGAGGTGTAGTTTTGATTGCCACAAAAAAACCCAAAAATAGTCCAAAAAACTCAAAAATTGAGCGTGTAAGCTCGCAAGTTTTTTTCAAAAAAATTTATGGCTAAAAAATCTTAAAATTTATACTTCATGCTTCATTTAACAATGAATGATCTTGAAAACAATGGAGAATTGACGAATTTACAATCACATGTTTAACTAAAAAAAATTACATTCCCATAATCACATCAATTTTTGACCAATTAATAAAACATAAACTTTGTGATTTCACTATTGTGATGAAAAATGCAAATAAAAAACATGCTTATAATTTACAAACCCCTAAATTTTGCATCTAATTTTTCAAAAAGTTAAGCAACAAGATTATTTCTACTTTTGCAACGAAGCTTCATAAACAAAACTAAAAACTAAAATTATAAAGCAAGTTTGAAAGCATATTTCTTCTCTTTGTCATTCACAATTTGATTTTCTTTCTTTTTTGGAAGACAATATACGATATTATGCGAGGTATTTTCTCTGACATCAACAAGATAACCTACCACTTTGTAAACACTTTCCTCATTGTTGAGACCTTTATCATCAACAACATAAGGAAATAAGAGGTTCAATAATTGTTTGTTTGTGCCCAAAAACACCTACTCGAATTGACCAAGCATGAACTTGAAGCTTCTTGTGTCATGCATGCTCTCAAAGGATTTGAACATCATGAGTTGATGCTTTTTTTTGTTTATGAGAGGTAGCAAGCATACCTCTAGGGGGAACAATGACTCTCTGTAAAGGCACCATTGGTAAAGTCCCATCAACACCTTGAGATTGTTCTAGAAATTGATGAGCAGCTAATTTTTTTTGTCGAGGAGCACTACTTTCAAAAGCAAAAGGAAGTGGAAGCAGTTGTCTTCTAGATTCTGCTCCAGCAATTGACACACGCATCCTAAGTGCTTGAAAGTGAGGACTGATGGAAGCAAGTTTACTACGTGAGGGAGTGAGTGAACTTGTACAACCTATACCAATTAGAGAAGGTGAAGATTGATTAGTGAGACTAGATTGTTGACCTCTTCTTTGCTTCTTAAAAACATGAGCATCACCAGAAGGAGAAGGCTTTATAAAGAAGAAGCTGCAAACATCGACAAAAGAACCATAAATTCATGCTATCAAGCATGCCAAATCCAAAATATATACTTTAAAAAAACAAGAAGGATATAAAATTTGCAAAAAAAATCAAACAAAGAAGATTAAAAAATCCCTCATATTTCAAGGCTTTCTAAGTAGAAAATTAAGAATTTATGTGTATTTAAAGCAAAAAAATCAAAGTATGTCTTTAGTTATGGCACAATAGATCTATAAATGTTAACAAAATGATACCAAAAGCAAGTGTATTATGCTATTTACATCTCCCTTGCTCTAGTGCCTTAACAAAAATAGGTGCTACAATAGTACTCACACTATCTCTTTGCGGAGTGGCTAGAGCAACACTCAACGGTTCAATCTCCAAGCCAACCACATAATCTCACAAATTTCTTACAACAAGTACTTGTTTGACCAAGGAAGACCAAAGAGAGTAGTTTATACCATCCAACCTACATTCATTGAAAAGTATATCAAGAATAGAAGAATCACACTTGCTTTCTTCTTGTGTCCTTATGTATATAGCAAAAAATCCGCACCATGTGTACAAAGATCTACACAACCAATGTATCAAACAACCAATGGAAACTTTCTCTGCACAAGATTGACAAAACATAGCTCTCTTTGTATCTATAATCCATCATGCATGTGTAATTCTAACCTCCACACCAATACATGTTTTTTGTAAGATACACAGGAAGTTTTTTTGTATGGCTGAAAACTATCTTCTGCAATGATGCTCAAAACAAAATTATGAGGACATAATCAGCTCCGAAAGGGGGGTAACACCTCAGGCACTTGCTGGAGAATTTCTCGGAAGCTGAATATGCTTATCCAAGTTCTGGACCCAAAAATTTCCTTTAAACTTCACGCGCGCGCGCGCAAAAACGCAAAAACGATTTGCACACAACCATGCAAAGTACACACTTGAAGATAAAGAAAACTCACAGAGAGAACAAGGAGATGGAGATGGAAAAGACATACCTAGATATGACCTATGGAGAGAGCAAAACCTTCTCGTTGTGTTTTGGAATACAAGATTGCAGCAAAGTTGTATTCTAGAATACACCTATGCTACAAACTTGTATTCCAGAATACACTTGTGCTACAAACTTGTATTACAGAATACACTTGTACTTCAAACTTCTATTCTAGAATACACTTGTGCTACAAACTTGTATTCCAGAATAGACATGGGTTACAAACTTGTATTCTAGAATACACTTGTGTTGTGATTTTGTATTCTAAAATACAAAATTGTTACAATCTTGTGTTCTCAAATAGAGAAGTGCTAAAACTTGTATTCCAAAATACAAGATTGAAGTACTCTTGTCTTCTAGAATTAAAAAAACTTGAATCCTAAAATACTTGTACACAACAAATGAACAAAAATCTTCATAATTGTGTATTCTATGATGATACAAGAGTATTGCAAATTTGTATTCAATTGATGTTCATTGATACAAAGCAGTTTGAGAAGATGCAAATACAAGTAAGTACTACTTGAGGTGATCTGTAACATTTAATGGCCTAAAAACTTGTGTGTAGCGGAAATTAGCATGAACATAGTGGGCATTTCATTAGAATAGATTCCTAATGAGAATGACAAGAGTGCTTGGGTGGAGAGAGCAACAAAAAGCATAACACCTAGGTAGATAGCATGAACAATACTTTCAAAAGAGAGAGAAATTAAGCTATTGACAAAAGTTGAGGACCGGATTTGCATGGAGCCGGTCCCCCCTCCAAAAGGCTTTGTATTATGGTTTCTCCCATCAAGAGAGACATTGCACAATACAATTCTTTGTGTTCCTTCAAGAATAGCTAGTGCAATGAAGATGAAAGCTTCATGCACTAAGCAAAACACTTAGCAAACACAACATCAATTATCCCCGGTCTCAGACCCAAGACCTCACACAACTTCGAAGATGGTCAGAGCTAGCAGGGTATGATAGTAGATTGAGAGGAAGAAGTAGTATCTTACGAGAAAGATGTACATATCCTCACATAATCACTCATATTAGCATAGCTTAGCTTAGTAATTAGCTTGATAGAGGAGATGAGCATGCATTGAAGCTTGGCTCTTGGTTGGATTTGCATCCACATGCCAAGAGTATGTTGATGTAGGCTTCTATCTCACAAGCTTGGAGTAGGTGATGAGCTCTCCATTAAAGCTTGGGAAGAGATAGTCTTCTTTACTTCTCACCTAGACTGTGTGAGAGTGTGTGTGTGTGTGATAATGCCTTGCAAAAATCAGCCCCCTCTCTCTCTTGGGCGAGCCCCCTTGCTATTTTCTCTTGATGTCCTCCCATTGGACCTCCCTAGAGCTAGCCAATGACAATTAAGCAGCATAAGTGATAGCCTTCTGACATGTGTCCCCCTTTCCCCTTTTGTGAGAGCTTAAGGTAATTTAATAATTCAACTAAACTCTCATTGGACCCCTTTGCCTCCTATCCAATAGGAATGAGGCAAGCCATTGGGCTGCTGAATGCTCATTGGACCACTTGGGAGACTGTCCAATAGTCTTCTAGAGGACTTAATTCTCATTGGTTCTTTTATTAGGTGTTTTTAAATTAATTAAACTAGATTTACTCTAGCCTAATTCTCATTGGTCCACCTCCAAGGCCATCCAATAGGAATTGGGTACACCTTGTGGTCATTTGGCCTAGGGAGCTGACATGTGTCCCTCATTTCCTTTGTGTAAAGGGAGCTTGTGTGTATGTGTGTGTGTGTGTGTGTGTGTGTGTGTGTGTGTGTGTGTGTGTGTGTGTGTGTGTGTGTGTGTGTGTGTGTGTGTGTGTGTGTGTGTGTGTGTGTGTGTGTGTGTGTGTGTGTGTGTGGCTTTCTCTCTCATCCCCTACATGCAAGGCTCGCCCCCTCCTAAGTAGGGATTGCAAAGACTTTTTTGTACACACACAAAGCATCCAATTCCCCTATGGTTGACCTTTGGACTCAACCTTTGAATTTTGGAACCTTAGCATTTTGGAAGTCTTAATGGGCTGAACCTTAGGGTCTTTTTAGCCCATTGTTGCACATGGCTCTTTTGCAGATGGACCCCCCTTTGGATCCCTATTTTCCCTCCTTTGGATCCCTACTGTGGCCGGTCTGCTAGCTTAACCAATCTTCTAGCTTTTTCTCCCCTGGCACTTCCCCATATTAAATGATCAATTTAACATGAGAAAATCATTTAGGAGAATTAGATATTGATTATTATGACATTACCTCTCTCTTGAAATCATAGTCGTCCTGGACTATGGTGTAGAGAAGATAAAGCATATTCATGAGTCCTTTTCTTAGCGGGTAGAGGATCCCTATGTTACCCTACGACATCATTCCACAATGGATGACTAGTCCATTTGGAGCTTGAGAGCCTGAGGCTGCTGCAAGCACGTCTGCACATTAGTCCTATCAATCTTCCATAGTAGAGTGACAAGCTCTACTTGGTGTTTGGGAGACATCGTCTCCGCAAACTTGATCTAAGCATGCATACTACTTAATTTTTGTGCACAATAAAGAAAAAGAGAGTCTTATAAGACAAAAACTTTGTTCATTTTTAACATTTTGTACATTTGCTTACTCTTGGGAAGCATTGTAAGCATTGACAAGGTTTAGGTTATCCTTTAATTGTATGCCTTGCATCCATCTAGCATCTTCAAAATGATAATTCTTAAACTTGATAAGATATCGTCGGCGGATAGTCTTACCGCCTCTTAATACCTTGTCTTCATGTCAGAGAATGGACTCGGGCTGCAACACCTCCTCTTGGTCCTCGATCTCCGGTGGGTCTTCAATAGTTGGTTCTCCTTTGTAAGGCTTTAATAGTCTCACATGGAAAGCATTGTGTATGAGCCAATGATTGGGAAACTTGAGTTGATAGGCCATCTCATTGATTGGCCTAAGAATCTGGAAGGGACCATAGTACCTTTTTGCTAGTTTAGCATAGTACTTTTTGGTGGCCCGTAGGATTCTTTCCCGTCGTGTGCCTTAATCGAGCCTTGGGAAACTTTAATAAGACCCAATAATTTTCTTTAAAGGCTTGGGCTCTTCTGTGCTTGTCAGCAGTAGGCTTTTGCCTTTGCTGTGAGATAGAGATAGCATCCTTAATCTTTTGAAAAGATTCTTGTAGGTCTCGGCTATACTCATCTGCAACGAAGATCTTCCCATGTACCTTAAGTAGCAAGGGAATTTTTGATCTCCCCTCAATTACCTTGAAAGGTGCTTTTTCCGTGGAAGTATGTACAGTGTTATTGTAAGCACACTCCACTAAGGGTAAGTACTTCTCCCATTGGGATCTTTGATCTACCTCCATTACATAGGCTTTTAGTAGATTGAGAATGGTTAGGTTAGCTATTTCACTTTGGCCATCCGTTTGTGGATGATAGGCTGAAGAGAAGTTTAGCCTTGTCCATAAATTCTCAAAGAGACCCTTCCAAAAATTACTAGTCATTCTAGCATCTCTATCCGACACTATGGACATTAGCAAGCCATGGTACTTGAAAATTTGTGAAATGAAGAGGGTTGCCATTTGATGGGCTTTGATAGTCTTTTTGACAGGTATAAAATGAGCTTGTTTACTGAACCTGTCTACTATCATCCATATTCCCGTATGCCCATGGATAGACTTAGGCAATCCAAAGATAAAATCCATGGATATGCTCTCCCATGGTGAATTAGGGATTGGCAAGGGTTGAAGCAATCCAAGTTTCTTCCCTCTATCAAATTTTGTCTTTTGGCATACCACACATTTAGAAACATACTCTTGTATGTTCACTTTCATGGTAGGCCAATAGAAATATGTTTCAATTCCCTTTAAGGTAGACTGAATCCCTCTATGCCCCGCATAAGGTGGAGCACGAGATTCATACATTACTTTCTCACGTAGTGAGTTAGTAGCACATAGTCTATTGCCGTAGACAAGATAACCATCTTGTAAAGTAAATGGTTCTTCTTTCTTCCCTAATGCAAGGGCTGAAATCACATCTATAAAATCGGGATCAATAGCGTACTCATCTATTATTGAAGATAGATCATTGTGAGTGGCTATGGAAACCGCATTCACTCTCGATCGTCTTGAGAGTGCATCAGCTACTTGATTATGCTTGCCAGCCATGTGAGCAATATGAAAATGAAATTGCGAAAGAAAATTTTCCCACCTCATTTGTTTGTCAGAGAGCTTGGTCTGCGTCATGAAGTACTTAAGACTTTGGTGATCGTTCGCAGAATGAAAGGAGTCCCCAATAAATAGTGTTTCCATGAGTCTAAGGCATGTAGAACTGCAAGGAGTTCCTTTTCATACATGCCTAGAGCTTGTTCAACAGGGTCGAGCCTTCGACTCTCATAGCCTATGGCGTGCCCTTCTTGGAGCAAAACATCTCCAAGGCGATCACCACAAGCATCACATTGAACCTCAAATGGTTTTGAGAGATCTGGTAGTGTAAGCACAGCTTTTCGAAAGCATTGTTCTCCTTAGCAGACCATGTATACCTAACGCTTTTCTTTGTTAGGTCATGTAATGGTCTCGCAATTTGTGAGAACTTTTCTATGAAGCCTCTATAGTATGCACACATACCTATAAAGCTTCTTAGTTCATGAAGATTCCTTGGTTTAGGCCATCCTTTTATTACCTCTAACTTTGATGGATCCATTTGGATGCCATCTTGAGAGATAATGTGACCTAAATACTGAAATATTACCTGGAGGTGTTGCTTGTGTTCGTCTAATGAATTAGAGTAGATGATAATATCATCAAATAACACTCCAGTGAAGGTTCGATGAGGCCTGAAGAGCTTCTCCATCAAGCAGTTGAATGTGGTTGGTGCATTGGTCAAGCCAAAAGGCATGGCAATGTATTCGTAAAGACCAAATGTGGTGCTAAATGCGGTCTTTACAATGTCTTGATCAACTATCCTTATTTGATGATAGCCACTTTTTAGGTCAATCCTACTGAAGTAGGTCGATCCTTGTAGCTTATCAAATAGGTCTTCTACCCGTGGAATGGGAAACCTATTCTTGATAGTGATCCTATTTAGTGCTCTATAGTCGACACACATACGATATGTGCCGTCTTTGTTTTGCACTGATAGCACGAGTGAGCAAAATGGAGATGAGCTAGGCCTAACCATGCCCTTCTCAACTAACTCATGCACTTGCCGCATAATCTCCTCTTGTTGAGCTTGAGAAACTCTATAAGGAGGTTTGTTAGGCGGTGAAGTTCCTGGAAGAAGTTCAATTGCATGGTCATCATTACCTCGTTTAGGAGGTAGCTCACAAGGGATGTCGTCAATAAGAACATCTTGAAACCCCTTGAAAAAATTGGATAACTCTAATTCCTTTTGGTTGCTTTTATTTTCTTTTGCTAAAGCATTAGGTTCATTTTGAGAATCTTTAACAAAAATCATGTACACGAAAATAGAGCTCTTTATTGACTTGTTGAAAGCTGGTGTATGTACGATGGGGATAGTGTTACCCATTTCCTTAGCATCTATATACATGTATTTTTCCCTAAACTTAAAGGAGATTCTCCTTTCAGGGAATTTAACGTTGGCAGAGCCAGGCGGTCAAACCATGGTGCCCCTAGGATTACATCCTCATGCTTGAGAGGAGAGATAAAGAATTCCTCTTTGTCCACATAGCTTTGAACATGAAGCCTCAATTTCCCGATTAAGGGAGTGACTGAAGCTTCTTGCTCCTTGAAAGCACTGTCTGCGGGTAGGACATCTCCCATCTCGTAGGCTTGTATGCCTAGCTTGGTGGCCTACTCTATAGATATAAAATTGTGAGTAGAACCAAGGTCAAAGAGAATAAAAGAATCATGTTCTCTTACCTTTCCCCAAGCATGGCATAGAGGAGATCCTTGTGGTGAGTTTGGTGAGTCTCCTCCTCTTGGATTTCAACCAAGGAAGCTCTAGGAGGATCTTGGCGGTTGTTCTTTTGGGGACAAGCGCGGTACGCATGCCCTTGTTCGCCGCACTTGAAACACCGGTTATCCTTGCGATAACGCTCAAGCTCTTCAGGAGAGAGTTTGTTCTTACCTTTGTAAACTCCCTTCTCTTTAGCTTTGTTGGAGTTGCCCTTAGGAGACTTTTGGACATTGTCCTTCCCATTAGGCTCGTTGGAACCCTTGTTTTCCGTGGGCTTATTATTTCTTTTAGCCCCCGTTTGGAAATTGATTCGAGAGCCACCATAGTATGGTGTATTACCACCGATATGGTACGTGGCCTTTGGGAGTTGACATACTCCACCATTTCTTCGGTTAAGCCCGCACAAGGTTTTTGCTTTTGCTCTCCAACTTATCCAACTTTTTGAAGACAGTTGTAGGTCCCAAACTTGTCTACATATTTGTGGATGGATTCATAGGGAGAGAGCTTTAGGCTTCGCCATTTGGTGAGTACTTTGTCTTTGGCATCGATGGCCAAAAATTGCTTCATAATGGAAGCTCTTAAAGCTTTCCATGTTCGTGGAGCTTCACCATTGGCTCGTAGGCTAGACCACCATTGCCTAGCGGACTTTTGAAAGTGCATAGCTACATGGCGTAGCTTAGAGGACTCCGTGAAGCCCTCATCTCCAAACGCCGCATCGAATTGCTGGATAAAGGCCAAGACTTTGTCCGTAGCACCAAAGGTACCATCATAGGTAAGGAAAGAGATGCTCTTCCATCCCTCTTTGAGTTTCTTCAACTTGGACGACCTCTTCCATGCGGCATAGGATTTCCTATGGCCTCTTATTTTTTATGGTTCAAAGGTTGCACCATCACTTTCTTCAGAAGGTGAAGAATTTGAAGAAGGTGGAGAAGAGGGTGACCTCTTTCTCGCCTTTTTCTTGTCTTGATCTTCGTTGTCTTCACCAAGAGGGTGATCTCTTTCCTGCCTTTTTCTTGTCTTGATCTTCGTTGTCTTCACCATCACTTTCATAAGAGGAAGAGGATGAAGAAGATGGAGAAGAGGGTGTCCTCTTTCTCGCCTTTTTCTTCTCTTGCTTTTTATTATCCCTCTTTGAATTATGGTGTGGAGAAGAGTGTGATGGTCTTCTCCGCTTTGGTGGTGATGGAGAGCGTTTAGCCCGCTGTCTTCATGGAGCCATCTCCACCGAGGTGGCGGGAGACTCACTTCTTTCTCGTTCCTTCGGTGGAGGCTCTTGAGTTCTCCTTTGGGAAGGAGATGCATCATCAAGAGGTAAATTCTTGAGCCCTTCGTATGGATTCTCTTCTTCTTCCCGAATCGGAGAGAGACCTCTTTTGGGAGTCTCACAAGGAGGCTTCCTAGGTGTTCTCTCATCATGGTGATGAGCTTGGAGAATCCAATGAGCACGGAGCTGCCGTTGCACTTCACTTTGGAGAGATGGATTGCCCATGGCTTGTTGAAGCCTAGAAACAAGATAGTTAACAAGCATTGGAGCATCATTAGTATCTTGCTCATTAGCAAAATCAAAGTTATCAACATTAATTTCACTCTCTTTACTATTGTCAGCCATTCTAACAACTTTTAGGTGTAAACTTTTTAGGTGTACTTTGGCACTTCAAGCCCTAGTTGCAACTCCTCTTTACCCCTTTAGAAAAAGCACTCAAGCTACTGTACCCATGGCTCGAATACCATTAATTGCAAGGAATAGAAGAGAGGGTCTTTCAACACCAAAACAGCACCGGGTCCTGTCAAGCTTCTAATAGCTCAATAGTGGTTAAGCCGTAGGCCGTAGGCAAGCCCCGTAGGACTCCACTATTAAGACCTCCCTTCTTGAGCAAGAAAAGAGAAACCTTGTGCTCTGATACCAATGTAACATTTAATGGCCTAAAAACTTGTGTGTAGCGGAAATTACCATGAACATAGTGGGCATTTCATTAGAATAGATTCCTAATGAGAATTACAAGAGTGCTTGGGTGGAGAGAGCAACAAAAAGCATAACACCTAGTTAGATAGCATGAACAATACTTTCAAAAGAGAGAGAAATTAATCTATTGACAATAGTTGAGGACCGGATTTGCATGGAGCCGGTTCCCCCTCCAAAAGGCTTTGTATTATGGTTTCTCCCATCAAGAGAGACATTGTACAATACAATTCTTTGTGTTCCTTCAAGACTAGCTAGTGCAATGAAGATGAAAGCTTCATGCACTAAGAAAAACACTTAGCAAACACAACATCAATTATCCCCGGTCTCAGACCCAAGACCTCACACACCTTCGAAGATGGTGAGAGCTAGCAGGGTATGAGAGTAGATTGAGAGGAAGAAGGAGTATCTTACGAGAAAGATGTACATATCCTCACATAATCACTCATATTAGCAAAGATTAGCTTGGTAGAGGAGATGAGCATGCATTGAAGCTTGGCTCTTGGTTGGATTTGCATCCACATGCCAAGAGTATGTCGATGTAGGATTCTATCTCACAAGCTTGGAGTAGGTGATGAGCTCTCCATTAAAGCTTGGGAAGAGATAGTCTTCTTTACTTCTCACCTAGACTGTGTGAGAGTGTGTGTGTGATAATGCCTTGCAAAAATCAGCCCCCTCTCTCTCTTGGGCGAGCCCCCTTGCTATTTGCTCTTGCTGTCCTCCCATTGGACCTCCCTAGAGCTAGCCAATGACAATTAAGCAGCATAAGTGATAGCCTTCTGACATGTGTCCCCCTTTCCCCTTTTGTGAGAGCTTAAGGTAATTTAATAATTCAACTAAACTCTCATTGGACCCCTTTGCCTCCTCGACAATAGGAATCAGGCAAGCCATTGGGCTGTTGAATGCTCATTGGACCACTTGGGAGACTGTCCAATAGTCTTCTAGAGGACTTAATTCTCATTGGTTCTTTTATTAGGTGTTTTTAAATTAATTAAACTAGATTTACTCTAGCCTAATTCTCGTTGGTCCACCTCCAAGGCCATCCAATAGGAATTGGGTACACCTTGTGGGCATTTGGCCTAGGGAGCTGACATGTGTCCCTCATTCCCTTTGTGTAAAGGGAGCTTGTGTGTGTGTGTGTGGCTTTCTCTCTCATCCCCTACATGCACGGCTCGCCCCCTCTTAAGTAGGGATTGCAAAGAATTTTTTGTACACACACAAAGCATCCAAGTCCCCTATGGTTGACCTTTGGACTCAACCTTTGAATTTTGGAACCTTAGCATTTTGGAAGTCTTAATGGGCTGAACCTTAGGGTCTTTTTAGCCCATTGTTGCACATGGATCTTTTGCAGATGGCCCCCCCCTTTGGATCCCTATTTTCCCTCCTTTGGATCCCTACTGTGGCCGGTCTGCTAGCTTAACCAATATTCTAGCTTTTTCTCCCCTGGCACTTCCCCATATTAAATGATATGTTTAACATGAGAAAATCATTGGGGAGAATTAGATATTAATTATTGTGACATGATCAAAGTGACTAAGAGCAAGAAAACAAAAAATAGCAAACTACGTATCAATAAATTAAACTTGGAGGATATAAAAATTCTTGTTTATGGTCTCACTTTAAAGAAGTTTGGTCGTCTTTGTCAACAAACCATGAAAAATTTGATGGAAAATTTTTAAAAGTTGTAATTGAAAGCCTTGAGCCTTCAATTGTAAGGTTTCAAGGATGTAATTGTTTTTTTAGTGGAATGTTGTGTAATATTTTAAGGAATATTTGCACTTTTTTGTCTTACAAAACTTTCTATATTGACTTTAGTTCAAAAAATTGAAGTATTTTTGACAATGTTCACTTTTATTTTTTTAAGTTGCTCTAAAAATTGATGTTTTTTTAGTTTTTTGAGAGCTTTTGGCCAAATTCAAGGTAAGGTGTATCTTTCGCGATTAGGTGTACTTTTTTATGACCAAGTGTTTATCTTCCAATTCCAGTCCGTGTAGGTTGTAAAGAGCCCTTTGACATTGAAACTGAAGCTTGATCTACTCTAAGTGAGCATCAATGTCAAATGACTTGACGATTTCCGCTCCTTGCTCCATTACTGCTTGTGATCAGGGCGATCTTGTCCTCTGCTAGCTCTTTTGGCCCTGATCTGGTGATGTTTCAGTCTCATCACATGTTTTTTCTTTCAGTTTCGGATCTATAACTGCGGAAGTTTTGGTAGGCTTTGATTGTGTTGCCTCCGTTTCCTAATCTGTGTTTTGTTTCTCTGCCTCTTCTCCACTCCTTGCTCTGGCAAGTTCTTCAACTTTTTCTTTCTCTTTTACTGTAGTCTCTGGAGGTGCCCCAGCGTCCTTGGGAGAATCATACTCTTGATTGTGCTGGTCATGCGTGTCTTGTTGTTCCTCCTATTGTGAGTTGTCTTCCTCTTTTTAACTTTGAATAGATTCTCCAGAGATTTGAGATCATCGATGCATGGTTTCTTTGCTTCTTCTTTTTCCCTCAACTCCATCTTTTGCTTGAGCTCGTTATGGATTTGCTGCCACATGGCGCTGGCAATCTCTCGTTTTTCCTCTGCTTCCTGACTTTTTTGCTTCTTGATCCTTTCTAGAGTAGATGTCTTCCTGCGTAGTGGTGGTATGTTTTCTTCTTCTACTTCCTCTTTTTTTATCATCAGCTTCTGTTCCTTTGGTTCTTTTTTCTTCGTGCTTCTGTTGGCGGAGCCTTTCCCTCAATGCCTGCGCTTCTTCCATTGTCCTCCTGGCATGAGTAATTGAGATAGCTTCTGTCACATGCGTAGTTTTCTTCCTCAATTGTGTATAACCAAGAGAGTACTGGCTATCGTGCTCTTCCTCTGAAGACTTGTACTCCGAAGGAGTGTCTCTCTGTTGGGACCGAGCTTCTTGGCTACTCCGAGCATCCGACTCTGTCTTTTTGCTGTCAAAATCCCTTATGGTTGCGCTTTGTGTTGCTTGCTTAGATTCTAGTTCTGGCCTGGTGGAAGGTTCGGCCACGGGTCTTACTGCTCTTTTAGACCTGTGAATTAGATCTATTTACGCTTCGGCGGGTGGTAGATCATCAATCATCCCCAGTGCCTGATAGGCAATCCGCGTCAGCATTGGTCCAACGTTCATGTAGGCCTTGCTTTTTTGGCTCCCCTTTAGGTTTTCTTCGGCAATGTTGTCAAGAAGATAATTTTCGAAGTCGCAATTGACCACTCTTCTCTCTGCCAAGCCCATTGCCATTACTACTGCCATGTGCAACAATGGTTCTGTATATCTGGGTGGCTTATGCACTTTCAAGTGTTGTGATATAAGGCGCAATGGCAATTCAGTTTCTGAGTATATCAAATCCTGATATGTCAGCTTGTGGTCTCTTTCCTTCAGAAAAGATTTATCATTATCTATTGCCTTTGTCTTTTGCAATAGATTGTGCGTCCCTTGCTACAAGTGGAGGGCTTCAATGATTATTTCTACTGTGATCTTTACCTTAACTACTGACCCATCTTTGTCGGCCAGAGTGGCTTCCCCATTGTACTGAATTGAACTTATGAGCTCATTCGCTCATCTAAAGTCCGTTCCATAGGGAGGTAATTGAAGAAAGCTGTCCAACTGTAGGCATCTGCCCCCTGCTTGCACTTCTGGCTTTTGGTGCAGTGTCCACATTGCTTGTGGCAAGATAGCGTCTTTTACTATTTCACCGTTTGAGGCTTGAAACCTTTCGATGAAGATGTTAGCCGGTATTGCTTTGAGTACCTATTCTGTGATATGAGCTTTCTCATTTGAGGAGATATCTGTCATCTCATAAGGTGCAACATTCCACTCCCTTTGTGCTTTTCTTTGAGGCATCCTATGGTCAATTTTAGCATTGAAACCAGGTTTTAGCCATTGACCAGAACTGTCGAAAAGTTGCAAACTTGACCTTAAAATGAGAAATGAGCATAACTTTGTCAAAACTACCTTAAATTTGACCAGATTTCACCAGTGCATCTAGGATTACTATAGGCACAAGGGTATCATATACCAGATGAATTTTGGCAAAAAGGAACATGGATCGCGATCCATGTTGGGGAGAATTTTGAAATTCCAACTAGGGGAAGTTTTCCTGGGCACATGGGGATCCTACTGTGCAATTTTCTCTGGATTTAGAGTTGGAGGTACATGGATCGCGATCCATGTTGGGCAACATTTTGGAAATATGATAATACCATCTGGTAGGGTTTATCTAGATGATGCCTTGGTCCAAATTTTTTGGGATTTGGATCAATGGTTTAACACTTGGGCTAAATTTTGGGACTTTTGCAGACTTGGAGATTTTTGGCATTTTGAAGTGGATTTTGGAACTCAATTGGTTTAGAACTTCATGGCTTGGCTTTGAACATACTAAATCAGATGACATGGGTTTTTCTTTGATTGGGCAAAAAGGTACATGGATCCTGATCCATGTTGGGAAGAATTTTGATAAAGTTCCTTTGCACATATGTTCCCATAGGTCTTCCTAGTACATTGGTGAAACATTTTCAAATTTGGACATGTTTTTCCTTAGTTTGCCCCATTTTCTAGTTTATGGCCATGTTTTTTCCATTTTGACCATATATGTTTCTTGCAACCATTTAAGGGCACATGTTTTACCTGAAATCTGTCATTGCCTTGATTCTCAATGATTTAGGTCTGTAGTTCACATCTTTGCCTGGCTCCCTGTCAAATTCCATCAGAAATTGAATCCATTTGAGTGGACAAATTGATTCCGATAGTTTTCACCATTTTGCAAGTAATCCTTTGCTTGGTTTTGATCCTACAAACATCCTTAAGTTACATTTTCTTGTTGCTAGGCTCCGAGGAGAGTCCAACTGGATTAAGCAGCAAATTGAAATCTTGTCAAGAACTCTACTTTTAGCCCTTCTTCATAAGTTTTGCTGGCATCCCACCATTTGTCCTCTCCCTGAGTTTTTACTAAAATCCTACCCTTTTCCTTTTGAAAAATGGCCAAAAGACCATTTGAAGACTGAAGGTAGAAAACCACGAGGATTTATCTTAAGAGCAATTTTTGTGATTATTTTTGCAGCACTAGTCATATTTTTGCATTCCCCAGCTAGTGAGCCACTCTTGTCCTGATTTTGGCAAAAAGAAACATGGATCGCTATCCATATTGGGAAGCCTTTTGAAATTCCAGCTATAGGAGTTTGTTCCTGGCCACCTGTGGGTGCTCCTGTACAAATTTCGCTGATTTTAGGGTTTGAGGAACATGGATCCGATCCATGTTCCACCACCTTTTGCTGCTGTTTTTGTCCTGCCTAATTTTGCTAACTATTTTGGGGTCTATTGGTGAAAGTTTTTTGGTTTTTGATGAGTTTTGGAATTCCCAATTGACCCTGTTAGTTTGCAGGTTTTGTGACTTTGTACTGCTTTGCTATGTTTTTTTGGCAATGTTGATGCAGTATGAAGCATACACACATGTTCTTGCAAGGTTAATGATCATACCTGTCAAATCTGGTGTAGTAAGAACTACCAATGTGGTCGTAGCAGGAAGAAACAAATCCGAAAACTCTATGCTTCTGTGGCTCTCTCTCTCTCTCTCTCTCTCTCTCTCTCTCTCTCTCTCTCTCTCTCTCTCTCTCTCTCTCTCTCTCTCTCTCTCAATGCAAATGAGCTTATGTTGCCCCATTTGACTATATGTTCCTAGTCTACCCGGGATGCTCCATTCATACTTACCTCCATTGATCATATCTTGTTGTTCATATCACCTGCAATTCAAACCGTTCTTCATTCTAACGCTCGGTTGACAAATGGAGTTTGATCTGCAGTTTTGATCATTTAAAAGTTAGCTCAAAATCCATCTTGTACCAAATCTTTCCATATTTTCTATGTTCAAAGTCCTTGCTTTGAAGTTTCAATGTTTGCTTTCAAAAGTCAATTTCGACTTTCCTGCCTCCACTTATCACTTTTTGTTGATTATCTGTTATTTTTTGCTTTTTTTAAAAGAAAATTATTTACAATTATTATTAGTTGGCAAAAATTAGCCAAAATTAGTGTGACCTCCCCTACATACATAATCTTAACCTGGTATTAGATGGTGTCAGTATGGCTCATGATTATGCCGGCTAAGAGTTTATAAGGCTCTGAAAAGCTTGTTTTAAAGAAAAAGAAAGAAAATGAAAAGAAAAGAAATAATATGCTAATAATACTATATACAATTGATAATCCTGTCACATTCTCCCCCCTTCCTAGGGTGAGTCATCCCAGATGAATGCGTGTTAAAGTGCATGGGAACAGAGCACGTGTCTATGCATAGCCGTATAATGTGGCTCTATGATGCATATGCATGGTGAAACAAAATACTGTGCAAGAGAGGGTGCTGAAAAATATGTTCAGTGGCTACTACTGGCAAGGTCACATTGGAGCTGCATGGTCCAAAAAATAGTAATTGTAGAAGACGCGCCCTGTGTTGAACTGTGACCTGCAGAAGTTGTGATGCTATTGGTTGTTTTGTTTGAGGGCTTTGTTTTGGTTGCCATTGAAATTGCTTGCTTCCCTAGAAGAGGCATCATGTGAGAGAGTTTGTTTTGGTTTCCATACCCACTTGTCAAGGTTGGTGTTGGATTGGCCTAAGTCATCCGACAAAAGCCGTAGGCGGTTTGGCGGGGTCGGTTCTTTGTTGAGACAATGTAGGTTGACTTGTACTGATTTGTCATTTTGGTATCCACAATTTCTTAGGATTTGTTTGCATGATGGAATTTTTAACCCATATTTTCTTGATTACGGTTGGAAAATAGTGTTGAACTGGTGTATGTGGTGATGGTAGAGGTTCCCATACATGGTCTATTTGTACAAAGGACGTGGCCAAAGATTGGTCCTTTTGTTTGAGCTATAAGGTATTGTCCTATCAATTTGGCGTGGCTGGATAAGTGCGCATCCACGGCACTCCCAGAATAACTGCTTTGTTAAGATCCTGATCATCGACCACATGAAACTGATGCGGATAATCCATTTCATCAATAGTGATTGGTAAATTTATGTGGCCTAGACTGTCCAACGTGCCTTTGTTTGCTACTTTGAACCCCATATTGTTTGGCATTAGAGGTTCTGTTGTGAGTTTTTGGAAAGTGGAGTAGTTAACAACATTTGCTATCGCCCCGGTGTCCACTAATGCTCGCTCGGTGGTGCCATCATCAAGTTGTAAATTAATAATGTAGATCCATTCCACCTAACCATGTAGCTTCCATTTGTATGGATGTTGTTGGAGTAGTGTCGATACCATCATTCTGTTGTGTTTTTCTTTGAAACTTTGCTTGCTCCTTGTGCTTTAATATTCTAATTTTGGCTTCCTGCTGTACCTGTACCTGAATGTCATGTGCTTGACTTCTGTGATGAGCTGCTACATGTATAGTTTTGAATTCTTCTAGTGTCAGGGGAAGAAGATATTTCTTTAATCTACAACCACTTGTCCAATTAGGAATCTCTTCACATGCTAATGTTGCAAGCTTGATGGCACCACTTTGTGATATATCATGTATTACAAATGGCCCATCCCTCGCTTTTTGAGTTTTTTGGAGTGTTATTTGAGGGTATACATTAAAACATAATCCCCTTTTTGGAACTCCTTGCTAATCACATGTTGATCATGGAAAGCCTTCATTTGTTTTCTTTGAGCATATATCCCACCTATCACTCTACGTCGGGTTTCATTTAATTCTTCCAGGGTGTCTAGTCTCTTTGATATCTCATGGCCCGTCCATCCTAATTGTGTTTCCACTCATAGGGTTTTGATTAAGAATTCCAATGGTAGGATCACATTTATCCCGAACACCAGGTTAAAGGGAGTCGTCTCGATGGAAGTTGTGAAAGCTACTATGTAAGCCCATAAGGCTGTGTGTAGCTTTTGATCCCAATCATTTTTTGAGTCACTAACTATTTTGGTGAGTACAACGCATAAGATTTTGTTGGTACTCTCAGCTTGCCCATTAGCTTGCAGATGACAGGGTGTTGATTTGCGATGGACCACCATGAATTTTTCAAGGAGGTTTTCAATGACGTCATTTAAAAAGTGTATTTCCCTATCGCTCACTATTTCTATGGGTAGTCCATATCTTGTAAATATGTGTTCAAAAAGGAACTGAGCTGTAGTCCGTGCATCCGTTTTTGGGTTGCCTTTGCTTCCTTCCATTTCGTCATGTAGTCTGTTGCTACTATGATGTATTGTGCATGCGACCTTATCATGGAGGTATGATGGGACCAATGAAATAAATACCCCATTTGCACGTAGCCCCATCATTGGCCTTAGTGCCATTTCATCTCTCCCTAGGGGTAGTTTTGTGCGTTGAAATTCATCACATCGTTTGACATAGGTCTCTGCATCCATAAATGGTGTTGGCCACCATATGCCTGAGTGTAGCACGAGCTTTGTTGTTTTATCAGCAAAGAAATACTCCGCTGAATGTCCTAAGTGTGCTTGTTCTAAGATAACGTAATATTCACTTTCTGTAGCACACAACCATAGTTGTTTGTCTTTTCCCCACCTATATAGTTGGTTGGCAATGAGGAAATAGTGTTTGGCCTCTTCTTCTACCGTTTTAATTTTTGCCTTGCTCCATCCCTTGGGGAAGGTCTTGTTTTTTAAGTACTCAACTATGTGAGTACTCCATTTGGGTGCTTGTACTACTCAAAACAGGGTGGCATGTTTCACTGGAGGTTGTTTTGCACAGCTATCACATGATTTTACATATGTATGGACATTGTGTTCCATGTTTGGCCAATAGACTCCCAGTCTCTTTAGTCACTGGCTTGTCTACGTTTCTACAATGTGAAATCCCGTATTTGACTCTACGATACTCCACCAATTGTAAGTTAATAGACTTCGACTCTTATGCTCATCTCATCCAGCATGAGCGACATGACTTAGATATGCTCAACTCTTCTAGCTTGAGCGTAAGCCTAATAACTATGACTCTTAGCACATAGTTTAATATGACTTGAAGCTTTGGGACTAATGCGTTGCTCATTTTATGGCTCAACAGCTCGACTCTGACTATGCCAAAGAGTGTTTTTTGCACCATGGCGACTTGACTGTTTACATTCTTGTGCTTACTAAAAAAAATTCTTCAGGTAAAAGTAAGCTTGAATCCTCAAAAAGAGGATTAGTGAAGGACCAAGCTAGCATTGAAGGTTTCTTTTGCCATACCTGTTTCATCATCTTCAAATCTGCATTCACGTTGGTTGGGTGGTCCTTCTTTGATTGTGAAGACTCTATTATTTGTTTGATTCTCCAATTAGGCATGTTGATAGGAGTCTTTGATGTTGTTGTAGGTATCTGTTCACTGTCAGCATTTGGCTTTTGACTAGGAGCATTGGAAGACTTAGGAATCCAAATCTCTTGATGACCTTTGTATCTACTCTGTTGACTTTGTTGAGCTCTAGGTCTTGTTGAGATTTTTAGATCTTCATGCAGGTCTGGTGTAGCTGCAGTTGGCTTGTGATTGACTGGTAGCCAAATCTTTGTATAGCCTGTGTAGAATCCTTGTCCAAGAGGAAGATGCTTTGAGATCCGTCTTTTTTCTCTATCCTCTTGAAAGTTGTGGTAGACTTTAGCATCTTTCGATGTTGTTCGGTTGTATACTTGCTTCTTAGGTATCCTAAGATATTGTCGAGGTTGATACCTTGTGGGCCTTCTTTCTTGGGAGGGACTGGACATTACTTCTTATGCTCTAACCTACAGTTTTGGCATCCATATCTATCTGTTACCTCTATTGTACTCCTGTTCCGTTAAGCTCCATTGTGATGCTATCCATCCCATGTGTTTGTCTTTCTGTATTGAATTCATGTCTTTAATCCAAACCGGATCATTGAATTTAACTAAATTGCTTGAAACAAACACTTGCTTGAATTTCCTTTGATTTCTTGAGTACTTTGGATGATATACCTTTAATTTTTTGGGTGGTTCCTTAGAGGTTTTAGTTGGGTCAGCAATTGACTTGAAGTTTTGAAAGCCTGACTTGCTTGAAGAAGTTGATCCATGAGGGTTCTTTGATGTAGAGGCATATGCTGTCACACCTTCTTTGCTAGTTGATGGAAGTTCAACTTTAGCTTTACCTTTGACTGCAAGATTTGTCTTTGATATTTGTAACTTTTTCAACTCTGAATCTAGCATTAACGGTACCTGTAAATGTTATTGGCTACCTCTTGGAAAAGAGAGTATTAGCATTTTATTTTCTTTGTAGGCCTTGTGTTGATCTAAACATTGATGTCCAAGGATGACATCTGCAAGAATTTCCTTTAAAGGCTTTGTTAGAAGCGGCTAACGGCTACACCAATTATGCACCAAGTTGTGGATATGTTATGGATGTACACAATATTTACTTTTCATTGTATAGGGCTTGGGCTCATTTAGGAGTTCCAAAGTTGTATGAGTCTAGGCTAGAGAGCTCACTTTATCCCATAGTTGAAGGGTTTGAGGCCCAAAACTATAAAAGAGCCCTATGCTTAATGAGAGGTCATTCTTGAGTGGTCCCTTTGAGAACTCTCTCCCTAGAGGAGGTCTTGATGGCCTAGCCTTTGAGGTTAATGCCGATGCTTAGAAGGTTAGTGCTAATCACATGTAATTAGTGTAATCCTCTCTTAATTAATTTAGTCTTCATTATGTTGTCAATCATGTTTATCTACTTTCCTTCGTTGTTTTGAAGTGTTGATCTTCTCTAATCTAACTCTTACTTATTCTAAGCTTCTCCGATTAGTGGAGTCCTTATCTAACTCTCTCGATTAAGCGGAGTGGGTGTACTCGTGATTGAGGGATTAGAGTTGCCCTCTAATGGTGTGCTTGTGTGTGTGTGTAGGTTTAAGAAGCCTTGAGCTTAATTTGATTATGTGTGACTTGATTTGGACACCATGATAGGCATGGTTGGGGTGGCCGACTGAATGCGATCTTGTGTGCTTAATCGTCAATGCATGTAATTAGAGTTGTGCTTGAGAGATTCCAAGATTAGTGTGTTTCACTTCGTTGTTTTATGTGTGTAGATGATTGCTTGAAATTGATGCTTGATGTGCGATTAGCATTAGTTTATTTGGAATGATTTCTAATTGCATTGGAGGATGCACGCTCTTGAATCCTCTCAATCTTTGCATCCGATGACGTTCTCGCACATTCTTTGTGTGATGCCTCCAAGCCCTATCCGGGTCATGCTCTCTCTCTCCGGATTGATAAATTTGTGGGAGATTGCCTATGCTATGGCGAGCCTCCAACATTGGCGCCGCTGCCGGGGACGGGTTGCCTACGCTAGTGGAGTTGAGGTTGCAAAAGATAAGAGTAATTTGATTACCGATTTCTTGTAATTAGGTAGGATTTGATTTGTGTGTAGTGTCATTAGGTTTAATTGGATGTGTATAGAGTCATTTCACCCCAAAAACCCCAAAATTCTCTTTTGATTTTGCTAATTTTTCACTAACCTTCACTAATTTTGCATCCCATTCATGCTAATTTCGTGGTAATTGTACTAATTCCATGCTAATTTCATGCTAATTGTGCTAACTTAACCACTAATTTTGATTTGGAATGTATGCTAAATCCCCTTAATTGAGGAGGATCATCACCCTTAATTGCTCTAATCTATGCCTAATCATGTGATTGAGTGTTGATTTTGGTCAATTTTGGACCGAATCGGAGTTGCACACATGCGTGTGCATGATGGAATCGTCGCGTGGAGCAAGGATTAGCTTGGATGCAATCAATTGTAAGTGGATTGACCTACTGCATTCAATTTTTGATTGATTAAGTTGATCCTATTGAGTTGCTAAATCATTGCTAAAATTAGGTGTGTGTGCCTAAGTAATGGCCAATTATGCCTAAATTGGGGATGAATAATTGGTCTTGGTTGCCAATTGTGATGATTAAGGCCTAAATTTTGGTACATGTATGATTTATTGATTTGAGATGACTCAATTGCACACAATTGAGGATGATTTAATGCACTACCGTGCATTGAAGCCAAATTGATGGGAATTTTATTGAATGTGTGCCTATGTATTGATGTAAATGAATGTGTACGGCTATGCAAACCATAAATGACAATCCTAATTGGGTTTGAATCATTTGAATTGGAGATGAGCGATTAGTTTTGCAATTATTTGTTTTGTGCTAATTTCGTCTGCATAATTGTGGATAGCAAATATGAACCAATGAGTTGCGATGATTGATAATTCGGTTGAAAATAGCCAATAAAGATTGGATTGTCATTTTGTACATGTGCATATGCAATTTTTAATTGATGGAATTGGGATTAACAATTTTGCATGGAATTTTTTCGATCCAAAGTGTGCATTGGAATGGATTTTTGATATTTTTTTACTTGAGGCATCCTCATTTTCTATCATGTAATTATGTCCGTGAACTTTGATGTGAGAGTGTCCCTCCCACACATGATCTCTTATCTCTCCCTTGATTCTAAAGAGCCTAAGAAGTTTTCCACAACGGCTATTCTCAAGCTCAAGCACGCATAATCGCCCTTAGGTCATCACGAGAACTCTCTCTAAGCATGAAATATTCCAAGATTCATTTTTTTTAAAAAGCAAAAACAAGCAAACAAAGTTGGCTTCAGCGCTGGCACCGAACACATACACCACACACACCTTTTTTGTACTACAAGACAAAACCAAGGCTCTGCCTACTTTGGCGCTACCCACATCCACCCACAAGGCTCTGCCTGGCTTGTAGCGCACACGTGAACTCGCATGACCTTCCTCAGTGCAGCCTGGCTACCCCGTGCAGTCCTTTAACGCAGCAAAGCGGATTATCTAATTCTGTGCTTTACCTGATTTGTCGCACATGCCTGAGCAACCAGGGCCCAGTTACCTTGCTTGTCCTGTGGCCTTATTGAGCCTACCCCACCAAAGTGCTTAGGCCATCAGCTTGGCTCGCAACAGGTCACACACACACACACACACACACACACTGTGCCATTAAAATCAGGCCCGAGTTGGCACCGTAGCTTGTGACAATCCTCATTTTTCGACCATGGTTTGCAGCTGTGCCGGGATTTATTCCAGATCGCAACACACACAATATCGTTTGCAGCTTGTACTCTCCTGCAGTGATGGCATATTTCTGACGCCTCAACCGAGCCCTGCATTAACGTAACTGTCAGCAACTCACACACACACACTTTATGGTGGGCTGCATCCCTACACAAAAGCCGCCAGCTCACACACACACTGCCCTTCCCACAGCTCGGCTGCTTCTGCAGCGCTGGCCGGCTTTGTCCAAACACTCACACACACACACACACACGCTGTTTTTTTGATAGTGCCAGGCAGCCTGACTCTAACCGAACACAGGCTCGAATCCCGCCTTGCTCGCACACACCAAGCTCTACACACAGTCTCTCCAAATTCTCTCTCTCTTGCAGAAACTCCAAAGCCGAGCTCCCCGCATTCCCTGGTTTGTCATGTCGCCTGCACACGATACTGCCAGAGTGATAAAAAATAATAATTGAAAATAAAATAAAAGACAAAAGCCTAGTAAAAGGCTGTTCCCACTCCATTCCGCAAAGATCTCCTCGTTGGTCCAATCATTCAAAGCAAGGATGAAATTTCGAGTCAAACAATAAGGGAGTTGTCTATTGTCTGGATGCATGTCATTGCAATAAAATTTTGATTTTGATTATTTAGTGCCTTAAAGACCTTCGTTAGCACTAAAAGACGAATTTTGAATGGATTTGTGATATGAGAACACTAGCAGTGATGTTCTCTCTTTTGCTTTGTGTGCATGATGGATTCTTGAAACACTTCTATGCAAATGAATATCGAGTTGCTTGTGCATGCTTTGGTACTCGATATAATTAGAGCCATTCCAAATGTGTGGATTAAAGTTGTAATGCTAGCTCATAGCTTGTTCTAGAAATGCATTTTTTTCATTTGAGCTAGTGTTTAGAAAACTTTTTGAGCTTTTAAAATACAAATTTGGCTATCGAGAGCCACTCACTTTCATTTCATTAAGTTGCAGTCATCTCTAGCTCATAGATTGCTCTTAAAATTGAAAATTTCATGTGAGCTAGCTGTTAGCCAACTTTTTGAAAAGCTTTAAAATGTAAAATTCGGCTTTTGAGAGCCACTTCATTTCATTCAAAAGTTGCATTATGTTTTAGCTCTTGGCTTGTTTTAAATTCCATACTTCAAGAGAGATAGAAACTAGTCAACTTTGAATCAGGCATGAGAAATGGTAAAAATTGCAAAATTTGCTTATGTGGAAGCATTTTATCTCTCATTGTTGTTGTGTATGCATAAATTTGCTACATTAGAGCATCATGTGCATAACCAAAGGCATTTTTTCCCTTGGGTTTTTTCCCTTTGGCAAATTCGGGTATGCAAGACCCTAGCTTTAGGTTTTCATTAATGATTTTTGTGTGGCTTTTCAATAATTGGCTTTAGTAGCTTGTGTTTACACTTAGCTTCAAAAGGCTTCTTTTTGCAAATAAAAAGGATCAAGAGACTTCTCTACACAAAGGATGCTTGCTCAAGGGTGCTCAAAGAGCATGAATAGGTGTAATCCTTCCATGATTTTGCTCTTTGTTCATCTCTCCACTCTCTTGCTTGGTTTAAGTGAAATTTTGCTTCTAAGCTATGGTTTTTTCAGGTTAGAAAGCTAGGCATCGTAAAGTTTCAACACCCTACTTTGTGAAAATTAACTCACAAAAAATTAGGTTGTATGTATGTAAATCATAGGTAATTAGCCTGGACCTTAGGATAATGTAGGTTCATTTCTTGCTAGTCCTAGATTCTTAGTGATAAGTCTTAATATTCCATTCATTTTTGTCATGACCTAGGGCTATGATTAGGCTTTAATCTTTTTTAGTCCAATTGCCACTAGTTCTCATAAAGGAAGCAATAAAAATATGCTAAAAAATGAACCATGAAGCAAAGAAGTGTCCAAAAAAGTAGCAAAAATGCTACTAAGGCACATGAAAATAAAAATTCTATGTTATGATGTGTCTATGTGAGGCCTAGCGTCTTATTGGCACTTGGTAGGTGAGGGGAATCACCTTGGCTCGCTTGGTCAAGGCCCTAAACCGATGCCCTGGGCTGATAGGGGTTAGCCGTCGCCTTGGTAAGCTAGTAGGCTTTTGGAACACCTTCTTGAGGAGCTGAGAGTCGCACCTAGACTTGGCTTGGGGTGGTAGCCTTGTCATTGTGCTTTAATTTTTCAATGAATGACTAAATCAAAACTTCCATGAGCTTCAACAAACTTTGACAATGTACTAATAGATTAGGAGCTTTTTTATAGCCCATAGACATGATAGACTTGAATGATTTATTAAGATTGTTCACATAGTTTTTAGGCTAGTAAGTTTATGAACTTGCATTAGCCTACGGTCATAATTGATTGCTTGTGTTTCATGCATAAAACTGAAATTTCAAGTGGTTTAATCTTCACAATAGTTTGAGTATTTTTTTGCTTTATGTTGTCTAGTTTTTTACTATGATTGACCAATCTTTTAGAAGCAAAAAATCACTTTGCATGATTGTTCATTTGTGCTTTATTTTTTATTCATTATTGGTGGCCTTTGATGCTCATTAATTGTTCTTATGTTTTGCAGCTCAACATTTCTTCCTTGGACTTGCTTTCTACCATGTCACCGTGTCTTGCTTCACCGGCACACGAGGACGTACACCAAATTAGGAAGGGGGGAATGTTAGAAGCGGCTAACGGCTACACCAATTATGCACCAAGTTGTGGATATGTTATGGATGTACACAATATTTACTTTTCATTGTATAGGGCTTGGGCTCATTTAGGAGTTCCAAAGTTGTATGAGTCTAGGCTAGAGAGCTCACTTTATCCCATAGTTGAAGGGTTTGAGGCCCAAAACTATAAAAGAGCCCTATGCTTAATGAGAGGTCAGAGTGGTCCCTTTGAGAACTCTTTCCCTAGAGGAGGTCTTGATGGCCTAGCCTTTGAGGTTAATGCCCATGAGGTTAGTGCTAATCACATGTAATTAGTGTAATCCTCTCTTAATTAATTTAGTCTTCATTATGTTGTCAATCATGTTTATCTACTTTCCTTCGTTCTTTTGAAGTGTTGATCTTCTCTAATCTAACTCTTACTTATGCTAAGCTTCTCCGATTAGTGGAGTCCTTATCTAACTCTCTCGATTAAGCGGAGTGGGTGTACTCGTGATTGAGGGATTAGAGTTGCCCTCTAATGGTGTGCTTGTGTGTGTGTAGGTTTAAGAAGCCTTGAGCTTAATTTGATTGTGTGTGACTTGATTTGGACACCATGATGGGCATGGTTGGGGTGGCCGACTGAATGCGATCTTGTGTGCTTAATCGTCAATGCATGTAATTAGAGTTGTGCTTGAGAGATTCCAAGATTAGTGTGTTTCACTTCGTTGCTTTATGTGTGTAGATGATTGCTTGAAATTGATGCTTGATGTGCGATTAGCATTAGTTTATTTGGGATGATTTCTAATTGCATTGGAGGATGCACGCTCTTGAATCCTCTCAATCTTTGCATCCGATGACGTTCTCGCACATTCTTTGTGTGATGCCTCCAAGCCCTATCCGGGTCATGCTCTCTCTCTCCGGATTGATAGATTTGTGGGAGATTGCCTATGCTATGGCGAGCCTCCAATAGGCTTCGCCTGAAACTTTACATGCTCTTCATGATTTTGGATGCTAAGGGTAGCAACCATCTCTTTTTGACTTGTAGCCTTATCCATGAACTCTCTATTATTTGGCTTGCCCTGTGTTTATTTTCTTTGTAGGCCTTGTGTTGATCTAAACATTGATGTCCAAGGATAACATCTGCAAGAATTTCCTTTAAAGGCTTCACCTGAAACTTTACAAGCTCTTCATGATTTTGGATGCTAAGGGTAGCAACCATCTCTTTTTGACTTGTAGCCTTATCCATGAATTCTCTATTATTTGGCTTGCCCTGTGTTTATTTTCTTTGTAGGCCTTGTGTTGATCTAAACATTGATGTCCAAGGATGACATCTGCAAGAATTTCCTTTAAAGGCTTCACCTGAAACTTTACATGCTCTTCATGATTTTGGATGCTAAGGGTGGCAACCATCTCTTTTTGACTTGTAGCCTTATTCATGAATTCTCTATTATTTGGCTTGCCCTTAGTAATCTCTAGAATGCTCTGAATGTTGTCTACAACCATATTGTACTTTGCTTCTTTATCCAGTAGAGCATTGCATTTGACACCTGCTTCTTTTGTACTGCTGAGAACTATAGTTATTCTTGTTTGTTGGTTCTATCTTGATCTTTGTCCTGCTTTTGTCATGGTCTCATTTTGATCTAACCGTGTCTCTATAAAGGGTAACTTGAGACTCTATTTTCCAATCTGATTTACATCAGCTGATTCATCTCTGGCAATGTATGGATCTTTGGACTTCCTATTGCTTCTTGGGTGTTTTCAACCTCGTTCTTCTTTATTTCTGGCTTTGGTGGAGTTCTCTGCTCAATAGCTATCATGGTTTGTTTTGTTCTATTTGATCTGTACTTTCTATTGCCTGATTTGCGATGGAAAAATTGTCAAGTGAAGTAAAGCTAGATTATCAGCTGAATAAGAATCTCATTTCCTTTCGCACTTGGAAAAGATGTGGCCAGCCACAACTTGAAGATGCTCCTGAATTTGTGAGCATATCAAGAGACAAACGAGCAGAATGCGGAAATCATCTCCATCACCATTGAAGTAAGTTCACAGATGGTCATAGCTCAATTCCATGTGATCACAACAAAAGATATGCCAAAAGACATCATAATGGGAATGCCAATGGCCCAAAAGGTCCTAGAGATATAGAGTTCAAACAAGATACAATCTTCAAAGATAATCAAGTATGAAGACAAAGACTGGTCAACCGCACACAACAACACAAAGCCCTCAAACACAGTAAAAATGGAGACTTATATCAAGGTATATCTTATTGAAGATGATTCATCTCCATCTCCACATCTTTTCCAAGTGCGAAAGGACATGAGATTCTTATTCAACTGATAATCTAGCTTTACTTCACTTGACAATTTTTCTTCGTTTTCACCAACAATGTTTCACATGATCATCTCACGATTTCTTTTTGTATTGACTACCTTTGTTGTGGCAGTGTCCTTTGGTAGAACTTTATCTACCCGCTTTGACCACCTGCTTCAATTGATGTTGGTTCCATTGGCTGTAGTATTGCACTTTTTATCTACAACTGATGAGCAATGTCCACCTGCATCTGAGTAAATCTTGATCCTAATAGATCCACTATACTTTTGGCAAAATCTGTCTCTTGAGAGGAGATTTTGGTGGTGACGTTGGTGTAGCTTTTTGGACTTTAGCTTCCATTGAATTTGACTTTTCTGTCACCTGTTCTGGCAGCTTGAGGCTTTGCATCATCTTCAAATAGTTTTTGACTTCAATTGGGCCATCCGTAAGGGTTTGTACAAGGTCATGATCTTGTTGGTATTTTTTACCATGTGCATCTTGATATGCATATGTGAGCTTGGTCACATGTAACTGTTTGAACACTATTGTACTTGTTGGATTTTGGCTTTGACTTGTGGAGATCAGCTGAAACTTTTGTCCTTGATGATCTTAAGCATTTGTCTGCAGATTTTGAGGGAACCTGGGTCAACTGGAAACTTCCAAGAACCATATGATCTGTCAATGGTTTCTACCTTGAAGCCATTTGTTGGTTAAAGGCTCTAGGGCTTCTAAGTGGTGAAGCATTTCCTGGTACATAAGCTGAGCTTGATGGATTTACAGCTCCCCCCTTCCTAGGGTGATCACTATAGCCTGCTTCATTGTAAGAGTTAAAAATTGTTTGGCTCTGGTTTAGTCTCACCTTTTGGGATTGTGAAGTCACACATTGGGTAGCATTGTCGACATTTGGCATCCGTAAACCTTCTGCATAGTATCCTATGTATCTCCGTGAAACATGACAAATCATTCCCCAAGTCAAGCTGTAGATAGCATTATCTTTGCCTTGATATTGTCTATCCCATGGGTCTCCTATGATATGAGATTCTGTGGTTTTAGCACCCAAGGCATCATAGATGCTAAACTCTTGTCTATATCTACGAGTGTTTTGGTCAAAGCATATGCTCGTTTGGTCACAACATCGAAGCTTGATTTTCAATGGAGGAGAGTTTGGCTATGAACAGATTTTTGGGTTCACTCGGATAATATTCTTCAGCTCTAGAGAGGATGGGCTATAATAGATTATTTCCTCTGAAATGAACCATCCTTTTTATCTATCACCACTGGACGTACTTCTATGAGTTGGTATGTGGGCTGTTCAAACACAGATTGATCTTTTTTGTACAATTTCCCTTTTTGGTCTACATAGTGTGTATATGAATTATGGGCCATACAATGCTAACATCATTCTGTTTGATGTGTCCCTTAGACTCGTGAATGATTGCACACTTGTGGAAGTGGATGCAAAATCATTTGCAAACCTAGCAGTCTTTTCAACCTTTGGTGATATCTGGAGCTTGCAATACCTAGCTCCACTGAAGTCTGTGAATATCTGGGAGGTATCTAAATCTGGCTTCACTCTAATCAATAGCATCTTGGCTCTTGTGTTGCTTTTGTTGCTCATCAAGTATCTATGGCCTTCTGAATCTGTGTACAAAAATTTATCCCCATTGTAGCCATATATCTGCAAAATCTTCTCTGTTGCAGTTGTGCATGTGTTGCTACTGCTACTAGCTTGCTCCGCTGTACTTGAATTTTTGGCTCGATTTGAGTCCATGTTGACTGGTTCTTTAAAAACTGTCTCCTAGCAGATTCTGGTATTGATTACCAAAATTTTTGTTGCTTGGTTTTGATTAACTACCTATGACAAGCACTTTTGCAGTTGACTATTCGTATACTCACAAGAGTTGATTAACTCTAGCTCGACAGTGTCAGAATTGATCTGGGCCCTGGATAGCCTAATCTGCTATCCACCATGATTGGTTGATTTTCGGCTTGATTTTGACAAATTTAGAAATTTGTCTGCTGCTCACGGCTTTGAGTTGACTGTTTTCTCTTCTTTTTTTTTGGCTGATCTGATTCCCTTTTTCACAGTTTGGTCGGTTTTTTCGTGGTTGTTGTTCTCTATTTTTGCTCACTTTGTGGTACACTTCTCTGGCCTTGCCTTTTTCGACTTGGCCACTTTTGCACTGTTTCCTCGGCGCGTGTCTCTTTTGACTTCGCTTTTTTTTTTTTGCTTTTTTGGGTCTTTCTAGCTCTTTCTGGCTTTTTTGACTCTTTCTAGCACTCTCGACGACTTTCTTTTTTACTTTATTATTTTTTTGTGAAATTTTAAATTTTCTTTTTTTTAGTATTCTATGTTCTTTTGGGAAAATTTTGAATTTGAATGATTTTTTTGTGAAATTTCTAAATTGTTTCTAAAATATTTGAAGGCTTTATGATTTATCGGGATTTTTTTGGCCACTTTTAGTTTTTTTATGGATTTCTTTTGAGTTTTTTTTGGAATTTTCTACTATTTTTGGGATTTACCTATGATTTTTTATTTTTTATGAATTTTTTATTTTTTTGTGATTTTTTTTTTTTTGAATTTTCTAGAAAGTTTTTATTTTTTATTAAATTTTAATGAGATTTTTCTTATTTTTTTGTAATTTTTTAGACTCTTTTTTTATTTTTAATGAGTTTTTTTCTGTTTAATAAATTTTTTGTGATTTTTTATTCTTTTTTTCTTAAATGGATTTTTTTTTTGGCTTTGTGATTTTTTAAATCCCTTTAAAAAAAAAATTTGTGAATGTTTAAAATTAACTTCAACTAACCTAAGGCTTACCTGGCGGAGGCACGAGCGCGTTGACTATGGCGAGCCATGCAGTGCTGATTGTGCATGGACAACGAGGAGGGAGAGAGCGCGAAAGAAGGCGCAGTGCGCTGACGTGGCATGCATGCAGAACGAGACAAGCAGGAGAGAGAGAGAGAGAGCACGCGCATGGGGCAGTGGACCTGTTAACGGGTAGTAGAGAGGAGAGAGAGAGAGAGTGGCCCCGGGTTGGTGATGTGGTGCCTATAGCGCCCTGCACGTGCAGCAGGAGGAGAGAGAGATACTGCGATAGGCGGGGAGGTGGGGCAGCGTGATCCCCGGGTACCCGGTACACGACAGAGGAGGGGAGAGGGTGTGTGTGAGAGAGAGAGAAAAAGACAAGGGTACTGGCGCATGGGCAGAGGGAAGAGAAAGCGGTTGAGTGGGAAGAGAGAGTTAGAGAGAGAGAGAGAGTGAGAGGGGAAGTTAGATGGAGACTCTTCATAATCGGGGTTTTAGAGTGAGGGGGAAGAGAGAAAGAGTTAGTAATCGGAGTTTTGGGAGGGGGAGGAGAGAGAGTAAGAGGAGAGAGAGAGAGAGAGAGTGAGTGTGGGGTGGGATCACACAGAAAGGGAAGAATATATTATTTTTTATCTTCCAAACATCAAAAAATGCCAAAAATAGGTCGAAAATTATTCGAAAATGCTAAAATTCACCTGAAAAATACAAAATTTGCCAAAAAATCCAACAAATTCTCGAAAGTCCTAGAAATATTAAAAAATTCATCGGCAATCACAATCAAACACTTCCGACACGCAAAAGCATACCAAAAATAGTAGTTTTTATCAAAAACGCCAAATTCAACAAAATCGTCAACCCGACTACCGAAAATAGTAAAACGCTCAAAATTTGACGAACAAAAACCCAAATGCACGCAAAATCAAGCCGTAAATACACACTCAAAACAACTTGTAAAGGTCGCAAGATATCAAATTTTTATGGATTTAATAAAAAAATTAATGCAAAAATTTACCAAAAAATTACAAAAATTACCCAAAAAATATCCAATTTTTTTCTAAAAATTCTTCACAGATAGAAGAATAGTGCAGAGAAATAAAATTGTAAAAGTCACACCAAATCAGTTGCCAAAAAATTTGATCAATAAAATCAAGACTAGGCAATTAAACCGACAAAATTAGGTCAAAATTCGACACAATTGGAGCTAAAAAACACAGCAATTAACCATTACACACATCAAAAATGGAATTAAAAATGCAACAATTAGCCATTACACACATCAAATATGCAATCACAAATTGAATCAATCATGCAAATCAAACACTTTTTAGCTAAGCACACAGTTTTTACCAATCTTTAGGTGCGCACACAAAAGGGTTAATCTTGTCGGAATTGCAATGTGATTTCAAAAATCATTAGTTGGACATGACCATAACACAAATGAATCATCAGAATTGAAAAATCATTAAGCACACATCGACTTTTAGGTGCACAAACAAGGGCAAAATAGTGCACACACACCTAAAATTAGGCATAAACACACTCAATTAGAATGCACACACACTTGATTTTAGTGCACACACACTTGCAATTGACCATTCAAGCATGCAATTAACTCAATTAGGCACCCAATTAGCAACATACAATTACCAATCAACAATTGAACTTGCCAAATTCATACGCCACCAAATCTTAAAAAATTTGGCATTAGGATGGCATGAAAACGAACAATCCAAAAATTTCATAGCATCATAGCATGCATTGCAATAACATAGCATCAACATTACATTGCATCATAGTGGGATCTCTACACAATTCTACACATCTTTAGATTCTAGGGAGGTTGAGAATACCACCTTGATTACCTTTCCAGTGAAGATCGATTGAACGGTTGAAAGCTCCAATCCTTCATAGAAAATTAGTGAGTTAGAAAAAATTAGTGAAATTAGCAAGGGGTTAATGTGAAATTAAAGTGTGTAAACACACAATTGACAAGATACGATGACAAATTAAAAAATTATGAACACATTGCTTCATGCACACACATCCAAAATCCACAAAACCATAAACACACAAGTGAAATTAGTGAGGAAACACATCCGATTATACCACAATTACACTAGCATAGGCCATCATCCCCGAAAATGGTGCCAAATATGACAGACACCCCTCTCCAAGGGTCTATGCACAGAATATACAATTTACACATTTACACAATTTTCAATATACATCAAAGTTATGGAAGCATTTGTATAGGGGAGGAGTTCTTAGCGCCCGACCAAGCATGGAGTTTAAGCCATGAGCCGGAGTTGATCCAGAGGTACTTAGCGACTAGTGCTACCCCTGAATGGGTGTTATGAATGAAAGCGTACTCAAGAAAATATATAACATTGTGGAGGGTGAATATATATGCACACCGTGTTGCGGGAAAAGAGAGAGAGAGAGAGAGAGAGAGAGAGAGAGAGAGAGAGAGAGAGAGACAGAGAGACAGAGAGAGAGAGAGAGAGAGAGAATATAGTGAAGGGTGAAATAGAGTGCACAGAGACATGAGAAATTGACAACAGAGAATCTTAAATGCCCATCTAAATGGAATAGACAACCATGTATTAATGCAATGACAAAATCTGGGTATACCATAACATCAAAAAGTTTATGACAAAACAACTAGCAGAGCACCGAAACTTGTGTAGGGGTCGATAGGTCCACCCATCCACTTCCGCTCTACTGAGGAGAGAGAGAATTTTACTTCACCAGCAGCGAGCCAGAACACCTCCATCCTACCTGAGCCAGACATAAGTGAGGCCTCTTCGCCTCCCTCCATGAACTCGAGCTCTGGAAGGATCCCAAATACCAACAGGTGGTAGGGTATCAACACCAACCATACCAGTTTAGGCGCCACACCTCTTCGAAGCCCAACATCGGGTGTTTAGGCCAAGCCAAGGATCCCCGAGGTGTTAGCCATGTAGGTCATTCAACCCCCAACGCACTAACCGTGTAGATGAGCCTAACAAAAAGAAGAAGACCTCGGCAACACCCCCGATCCAACAAAGCCCCAGGTCAGCGACCCTTTAGTCTAAGGCTAAGCGATGTAGGTGATCCTAGTCTTGTAGCGACGCTACCATGAAAAATATAACACATGAGTCCAATCACAATAGCACTTCCCAGATGCATAAACAATTCCTTTTCCAAACAGTTAGACCAACTCCCACACTTGGAGTCTGATATATCCCCTGCAATCAATCGGAGTCTACACACATGTGACCCTTAAGATGTGATTATTTCATGCATAAAAAGAGTCTGATCAGAGACTAATCATGATATAAAAATCCAATTTTGACAACATCCAACCATGCAAAGTTGATGCATCACATCCGCACTTCATCACTGTAGCACATAGAGCTAGTCTTAACCTAGAAAGGTGGGAAGCAATCATAACCATGCATGTGAGACATCCACATCAATACATGAGTTCCCTTACATCATATGATAACATTCCAACAACATAATGGTCAACCATAAACCATAACTTCACACATATGCAAAAACAACTTTTTTGACATTTTTGGGAGCATGCAAAACATACAAATGAAAGTTTTTGACCTCAAACCAATGCATAAAGTTCAGCTCTATAATTTAGACTATCACTCCATCACATCACTTTGACCATATGATACTCACACAACAAACGGTAACCCCCAAAGAAAGTCACTATATTCATATCTGCATATGCGGTTCGGAATGTTTAACCATATACTCTTATGTAAGTTTAGATCCATCTAATAATTGAAATCAACTCATCAAAACAAACCATAGAACATATCAAAACAGCTCGGTTAACCACGACGTCATATGGTATCCCTCTTTGATAGCACTCCTACGCGTGTAGGTAAAACTGATAATAGAGTGATTAATAACTCGCATTTCTGAAATAATAACGGAGACCTAAATTCATTTATCACATCAAGTTTTATCAAGCTTTTCAATTTGTTAAGTGGGTTTTCCCATCCGGTGAATCTATATAGTAGTTCTCCAAGGAGCCTGGAGTCAAAAAATTTGGTTGTGTAGTGGGTAGCAATCTGTTTTTTGACCATATGTCTTAACTCGTGCGTGTTTTTCACATGAAACATAAGAGAGAAAATGTTCTAAATGATGTATTTTATCTATGGTATAAAGGCTTCGGGCTGATTCAAAATAGTTTGTGATTTGTATGACCAAAACAGTATTACTACCGCTTCTTTGACGTGAAATGAAAAGCGCTTCTTTATGCACGTGCGTGACTATGATGCATCATGTGCATAAATCGACATGTAAAACATGATGAAACAATCATGAAGCAATCTTGTATGTACTTGGTTAATCCGTACATACACTCGTATACCAAAAAACAATCACCGAGAGGGTGACCACGCAGAAAAAACGACATAGAGAGAGAGATGATGACTATGAAGTTTATGGTTTCTCAGCGTGCTTTCGGATTGATTTGGGGTTGCGGAAAGGCTTCTTGATTTGCCGCAAGAGAGCGATGATGAGAGCTATGTAGAGGTATCCGCTATGAAAACTTCCGGAGAGCGCGTACACCGTGAAACAAGAGAGATGATAATAAGCAATTAGAGAGAGAGTATCCTTCTTCTTCTTCTTCACGAGAGAGAAGAGTTTATGGAGATGGTGATGAAGAGCTTCCACCACTCCGTATAATAGATAAGTAATCTGACGTCAAAGCGAGAGAGCTTCGATGTCTGAGAGTGTATCGAGTCCCCCTCAAAGTGAAAGAAGAGAGGTCTTTATATATGCTCTCAAGGCCAAAAGCACTAGCTAAGAATAGAGTGAGGCAAGGAGAGACGAGTTCAGGCACGTTCGTAGCTTTTCAATTTTTTTCTCTTAAGGACGCGGATTTCTACGCGCGATTAGAGACTCTGAAAAGAATCTTGGCTCCCAAGAAAAGAGTCATAAACTAAGCTCCTCCTCTCTTTTTTTTTTTAAGACTCTTTCTTTCCTAAAAACAAGCCTTTGCTTTTTGGTGGTCAACTCTTCCACTTACCATTCAATTTTTACACTATATTTGATCATCCAAACAATATCTAACCAACTAATGAAAACTGTAGCCTAACTACACACCGTAATATCCCAACATAATTATGACTTTTCGATACTGTCAACCAAAATTCGACGAAATAGATATTGAAAGTTATTTTTCTTAATTTTAAAAGAGACCCAAAAATTGGGGATCTTACATCCTCCCACACTTGAAAAAATTCAAGGTGTCCTCACCTCGACATGAAGTCAGGATAATTTACTCTCATTACATCGTCATGTTCCCAAGTGGCATCTTCCTGAGGATACGTTGACCATTTAACAAGGTGTTCAATAATGGTCCAATTACGTAGAGGCTTGATTCTGCTCTGAAGTATCTCTTCGGGATATACTTCAAAAGTTCCGTCGGTGGATATAGATAATGGAGAGTCATCAAGAATATGTTGTGGATCAGGTACATACTTCTTGAGTAAGCTCACATGAAAAACATCATGTACCTTTATGTATGGTGGTAACAAGAGTCTGTAAGCTTGGTCATTAATGCGTTCTGTGATTACAAAATGTCAACAATATCTTGCACTTAGCCTCTTACACTTTCCCATTGATAAAGAGCTATGTTTGGGTTTCACTCTCAAGAATACCATATCGCCTTCTTCAAAAAGTATGGTAGATCGTTTTGGATCAGTGTAACTCTTCTATCTATCTTGAGCAGTCTTAATATCTTGCCGTATAAGATCGGTTTGTAGTTGCATTTCATCCACCATTTCTTTGGATGCTTGAACTTGTATGAGAGGGTCTGTCCATTTGAGTGGAGTAAGACACTCTTGCCCATACAATGCTTGAAAAGGAGACATTCCAATTGAGCGTTGGAATGATGAGTTATACGCAAATTCAACCAAATACAAATATCTAGTCCATTTACTCTGTTCATGCATACAATAAGCTCTCAACATGTCTTCAATGATTTGATTTTTTCTCTCTGTCTGTCCATCACTTTGAGGATGATAAGCAGTACTAAAGGCTAAATGGATCCCTGTAGCTGAGAATAACGCTTTCCAAAAATTAGAGGTGAACTTCACATCACGATCAGATATTATCCTTCAAGGTAGTCCATGATACATAAAAACGCCTTTCATGAAGACTTGAGCTATTTCCTTAGCCGTAAATGTTGTCTTGACTGGAAATAAATGGGTCATTTTTGTAAGCATATCAACAACCACAATAAAAGAATCATATCCCAGAGATGTAGGAAGTCTTGTAATAAAATCCATAGATATGCATTCCCACTTCATTTGTGGAGCATCAATAGGTTGAAGCTTACCGGGATATCAAATTCGTTCAGCTTTAATATGTTGACATGATAAACATCTTGTAACATAGTTAAACACATTGTGCTTTAGTCCTGGCCAAAAGAAAATATTTCTTACAGTACAGTAAGTCTTAATGTATCCTCGATTCCCTGCTATAAGTATATCATGAGCTTCTTGCAATATCTGAAGTTTGATTTCATCTTGATTAGGAATACAAAGACGATTACCAAAGTAAAGGTCACCATCTTCAACATGAAAGCCTTTGATTTTGCCTTTCCTGCTTCTCTGTGCAATTATTTAGGTTTATCAAGTATTGGATGCTTAAGTAATACGGATCATTAGTCATACCTTTTCAAATAAGGTCAATTAGAGAAGTAGTAGAGGTTGTGACAACTGCTATCGTACTCTTCCTGCTCAAGGCATCAGACACTAGATTTTCCTTCCCATGTTTAAACTCTATTCCAAAATCATATTCTCATAACAACTCCATCTATCTTCTCTGTCGCATATTAAGGACAGGTTGGGTGTAGATCCACTTTAGGCTTCTATGGTTGGTATGTAGTTCAAATCTCCTTCCAAGAAGATAATGTCGCCATACTTTAAGAGCATGCACAACGGCCAATAATTCCAAGTCATGTGTAGGATAATTCAGCTCATGTATACATAACTTGCGAGATTCATAAGCTACTGGTTTTCCTTCTTGAGATAGAACGCCACCAATTGCTTGTCCACTTGCATCAGTGAGTACAGTGAATGCCTTTGAGAAGTCTGGAAACTGTAGTATTGGAGCATTCACCAAAGCTTCTTTGAGTTTTTCAAAACTAGCTTGAGCACATTCATTCCAAGTAAACATTTTTGCTTTCTTAAGCGTACTAGTCAATGGAGATGCAATCTTAGCGTAACCTTCAATAAATATGCGATACCATCCTGTCAAACCAAGAAAGCCACGTACTTCCCATAATAATTTCGGTGTAGGCCAAGATTTGATAGCTTCGATCTTACTTGGGTCAGTAGAAACACCATCTTTGGATACAATAAATCCCAGATATTCTACCTTGTCAGTGAAGAAGGTGCATTTGCTACATTTTGCATAAAGTTGATTTTGACGGAGAAGTTCAAGTACTCGCCGCACATGTTGTTCGTGTCCTTCTCTGTTTCTTGAGTAAACCAGGATATCATCAAAGAAGACAAGAACAAAATCATCAAGATGTTCTTGAAACACGTCGGTCATAAGACGATTAAAAGTTGCAGGAGCGTTAGTAAGTCCAAAAGGCATAACTGTAAATTCATAATGTCCAAAACGAGTATTAAATCTGGTCTTTGGTATGTCCTCCTCCTTGATTCGGATTTGGTAATACCCTGACCTAAGATCAATCTTTGTGAAGATAGAAGATCCATGTAATCCATCAAGAAATTTGTCAATCCTTGGTATTGCATACTTATTCTTGACTGTTACCTGGTTCAATCCACGATAATCAATACAGAGATGTAAAGTACCGTCCTTCTTCCTATTAAAGAGAATAGGAGTACTCCATGGAGAAACACTAGGTCGAATGAAGCCTTGTTCAAGAAGTTCTGTTAATTGCTCCTTGAGTTCCGCAGATTCAGGTACTGACATCTTGTAAGGTCTACGAGCAACTGGTTGAGCTCCTGGAGTAAGCTCTATTGCATGATCAACATCACGCCTGGGTGGTAGATGAGAAAGTTCTTCGAGAAATACATCATCAGACTCTGTTATCTTTAGGATTAAACTTTACTGCGTAAATCCTCTCATTCTTCCTATGACTCTTCATAAGTTTGGTAAAGTTCACTAGTTTGTGCTTAGGCTTTCCCATTTTTCTAGTAATCATAACTCTAGCATCTTGATCGTTTTGAAAAGTCAATGAAGCATCTTTACAATGTATGTGAGCATCGTTGGTTTTAAGTCAATCCATCCCTAGGATTCCATCGTAAATTCCGATGGGTAAGACTCTGAAGTTTGCAGAAGTATTATGACCATCCAAAGAAAAACTCAAATTATCCACTAAAGTAGAAGATCTAACCTTCCTACTTGTAGCTAATTCTACTGTAAGGTATGTATCAGGGTGTTTAGTCAGAATGAGGTTTCTGATGCACTTAGGAGATATGAAAGAATGGGTACTTCCTCAATCAATCAATAGGTTAAAATGGTTACCTTGATACTCCGCTGGGGTTTGAATAACTGAAAATTGTTCATTCACTCCTTGATGTTCAATTGCAGCATGAACATACGTGCTTGCCTGATTTTCTTCACCTCTAGCCCCTTGAGCTCTATTAGCTTGAGGTCTTCCTTGAGGTGACATCTGCAAAATTGGTAAGGCGAAGACTTTGGAGCCTAGGCTTCATAGGATTATGTAGTCTTGACACGAATCGAGATACCTTAACCTCTTGAGTCATCCCTGCTGGAGCATACTTGACAAGGGTTAAGAAATGTTGGTAGTATAATTCCAGATCTCTAGTCCCCTGAGTACAATCAAGAAACTCATTCATACGGTATGAATGATAAACTTTGTTTTGATAGTTCTTCTTAAGTTGAGTCTTAAGATAATCCCAAGTTTCAACATTAGGATCAACATTGTTCTCCGTGCAATGGTCTCTCCACCAACGCTTGGCTGTTTTTTCCAGTTTGAACTTAGCGATGATAGCCTTGTTCACTGTCGATGAGTGAGCCAAATCAAAGTAGTCATCCATGCACTCAATCCAATCTTCAAGAATCTTCCCTACATCTTTGCCTTCCCCGCTAAAATTCCCAGGTTGAGACTTACAAAGCATAGCATCGATGTCTCTATCGATGATGATGGTGTGTTGGAGAACAATAGGTGCATTGGCGTTAGCAGCAACCGCATTTCCTCTAGGAGGCATCGTAACTTACTACACCATATCAACCAAGGTCACACTTAGCAAAATATTCTATTTCACTTGAAGTCACTTAAATCAATCTGAATAGACGTGTAAGTTAAGATGAGAAGCAATTAGGAGAAGGAATAATAAATCAATCAAATTTTGATATCACAAAACTTTGGGTTTTCAAAACTCTACAAGGTTTTATGGAAGTTTCTAATAAATCCTAGTGGCTCTAACATAATCTACTCGGTGATATCCATTGTGAAATCCTTCCACCAATGGAGCATAGTTGTCCCATTCCTTCAGTATGTCTGATGGTTGATTCCAATAGTCCTTTATGATCTTTGGTTGGAACATCTCTTCGTTGGCGTGTGAGTCATACCATTCTTGAGTAAGAGATTTTTTTGTTATAGGAACCCCCATTTCAGTGTGGATAATCTCCTTTCTGTACCCGAAGTAGTCATTGAAGAAAGCAGATTCCTTTGGAAACACATCCGTTGTGTCCCGTCCAACTGAGCTGTGAATATTTGCAGAATCCGCAAGGCACTGAGGTCTGTTGTAGGCTTTGTATAAAATCTTTACATTGCGAGGGTTTTAGATTAGTGATCTTCCAAATAAGTCAAAGAATAACTTCCAAGGGATTGGACTATAGGAATGCCGATCATTATTCTCGCACTGCCGCCCCCATACATTAAACATAACAATTCTGAAACACCGTGTAGCCATCACTAAGGTAACATGTTTCTAGCTATCCACGTTTCCTTTGTTGGTCTTAATGTAAGCTCATACACATTTATATACAATATTTGGTTTGTGACAACAATTTCCTTTTCCAGCTTAGAATGTATCCACTTGATACACCCAACAGGCGAAGGTTTATGTTGAGGTGGTCTAAACTCGGGATTCCCTGTAGCATAGTGATACCAAGCTCTAAAAGTGTTTGATACAATGAAATCCGTAGACATCAAAATTTTTCTTTCTTCCCCGTTATGCGTGGTAGTGACAAGTCTTTGTACTTCCACTCCAGTTTGGAAATGCTCTTCCACCATAAGGCGAGAGAGTATATCCGCCCATATCCCTGAAGGTAAGGTGTCAATCATCTACACACACACCCCATCACTCATGTCAATTAGAAGGATAAAACCAAGATTCAAACTCAAGTATTATATCCTCAAAATAATATGTGCTTTATAAAAACCAAATTTTTTTTATAGCTATAGAAGATCAAGAAGGTACATAGTGTTTCTTGGGAGATATATAAATACGAAAGGGTCCAATGAAACAATTCTTGATTCCTACAACTAAGGTTCTACCCCTATATTTGTTCACATCATGGGTGTTTAGCACTTCAACTTGTGCACTAAAAGTCATGTCTTTCTCTTTATACCATTCTTCCCCCCATGACACATCCTTGGGTGGTAATCCATTAAAACAATTTACATGGGCATGTCATTCATTTACATCATTTCTGTAGAAATATCTACTCGAGTTCACTGCTATTGGTTGTGCTCAAGCAAAGTCACTAATGCACCTTGGTTTCTCGTAGTCATCAAAGGTAATGGTAACATTGTGAGGGTTGTACTTGAGAATGGGTGCATAGACTCTATTGAACCAATCCTCGGGTACATAATAGAACTGGTTGCCGCCGTTTGACTTCTTCGATACTCTGATTATGACCTTCTCACAAAAGCCGTATCTTTGGTTTAGCATAAGGACCTTTTTACTAAGTATGAGTTCACGACTCGGTATGTCCAAAAGAGAGCATAAGTAAATGTAAAGAACATATCCTTGCACTTTAGCATCGCCTTCTTGCATCTTTTCCTTCACCCAAAGCTGTGGGTTGGTCACGAATCTATCAGGTACTTGTGTTCGATGTTCGGGATGAGCTTCAACATATAACTCCCATGCTATGTAAGTGTTGGGTATGAGAAAATCCCTAGTCCCCTTTGAAACTCGAGTCACTTCAATTCCCCAATGGAGACTGAATCCAACCGCTTAATTGAAAAAGATTCTTTGTGTAAAATCACTCGGGAGTTCATCAAGACAATTAAGAAGATCCATCTATAATAAGAGAAAGAGAGAAAACTTAGTACACATGTGAATCAAAACTAAGTTTATGCTTCTTTTATTCATCAAAATTTGATCTTTATGATTTCATTACAATATTATGGGTGTCTTGGAGCTAATTCTCTAAATATACTTTTAACTCTCATAACAGGGTATTCTCTCACACCTCTCACGCGACAACGTGGTCTGTAGTTATCCTCTAACTTTTCTTTTCCTGACAGCTGCAAGAGCTTCAAACTTCTTGGCAACTTCGGCAATCCTTAACATTTGGGAACGCATCGCCAAGTAGTAGAACATGTCTTCTAGGCCTAGCCATATTCTGAGTTGAAGTAGTCTAAGATTCGCAAACCAATCTCTTGGACTGTCGTCAATATTGATGAAGAATTGACGGAAAGGTTCCTGGTGACGGGTAAGGTAACTACGGTTAACACTCTTCCAACAAGTTGTGCTTCCTGGTATGCCAAAGACTTTGGTCCCAACTTCTAAGTAAAAGAGTTCTCGTTCATCCCTGGACAATCGTGTTGCCATGTTGTTGAACACTATGGCCAAAACCTCATTCCCTTGGCTAAAGCACTCAGACGACACTCTGGGAACCATTGGTTACTACAAAATAAACATTCAAATAAAATTACATCATCATTGTTGAACACTTCAGTCACTTTACCATAACTCAAACAAAACACTCCCACTTAAGAAGACAAGTCAAACAAGTACGAATCGATAGGTCCACCCATCCACTTCCGCTCTACTACGGACAGAGAGAATTTTACTTCACTAGGAGCGAGCCAGAACACCTCCATCCTACCTGAGCCAGACATAGGTGAGGCCGCTTCGCCTCCCTCCATGAACTCGAGCTCTGGAAGGATCCCAAATACCAGCAGGTGGTAGGGTATCAACACCAACCATACCAGTTTAGGCGCCACATCTCTTTGATGCCCAACATCGGGTGTTTAGGCCAAGCCAAGGATCCCCAAGGTGTTAGACATGTAGGTCATTCAACCCCCAACGCACTAACCATGTAGATGAGCCTAACAAAAAGAAGAAGACCTAGGCAACACCCTCGATCCAGCAAAGCCCCAGGTCAGCGACCCTTTAGTCTAAGGCTAAGCGATGTAGGTGATCCTAGTCTTGTAGCGACGCTACCATGAAAAATATAACACATGAGTCCAATCACAATAGCACTTCCCAGATGCACAAACAATTCCTTTTCCAAACAGTTAGACTGTACAGGGTCTATACCCTTACATGTCTACCATAACCATGTTGATCACTTCATGATCCAATCCAAAACCCATAAACCATAAACCATAAACCATAATCCAATCACATCACACAGGTGAGCTTTCCACCCTACTTGGGTGAGGGAAGACCAATCCTGCATAACCACTTTAGAACATAACCTGGCTTCAAAACGTTCTACAGCATTTCGGCAGCATAACTCAATCCAGAAAAAAAACCATAAGCCACACCGGCTTCCACCATAAAATATCAACCATAATCCATGAGGGAATCTCAGCCCTTAACCATAAATCATAATCACACTGAACCAACTCCCACACTTGGAGTCTGATATATCCCCTGCAATCAATCGGAGTCTACACACATGTGACCCTTAAGATGTGATTATTTCATGCATAAAAAGAGTCTGATCAGAGACTAATCATGATATAAAAATCCAATTTTGACAACATCCAACCATGCAAAGTTGATGCATCACATCTGCACTTCATCACTGTAGCACATAGAGCTAGTCTTAACCTAGAAAGGTGGGAAGCAATCATAACCATGCATATGAGACATCCACATCAATACATGAGTTCCCTTACATCATATGATAACATTCCAACACCATAATGGTCAACCATAAACCATAACTTCACACATATGCAAAAACAACTTTTTTGACATTTTTGGGAGCATGCAAAACATACAAATGAAAGTTTTTGACCTCAAACCAATGCATAAATTTCAGCTCTATAATTTATACTATCACTTTATCACATCACTTTGACCATATGATACTCACACAACAAATGGTAACCCCCAAAGAAAGTCACTATATTCATATCTGCATATGCGGTTCGGAATGTTTAACCATATACTCTTATGTAAGTTTAGATCCATCTAATAATTGAAATCAACTCATCAAAACAAACCATAGAACATATCAAAACGGCTCGGTTAACCACGACATCATATGGTATCCCTCTTTGATAGCACTCCTACGCGTGTAGGTAAAACTGATAATAGAGTGATTAATAACTCCCATTTCTGAAATAATAACGGAGACCTAAATTCATTTATCACATCAAGTTTTATCAAGATTTTCAATTTGTTAAGTGGGTTTTCCCATCCGGTGAATCTATATAGTAGTTCTCCAAGGAGCCTGGAGTCAAAAAATTTGGTTGTGTAGTGGGTAGCAATCTGTTTTTTGACCATATGTCTTAACTCGTGCGTGTTTTTCACATGAAACATAAGAGAGAAAATGTTCTAAATGATGTATTTTATCTATGTTATAAAGGCTTCGGGCTGATTCATAATATTTTGTGATTTGTATGACCAAAACAGTATTACTACCGCTTCTTTGACGTGAAACGAAAAGCGCTTCTTTATGCACGTGCGTGACTATGATGCATCATGTGCATAACTCGACGTTTAAAACATGATGAAACAATCATGAAGCAATCTTGTATGTACTTGGTTAATCCGTACATACACTCGTATACCAAAAAACAATCACCGAGAGGGTGACCACGCAGAAAAAACGACATAGAGAGAGAGATGATGACTATGAAGTTTATGGTTTCTCACCGTGCTTTCGGATTGATTTGGGGTTGCAGAAAGGCTTCTTGATTTGCCGCAAGAGAGAGATGATGAGAGCTATGTAGAGGTATCCGCTATGAAAACTTCCGGAGAGCGCGTACACCGTGAAACAAGAGAGATGATAATAAGCAATTAGAGAGAGAGTATCCTTCTTCTTCTTCTTCACGAGAGAGAAGAGTTTATGGATATGGTGATGAAGAGCTTCCACCACTCCGTATAATAGATAAGTAATCTGACGTCAAAGCGAGAGAGCTTCGATGTCTGAGAGTGTATCTATCCCCCTCAAAGTGAAAGAAGAGAGGTCTTTATATAGGCTCTCAAGGACAAAAGCACTAGCTAAGAATAGAGTGAGGCAAGGAGAGACAAGTTCGCGCATGTTCATAGCTTTTCAAAATAAAAATAAAAAAATTCTTGAGGACACGGATTTCGACGCGCGATTTAGAAACTCTAAAAAGAAGCTTGGCTCCGAAGAAAAGAGTCATAAACTAAGCTCCTCCTCCCTTTTTTTTAAAAAAAGACTCTTTCTTTCCTAAAAACAAGCCTTTGCTTTTTGGTGGTCAACTCTCCCACTTACCATTCAATTTTTACATTAGATTGGACCATCCAAACTGTATCTAACCAACTAGTGAAAACTGTAGCTAAACTATGCCACACCGTAACATCGTGACCTAATTATGACTTTCCGATACTGTCAACCAAAATTCGACGAAATAGATATTGAAAGTTATTTTTTTTATTTTTAAAAGAGACCCAAAAATTAAGGATCTTACAAAATGTTGGGGGTTCCATCGTTCCATAGCTCCAATGACCAACAAAATTATCAATTTGGAGGGATGAGCTACCCGGCTAGGGCATGGAAACACTCACACGATTAGTGAGATAATCATGGCAACACGAATGGTTGACTCTACGAGATGAGATTCTCGACCTATGGAGGAGCTAATCCGCAATGAAGGGCAATCTCCACATCCACTTCTCTTCACCTCCAATCAACCCAATCACACACACTAACAATTCCAAGACACACACAACACTAATCCAATCATGCAACACACTAATCGCAAGCACACACACATAGATCAATCGATCACAACACTCCAATCAAACCTACATGCACACACAAGCAAGAGAGGGCAATCACACAAGATTAGAGAGGGATTAACCACTAATTAGTTAAGATCTAGCTAATCTAAGCATCATAGGAAATCATAAGAAGCATTGATTAGTGTTAAATAAGTCACATGAGCAAGGAGAAGCTCAAGGAATCCATAGCCACACGCCTCAAGAGCTCTCACCAAAGAGTGCTCTCAAACAAATGAGCTTGAGAACCCTAATTTCCTTTACACAGTGCCTTGTGTACCTAGCGTAAAAATATGCAATGTCCGGGCGCCCAAGGCCTTTAGGGCTCCACCACTTACTGAATCTGCTACCTAGACATACTTACTGATCTTTAAATCTTGGAACTCCCATTGAGCCCGTAACACATTAAAATATTACAATGGCTTGAAATAAATCTTGAATTTATAATACATGACCATTTTGGGAAAATGTGAAAAATGTGTAACTCCAATCTTCACCGATTCTTTCTGTTGATCTTCAATGTGCATCCATACAACTTCGGCCTTTAGCAGCTCTTGTTAACTAACGTTGACTCAGTTAACACATTCCATAGTGGCTCGCTCATACTGGTCTTGGAGTTCATCAGTGATGCTTAAATAAGTGAGTTGATCTACTGGTTTCGGATGTTGAGGATACAAGGCTGGGAAGAATCTTAGTAGTTCCACCTCCTTGGCAGGTAAAGCATACAAGAGAATTAGGTAGAAACTCCAAAAAATTGAAAACAGTTTGGTTCTCTTGCTGCATCATCTTCCTAGTAATTTGGACCAGCTAAAGGATTTTTTGGAGAGCAATTGCTTGTTCTCCTACTGACATTTGGGTTTGGGGTCCTTTACTACTGGAAGGCTGATCTTTAATGATGGCTTGCACCCTTTGATCCAAGACACCTCTGACAATCTGCATCTGAAGCAAGAGTTCTTTTAATTGAATCCTGGCCTCCTTCATACATTTGTATGTAGGTTTGTTTCCTAGCAGCAAATTTAGTTCAATAGCTATGGAATGGCGATCTGTATTAGACTATCTCTCCCAATGTGAATTGACTATCATATCATTAGAAGTCAATGTCCACTTAGGTACCCTTTCCAGTAGTAGCTGAATACTGTTGGGATGAACAAATAGTTGGCACAGCTCTTGATCATGAAAAGCAACCAACTTCCAGTGCTGAACCATCTCCCTGGCTCCTACATACAGCCTTTGGAAGCGTTCCAAATCAGAAATAAAAGTGTCATCCTCAAAATTTTGTCTAGTAATATGCGCTTGTTGATGCCTTAATCTTTTATTCAGTGTGATTAGCTATAAAGAGTGTTGTGCATCAGCTTCAAAAGATTCAGTCACAGCTTTGGCTTTTCCTTCACTGTCGAGAATGTGATGTGACTATTGTACTGGAGGTCCTCTAGTGTTGCCCTTAGTGTGCTGGTCACTGCCTTGCTGCTGTTGATCATCTGACCACTGGTCGTCTTGCTGGTCCTGATCAATTTCCCAATTTCCTTTGTTGGGTCCACTACCCCCAGTTGCAGCTGATCCTCCAGCTCCAGAGCTTGAGGGTGGGGAAGGGGGAGAATCATCATCATCATCAGGCTTGTCGTCTCCTTCCTCCTCATGCTCTTATTCCTGCTCAGACTCCTCTTCAGTATCAACTTTCTTACTGATATGATCTATAATGGCGTGATTTACCAAGGCTATATTATATTTAGTGATCTTATCTTGCAGATCACTCTGAATAGTCTCTATGAGTGCCTTCAAATTATCCATATTCAGGGTTACTTTTCCTTGTGGATTCACGATATTAGCAAGGTTAATGTATGTGTATCTCTCTGCAAGGGAATCCTTTAACACAGTGTGGGTGGTTAGGAGTTCTTTGAAATCTGCACGCTTCGTACGTAATAGAGTTTGAAATCGGTCAACATCTCTCAAAGTAGCTTCCTTCTCTTCATTTAGTCACCAATTTTTGGTTTCTAGTTTTAGCATCTTTGTCTACAGCTCCTTTATTGTTCGAGTTCACCGATTCTCAACAATAGCATATTGAGAGACTGATTAGCCATTTTTTGTTGAAGTTCCTAAATTTGATGTTGGTTGCTTCCAAATTCTTCTTTCAGCCTAGCCACTTCTTCACTGGAAATTGATTCATCCATCATCCATCCTAAGGAATGGACTGATAGTGTTCCATGTTGCTTGGATGATTTCCGAGCAGCCATCAACTAGTGTAGCTAAATCAGATTCAGCTGGCTCATAAACCATAACTGGAGCGAGATATAGTAATGTTACAAAATCTAGTTTTTGAAGTACTAATCTGCCTTTGAGAGGGTTATTCTGCAACTGTTGCAACCGATCCTTCTTGACCCCCATTGATAAAGCCAATTCACTGAAAGGAGATTTGGTGACCGATCTGGCAAGTGCTTTACCCTTTCCTTTGCCAGTATTATCAGATGCCACCTATTTAGTGCTTGTTATCCGTTGAGTTGTTTCTTCTTGCTGGTTTTTTTCAGTGTTGACTACTGTTCAAAAGTCTTCTCTTTGGGAATTACTGAAGTCTGGTCTTCAAAAGATTTTTTAGTGGGCAGGGACTAGACTTGACTCTCAAGTTTCTTCAGTAGAGCAGTACTCTTTTCTAACAAAATCTTGGGTTTCTTTGGGCTACTGGCCTTAGCCAGTGCGGCATTCCTCTTTTGTCCAGTGATGGCTACTTGATTACCTGGGTCCTCTTCATCTAAAGATAACTCCACATTGTCAGTTAGTGTAAATAGCTTAGGACTCCAAGCTAGCTTTATCTGGGGAAAGGCCTTTGGAGCAGTAGCGTAGTACAAAAATTGCCAGACATACCAAGCTTTGAATGGAGTATGTGACTTTAGCTTAGCAGTGTACTGTAAGATGTTGTGAGATAAAATTTGGCATAGATTAATTTTGGCTTTATCATCCAGTCTTTTTGCCAGCAACATTGCAAATAGTTTCTCAGACACATATGTTGGATTCTTTTTTAGACTGACAGCTTCTGCAATAAACCTGTAGGCTGAGGGACCATCCAGTCCAGCTCTACTGGAATCCCTTTCCCACAAGCCTTCCTTTCCTTTGTGGTTGCTTCATCTTCCTTAAGAGCCAGACTGATCTGGTTTGTTGATGTTGTGCTGGGCTTTTTCTCGTTGGGCAATCTAAAGGCATAAGAAATAGCTTCAGGTGTCATTGTTAGTTTAATTCCATTAATAATGGGACTACCTTCATCAACATCAAAAGAATCAAGGACCTGTTTAATAATAACAACATCAAAATCAAACTTTGTAGCTTGTACTACCACATGCAGATCCCATAATTGCAGCATCAATTTTGCATGCTCATATGGAATGAGTGGTAGGGAGGCCTGAATAGAAGTAATGACTGCTACAGTCTCATCCATCATGTGTTGCATCTTCTCTATCATTTTTGCGACCCATACACTGTGATGAATGCAAAGCTGTAGAGGAAGAAGACTTACTTGTGTATCCTAACCCGCAGCAAGGTGGCTCAGGTAGTGTCAAATAGGGACCAAAAAAATCTATCAACGAGTAGGTGTAAGGTTGGAAAGAAGAGTTCTCAGAGCTTGGCGATGGCAAGTGCATGATAGCAGGTAGTCGTCACGCAAGAGACTTGTGAGGAAGAGTGTCCACATGCCTCACTGTTATACATGTACGCACCATGAAAGCTCCACTACTTATCGTTCCTAGAGTTATGTGCACCGTTGGTGATGTGGCACACATGCATTGGCGCTCTTGTTCCATAATCTCTTTAATGATTAACACATTTATTCTAGTTGGCCCTCTTGTTCCATAATCTCTTTAATGATTAACACATTTATTCCAGTTGGCCCTTTTCCCCATAAAAATGTGTACTGATTTTGAAACTCCACTGGCTCTGTTTACTGGTACTGGTTTGTCATACTAAGACTTTACTGGTTCAAATACTGGGTTGACATGGAAAATATTTAGAACAATCGGGTCAAACAATCCCTGGTCATCAGTACCTGGAATACCAGTATCATCACCTTTGGAGGTCTCCTTGTTTAAAATAATATAACTTCATCTTGGCCCCATTATAAACACCTAGTAGCAGTAATCAAGATAAGTCTTTCAGCCTCACTATGCCATTTGAAAATACCCAATCAATGTCAAATGGACCAGCCCAAGCTATCTTCAAATTTGGTTTCTTAGGGCTCAGTTTGGAATGTTATAGCAAAACTAAGTCACCCTTCTGAAACTCCCTAACCTTTATCCTTCTATCATGCCAGTGCTTTCTGCATTGCTGAACAATCTCCTGTTCCAGCGGGGTTCCAGCATGGCTCTTTATCGTAACTCATGCAGCTGCAATAATTCCTCCAGTATTTGTTTGAGATTATGATTAAAATCTAATCCATATTCAACTTCCATACTGAGACTGGAAATTACAAATTCAATAGGCACTATAGCTTCAGTACCATACACCATTCTAAAAGGTGTCATTCCAATAGTGACTTTACAAGCTGTTTTGTAGGCCCATAGAGCAGTCTGAAGCTTGATATCCCACCGGTGTGGCTCCTTCTGAACAATCTTGGTCAAAATATTCTTGATGGTTTTATTACTGCTCTCTTCTTGACCATTGCACCTGGGATAATACGGAGTCAATTTCCTGTGCTTAACTGAGAGCATCTCCATCAAAATTTTCATTGTGTCATTAATGAAATGTGTCCCTTGATCAGACACAATTTCAATGGGGCATCCATGATGGCAGATAATATTTTCAAACAAAAAAACAGCAGTGGACTTGGTAGTATTATCTGGAAGAGCCTTGGTCTCTACCCATTTAGTGACATAACAGGTAGCCATCAAGATGTACCGGTTCTTCCTTGGAGTGACCTTCTTGAATGGTCCCATGAAGTCCATACCCCATTTCATGAATACTCCCAATGGCTGTACTCGAGTGAGTGGAGTCATATCAGCTGCTGTTGGTTTGCCCATTCTCTAACATATATCACAAGTATTGCAGAAACTTCGGACATCTGCTCTACAGGGTTTGCCACCATAATCCGGCTTGAAGAATCTTCTGATAAGTGATATCAGTGGAGAAGTGTCCTCTAGAATCCCCATTGTGTGCTTCAATGATGACTTGCATCCTCCCTTCCATTGGCACACACCTTCAACGAACACAATCTATGCACAATTATAGAGCAATCCTCCTATTATGGTGAACTTCAGACTCTTAACGATCAGAGATTTCTTCTGATTCTGAGTCCAATTGTCTAGGAATCCTCCTCTTGCAAGGAACTGATATACATCATACCATTCAGGGTCTGAATTTTCCTCAGCTCTGCTGTCACCTGAAATAGCTATGCATCTACTGGCTCATCCCTTAAGGATATTTCAGAATAGCCATTAGTACTTCTAGAAAGAAAATCAGCACCACAATGAGATTTATCAAGCTTGTGGAATATGTGAAACTCGAAATCCATCGGAACATCATCCATCTGATTAATATTCCTTGAATAATAACTTTATTGATAAACAATAGTAGTGCCTGATGATCCATATAGAAATGAAATAATTTTATGAGTAAGTAATGCCGACACTTGGTGGCGCTAAAAACCATTCCCAATGCTTCTCTCTCCCTGGTAGTATATCCCTCTTCAGCTAGACTGAATCTTTGACTGGCAAAATAAACTGGATAATCCATCCTTCAATCTGGTTGAGTCAGTATTGCCCCCATTTCCAGCCCTAAAGCATCGGCATGCACATGGAATATAACATTCCAATCTAGTTGTCACAGTACCGGCTTACTGATAATGGAATTTTTAAGATATTGAAAGTTTTCTTCACATTCGGAAGCCTAGATGAACTTACTGGTTTTCTTGGTAAGCTCATATAGAGGTAATTCCTTTGTAGCAAACATGTGAATAAATCTTTTGTAAAAATTTATATACCCCAAGAATGAACTCAATTTAGATGTTGTGCAGGGTGCCTTGGCCTGTTGGACACAGTGGACTTTATCATTGGCCATTTCTAGATATTATATTCCCCAGTAATTGTCCCTTCTAGACCAAAAAAATAGACTTGAATGGATTCAAGCAGATCCTCTTCTCCTTACATCGCTAAAAAACCATTTTCAAAAACAGTAGATGCTTCTCCTCGTTGAGAATACAGTGAAGTCATCCATAAATATAGCTAGAAATATGTGTAAGAATTCACTGAATATCTTTATCATGCAACATTAGAATGTTGTTGGAGCATTGCAGAGACCAAATGGCATGACTAAATACATGAATGCACCCCATTCATTAATAAACGTGTTTTTTCTCCTATCTTCAAGAGAAATCTTTAACTTGTTGTAACCACTGTAGCCATCCATAAAACTATACATATCATGGCTTACAATCTCATCAAGAAGCATATAGGTGAAGGGTAATGGAAAGGGATCTTTGATAATTTGAGCATTCAATTTTTGGTAGTTCACACAGACTCTGAGTTTCCCATTCTTCTTTGGTACGACCACTATAGGGAATAGCCAATCACTATTGGTGATTTTGTGATGAATCCAGCTTTAAGAAGGTTGTCAATTTCCTCTTTGAACTTCTTAGCATAGTTCAGATTCATTTTGTACCTTTGCAACCAGATGCACTAGTTTGGCATCTGGATTGAGAGGTATTCTGTGTTGGCAAACCTCTGAATTTACACCTTTCAAATCAGTATGTTCCCATGCAAATAAATCTTTATATTTTTGGAACATTAGTCTGGCTTTTCCCTTCATTCTGGGCTCAGATGCTTATTCACCTTGATTAATCAAGGACTTTCTTTAGAACCCAAATTCCATTCTTCAATCTCTTAATCATCTGGGAGCAGTCAATTTGGGCCACCTCCCTTCCTTTTGGTTGACTCCATAGCATAATCCCTGGATAGATCTGTTAGTTCTGGATTCTCATTCTGAACTCCAGTGACCTCTTCAGTGTGCATTGGTGTACTGGAATCTGAATATCCCTCTTTAGAGCCAGCTGGTTCCTCTAGCTGACCAATCAACTGAACTGGTCTCTCTCCAAGATTTAGTTCAATGAGCTAATCTGGAAATTTCTTTCTCTATTTCTCAGCTTGAGCCTTATCGAATAACATTGCATTCAAGTTGATTTTAGCTAACGAAAAATGTTCATGGATGCAAGCATCCATCCAATTTTCTAACCCCATATTTTGGCAAAGTTCCTTAGGTCAAAGTGCTTTCTTTTAGCTTTTGGTGTTATTTGTCTGGAGTTGGATTCTCCTACTGGTTTCCTAAATGGTTATAGTTTGATTCGCATAATCATGAACAACGTGCGCCGTCCAAAGCCGTGGTCATCCCATTAGCATACCATATGCTCCTTGAACATCCATTACCAGCAGAAATCTGGTTTTGGATTTCTCTTTATCCACCCTGATCTGCATATTTTTTATCATACCAGTTGCCTAAACAACTCTATGATCAAGCATTCTAACCTTAAAGGGTGCTGGTTTTAAATCAATGATACCAAGCCTTTGCCCCCAGAATATTCACACCTGCCCCTCCATCCAATATAACGGCTCCCATTGTTTTGTGACCTTGTAGTCCACCTGGATTACTGGTACCTCATCACCTCTGATAGTAGCCGACAATTCAACTGCTCTGGCATCAGCTTCAGCTTTTCTCCGCTGTCTGATAAACTTTGCTACTTCAGGCAAAGTATTATTGATATAATCTAATTCAACCATCAATTTTTGAATTTGTTCACAGATTTTGACATAGATCTCTTCTCTCTGTTGGTCATAATTATCATCAGAACTCAAGGAATCAAGACTATCTTCACATTGCCAATCCTCTTTTTGGGTGTCTATATTGAGCCTTGACTGACACTGAGAAAAACACTATGCTTTCCCCAGTTCAATGTTTTCTATTACAGTCAAATTTGATTTGACCTGCCCTAGATCATGCACCAGTCCTTGCACTCCAGCAAGCATGGTCTAATATATTCCAGATCTTGACTGATCTGGTTGCCTTTTCTCAAAATACAAAGCTAGTATATTGTGAATAACATGAGCATCAAAACTCTCTGGCTATTCTGGTAGCTTCTTAGCTAGATCCTCCGTGATCTTAGCTGCTGCCAATTCTTGCTGCTCTTGCCATTCATCGACTACTTTCTCCTTGCCCTTAGCCTTCTAGAGTTCTCTCTGCTCAGTCCATTTACTAGTTTTAGAAATGACTGGTTTCACAGGCTCGTCTAGAAGTTCTTCAACAATCACCCCTTTACTGCGAGTGACTGCCTGTATTGGAACTGGTTCCGGTGCTTTTGCCTCAGTAGCCTCAGTAATGGGTGCATCTGGACACTGAGCTACAAAGTGCCCATATTTCCCACAATCATTAAAGGTTAAGACTTTGCTTCTGGAAATTTCCACAACCTCTCCCTTAGCCAGTGTCCCCTTGGTATCTGCTGCATTAGTAGCACTCCTGCTGGTACCTGAATTTTCCTCTTTAGGTCATTGGTTGTCTCTACCTTAGCTAATTCGGCATTTATAAATGCAAATAGAGACAAATCCTTACCTTTCTTGAAATGATGGATTTGAATGCCACAATTATTCCTTAGATGGCCATACACTTTGCAATACGTGCACTATGGGCATTTGTTGGAAACATTATCTCTAGATTTACATTTGAAGCACCAAGTTTCCATCTTCCTGACTGGTGGTCTGGTGTGGCTAATTTCAGCAATCTTGTTAGGTTTAATGGCCATGTGGCCGGCCACCCATCACTAACTGCTACTAACCCTAAGTGTATATCTATACACTTGTGTGAGCCACTAACACTAAGTACAATGTGTATTGTGCCTTAGTGCATAAGATAGAGAAGAAAGAAAGGGGGCACACAGTGTGTGTTGGCTCTCCCCCTCCAACTTGTGTGTGTGTCTATGATGGTGTTTGTATGAGTGTGTGTGCGTATTCTTCTTTCACTTTCGTTGTGCTACTCCCGACTCCTCTCCTTCATCTGGTATCAGAGCCGTTTTATTTTTGAAATCACTTCTACATGCGCGCACTTTCAGAGTTTTGATTTCGGCATTGGCAAATTCAGCATTCCGAGAGCGTTTCCAGTAGGTGTCATCAAAAACCTCATTTGAGCTACGGTTTAGGAGCTGCATTTTTCAAGCCTCCTTTGGTAGTTTGTGCTGTATAGCTTCCATAGCCAGTTACAAGCACCATTGTTGCAGTCTCTTCCATCTATGAGAGCCCACGGATCATTCGGGAGTGTCTAGCCTCTTTCGGAGTGGCCTCATACACACACATAGAGTGGGAGTTTGATGGCATTGTCTTCTTCGACTACAGGTACATGTACACGTACATAGAGCGGCTTGGTTAGCTTTCTCTGTGCTTCTTTGCTTCAATTTTGGCTTCGGCTACGACATCGGCATCGACTCATAGGCTATAGGTTTCAGTGCTTGCAATATTCTGGTTCCGGTGGAGAAATTTTTAATGCATACATGCACATGTTGGCACTTTTGACAGTGTTTGAGCTCTTTTGAGAGCAGTTTGACTCCCTGTAGGGATATTTCTTTTGCATGCACATGATTTTGGTGCCTATTTGAGCGTCATGAAAGACTTGTACGTCTTTGTGGAAACTGCCATTGTACGCTTTTGTGGAGCCATGTTTTAACTAGTACGGTAATCTCGACCATTTCTGAGACTTGGTCCGGATGATAGCCATTTTTCAGACTTGGCTATACGTTTTATTGCATAACCTACGTTGTTGAGGGTTGATAGCATGAAGTTTTCATTGAGCTGGGGTATTATTGAATGTGGAGATACCTTCAGTGATACAGGTAGCTGGAACATCCCTTACGAGGCCTCGCCATAGGACATGTATAGAGTGGTATAGGTGCTTTTGACACCGAGTTGGCGGTCTATGGTCAGTTTGACAATTTCTGCGCCTCGGTTGGTCTCTATACAATGTGCTTTTGAGAGGCCTTGCTCTCTTTTATGCCTTGTGAGTGACATACTTGGTCATTTTGTCTCGTAATTTGGTTGACATAGTCCCAAATACAAAGGAGACTCTACCAAAATTTTCTCAAAATCCTTTGGTAGTTTTGTCACCATGTCTACTAGCAAAGACCGTGACATTTATGACAAAGAAGTTTGATGGAACTAATTTTCATATTTGGAAGAACCAAATGCATGATGTTCTTGTCCAAAAGAAGCAAAAGTTGCCTATTGCCTATGCGGCTAGAAGTGAGGATAATATGCACATGAATCAATTTCAATGGAAGGAGCTTGATGAGCTATGCAAGTCTACAATTAGAATGCACATTGGTGAGTCGGTGTACTTTTCAATGTTAGAATGCGAGATTTCTCATGCTTTATGGAAGAAATTATGCGACACTTACGAAAAGGATACAACTAGCAATAAGGTTCTTCTGATGCAAAAAATTTTCAACCTTTGTATGAAGGAGTCAGCTAGCGTTGCCAGCCATGTCGATGATTTTGATTCTCTTTTTGCCCAGATTCATGCACAGAGCATGACCATTGATGATGAGATAAAAGCAATCTTTTTTCTTTGTTTGTTGTCACCCTCTTGGGATATCTTTTGCACAGTTGTTAGTCCTAATGGTACTCTAAACTACAATGATGTTACTAGTGCACTTTTTCAGAGGACATGCGTTGGAAGTGTCATAATAATCAATATCTAATTCTCCTAAATGATTTTCTCATGTTAAACTGATCGATTAATATGGGGAAGTGCCAGGGGAGAAAAAGCTAGACTATTGGTTAAGCTAGCAGACTGGCCATAGTAGGGATCCAAAGGAGGGAAAATAGGGATCCAAAGGGGGGGGCATATAAAAGATCCATGTGCAACAATGGGATTAAAAGACCCTAAGTTTCAGCCCATTAAGACTTCCAAAATGCTAACGTTCCAAAATTCAAACGTTGTGTCCAAAGGTCAAACATTGGGGGAATTGGATGCTTTGTGTGTGTCCCAAAAGTCTTTGGCAATCCCTACATAGGAGGGGGTGAGCCTTGCAACTAGGAGATGAGAGAGAAACTCACACACACACACACACACACACACACACACAAGATCTCTTTACACAAAGGGAATGAGGGACACATGTCAGCTCCCTTGCCCAGTGCCCACAAGGTGTACCCAATTCCTATTGGACGGCCTTGGAGGTGGACCAATGAGAATTAGGCTAGAGTAAATCTAGTTTAATTAATTTAAAAACACTTAATAAAAGGACCAATAAGATTTAAGCTCTCTAGAAGACTATTGGACAGTCTCCCAAGGGGACCAATGAGCATTCAGCAGCCCAATGGCTTGCCTGATTCCTATTGGCCAGGAGGCAAAGGGGTACAATGAGAGTTTAGTTGAATTAAATAATTACCTAAAGCTCTCACAAAAGGGGAAAGGTGGACACATGTCAAAAGGCTATCACTTATGCTGCTTAGTTACCATTGGCTAAGCATGCGGAGGTCCAATAGGATGCTAGCAAGAGCAAATAGCAAAAAGCAAGAGGGTTCGCCCAAGAGACAGAGAGAGGGGGCTGATTTTTGCAAGGCATTATCACCTACACACTCACACTAGCTCATGTGTGAAGTAAATAAGACTCTCTCTCCTTCTCAAGATTTAATGGAAAGCTTATCACCTACTCCAATCTTGTGAGAAGGAAGGCCTACACCAACAGCTCTTGGCTTTGTGATGCAAATCCAACCAAGAGCCAAGCTTCAATGCATGCTCATCTCCTCTACCATGCTAATTACTAAGCTAAGCTATGCTAATATGAGTGACTATGTGAGGAGATGTACATCTTTCTCGTAAGAATACTCCTTCTTCCTCTCAATCTACTCTCATACCCCGCTAGCTCTCACCATCTTCGAAGGTGTGTGAGGTCTTGGGTCTGAGACCGTGAGGGAATTGATGTTGTGTTTGATAAGTGTTTTGCGTAGTGCATGAAGTTTCCATCTTCATTGCACTAGCTAGTATTGAAGGAACACAAGAAATTGTATTGTAAAATGTCTCTCTTGATGGGAGAAACCATAATACAAAGCCTTTTGGAGGGGGGACCGGCTCCATGCAAATTCGGTCCTCAATTGTTGTCAATTGCTTAATTTCTCTCTCTTTTGAAGTATTGTTCATGCTATCTAACTAGGTGTTATGCTTTTTTTCTCTCTCTCCACCCAAGCACTCTTGTTAATCTCATTAGGAATCTATTCTAATGAAATGCTCACTATGTTCATGCTATCTTCCGCTACACACAAGTTACTAGGCCATTAAATGTTACACTGGTATCAGAGCACAAGGTTTCTCTTTTCTTGCTCAAGAAGGGAGGTCCTCAAGCTAGCTATAAATGGTTGGTACTATTAACTGCATGTGAGTAAGAAGAATAGGGATTTTTCAGCCTTGCAGTGTGCGTGCCTTTGTGCACTTAACGGGGCATCATTGTCGAGATCTATGGTCTTAATAGTGGAGTCCTACGGGGCTTTCCTACGATTCACCACTATAGAGCTATTAGAAGCTTGATAGGAGCCGGTGTTGTTTTGGTGTTGAACGACCCTCTCTTCTATTTCTTGCAATTAATGGTATTCGAGCCACGGGTATAGTAGCTTGAATGCTTTTTCTAAAAGGGGTAAATAGGAGTAGCGACTAGGGCTTGAAGTGCCAAATTACACCTAAAAGTTGTTAGAATGGCTGATAATAGTAAAGAGAGTGAAATTAATGTTGATAACTTTGATTTTGCTAATGAGCAAGCTACTAATGATGCCCCGATGCTTGTTAACTATCTTGTTTCTAGGCTTCAACAAGCCATGGACAATCCATCCCTCCAAAGTGAAGTGCAACAACATCTTTGTGCTCATGGGATGCTCCAAGCTCCCCACCATGACGAGAGAACACCTAGGAAGCCTCCTTGTGAGACTTCCAAAGAGGTCTCTCTCCGATTCGGGAAGAAGAATAGGATCCCTATGAAGGGCTCATAAATTTTCTCCTTGATGACACATCTCCTTCTCAAAGGAGAATTCAAGAGCCCCCACCGAAGGAACGAGAAAGAAGTGAGTCTACCACCACCTCGGCGGAGATGGCTCCACGAAGACGGCGGGCTAAACGCTCTCCATCACCTCCAAAACGGAGAAGACAATCACATACTTCTCCACACCATACTTCAAAGAGGGATGACAAAAAGAAAGAAAGAGGACACCCTCTTCTCCATCTTCTTCATCCTCTTCCTCTTATGAAAGTGATGGTGAAGACAAAGAAGATCAAGGAAATAAAAAGGCAAAAAAGAGGTCACCCTCTTCCTCAAATTCTTCATCTTCTGAAGAAAGTGATGGTGCAACCTTTGAACCATAAAAAAGAAAAGGCCATAGGAAATCCTATGCTGCATGGAAGAGGTCATCCAAGCTCAAGAAGTTCAAAGAGGGAGGGAAGAGCATCTCTTTCCTTACCTACAATGGCACTTTTGGTGCTATGGACAAAGTCTTGGCCTTTATCCAACAATTTGATGTGGCGTTCGGAGATGCGGGTTTCACGGAGTCCTCTAAGATACACCATGTAGCTATGCACTTTTGAAAGTCCGCCATTCAATGGTGGTCTAGCCTACAGGCCAACGGTGAAGCTCCACGAACATGGACAGCTTTAAGAGCTTCCATTATGAAGCAGTTTTTGGCCACCGATGCCAAAGACAAAGTACTCACCAAATGGCAAAGCTTAAAGCTCTCTCCCTATGAATCCATCCACAAATATGTAGACAAGTTTTGGGACCTACAACTCAAAGCCACTGTCTTCAAAAAGTTGGATTTTGGAGAGCAAAAGCAGTAATTTTGCACGGGCTTAACCGAAGAAATGGCGGAGTATGTCAACTCCCAAAAGCCACGCACCATATCGGCGGTAATACATCATACTATGGTGGCCTCACGAATCAATTTCCAAACTGGGGCTAAGAGGAATTCTAAGCCCCCTGAAAACAAGGGTTCCAATGAACCTAAGGGGAAGGACAATGTCCAAAAGTCTCCTAAGGGAAACTCCAACAAAGATAAAGAGAAGGGAGTTTATAAAGGCAAAAATAAACTCTGTCCTGAAGAGCTTGAGCATTATCACAAGGATAACCGGTGTTTCAAGTGCGGCAAACAAGGGCATGCGTACCACGCTTGTCCCCAAAAGAACAACCCCCATGATCCTCCTAGAGCTACCTTGGTCAAAATCCAAGAGGAGGAAACTCACCACAAAGGATCTCCTCTATGCCATGCTTGGGGAAAGGTAAGAGAACATCATGCTTTTATTCTCCTTGACCCCGGTTCTACTAATAAATTGTATATCTATAGAGTTGGACACCAAGCTAGGCATACAAACCTACGAGATGGGCTTTCAAGGGGCAAGAAGCTTCAGTCACTCCTTTAATTGGGAAATTGAGGCTCCATGTCCAAAGCTATGTGGACAAAGAGGACATCTTTATCTCTCCTCTCAAGCATTGGTTTGATAGCATGGCTGCCAATGTTAAATTCCCTAAAAGGAGAATCTCCTTTAAGTTCAGGGAAAAAGATATATATATATATATATATATAGATGCTAAGGAAATGGGTAACACTATACCCATTGTACATACACAAGCTTTCAACAAGTCAATAAAGAGCTCTATTTCCGTGTACACGATTTTTGTTAAAGATTCTCAAAATGAACCTAATGTTTTAGCAAAAGAAAATATACACAATCAAAAGGAATTAGATTTATCCAATTTTCTCAAGGGGTTTCAATATGTCTTTATTGACGACATCCCTTGTGACTACCTCCTAAACAAGGCAATGATGACCATGCAATTAAACTTCTTCCAAGAAGTTCACCCCCTTACAAACCTGCTTGTAGAGTTTCTCAAGCTCAACAAGAGGAGATTATGCGGCAAGTAAATGAGTTAGTTGAGAAGGGCATGGTTAGCCCTAGCTCATCTCCATTTTGTTCTCCTGTGCTACTAGTGCAAAATAAAGACGGCACATATCGTATGTGTGTCAACTATAGAGCACTAAATAAGATCACTATCAAAAATAGGTTTCCCGTTCCACGGGTAGAAGACCTATTTAATAAGCTACAAGGCTCCACCTACTTCAGTGGGATTGACCTAAAAAGTGGCTATCATCAAATAAGGGTAGTTGATCAAGACATTGTAAAGACCGCATTTCGCACTACGTTTGATCTTTATCAATATATTGTCATGCCTTTTGGCTTAACCAATGCACTAGCCACGTTCAACCGCTTGATGGTGGAGAAGCTATTCAGGTCTCATAGAACCTTTATTGGAGTGTTCTTTGATGATATCATCATCTACTCTAATTCATTAGACGAACACAAGCGACACCTCTAGATAATATTTCAAGTGACACCTCTAGATAATACTTCAAGTTCTAAGAGAGAATAAACTTTATGTTAATCGAAAGAAAAGTGAATGTTTCTTACAAGAGATTCAGTATTTAGGTCACATTATCTCTCAAGATGGCATCCAAATGGATCCATCAAAGTTAGAGGTAATAAAAGGATGGCCTAAACCAAAGAATCTACATAAAAAGTTAAGAAGCTTTAGACGCTTCATAGAAAAGTTCTCATTTATAGCAGGACCATTACATGACCTAACAAAGAAAAACGTTAGGTACACATGGTCTGCCAAGGAGAACAATGCTTTTGAAAAGCTTATCTCTCAACCTGTGCTTACACTACCGGATCTCTCAAAGCCATTTGCGGTCCAATATGATGCTTGTGGTGATTGCCTTGGAGCTGTTTTGCTTCAAGAAGGACACGCCATAGGCTATGAAAGTCAAAGGCTCGACCCTCTTGAGCAAGCTCTAGGCATATATGAAAAGGAACTCCTTGTAGTTCTACATGCCGTAGACTCATGGAAGAACTATTTATTAGGGACTCCTTTCATTTTGCGAACGGATCACCAAAGTCTTAAGTACATCATGACGCAAACCAAGATCTCCAACAAACAAATGAGGTGGGAAAATTTTCTTTCGCAATTTCATGTTCATAATGCTCACATTGCTGACAAGCATAATCAAGTAGCTGATGCACTCTCAAGACAGCTGAGAGTGAATGCGGTTTCCATAGCAACTCACAATGATCTATCTTCTATGATAGATGAGTATGCTACTGATCCCGATTTTAGAGATGTGATTTCAGCCCTTGCACTAGGGAAGAAAGAGGAACCATTTACTTTACAAGATGGTTATCTTCTCTATGGCAATAGACTATGCGTTACTAGCTCACTATGTGAGAAAGTAATGTATGAATATCATGCTCCTCCTTATGCAGGACATAGAGGGCTTCAATCTACCCTAAAGGGCATTGAAACATATTTCTATTGGCCTACCATGGAAGCATACATACAAGAGTATGTTTCTAAATGTGTGGTATGCCAACAGATGAATTTTGATAGAGGGAAGCAAATTGGATTGCTTCAACCTTTGCCAATCCCTAATTCACCATGGGAGAGCATATCCGTGGATTTTATCTTTAGATTGCCTAAGTCTATCCATGGGAATACGGGAATATGGATGATAGTAGACAGGTTCAGTAAACAAGCTCATTTTATACTTGTCAAAAAGACTATCAAAGCCCATCAAATGGAAACCCTCTTCATTTCACAAATCTTCAAGTACCATGGCTTGCCAATGTCCATAGTGTCGGATAGAGATCCTAGAATGACTAGTAATTTCTGGAAGGGTCTAATTGAGAATTTGGGAACAAGGCTAAACTTCTCTTTGGCCTATCACCCACAAATGGATGGCCAAAGTGAAATAGCAAACCTAACAATTCTCGATCTACTAAAAGCCTATGTAATGGAAGTAGATCAAAGATCCCAATGGGGGAAGTACTTACCCTTAGTGAAGTATGCCTACAATAACACTGTACATACTTCCACAAGAAAATCGCCTTTTGAGGTAATTGAGGGAAGATCAAAAAGTCCCTTGCTACTTAAGGTACACTTCCCTGCAGATGAGTATAGCCGAGACCTACAAGAATCTTTCCAAAAGATTAAGGATGCTATCTCTATCTCACAAAAAAGGCAAAAGGCTGCTGCTGACAAGCACAGAAGAGCCCAAGCCTTTAAAGAAAATGATTGGGTCTTACTCAAATTTCCCAAGACTCGATTAAGGCACATGATGGGCAAGAATCCTACGGGACACCAAAAGTACTATGCTAAGTTCTCCTAAATGATTTTCTCATGTTAAACTAATCATTTAATATAGGGAAGTTCCAGGGGAGAAAAAGATAGAATATTGGTTAAGCTAGCAGACCGGCCACAGCAGGGATCCAAAGGAGGGAAAATGGGGATCCAAAGGGGGGGACATCTGTAAAAGATCCATGTGCAACAATGGGCTTAAAAGACCCTAAGGTTCAGCCCATTAAGACTTCCAAAATGCTAAGGTTCCAAAATTCAAAGGTTGTGTCCAAAGGTCAAACATTGGGGGAATTGGATGCTTTCCGTGTGTCCCAGAAGTCTTTGGCAATCCCTACATAGGAGGGGGCGAGCCTTGCAAGTAGGGGATGAGAGAGAAACTCACACACACACAAGCTCCCTTTACACAAAGGGAATGAGGGACACATGTCAGCTCCCTAGCCCAGAAGCCCACAAGGTGTACCCAATTCCTATTGGATGGCCTTGGAGGTGGACCAATGAGAATTAGGCTAGAGTAAATCTAGTTTAATTAATTTAAAAACACTTAATAAAAGGACCAATAATATTTGAGCTCTCTAGAAGACTATTGGATAGTCTCCCAAGGGGACCAATGAGCATTTAGCAGCCCAATGGCTTGCCTGATTTCTATTGGCCAGGAGGCAAAGGGGTCCAATGAGAGTTTAGTTGAATTAAATAATTAACTAAAGCTCTCACAAAAGGGGAAAGGGGGACACATGTCAGAAGGCTATCACTTATGCTGCTTAATTACCATTGGCTAAGCCTCGGGAGGTCCAATAGGATACTAGCAAGAGTAAATAGCAAGAGGGGTTGACCAAGACAGATAGGGGGCTGATTCTTGCAAGGCATTATCACCTACACACTCACACTAGCTCATGTGTGAAGTAAAGAATAATCTCTCTCCTTCTCAAGCTTTAATGGAAAGCTTATCACCTACTCCAAGCTTGTGAGAAGGAAGGCCTATACCAACAACTCTGGGCTTTGTGATGCGAATCCAACCAAGAGCCAATATTCAATGCATGCTCATCTCTTCTACCATGCTAATTACTAAGCTAAGCTATGCTAATATGAGTGATTATGTGAGGAGATGTACATCTTTCTCTTAAGAATACTTCTTCTTCCTCTCAATCTACTCTCATACCCCGCTAGCTCTCACCATTTTAGAAGGTGTGTGAGGTCTTGGGTCTGAGACCGTGAGGGAATTGATGTTGTGTTTGATTAGTGTTTTGCATAGTGCATGAAGTTTCCATCTTCATTGCACTAGCTAGTACTGAAGGAACACAAGAAATTGTATTGTAAAATGTCTCTCTTGATGGGAGAAACCATAATACAAAGCCTTTTGGAGGGGGGACCGGCTCCATGCAAATCCACTCCTGAATTGTTGTCAATTGCTTAATTTCTCTCTCTTTTGAAGTATTTTTCATGCTATCTAACTAGGTGTTATGCTTTTTGTTTCTCTCTCCACCCAAGCACTCTTGTTAATCTCATTAGGAATCTATTCTAATGAAATGCTCACTATGTTCATGCTATTTTTCGCTACACACTAGTTACTAGGCCATTAAATGTTAGAGGAAGACCATGACTAACTCGCAACTCCTTATGTGCAAAGGGATGATAAGCAACATAGGGGCCGTTCTTCACAACGTGAGTCCAATAAAGAGGGCAATAGAGATGCATCAAAGGGTCAATCAAAGTCTCGTAGTCGCCGGAATGTTCAATGCCATTATTGTGATAAGTTTGGTCACATAAAGAAAGATTGCTATGCTTAGAAGTGTAGAAAGAGAAGGGTAAAGGTAAAGGCAAAGAACATGATGATAAAGGGGAGACACCAAAGAGTTTGGTTAAGATTGAAGAACTGAACATAGTTCAGGATGATAGTGATGTGCAATACAGTAATTTGTTGAGACTGAGAATAATGATGTTATTTATGATGCACATGAAACTCTATCTTTGCAGAGTTCTATGCCAGCTTAACTCCTTTTTAGTGGTGAAGTATCCCATTCATGGATTCTTGATTTGGGTGCTTCATTGCATGTCACACCTCATAGGCATTGGTTTACTACATACAAGGAAACCATTGGCTGTGTTACACTTGGTTACAGTTACTCTTTTGACATTGTTGGCGTAGGTGATATTGCCATGGTTATGGCAAATGGGGTGAATTCCATAATATGCGCCATGTTCCAGCCTTGATACACAATCTAATTTTGGCTAGACATCTTGATGACTTGGGTTACAAAGTCACTTTTCATCACCAGTCTTAGCATGTTACGAAGGGTTATCTTATTATAGCCCATGGTTCTAAAGTTGGTTCACTTTATCCTCTTCATGTATCTGATAAAAACGATGTTCTTTTTGTAACCAAGCTGCCAGCTGTTGCTTTGTGGCATAGCTGGTTAGGACATCTATCAAAGAAGGGAATGGAGACACTCTCTCGTTTGGGCTACTTACCATCTTTGTCATTTTTTTATTTTCCCTTTTGTGAGCACTATCAATATGGAAAGTAAACACGGGCACGTTGTACACATTCTTTTGACAAAGAAAGAAAACCCTTAGAGCTTGTACACAATGATTTATGTGGGCCTATGCCTTCTAAATCCCATGGTGGTACATCCTATTATGTTACATTCATTGACGATGCAACACGACATGTTTGGGTTTATGCCATGAAGTCTAAAGATGAGACCTTTTCTTGCTTCAAGAAGTTATTATCTAGTTTGAAACTCAGTTTGAACATAAGTTGAAAGCTTTGCGCTCAGACAATGGTGGAGAATATGTCTCCAAAGAGTTTACAAACTTCTGTTCAAGTAGGGGAATTAAGCGTGAGTTTACAGCTCCTTATACCCCTGTACAAAATGGTGATGTAAAACAAATGAATAGGAATCCAAGAGCGGATTATGTCTATGCTATCACAAGATAATTTACCGCAAGCGTTTTGGGCTGAAAGAGGTTGAATTCCAAAAAGTGACATTTTCCAATGTATCACCTCTTGTCCAAATAGCTCTCGAGCCACTTACTACACAAGCTAGTACAAGTTCTGATCAACTGTGGAGATCTCAAAGAGTCTCACATCTGCCAGAACTTTTTGTTCTAGGCGTGGATTTTGTTTTGTTGATAGATAGTGGTGAGTCTGCTTGTTACAAAGAGGTTATGCTAGCCAATGATAAGGTTCAGTGGGAACATGCTATGAAGAGGGAGTTGTCTAGTATTGCAAAGGACAAAACATGGAAACTTGTTCCATTGCCAAAAGCCAGGAGAGCATTCCCTTGTAAATGGGTTTACAAGAAGAAGATTGACACTTACAAGAAGAAGATTGACACTTAAAAATCTTGTTTAGTGGCCAAAGGTTTCAAGCAAGAATATGGTGTCGATTTCTAAGAAATCTTTTTTTCAATGGTCAAGATGACCACACTGAGAATGTTGCTTGCTTTGGTTGCCACTGAAGATATGGAGCTTGATCAAATGGATGTCATTACAGCTTTCTTACATGGTGGTGATCTCAAGGAAGAGACTTATATGCAACAAGTTGAAGGATTTGTGATAAAGGGCAAGGAACATTTGGTCTGTAAGCTTTTGAAAAGTCTCTATGGCTTGAAGCAATCATTTAGACAATGGTATCAAAATTTTGATGCATTTATGCATTCCCTAGGTTATAAGCGCAATAATGAGAATCCATGTCTTTACGTGAAAAGACAACCCAATGGACAACTCATTATGCTTATTCGTTATGTAGATGACATGCTTATTGCTAGTCATTCCAAGAAGGACATTGCTGACTTGTAAACCAAGTTGAAAAGTCAATTGACATGAAAGATTTGGGTGAAGCTAATCACATTTTGGGTATGCACATTACTCGTGATCGTAAGAAGAGGTTGTTGTATCTTTCTCAAAAAGAGTATGTGCACAAGGTTCTTGATTGTTTCAATATGCAAAAGGGGAAGGCTTTGAGTAATCCATTGCCTACATATTTGAAACCTAGCAAAAAAGACTATCCCAAATTTGCTGAGGAAAAAGCTGCAATGGCTAAGGTTCCTTATGCTTCAGTTTGTGGTAGTCTCATGTATGCCATGGTGGCTACAAGACTTGACATTGCACATGCAGTGGGATTTGTCAGCAGATTTATGTCTAACCCTGGTAAAAAGCATTGGGATGTTGTCAAGTCAATTCTTAGATACTTGAGTGGCAATGCAGATAGATAATTATGCTATGGTCGTGGAGAGTCATCCATTCAAGGACTTGTAAATAGTCATTATGCAGGCTGTGTTGATAGTCGTAAATCAACAACTTGTTGGATTTACACATTTGTTGGTTCTACTATTTCTTGGAAATCCGTTCTTCAAGACTGTACATCCATTTCTACAATAGAGGTAGAGTATGTTGCATTTAGTGAGGCATGCAAAGAAGCTATTTGGCTTGCTCGCCTAGTGAAAGATCTTGGATTGAAGCAGTGTACACCAATTCTTCATTGTGAGAGTCAGAGTGCTATTGCCTTGGCTAACAATCCAGTGTTTCATTCCAGAACAAACCAAATTGATGTGCATTATCACTTCAATCATGAATGCTTGATTTAGTGAAGATTCCTACATTAGAGAACACAGTGGATGCACTCACTAAAAGTCTCTCTAGCCATCAGTTTCTGAGTTGATGGGCGTTGGGTAAAGAGTGGTTCTCTTCCATTCTTGTGTTCTTCCACATTGGCCATCAAGTGGGAGAATGTTAGGTTTAATGGCCATGTGGCCGACCGCCCATCACTAACTGTTACTAACCCTAAGTGTACAATTGTACACTTGTGTGAGCCACTAACACTAAGTACAATGTGTATTATGCCTTAGTGCATAAGATAGAGAAGAAAGAAAGGGGGCACACAGTGTGTGTTGGATGTCCCCCTCCAACCTATGTGTGGCTATGGTGGTGTGTATGTGAGTGTGTGTGCGTATTCTTCATTGCTTCCGCTGTGCTCCCGGCCCCTCTCCTTCAAATCTGCCTGGCCATTTTGTCAATTTTTTGGGACCAAGACCCTTTCTTAGCCTTGTCCTTGATCTTTTTGTTGAAATTACTATCAGACCTGCTAGAAATATCAATGGAGTTGGAATTCTCCGTAGAAGAGTTGCTACTACTCCTAGACCTCCGCTTCTTATGGATTCACTTCTTCTTGGCTTGCTGCTTGAGCTTCAAAGATCCTGCACCAAGTCATCAAACTTCTTTGTGGGTGCATGTACCTCTTGCTCTCTCAGCTTCTTGCTACAAAATCCATTCAAAAACCATGCACTCAATCTTTTTTCTGAAGGTGGTTCTTGCAGCTGCCTAGTCAACTCTTTGATATTTTCCACATAGCTTCTTACAAATAATTTTCCTTGCTTGATCTTGTCCAGCTCACAGAGAATGTCTTCATCACCTCTGTTGTCTGAGTACTCAAGCCTAAAAGCCTCAATCAGTTTATTGTAAGACCTAAGCTAGCAAGTTGGATAGTGGTAATACCATTTTCTTTCCGCATCCTTCAGTGTTTGAGGAAAATACTCTCCCCAGTCATCCTCATCAATATGCTTTAATTCAACATATTGCTCAAAGGCTTGAATGTAGACATCAGGATCGTCTTTTTTTCCACCTTTGAAAATTGGAAAAGAGATCTTTAAGGAAGCAGTGTAATCATGCATGTCTATATCATCTCTGGTTCCTCTGGTCTTGGTAGCCTGACTGCATCTAGATGACTTCCTGTAATGATCAGCGTCCGCATCCCAGTGACCTTCCTTTTTAGTTTCAATTGCAGTCTCTACCTTGGCCTTTCTGCTTGTACTATGATGACTGCCTTTGCTACCCTTGGCCTCAGTTGTCTTGTGTGTGGACCGAGAACCTTGGGTCCTGGTTTTTCATTCCTCATGCTTAGCCCTCCTCCTCCTTGAGTGATTGGAATGCTGAGAGTCTCTAGCCTCTTCAACATTACTCTACTCCTCCTCAGCCTCATTCTCACTCTCGGGGTCCCTCTCAGTATCAAGCTCTCTTGCTGACACTTTTGGAATAGGGTCAACTCGTGCGAAATCAGTGTGAAACTGGGTTGACAATTTTCAACCACGACTAACTCTGGGTGGCATGTTTGTAGCTAAGAATTCTAGTTGGGAGACAAAGCTCACTGGTCTAAGAGGAATCAGCTCTAGCCACCATGATCACCAAAATGGAATGAGAGCTGGTCTCTTCAGACATTTATTCCAATGTTAGAGTTCAGAGGTACTGATTATCTACGTGGTTTAGTTAGTGAGGGCTGGAATTAAGTACTGGACTGAAATAGAGAATTGAACTGGAATAATGTACTAAAATGGAAGACTGGGAATGGTATAGATTTAGATCAATAATACAAAGATAATCAGTACAGTGTACAACAAGCTTAAGCTCATATAAAGTCTGAGGATTGATTACAAGAGTAAGTGAGTACAGAGTTGAAAGCCAAAAGATTATGAATCTAAAAGTCTAGAAGCAAGAGCCCGTAAGCCCAAAAGTCCAAAAACCCTAAAAAGCCTCGGATACATTGTAGCAGCTCCTATTTATAGGCTCAAGAACTACTATAATTACTGATGAATTACTGCCGGTGTAGCAGTTTCCCTGGTCAACCTTCTAAGGAGCAGTTCTCACTACTGGGATTGTCCTTGCCTTCTGCAAGAGGCAGCTTGAACTTGATCGCACCCACTGGAACATCTTGTAGTTTTTCTCTAGCTAGAGTATCTGCTTCTTGATTTTTTGCTCGGGGCACATGATGTAATTGAATGGCTTGAAAATTTCCTAAAAGTTCCTTCACTTTGCGTAGATGGCCTAGGAAGCTATGATTTTTACAGGCCCAAGTTCCTTGTATTTGTTTTATTAAAATCATGGCATCACCAAAAACATTTAATCGTTGAATACCTCAGGTCACACACCACTCTAACCCAAGAGTTAAGGCTGCATATTCTGCCTCATTGTTAGAGTGAGAATCCAAAAGATACCCAATGGAGAAAAAAAGTTTCCCTTGCTCATTGAAGATGACAATGACAGCTGCATTTTTGTCCATTGTCCTCTTGTAGGCTCCATCAAAGTAAAGAGAGTGAGCCCCCTCTACCTTAGGGACCTCCAACACAGGTGTAATACCTTGATCATTTGCCTTTATCTTTAACTTCTTTTCATAGTGGTGATGAGTGAGAATGCCTCCTAGTTGGCTCTTGTGGATCTCTCCACTTGCATTGCGTAATCAAACTCTTGCAGCCTTGTGAGACATTTGGAAATCCTAGGAGAAACATCCATGTGTTGCATCACATAAGGAAACACTTCTTCCATTGTTAAGATTATGAATGATCTAAACAGTAAATAAGAGCGGAACTTAGTGGTAGCAAACATTAATGCCATGTGCTCCACTGTTGTGTATCCCTTCTCTGATGGTGTCATCATGCAGTAGATAGGATGCATGAAAGAAGTTTGAGGATCCTTTTGCATTAATACCGCCCCAAGTTTGTCATTGCCCACACTAGGATTAACATAAAATGGCTCATCCCACTTTGGAGGTGCAATGTTGGGTAGTGAGGCTAAGATTTGTTTTACCTCAATGAATTGCTGCTCATTCTCTTCACTCCAAGTGAAGATCTCTTGATGGGTAACTTGCTGCAAAGGGAGAACCACTTGTGAGAGCAGGTGAATGAACCTACTCAAATACCTCACCTTTTGAAGAAAAGGGACCCACTACTTTGTTTTCGTGGGAGAGGGCAAAGCCACCAAGGTTTGAACCTTGCTTGGGTCAGCTTCAATGCCTTTGGCCGAGATCACATGGCCAAGAAGAGTAACCTTGCTTTCACCAATGTGGAATTTCTCCACGTTTAGTTGGCCACCCAAAGCTTGCAACCTGGCTAGAACTTCATAAACTTTCTTCAAATGAAGAGAGCGGGAGCTATAGATACAAAAGGCATCAATAAAAACACGGATTGATTTTCCAAATAATGACTAAAAAACAAATGTCACATAGCATTGAAAAGTGGATGTAGCATTGGTGAGACCAGAAGGCATAACTCTGTAAGCAAAACATCCCCATGGTGTGATAAAAGTTGTCTTCTTTTGATCTTCTTCAGTGATGCTGATTTGGAAGTATCTTGAGTAGCCATCACATACCATGTAGCACTCATGTCTTGCTACCTCATTGAGAATTTCATCTTGGAAAGGGAGAGGAAAATGGTCCCTCTTTATGGCTGCATTAAGGGGCTTGTAATCAACATAAATCCTCCACTTCCCTTTTTTTTTTTTGTGACTACCACTAGAGAAAACCACATTAAGTCTTCAACAGGATAGATGAAACCTGCTTCTAAAAATTTCCTCACCTCCTTGAGCAAGGCCTCTTGTTGAATTACTCCTAGCTGTCTGAGCTTCTGCACTACAGGTTCACTTCCCTCCTTGAGCTTAATGTGATGTTGAACTACTTTGATGCCAGTGACTTTACCATATTCATCAATGAACAATGTGGTAAAATTACTTAGCATCAAAACATAATCTTCACGCTCCTTCCCACACAACTCACTAGAGAGCATTGAATGTAGCTTAATCGCTTCTAGCAGAGGTTGTATACCTAGTGGCTCCCCTTGGTTTGATGATGATGCATCAATTTGCTTCATTGTCTTTGGGTCCTTGAGAATGATTCCCATCACCTCAATGCTACTGTCACTTTCTTTGGTCATTGTTGACTCCTCCTCTGAAGTGGTTGAAGAGTCACTAGCAAACTCATCCTCAGAGGTTTCTAGATCCATGTCGCGTTGTTGACCTATCTTCATGTCGTAAAGTATTGGCCTCCCTTTTGCATCATTTAGTTGGATTATGTTGGTGTCCCAGTCTTGTTTAGCTTTCATATCCATAAGCCAAGGCCTCCCTAGAATGATAGGATAGCCCTCCCCTTTATGTGGCATGACAAAGATGTCTACATCCACCTCGGTGTTGAATGCCTTTACCCTAATTGCATTCACAATGCCAACACATTGAAATTTTACATTATTAGCCATTTTGGCTTGGCATGTTGCCGGCCTACTCACCTCTAAACCCAAATGTTGCATCATTTTTTCACTCATGATGCATATTTGTGCTCCACCATTGATGTAGATATTGGAGATGTGTTGCCCTTTGATGTGAGCATCCATCACCGGTAGTATATCCTCTAGGTTTCTCCAAGAGATAGCCCCATCTATCTTTGGCTTCAGTCTCTTTGTCCATTTTCTCCTCACCCTAGGTGCTAGGTGGAGTAATTGGGGCCAAGTGATTTCTGGGCCCTACACAAAAACATCTTGAACCAAATCATATGGTTTAGAACATTCACCCAAAGAGAAATCTACAATGTCAATTTTACGTCATGATTTGGACGGCTTTTTCTAGATTCCCCCTTGGCTTTCATCTTTTCTTCCTTTTGAGAAGATTCACCATGCCTAGAGCGCTTTACCCCCATGGCATATACTCCTTTAACCTTGGTCTTACCTTTTGCCACTCCCTTGATATCCTCCTCCACTTTCACCTTTCTTTTAACTTCAAGGCTGATAGCACTCATCATCTGGTTGTTGGCTGGTTGTGGAGGTAAGGATGGAATGAGAGGTTGTGTGGTGATGGGTGTGGTTGAAGGGGTGGTTGTAGAATTTGCAATGGTGGTGCTTGTTGTGGTGCTCTGGGTGGTGGTGGTCTTGATCTTGGTGGTGAAACTTGGTTTTTCCTTGCTCCTCTATTAAAATTCTACCTCCTTGGGAGTGGGTAGTAATACATACCATGGCCGTCTTCTCCACAATTGTAACAGTGGTATTCTTGGTTTTGTCTTTGTTGTCCTCTCCCTTGATCTTGGTTGCGACTGTGTGCATGCCCTTATTGCACCAAATGGAATGAGAGATTCTCAAGCTAGTTGGTGATTCGGTTGAGCAGGTCTTGCTGATCTTAAATTGGTTCTTGTGGTTGACTCCTCTGGGTGGCTGTTGTATGTGGTGCTTGAGGTGTTGGGTCCTAATGGCTTCCTCTTCATCGGCATTCCTGCCTTGTAGGTGCAACTTCTTGTCTTTAAGGCGGGCCACTTTAACTTCTAGCTCATACGTAGTAGGAAACCTTCCCTTCACCTTCTCTTTAAGAGTTGGCCATAACCCAGCCACAAACCGATCCTTCTTTAGGAAATCAGGTGCCCCCTCATCCTCTCTTAGCGATGCAACCCAACAAGAAGGGCCATTAAAAAAAGGATTGTCGCAGTTTCCTAAGAGATCAAAAAAACATGCAAAAAGATCATTCTGGCAAAGACAAAAGTACGGTAAAGTTTTAGGAGCTCAATGTGGTTGAGTCTCCCATACCTACCACTACAGTAGAGGATGCTCCTCCTCCAGTGATGATCATTATGCCCACAGAGATTCATGCCGAGGGGACAGTAGATCCCTTAAATGTTCTCATTTTCACTTCAGATCTAACTCTAGATGCTTTAGTTTCACAGGATGAGGGTTATGCACAGAATTGGATTCTTGATTCTGGTGCAACTTTTCATGCCACACCGCATAGAGAGTGGTTTTTCTCTTATGCATCCATGCATGACATAGTCAAGCTTGGTGATTCCTATGAGCTTGACATTATTGGCATTGGTGATGTGAAACTTTCGATGCATAATGGCACTACTTTTGTGTTGCAAAATGTCAAACATGTGCCCAAGCTTACAAAGAGATTGCTTTCTATAGGGCAATTGGATGATCTTGGCTACACTACAGTTTTTGGTAATCGTTCTTGGATGATCCGCAAGAACAAACTTATCATAATGAAAGGTAGTAAAAACGGATCCCTGTAGTCTTTGTTTGTTTTGAATGTCGATGAACACTCTATCTATGTTGCCGAGCTGTCGTCTACTAAGTTGTGGCATAGCCGGCTAGGGCATATTAGCCAAAAGGGAATGAAAACACTTCAGCGTTTTGGCTACTTACCTGTGTTAGATTACACGGACTTTCCATTGTGTGAGCATTGTCTATACGGCAAACAGATTAGGTTGACATCTTCGCCATTGAACAAGAAACTAGGCAAACCCGTAGACTTGGTGCACAGTGATTTGTGTGGTCCAATGCCACATAAAACTCTAGGGGGGGCAAACTACTTTCTAACGTTCATAGAATATTCCACCAGAAAAGTGTGGGTGTATCTCCTTAAGCATAAGGAAGAGGTCTTTTCAACGTTCCAAAAATTCTCCGCCATGGTTGAGAACCAATCAGGAAAAAAGCTCAAGGCTTTTCTCATGGACAATGGTGGAGAATACGTCTCCACATAGTTCAAGGATTTTTGCAATAGAATAGGCATTCGGCGGCAGTTTATTGCTCCATACACACCTACACAAAATTGGATAGCTGAAAGAATGAATCGTATGATTCAAGAGCGAGTTGTCTCTATGATGTCTATGGCAAAGCTTACTCAAGAGTTTTGGGGGGAAGCTGTTCTGACAGTAGTGCACATCATCAACAAGTCACCTAGTTCTCCTTTTGAATTTCGAAATTCCAGAGGAATTATGGTCTGGAAAAAGGCCAAGCTATGAGCATTTACGTGTATTTGGATGTGAGGCATATGCACATGTGCACATGTGCCCAAACAACTTCGTCGAAAGCTAGATCCCAGATCACACAAATGTATTTTTATTGGCTATGGTGCAAATGGAGAGATGGGATATCGTCTCTGGCACCCAGAATCAAACAAAGTCATTCGTAGCTCACATGTGATTTTCAATGAATCAAAAATGCACAAGAAGCTCATCAAAGAAGTTGAGTACCAACGTGTTCGTTTTGAGGATGTACCCAACGAACCAACTCAGTTCAATAGTGTTGCACCAACTCCTCAAGTGCAAGATACTACTATTGCTCCAGAGAGAGCAGAGTACAACAGTCAGGCACTGAGATGCTTTGAGAGAGTATCACGTGTGCTTGAGCGGTTTGAGTCGGGTATACACCACATTTTGGTCACTAATAGTGGAGAGCCAACCTGCTACAAAGAAGCTATACAAATGGATAATAGTGTTAAATGGGAGCAGGGTATGCAATCAGAATACAATTCGATTGTGGCTAATGAGACATGGGATTTGGTTGAATTACCAAAAGGCAAAAATGCTTTACCTTGCAAGTGGGTATACAAGAAGAAGTATACAGCGGAAGATCCCGAGCCTAGATACAAGGCTCGTCTAGTTGCCAAGGGTTTCAAGCAGCAAAAAGGTGTGGATTTCGATGAGATTTTCTCTCCAATAGTCAAGATGACTACACTTTGCACTGTGCTTGGCTTGGTTGCTATCCAGGACATGGAATTGGTCCAAACGGATGTGCACACAGCATTTCTTCACGGGGATCTAGATGAAGATGTCTACATGAAACAACCAGAGGACTTCGTATGTGAAACCCAAAAGTCAACGAGAGCAGAACTAGTTTGTAGACTTAAAAAGGCACTCTATGGCCTCAAGCAAGGTTCAAGGCAGTGGTGTCAAAAATTTGACAAATTCATGTAGTCTCAGGGTTACATAAGAATTCAAGAGGATCACTACTTATACACAAAAAGATTGAACGATGGTTCTTTAATCATCTTCATCTTGTATGTAGATGATATGCTTATCGTCGTAGGCAATCAATTGATGAGATCAATCAGTTGAAAAAGATGCTCAGTTTTCCATGAAAGATTTGGGAGATGCCAATCACTTTCTTGGTATGCACATCAAGAGACAAAGGCAACGTGGAATTCTTGAATTATCTCAAGAAAAATACATTCACAAATTCTTGCAACATTTTAGTATGCAGGGGGGCGAAGGTCATTGAGTACCCCGATGCAAGCATACTCCAAACTTAGCAAGGAAGATTCTCCCAAGATAGTGGCTGAGAAAGAGGAAATGGCCAAAGTGCCATATTCTTCAACATGCAGTTGGCAGTTTGATGTACACTATGGTAGTCACAAGACCAGACATTGCACATGCAGTGGAGTGGTTAGTAGGTACATGGCAAACCCTGGCAAGAAGCATTGCAAAGCAGTGAAGAAAATCCTCAGATATTTGAAAGGTACAGCTAGCAATTGTTTACACTTCAAAAAAAGTGATGCATCTATTGTAGGTTACACGGATGTGGATCATGCGGATTGCGTGGATCGTAGAAGATCCACATGTGGCTATGTGTTCATGTTTGCTGGAGCATCTATCTCTTGGATATCATGTCTCCAAGATTGCACGTCTTCATCTACCACTGAGGCAGAATATCTTGTTGCATCTGACGCCAGCAAGGAAGCCATATGGTTGGCTCGTCTAGTGGGATATTTGGGCATTCACGAGGTTCCAGTACTGCATTGTGATAGTCAGAGTGCCATTGCTTTGGCAAAGAATCCAGTGTCCCACTCAAAGTCAAAATCACACTGATGACAACCGCGTAGATGCTCTCACAAAGAGCATAGCCTCGGAGCGATTTACACATTGTATAAAACTTATGGGTGTAGGATGAAGCCTCGATGATGCTTCATCAACTTTGTATAGACTAACTATACTAATGCCACTATTGGCCACCATGACCTTCAAGTGGGAGGTTGTTGGGGTGTAGGCCCGGTGGCCGTGGGAATCCACCCTTGTACACTTGATTTCACCTAATCAATATAGGGAGAAAAAGAGAGAGGGTTGACTCTTTCTCCTTCTTCTCCACTAACCCAAATAGAGACTGTATGTGTATCATCCCGTTCCCCATTCTCTTCTTCCTCTCTTGCACACTCTGTACACGTGCACTACAATTCCAAGGCCGCGAGCCAGTGCAAGCCAACGCAAAAGGCAAGGTGGAAGCAGGACCTAAAGAGAAGGAGGAGAGAGAGAAATAGAGAGAGAGGAGGCTGGTGGGGGATAGGTCAAGAGAAAGGCTAGATAGAGGTGGTCAAAGGTGAGCCAAAGGGGCAGTGCAAGATTTGAGTAGCCCAAAGGGGTAAAAATGAAAAAGAAATAAAAAATAAAAAAAGCCAAGGGGATAATAGCGACATCGCTAATGCCCCCCCCCCCCCCCCCCCCCCCCCCCCCCAAGTGCAAAAAAGAGCAAGAGAGAGCAGAGAAAAGCAAAGCGGCTACTTCTTCCAAGAGATACCAAATCAGGGTGCCAGATGGACCAATTGAAGTGTAGTTTCCAAAGTTGAAAGCCCCCCTATGAAAGTCAAATTTTAATCAAATTAGGGGCTTTATTTGTGCCGTTTGGAGCCTGCAAAGTGGAGCTCTCTGACAAAGGAGTGTGCCTGTCAAAGCCCTTTGTATTTTCTCGTGAAAATGGCCATGGTGATGGCAGTGCAAGCCTATGTACATGCCTTTTGAAGTGCAATCAAGCCACTGTTGCTCCGTCTTGTTGTTGTTTCCCCTTCCCCCCTTCTCTTTCTCCTACTTTCATGTTTCCCCTCGGTGCCGGCAGTGTGGATGGCAGTGCGAGCCTATGTACATGCCTTTTGAAGTGCAATCAAGCCACTGTTGCCCCGTCTTGTTGTTGTTTCCCCTTCCCCCCTTCTCTTTCTCCTACTTTCATGTTTCCCCTCGGTGCCGGCAGTGTGGATGTGTGTGCCCCCCGGGATTGACGGTGTTTTGAGGTAGAGAGTGAGATTGAGCGGTTGTGTGCGTGTGTAAGGATGGAGACAGACCGTGGCAGTATGTGTTCTTTGTGTGGAGGATTTGTGGAGTGTGTGAGCGGTGGAAGTTGGGAAGGCGGTGGTCTGCAAGTGTGAAGTGTGTTTTTGAAGGTGTTTTCCGAGAGGATAGGGGTGATGTGGATACCCTGAGCTATAGAGAGGCCTTTGTTGTTGTGTCAGGTGTGTTCCCCATTCCCCCTCTCCATCTTTTGGTGCCCCCACTGAGGAGTGTGTTGATGCTCCTAGTTGAAGTTGAAGTGGTGATTTTGGTGATGCCAAAGGTGCGGCCTTTGAAGAGCAGGTGCTGCTAGTGATGGCTTGGGTGGGATTTCCCATTTTCACTGGGGTTGAAGATGCAAAAACCTGGCTTCAAGACTATGGATTGTTTGTGTTGGAAAGCGTTTTATCAAGAGAAGATGGTGCGGTATAGGTGTTCCCGCTCCTAGTTCATGGTAAAGCGAGTCTATGGTTCGATAGACTTGGTGATGAAGAAAAGGCAGATTGTTGCGAAGCCCTGGAGGCGGCTTTTCAAAGAAGATTCATAGTGGATGCGCAATTGGATGAAGTAAACCGGAAGCTAGACGGATTGAAGCAAAGCTTGGAGGATGATTTTCAAGCGTTCGAGTGGGAGTTCGAAGCCCTTCGGGGAAAATTGATTAAGGTAACTGCTACAAAAAATGCCAATTTTTTTAAGTTGAGTAGATTCATGGATTGCCTGCATGAGGAAGTGCGAGATAAGGTGGAAATAGATGGCATGGTGTCGTATGAAGAGGCAGTAGCTCTAGCGAAAGGGCGGACCAAAAAGATTCTGAAGTAGCATGAGGCTAGGCAGGTTTTGTCAGGCGCAATGATGCCAAGGCAGTGTAATGCGGTGGTAGACGAGCCACATGTGGTGCAAAGGGAAGTGCATGTGCAAGAAGAACCAAGGGTTCTTTGGCTACAGAGAGATAGGGTGGTTCCTATGTCGAAGATGCCGGCTAGAGTGGTTCCAATAGTGGAGGAAGTGCAGGTGGTTCCAGAGTGGACAAAGGATGTGTTGTCAAGTTCAAGTGCGGTTGTAGAAGCTCCGTTGAAGTGTGGTAAAGAGCAAAGAGTGCAGTTTGTAGACGAGGTCAAAGCAATGAAGCTAGAGGAGGTTCCTGAGCTTGAAACAGAGGAGGAGATTGAGTCAAGTGACAATAGCTCTATGGATGCGGACACTAGTTGGGAGACAGAGTCGTCTCAATCCAGGTATGATGAGTTTGACCTCTTGCATGTAAGTAGAGAGGCAGTAAATGTATGTGAGGAGCAGCATGAAGTGCAAGCTGAGGTGCCAAGTGGAGTGGCCTAGGCCTACAAGTGATGATGTGCAGGTAAAGCTGGTGTGCAGTGCCATGCTAATGGCCGTGTTGCTGAAAGTAGCTGTGGAATGTGCCATGGCGATGCAGCAAGTGCATAATTTTTCCAAGAGGGATAGAGCGGCCGTGCCCATGGAAGAGGACAAAGATGACGTGATAGAGGACGAGTTTCTCTCTTCCTTGGCGGAGCTTGATGCAGCGGTAGAAGAACAGGTGGTTGCAGCCGACAAGCAGGTGGTGCTTATCAACCTTGAAGGGCCACTTGAGGAAGAAGAGATCGAAGATGCTGGAATTGAGTGCATGGTAGGTGAGAAGGGTAGTGCAGAGTCAAAAATAGAGGTGCTTCCTATGCAGTCAGTGCCCTCTATGACAGGTGACATGGATTCCAAGGCGGTGTCCAAGCTTTCTAAGAAGGTTTGTGAGTGGTGGTTGAAGGGGATGCTAATAAAGGGAGCTGTGCAATGGGCCGTTAAAGAGGTATAGGATCTGCTAGATGAGGATCTAGCTTTACATGGTTGGGAGGGTGGGTCAAGTATGTTAAGTATGTCAGGAGTGTTAATTGAGAAGAATGGTGAGCACGAGGGTGCTCTATTTGGTGTTCTTCGAGGTGCTTTGTTGCGAGTGGGCAATTTGCCAATGAGTGCTTGGAGTGTTAGAAGTATGATGTTGGCGGTTTGGGTATGCAATTGGTTATGTGCCTTGGGGTGGCACTATGCAAAGGTGTTGCAGGTGGATGGAGGAGACCAATCCAAGGTGTTTGACCCTGGTGGGTGATTACAGGTAAGGTAGGGGGTTGGGCAACCCGCATGAGCAAAGGTGGCGGGTGGCAGATGCCAGGTTTTGTACATATGTTAGGTGTTTTGTGGTGTTCGGAGAGTTTGTTTTGGGTGTGCATTTTTTTAGTGCAATAAGCCCATGTGTGGTTGAACATAAACGTTCAACGAGGGGGTGGGCAATGATGATGCAGCCCAAGTTGGTCAGAGCTAGAAAGTGGTCTATGCCAAGCGAAGGTTGCAGGCAGGTGCAGTGCAGAAGGCTAGGGCAGGTACCAAGGTCCTGGGCAACCAAAGGATAGCGGGTATGTATGTCTAAAGTAGTTTTTTAGGCTAAAAGAGCTAAGGGATGGTCCAGATGGGATAGCAAGTGAAGGTGCCCGAAGTGCCGAGTCGGTGCCCTGGAATGTAGTGTTCCATGTGCTCTAGAAGCCGGTCCAAACGGCTCGTCAAACGAAACCTCGGAGCTCAAGATACTGAAGTTCAAAGGTAGAAGGTGTTGCAGATCCTCGACGGATAGGGCAGCTGGGACAGGTGGCTCATGCAAATGTCAGTAGATAGATGTGTAGAGCTCAAATTATGGAGCATGCATGTCTTCTCGGATTGCGCATGGGAGCTTGGGATAGCAAGTTATGGTCAATTGAGATTTTTCAGGGGGTCGGGTTTGAGCCCACTTGCCCGCATCATGGAATGTGCCATCTGGCATCTTTATGGCCTCACCAAGGTCCTCGGTGATAGTATGCTTTATGTGGAGTTGGTAGAAAGTGACCAAACATCAATCGAGTTCTTGGTCAGTAAGTTATTGCAAGTCAAAGTCGGCAATTGGCAATGAGAGTGGGGTGTCAGATGATTTTTTTGGTTTTTTGCACGCATTGTTCAAAGGCACACCAAGGCCAAAATGTGACGAGGTTCATGTGGTTCAGAGCCGACAAGGAATTCTTTCCACTGAGCTCAACAGACTGCTCATTGAGCATGTGAGCAAAGGATGGGAGTTGGACTAGGTTGGCATCCCGAAGGGGGGGTTTCTCTCTCATGGAGGAGGTTTTTTTTATAAAGGATTTTAAAGCCTTAAAAGGTTTGGAGGCCCAGGTGACTCCACATGTCAGAAGATTAGTCCCATATGCGAAGCGAGGGCGCCATGGGGTGGGCTTTATAGGGTGGACCGTGAGCGCCATTTGGAGTGTATGAGGGGGTGAGAGCTCCCTGGAGCAGTGGGCGATGGCGTGCGTAGCTGGCAGCGCTTCCAACGCTGTGCGCGAACGGCAGGGGCGGAGCGTGGCGGTGGTTTTGCTTGGCAGTTGGCGCATGGGGTGGTCCTACCCGGCGGCGCTCTCACTATGGTGGTATCGCAAAGATAACGTGGCAATCCTCAGGCAACTAGGCCCACAGCCCCAAGGCTGCCAAGTATTGGAGGCAAGGTGCCCCCCCCCCCCCCCCCCCAGTAGCGATATCGCTATTGCTCACTAAGGGGAGGGGTCCCGCGAGCAGTGAGTTAGAGAAGAAAGATAAGGCATTTCAAGGGCAATCCCACGGTCAGTGAGACAGAGAGAGGGAGAGAGAGAGCCCTAGGGGGCCGCCCAGTGAAAGGTGCAAGCGGGCCATTCCAAGGCCGCAAGCTCTCTACACACTCAATCCCTCTTTTTCTCTCTCTAATCTCTCTTATTCCTCACTCTAATCTCTCTTTTCCTTTCTCTACTCTCTCTTTCTCCCTCTCTTAACTCTCTCTATACCCTCTATCCCTATTTTTCTCTCTATGATCTCTCTTTTTTCTCTCTATCTCATTCTCTCTTTACCTAATCTAACTACCTCTACCTGTACCTAATCTCTACCTCACTCTTCTCTCTACTTAATCTCTAAACTCTCTCTAACTACTCTATCTATACCTCTCTTTACTCTCTCTATACCTTAATCTCTATTCTCTACCTAATCTCTATCTCTGCCCTCTCTCTACTCTTTCTCTCTCTACCTAATCTCTATCTTTGTATTCTCTACTCTCTCTCTCTATCTATCTATCTCAGAATCTCTACACACCTCTATATCTCTCTCTACACTCTAACTACCTCTCACTACTATCTCTCTATACCCTCTACCTACCGTCTTGCTACACCCTCTACCCTCTTTTCCTCTCTCTAATCTAGGCACCACTCTCTCCTCTCTCTCTCTCTCTCTCTCTCTCTCTCTACACCCTCTATGTACTCTCTCTAATCGCTCTTTTCCTCTCCTTTCTCTCTCTAGTCTCTCTTTTCCTCTCTTTGCTCTCTTTAAATATCTTGCTTCCTCTCTCTAATCTCTCTTTCCTCTTCTCACTCTTTTTCTCTCTTATTCTCTCTTTTTGTCTCTCTAATCTAGCCTACACTCTATTAACACTTTTTTCCTTCCTAATCCTCCCTCTAATCCCTCTTTTTCCTCTCATTTTTCTACCTCTCCCTTTTCTTCCTTCTTCGCGTGATGTCAACATGCATACAAAGAAGTCTTGGTGGAAAACCCCCCTTAAAACACACACCCCTCTCAAAACATACCTCAACCCACAAAAAGGGCCTTGGAAGAAAACACCTCCTACAAAAAACATTGGTGGAAAAGGGAAGAGTGGTAACCTCATTAAAAGAGGAATCTATAACTGACTATCCCCCACTCCCCTCACCTAAAATACAATTAAAAAAGATCTCCCACTCCTCCCCCCTTTTTCTTTGCACGGCTTAGTTTATTTGGAGGGAACCAAGAACTTGGAGAAACCTATATAAGGACAAGACTCCCAAAAAGATCATTGCAAGAGGATTTCAAACTATCTCACCAAGTGTTGTACTTCCTGCAAACTATCCAAGCCTACACCATGGACCCTCTCGACCAAGTGTTGTCTCATGCATGATTTATTAGGGTGACATCAATAACACGTAGGAGTTTCTTACAACACCTGCTTTCCACCTTATGAACTAACTTTTTCTTGTTTCTTTTTTGGGTGATGGTGGCAGGTAACAGGACTCTCCTCTCTCTAATGCATGTGCATGATGGACACCCATCACCAGTAACATCAAAACTATTGTAAAATTTCTCCAAGTTTCTCTAAAATAGGCTCACTTTGCGTATGGATGTAGATTTTTCAATAATATATCTGCTTCTTTGGACATACATGTGTGATTCAGCCATCTCTACTCCCCTAAATTTCCAAGAAATTTTGTATTGTTCCATTTAATACTCTCTCTCTCTCTCTCTCTCTCTCTCTCTCTCTCTCTCTCTCTCTCTCTCTCTCTCTCTCTCTCTCTCTCTCTCTCTCTCTCTCTCTCTCTCTCGGCCTAGTAGGCATTGTACCCTTAGGCTACACAAGTCTACCTAGCATCTGTAAGCCTCAAACATTTCAAAACTCTTTGGTTTTAACTTAGCCCCACAGAACTACGACCTTTAATTCTCTGATTTTAGACTTAGCCCCATCGGGCTGTGACCTTTTTACTTGACCCCTCTGGGTGTTGAACTTTTGGGTTGGCCATGGCCCCTCCAGGCTACTTAGCCTTGACACCACGTTATTCTTCTTTTTTTCCAAGAGATCCTTGGGCCCCACTGGGCATACTAAAAGACCTTAGCAGCGTGTCAAGAGGTTTTTAATTTCAAATGTGAAGCCACCTATAGCCAGCTAAGCCCACCTACCAAAAGTGGTAGCCCGAGTCTGACTTTCGTGGCCCCTGTAGGCTCGTCCTCACTCAACTTTTCTACCCAAGAGCCGCTCACACTACCTGCGTTCTCCCTAGCAAGACTAATACACATAGCGCAAGCATCTCTGTGGCACTTAGATGTTTTTTGCAACCAACCCTTGGCCGGGGCTTGTAGACCCGCTAGCACCCCTCCTCAACTAGCTTTTGCAAGCTTAGGTACGGAGGAAATCCGGCCTGCACTGGCTTTGAAGGTGTTATCACACTATGTCCCCCTCGAGCTCTATGCCAAGCTTGCAAAGCATGAAAGATGCGTTGTTCGATAGTCTCTCTCTAACCACTTGAGCTTCCTTCTGTAATATCCCTCTAGCCTATGTATCAACCATTCAACAAATACAGCATGATAAGGAGCTTTATCTCCTTTGCGCTCTTCTCTGCATGCTTGAGCACCCCTACCTGTATTACGGATCCGCTCTCTTTCTATTCTACAGAAGGCAGGTCCCGCTCTATACTACTGTATGAGGCTTGATAAAGCCATGGTATAGAATTTTGTGGTACCACCACCATACTTTCTCTACATACTACAAAATAACAACTTCACGCTACAGATTTGTTCTATAATAGGTTATGAGGCATGATAAGGCTATGGTACAGAGTTTTATGATACCACCACAAAACTATCTCTTCATGCTGCATAGTAAAGTCTTCATGCTACTGATTATCACATGCTGCTAATATGCACTGATTAGAAAGTCGGACTAAATCTATGCTACAGAGTATCTAGGAACTATGGTACTAAAACCATACTTTTTTATGTGCCGTAGATTGAAGCATGCTGAGACCCCGCACTCCTGTAATTGGGTTATGGCTCCCTCACGCCAGCTCCACCTCCGATTGTTCAGGGGCTTCTGCTCTGCATCAAGGACCCCTCCTATCATGCGACCCTCACCAGGCTGGACAGTGTAGCCATTGCTACAGATGCAGACACGGATTTGCTCGTCCTCAACTTACTGGACCTCCCCACATGGTTCAGAATGTATTCTCTCGTTCAGGATAACCCGCAGGCAGCAGTGCAAAGGTTTAAAGAGCTTGCAGCGAGCCTAAAAGACATAGCTGAGGATGATGAGCATGAGCAAAAGGAATGGATGGAGCACTCGCCCAACCTTATGAGGCGCTTCATGGAAGCATATGGGAAGAAGCTCCGGAACGACCCACTGTCTCACGGCAAAAGAAACGCCACCTACTCAATGGCTTCGACAAGATCACCCTCACACCACCAACCGAGGCCATTAGCTCTCTAATCCACACACATCTGGATTAAGAAGAATTCATTCTTGCAAACAAAAGCTTCACTCTCAATAGCCCTACCCCTAGTCTTACTCAAAAGCCCTTTGACATATACACTGACCCCTACATCCCCGGACGGTTCTTAGAGCTACTGTTAGCTAATGCACATCATAAGCCTTGGTCGATGGGTAATTTCACCCTTATGGAACCTTTATCTTAAGGTCTCCTCCTCACACTACTCAACAAGAAGGACAAGAAGGCCCTAAAGCTTGGTTTACAGCAAGTACTCGAGTCCAACACCTCTACCCTCTTTGAAAACTCCCTCATAAATGCCCCCTTCACCATGTCCAAGTTTGGCACAACAAGGTGCAAAGCAGCCTATGGATGCACCATTGGTGTAAAAGGAGTAATATCGACCACTAGGCGGGAACCCAACTACACTACTCAAGTGTGGAATGTCCACAGGACCTTCTTGAAATGCGTTTGTGAGCATGTGGGCTAGGCAAATGCGTGCAAAGATGGGAATGTGCTATGGTTTGACCATGCACTTTGGATGGTCATGCACCATCTTCCCATCTTCTTCTTGAGTCCAAGCTTAAAGAGGACCACAATATCTCTCCTCAGTGAGAAGGAAGCGCAGGAGGCCATCAAAGCCACGGTCATTCACTTACTCTACAGACAGAAACTAAAGGATGCCATCAAGTATACTATCTTGTCAGATCAGAAACCCCCCTCTGTGGACCCCAACTCAAAAGTCGTTAGCTTCATCTATGCAGCCATCAACCCTGGCAAAATGCCGAACATGCGTGGTGGTAAGCGTGCCAGGTCGGAACCTAATCGACACATTAGAGGACATGGGAGGCAACCCTACACACCACAACGACCTGTCACATCCTCCGCCTCACTATCTAGGCGGACCAATGGGTTATCAGCCAACTCTTCTAGCAGTTGCTTCACGCCACAAGGAGTCTCTTCGTAGTCAGCCTTCTCCTCACAACCCCCTCTCTTGGCACAACCTTCTGTGTAGAACTCATGCACCCACCCTGCATTTATTGCTCAATGTGCTAGCAGTGCTAAGGCCCTATTCTATAACTAAAAAGGTGTTTTCTAAAAAATTGCAGGTTATCCGTGATGAGCATGGTCGCCTTTTCTTGTAGAAAAAATATCCCTCCAAAGGCACTTTCGTGCCAATTTTGTTTGTAAACCCTCTCCTAGACATACCTAACCTAAAGGCTTTCGTAAGCTTTTTCTTTTTTGGACTTTGTATTGCCACCACCCCCGCCTGGGATGAATGTCTCTTCAATTGGGCCTTTTCCCCCCCTTTAAAAGTTCAGCTATGTAATAGTAGGGAAGTGTTTGCTTTTAAGCATGATCCTTTGTCCAGTTGTGCATGTCATACTTTACCAGACAAACTTAACAAGACCTGGGGACATCTTATCTCTACAAAGATAAGGAAATTTGTTAGCCTAGAGCTTGCCACACTAAGATCTTATGTTTTGGGACACATACCCTCTAGGCCACCACTACTTGAAGAAGCCATCATTCAATTAAGTAAAGTCATGGACTTCCTCACCTCAAATAACATTATCAGTCGCCCTCTAGGGCTCTCTCGGGAAAGCATGCACCAAGTGCTCTATGGGTATTGCAACAAATACCTCCCTTTAAATAGGCAACACAGAGCATACTCCGATCTCCAACCCAAGATCAATGAGCTTAGAAGCCATTTTTTCATCACATGTCTTGATACAGTAGCCAATAACCAGGTCCTGATATGCAAACAACTAATCATCTTGGAAGCCAACAAAAGGCTACAAGGACTAGGCACATAAGCAGCACTCTCACTCCCATATTGCAAGTCAAAAACAACTCTCTACCCTTTCTTACAACAACCTACAAAAGCCACAAGGAGGCATTTCGATGGATTACATGTGTCTCTAACTGTTGCTTCACAGAAATTTCTCTGCTTATGGCATGCATCGTCAAGACATGCATTCCTTACCTCAAACAACAAGCCAAAAAAATCAACCTCAAGGCTCTCTTATGCCACAACCTGCATATTCAATCTTGGTGGATAGTGGATTCTATTTATGAGTGTGCCCTTAATCTACCAAACGAAGCAAAAACATTGTACTCGGGTGATATAAAGAGATGTTATGAAAATATCCCCCACCACGGACCTCAAGGTCTGATTCACCACATCACACACCTATTTTATGTGGCTTTCTCTATTGATCACCAAACGTTCATATCATTGAAAAGACTCCCTTCTTCATGTACCGAAGGAACATGGTCTTCATACCCCTAAAAATCAGGACTCTCATTCTCACTTCAACAAGTGATTGAACTTAACACATGGCTCATCAACCACATGTTAATCCAACATCAAAACTGTGTGTATAGGCAAATCAATGGCATACCCATGGGGTTAGCATGCTCCCCCCTATGGTGCAATCTCTACCTTCATGCTTTATAATATGATTACCATACGAAAACCCTTAACTCACCTAATCCAAAATCTATCTTGGCAAAATTTGGCACGCCTTATAGATGCTTTGACGACCTCCTCATCATTAACTCAGAAGACCCTCTACAGTTCATAAATAACCACACTATATACCCTAAGTTCCTAAGCATTGAAAGTAATATTGGCACCCAAGCCAAATTTCTCAACCTCCAACTTACAATCACTAACAACCAATTAATAAAAAAACTCTCCAAAAAAGAGGATGGCCTATCCTACAAACCTATCAAATATCTCCAAAGGTCAAGTAATAGACCTATAGAATGGGCCCACAAAGTGATTCTCTCCCAACTAAAACCCATTCTATTTTGTAACTCATACCCATTAGAAGCTACAAAAGACATCAAAAAGGGCCTTGGAAGAAAACACCTCCCACAAAAAACATTGGTGGAAAAGGGAAGAGTGGTAACCTCATTAAAAGAGGAATCTATAACTGACCACCCCCACTTCCCTCACCTAAAATACATTTAAAAAATACCTCCCACTCCTCCCCCCTTTTTCTTTGCACGGCTGAGTTTATTTGGAGGGAACCAAGAACTTGGAGAAACCTATATAAGGACAAGACTCCCAAAAAGATCATTGCAAGAGGATTTCAAACTATCTCACCAAGTGTTGTACTTCCTGCAACTATCCAAGCCTACGCCATGGACCCTCTCAACTAGGTGTTGTCTCATGCATGATTTATTAGGGTGACTTCAATAACATGTAGGAGTTTCTTATGACACCTGCTTTCCACCTATGAACTAACTTTTTCTTACTTCTTTTTTGGGTGATGGTGGCAGTTAACAGGACTCTCCTCTCTCTAATGCATGTTGCATGATGGACACCCATCACTTGTAACATCAAAACTATTGTAAAATTTCTCCAAGTTGCTTTAAAATAGGCTCACTTTGCCCATGGATGTAGATTTTTTAATTAAATGTCTGCTTCTTTGGACATACATGTGTGATTCATTCATCTCTACTCCCCTAAATTTCCAAGAAATTTTGAATTGTTCCATTTAATTCTCTCTCTCTCTCTCTCTCTCTCTCTCTCTCTCTCTCTCTCTCTCTCCCTCCCTCTCTCCCGCTCTCTAATTTAACATATACAAAGTTCACACCTTTTATCTCTCTTTATCCTCTCTTTTCTAATGTCCAAATTATCATACTCTAATTTATCACTTTTTCAATTTTCCTTCTTCTAATGTTTAATGCCTAATGTTTAACTTTCTCTCTCTTTTTTCCTCTGTTTTTCTCTCTCTAATTTTAATATACACATATTTCAAGCATTTCCTCACTCTAACTTTAACATTAAACATGCAAGAAATTTCCTCTCTCTTTTTTCTCTCTCTACTTTAACACTAATTTACTATTAACCAATAAATCTAAGATAATCTCTCTTTCTCCCTCTCTTTTCCTCTCTCTCTTTTTTCTCTCTCCGTAATCACACACCAAGCAAGCAAGCACTGACAATTGCAAGCCAGCAAGCACCTACGAACTAATCACACACTCACAACAAGCAATCAAGCAAGCAAAGTGATCACAACCAAGCAAACAAGCAAACACCTACACCAAACATGCAAGAGGTATAAAATCTTTGGATCTATCTTTTTTAATGTGTGTGTGTGTGTGTGTGTGTGTGTGTGTGTGTGTGTGTGTGTGTGTGTGTGTGTGTGTACGTGCCCGCTTAAAACAATAGGGCATGGGGTTGTGTAGAAGCTTATGTCTTGCTCTCTTGTGTTATGTCAAAGATCACGGAGTGATGGAACTCCAATGATTGTCAAGTGTAGATCTCTCCATGAAATATTGTGTGTGTGTGTGTGTGTGTGTGTGTGTGTGTGTGTGTGTGTGTGTGTGTGTGTGTGTGTGTGTGTGTGTGTAAAGGGGGGGGGGGGGAGAGAGAGAGAGAGAGTTGTAATCTTTGAGAGGGAGAGAAGGAGAGAAGCTTGTAGATGCAATGGCGACTAGAAGAGCAAGGTATGCTGCAAAAAACACGGCATGCCTTGCTCTATTTCTTTTTGAAGAGCTCTACTTATTATTGCACCAGTTATTGCGGATATTACCATGTCCCTTACCACGGATATTACCACAATTTGAATTTTCTAAATGTTTGAAAAAGAATCCGATGTTCCAAATCTGACCAATATTTAATGACCACCCAAATGTAGCATTACATAGTATTATTTTTAGCTTTTTTTAACTACTATTTTGCTTTTCACTTATTAGTTGTTTTTAAAGTAATACTTTAGTGTTTTCTTTCATTGTCACATGTTATTTTTATTATAACCTATTTACTATTGATGTTGAGGAAACATTAATTTTACAAAATGTTGAAATAATGTAGCTCTATTTCGTGTGTATGCAAGGCAATTGGGATGAACTTTGCCCTCCAAACGGTCCATAGCACGAGTGATGGCTCAAAGAAAAACTCCATTGCCCTTGTGCCAAGTGCAAACATGCAATTCCTTGCTTGCAATGTATTGCCTTGGAGCATGTGGAAAACAAGGGGCTTTGGATCCCTCAAACAAGAGTTTGAGTTGATGGGAGCACCATCCCACCCTCGCTTAACAATGCTTCATATTGGTCTAATATTGGTGGAACTCGGAGAGCACACAAGAATTAAAAAAAATAACAAGAGGGAGTGAGCAAAAGCATGGTACCAGTGATTGTGGCACTAGCTCTACTTAGATAGCTCCTTCACATGCCTCTCAAGGTCACTTTGAGTTTGAGGGTGAGCACATGCTTGACATGGTTGATGAGTTGTTGTCACATGAAGCCAACATGTGTGAAGAGGATTATAGAACATGCACGAAAGGGACACAAGCACTGGAGGAAAAGTTGTTATCGCGTTCTAAAACACCTCTTTAGAATGGTGCACAGTACTCAATGCTCCAACCATTGTTGGAAGTCCTCATCTTCTTGCAAGTAAAATTTGGTTGGAGCAATGCTAATGTAGATGTAGTGCTCCTCAAGTAAGTTCTCTTTTCACTTCTTTTTTTCAAATTTTTCTTGGCTGCTCTATAAAATTATATTGATTATCTATTTGATTGTAGATTGATAGGCAAAATGATTCCTAGAGATCACCACATAGCTTTGGATCATCCAACATGTGAGATCGTATGTCACTAGACTTGGCATGGAGTATGATCACATCCATGCATGTATCGACAATTGCATTCTTTATTGAAATCAACATGCACATGTCATTGCCTGTCCCATGTGTGGGGAGCCATGCTACAAGATTAGCATGACCGAAGCTCACTTAGCTCACTTATCCTATATGGTATTGAGGCATTTTCCACTTATTTCTTGGATCCAGTGTAGCAGGTCTATGGTGGAACTTCTCACATGGGATGTCAACGACCACTCAAATGATGGAATCATGCATGCCCCTACCAATTCACCTACATTGAGGCATATAGAGACTCAATGTCTAGAGTTTATGCTAGAGTCTCAACACTTAAAGCTTGGATTGGCAAGTGATGGTGTCAATCCCTTTGGCACCAAGTCTACGGCATGGAGCACTTGGCGGGTGTTGATCATCAACTACAATATTTCACCATGACAGACACCTAAGATGGAAAATATACTTCTTTCTTTGCTTGTGCATGGGAAGCACAAAGTGGAAAATATCCATGTCTACCTCAAGTATCTCATCAAGGAGTTGGAGGAGTTATGGAAGGGTATCTCCGTTTTGGATGTATCACTTCCTAAGGAGAGGAGAGAGGTTGTTGTGAGGGGTATCCTTATGTGGACTATGCACAACTATCCTAGCCTCAAAGAGATTTTTTGTATGTTGTGTTCATTCCGCTTGCTCTTTATTATTTGAAGAATACATATTTTTTCTAATGATATGAATATAAGATTGTCCACAATGCTTGTCCTTATTGCGAGACATCATTGGTGATGGAGCAACCAAATGCCTTGTGCAAGGTAATCTATCTAAAAAATCATCATTCCTTGCATCAAAGTCAAAGAAAATTCAAGGCTCCCATAGATGGGAAGAGCTCTCCAAAGTGCACAATTGAAGATTGGGCAAGTAATTGGGAAGAGCATGTTAGCGGGTCACCACGATTGGATGTCTATAGCATAGCTATTCGGCACTAACATAGTGTCAATACTCAGAGAAGGGACTCAAATGGGGCGTGGAGACTCTTTGAGGGTGTCAACCTCAAGAAGTGAACCTACTAAACTAAGCCATCAACACAACCAGCAAACTATCACTCTCCAATCTGGGAAATCAGCTTATTCCTATCTCGATGCTCTAGGTCATCCCGCTATAATAGACGTAATAGCACTAATGGGATCATCCAACAAGGTACCTAAATCCCGATCCATTGTGGTCCAAGTCCTAAAACCTGTAATAGAAAAGTCCAAAAAGGTCAACCCTAGGATCTAGGAACACTCTCCTATGGGTAAAATGTTAAAAAACAACCCTTACGGCACTCAAATCTATAGATATAGCTCACAAGCAAATAGTCGCAAACCACAACAAAATTGAGAATGGTTATACTTAAATGAAAGGACAAGAGACAAGGAGAACAATGCAATTCTTGCAATAAAATTTTGATTACGAAATGAAGAAAATCAATTACAAGTTGCTCTTGAGTAGTTGCTCACAGTCATATGTACGAAAAGCTCTTCAAAACTCTAGGTAATATAACAATGTGTTTTCAAACTAAGGGCTTTTGAGCTTTATACCTAGGGATTTTTATATGGCCAATGGCAGGCTTACAAGGTTTTTAGGCTCATGATAAAAGAATACATCTCTGAATTTATAGCATTCGGCTCAAAAATCATAGCGTCCTTTTTACAAGGCTTTTGGAAAAAATGATATGGGTTACATCAAAGTTTTAGACCCAGGGAAGGTGTGGCTGGCTAGGAGCGCGCCCATCACCTACATCTACCAAACACTCCCCCCTTCTTAGTTGTTGCAAGTCCTCAGGCAAGCCTTTTCTACTGATTCTTAGCAGTCGAACTGTCGCTTTTTCAATGTCTTGGTGATCTGAGTGAATTTTGTAGCTTAAGCAACTCTGGTAGGCACTTTCATAGGGTCTTGGTGATCTGAGTGAATTTTGTAGCTTAAGCAACTCTGGTAGGCACTTTCATAGGGTATGTGCCTTGCGTGTAAATATTTGGTCAAGGGGTTTAGTATCTTAAAAGGCCTATATGCAAGTGATAATTATTTTGATTATATTTCTCATCATGTGACATGTTAGATCAGGTACATCCATCATTTGAGAAATGACAACTTTCATGGTATGGACCATGTACGATTGTCTCTGAGAATTGTCGTCTAGGGATTGGATAATAGGTTGGGTCGATCCTAAGGTGTTGAGGGCACTTTCATAAGTGGTCTCATCTTGGGGTCTTTTCTCAAACCACTTCTTTCTCCATAGCTTGGTCTACTATAACTGGCGCATCCTCCTAGAATCCCTTTGCATTTGGTTCCAATGTCAGAAAGAGCTTTTTTTTCCACAATATAGCTTCTTATTTCATCATAAAATCTAATATCCAGCCAACCCAAATTATTTTCTCATATTAAACTAATCATTTAATGTGGGGGAATAAACGGGAACGAGGGTTAGAATATAGACATGTGATTACAGATCTATCTCAACACGGGGTCAATGGTAAAGGGGTCCAAATGAGATATGTTCAATCAAAGAGCAAGGCTAGCTAATGGATCTTAAATACCTTAGGGTTAGCTTCATTAAATACCTCCAAAGATTAGTGTTAAAAGTCCTTTAACCTTAGGTAAGCTAGGGATGTACTTGAGGTGGGAACCCGGCCCAAGCTTGAGGTGCTTGTCGTGCTTGTTGACTAAGGTGCTTGAGGTGCTTGTAGTGCTTGCTGACTAAGGTGCTTGTAGTGCTTGAGGTGCTTATGACTAAGGTGCTAAGGTGCTCCATGACTAAGGTGCTTACGGGGTAAGGTGTTCAAAAGTCAATGCATATCCCTACACAAGGGGAGGGCAAGCCCTCATTGTAGGAGCTAGAGAGAGAGCACACACACCCTCACACAAGGCAAGCTTGGTACAAAGAAAGCATCTACCACACTTGTCAAGCTCCTCCTCATGTTTCCCTCATGGTATGCCTAAATCCTATTGGTTGGCCTCCCAATGGGTACAATGATAATTTAGTTAATTTAATTAATTGTTTATGCATTTATCAAGTCCTCTCTCTTAAAGGGGGAAGGGGGACACTTGGCCCAAGGCTACCCTTGTTGATTGATATGCACTAAGCATGTGATTGGCCAGGCTGAGGAGGTCCAATCGAGTGCCAGATAGTGCTAGAAGAGGGGGTCGACCAAATCAAGGAGGGGGCTAGCTTGGGAAGTATACTCCCCCCCCCCCCCCCCCCCCCCCCACACACACACACACGCACTCAAACACACTCATTGTGTGAGTTGCAAAGTGCAAGAGCTCCATCTCCTTCTCCAAGCTTGTAGAGAAGTTGAGAGCCTACACAACCACTCTTGGCTATGGAATGCAAATCCAACCAAGAGCCATGCTTCAATGCTTAAGCTTGCCATCTTCTCCATCTTCATTACTATGTTATTATGTATGCTAGCAAGAAGAGTGATGATAAGTGAGGAACTATTTCTTTTTCCTATGAATGTTTCTTCTTCCTCTTCCCTACCCTCGTTCCCCGCTAGCTCTCTCCACCTTTGAAGGTGTTTAAGGCCTTGGGACTGAGGCTGGGGATAGTAAATGTTTTTTTACAAATTCTATGTTATGCTCTTGATGCATGAATCTTTCCATCTTCATTGCATCACCTAGGTCACAAGGAACACAAAGATTGTATTGTACCAAGTCTCTCTTGATGGGAGAATCTATTATACAAAAGCCTATTGGAGGGGGGACCGGCTCCGCATAAGTCCGGTCCTCAAATGTTGTCAAACTTCCTAAACTCTCTCTCTTGCAAAAGAATTGTTCATGCCAAGTTAATTAAGTATTATGGTTAAGTTTCTACCGCTAACTAAGTTCACCCTCTATGTTCTCAAAGGAGTCTCACAAAAATGTTCTCTTTAATTCTCCTAGTTCCGCTATTCTTAAAGTTCATAGGCCATTTCCATTACATTGGTATCAAAGCTATTGGTTTCTCTTTTCTTGCTTAAAAAGAGAGGTCCTTATCCATGAAAGGTTGGAAATATTTATTGCAATAGGGTGAGTGGGACAGGGATCTATTATCTTGATTGAGAAGGACTTAGTTCAAGGTACACCATTGCGAACTATAATCTTAATAATGGAGCCTCTTGGGGTTTGCCTTTGGCTTAACCATTATTGAGCTATGAGCAAGCTCGAGAGGAACCATAATCAACCGAGCAATGTGAGACCCTCTCCACTAGTCTTTGCAATCAATAGTGTCTAAACCACGGGTGTAGCTGCTTGAGAACTGATTTTCAAAGGTAAAGAAGAGTAGCGACTAAGGTTTTTGAGGGTACCAAAGCACAAAGTAAATCTATACATAATTTTAATTAGCATGGCTGACAATAACCAAGAGAGTAGAATAAACATTGATAACTTTGATTTTGCACATGAAGGTGTTAATGATGATGCCCCATGTTTGTCAATTATCTTGTTACTAGGTTGCAGCAAGCTATGGGCAACCCTACTTTGCAAGCCGAAGTTACTCAACAACTTTGTGCTTATGGGATTTCCCTTCCTCTCCAAGAGGAGAGAGAGCTTAGGATGCTTCTTGATGAGACCCCCAAAACAAGACTCCCTCCCGTAAGAGAGGAGGAATCCAAAGAACGAGAAAGAAGCGAATCCTTAAGTTGCTCTGAAGATGTGGCTCCAGGAAGACGGCGGTCTAGATGATCGCCAACTCCTCCCAAGAGAAACGGTCAACCCAGAGCCCTTCTCCTTGTCACTCTGAAAGGGAAAGGAAACAAAGGAAGAAAAGGGAAGAGAGAGGTCACCCTCTTCTCCTTGTTCTTCACCTTTCTCCTCTTCCGCCAAAAGCTATGGCTATTCTTCTAGAGAATACAAGAGGGGAGGACATCGCAAATCTTCCCGTGCATGGCAAAGGTCCCAAAAGCTCAGGAAGCTCAAAGAGGGAGGAAAGAGTATCTCTTTTCTCACCTATAATGGCACCTTTGGTGCTATTGATAAAGTATTGGCCTTCATCCAGCAATTTGATGCGGCCTTTGGAGACGAGGGCTTCACGGAGTTCTCCAAGCTACGCCATGTAGCTATGCACTTCCAAAACTCTGCTCGTCAATGGTGGGCTAGCCTTCATGGCAACGAAGAAGCCCCAAAGACATGGAAAACTCTACGAGTTTTGATCATGAAGCAATTCCTTGCAAGCTATGCAAAGGATAAAGTGCTTACCAAATGGCGGAGTTTGAAGCTTCTCTCCCATGAGTCTATCCACAAATACGTGGACAAGTTTTTGGATTTACATCTCAAGGCTATTTTCTTTCAAAAGATAGACTTCTCCAAGAAAAAAGCAAAAATTCTATGCGGGATTACTTGAAAAGATGGCCGAGTACCTCAACTCTCAGGCCTGGTTCTATCACTGAAGTAATCCACCACACTATGGTTGCTTCGCGCATCAATTTCCAACAAGGGGCTAGAAGGAATGTCAAGCCCATGGAAAGCAAAGACAAAAGTGATGCCAAGGGGAAAACCAGTGCCCAAAATTCTTCCCGAGGCAATTTCAATAACAACAACAACAACAATTGGTCCAAGGAGAAGGGAGTTTTACAAAGGCAAAAATAAACTCTCTCCTGAAGAGCTTGAAGCTTTTTGCAAGGACCACAAATGTTTTGTGGGGAGCAAGGACATGGCTATCGTTCTTGCCCCAAGAGAAATGCCCTCAATGAGACTCCTAGAGCTTCCACTATCGAAGCTCCAAAAGAGGATGCTCATTGCAAAGAATCACCTCTCTCCTATGCTTGGGGAGCATGATGCCTTCATTTTGTTTGACCCTGGCTCTCCTCACAACTTCATATCAATGGAGTTGGCCTTCAAGCTTTTGAGATGGGAGATATTGTAACTGCCAATACAGCTTTGAAGGGACAACAAGCCTCCGTTACTTCCTTGATTGGGAAGTTGAGGCTTCATGTCCAAAGCTACGGCAACAAAGAAGACTTTTTCATCTCTCCTCTCCAACATGAGGATGTTATCCTAGGGGTACCATGGTTCAACCGTATGGTTGCCAACATGAAGTTCCCTAAAAGGACAATCTACTTCACCTACAGGGAAAAGAGCATGTATATAGATGCTAGTGAGTCTGGTCGTACTATATCACTTGTAAATCCTCTTGCTTTTGATAAATCAATGAAAAGCTCAGTTTTTGCGTACATGATTTTTGGCAGAGTCCCTAAAAGGTCCTAATGTTTCATCAAATGTAAATAGTAGGAATCAAGAAGAGTTAGACTTGTCTAATTTTCTAAAACGATTCCAAGATGTGTTTATCGATGATATTCCTATGAACTTACCTCCAAAACGAGGGGATGATGACCATCGAATTGAGATCCTGCCAGGAAGCTCACCACCTAACAAGCCTCCTTATCAAGTTTCCCAAGCTCAACAAGAGGAGATCATGAGGCAAGTACAAAAATTGGTAGACAAAGGGATGGTGAGGCCTAGCTCCTCTCCCTTTTGTTCTCCAGTCCTTTTATTGCAAAAGAAAGATGGTACATACCACATGTGTGTGGACTATGGAGCACCACAAACCATATCACTATCAAAATAGATTTCTCGTACCTCGGGTAGAAGATCTGTTTGATAAGCTACAAGGCTATACCTACTTTAGTAGGATTGACCTTAAAAGTGGCTATCATCAAAGAAGGATAGTGAATGAAGATATCCTAAAGACTGCATTTCGTACAATGTTTGGTCTTTATAAATATCTAGTCATGCCTTTTGGCTTGACTAATGCACCAACCACGTTCAATTGTTTAATGTAGAAAATATTTAGACCCTACCGCAAATTCACTGGAGATCTTTGATGATATCATCATCTACTCCAAGTCCTTGGAGGAACACAAGCAACATCTCCAGGTGATTTTTCAAGCTTTGAGCAAAAACAAGCTTTTTATCAATCAAAAGAAAAGAAAATTTTTCCTTTCATATTATCTCTCAAGATGGTATCCTTATGGATCCATCAAAGTTGGAGGTAATAAAACCATGGCCTAACCCAAGAAATCTACATGAGCTAAGAAGCTTTATTGGTATGTGTGCATACTATAGACATTTAATAGCAAAATGCTTTTGACAAGCTCAAACAGAAGCTTACTTCCCAACCAGTTCTTATGCTTTCCAATCTCTCAAAGACATTTGAGGTGCAATGTGATGCTTGTGGTGATTGCCTTGAAGCAGTCTTGCTTCAAGAAGGACATGCCATAGCATATGAGAGTCGAAGGCTCAATACGGATGAACGGGTCTTGGGCATTTATGAGAAAGAGCGCCTAGCTATTTTACATGCCCTAGACACATAGAAGCACTATCTATTGGGGACTCCATTTATTTTACAAACAGACCACCAAAGTCCATAATGCAAACCAAGCTTTCTGACAAACAAATGAGGTGGGCAAATTTTCATTTACAGTTTTACTTTCATATTGCTCACATTGCTGGTAAGCACAATTAAGTGGCCGATGCACTTTCACGACAACCAAAAGTTAATGCAATGTCTATAGAAACTCACAATGATCTATCTTCTATGATAGATGAATATGCTATTGACCTTGACTTTAAAGACATAATGCCAGCCCTTGCTTTGGGGAAGAAAGAGGAACCATTCACCTTGCAGGATGGTTATCTTCTCCATGACAATAGGCTATGTGTTACCCACTCCCTTCGTGAGAAAGTTATGTATAAATCCCATGCTCCTCCCTATGCAGGGCATAGAGGCATTCAACCTACTCTTCACAGAGTAGAGATGTACTTCTATTGGCCTACCATGAAAGTGGACATACAAGAGTATGTTTCAAAATGTGTGGTATGCCAAAAGACTAAGTATGATAGAGGGAAGCAACCTAGATTACTCCATCCATTGCCAATCCCTAATTCACCATGGGAGAGTATATCCATGGATTTTATCTTTGGATTACCCAAGCTTATCCATGGGAATGTGGGAATCTGGACAATAGTCGATAGATTAAGCAAGCAAGCACACTTTATTCCTATCAAAAAGACTATTAAGGCACACCAAATTGCAACTCTCTTGATATCCCAGATTTTCAAACACCATGGATTGCCAACATCCATCATGTCGAATAGAGATCCTAAAATGACTAGCAATTTTTGGAAAGGTCTCTTTGAAAATCTAGGTACAAGATTGAATTTCTCTTAGGCCTATCACCCACAAACGGATGGCCAAAGTCAGATATCTTACGATTCTTGATCTACTAAAGAATTATGTTGCAGAAGTAGATCAACGCTCACAATGAAAAAAGTACTTACCCCTTGTAGAGTATGCGTACAATAATACTGTCCATACTTCTACGAGAAAAGCACCTTTTGAAATCATTGAGAGAAGACCAAAAATCCCTTGTTAATTAAAGTACATGGGAGGATCTTTGTTGTGGATGAGTATTGTCGTGACCTACAAGAATCTTTCCAAAAGATTAAGAAGGCTATATCCATCTCTCAACAAAGGCAAAAAGTTGCTACTCACATGTACAAAAGGGCCTTAACATTTAAAGAAAATGATTGGGTCTTACTTAAGTTCTCGAAGGCTCGATTGAGGCAAACGATCGGCAAAAATCCTACGGGCCATCAAAAGTATTATGTTAAACTAGCAAAAAGATACTATGGCCCTTTTCAAATTTTGAAGCCAATCAATGAGATGGCTTATCAACTCAAGCTGCCCAACCATTGGCTTATACACAATGCTTTTCATGTGAGCCTACTTAAGTCTTACAAAGGAGAGTCACCAAGTGAACCAATTATTGAAGACTCTCTCAAAATCGAAGACCAAGAAGAGGTGAAACAACCCGAAGCTATCCTTTGGCATGAAGACAAGGTACTACGACATGGTAAGATTATCCGACGGTATCTTATTAAGCTAAAGAATTATCCTTTTGAAGATGCTAGATGGATGCAATGAATACAGCTTAAGGATAGTATGAACCTTGTTAATGCTTACAATGCTACATTAGAGTAAGCAAATGTACATGTTTCTTTTTAATGACCAATGTTTTTGTCTTATAAGACTAATTCTCTTTTTATTGTGCACAAACTTAAATAGTATGCATGCTTTCAATCATGTTTGTGATGACGACGTCTCTCAAACACCAAGTAGAATTTGTCACTCTACTTTGGGAGAATGAAATGGACTAAAGAGCAGACATGCTTGCGACAGCTACATCTCCCAAGCACCAAATGGATTAGTCATCCATCTTGGAATGATGTCGTAGGGTAAAAAGGGATTCTCTACACGCTAAGAAACATTGACTAATGACTAAGGCTTTATCTCTTTTTCCTCATAGTCGAGGACGACTATGATTTCAAGAGAGAGGTAATGTCATAATATCTAATATCTAACCAACCCAAATGATTTTCTCATATTTAACTGATCATTTAATGTGGGAGAATAAATGGGAACAAGGGTTAGAAATAGACATGTGCTTACATATCTATCTCAACACGGGGCCAATGGTAAAGGGGTCCAAATGAGAGATGTTCTATCAAAGAGAAAGGCTAGCTAATGGAGCTTAAATACCTTAGGTTTAGCTTCATTAAAGACCTTCAAAGGTTAGTGTTAAAAGTCCTCTGACCTTAGGTAAGCTAGGGCTGTACTTGAGGTGGAAACCCGGCCCAAGCTTGAGGTGCTTGTCGTGCTTGCTGACTAAGGTGCTTGAGGTGCTCCATGACTAAGTTGCTTAAGGGGGTAAGGTGTTCAAAATTCAATGTGTATCCCTACACAAGGGGGGGGGGCAAGCCCTCATTGTAGGAGCTAGAGAGAGAACACACACACCCTCACACAAGGCAAGCTTGGTACAAAGAAAGCATCTATGACCCTTGTCAAGCTCCTCCTCATGTTTCCCTCATGGTATGCCTAAAGCCTATTGGTTGGCCTCCCAAGGGGTACAATGATAATTTAGTTGATTTAACTAATTGTTTATGCATTTATCAAGTCCTCTCTCTCAAAGGGGAAAGGAGGACACTTGGCCCAAGGCTACCCTTGTTGATTGATATGCACTAAGCATGTGATTGGCCAGGCTTGAGGAGGTCAAATCGAGTGCGAGATAGTGCTAGAAGAGGGGTCGATCAAAGCAAGGAGGGGGCTAGCTTGGGACGTATACTCTCTCTCTCTCTCTCTCTCTCTCTCTCTCTCTCTCTCTCTCTCTCTCTCATTGTGTGAGTTGCAAAGTGCAAGAGCTCCATCTCCTTCTCCAAGCTTGTAGAGAAGTTGAGAGCCTACACAACCACTCTTGGCTATGGAATGCAAATCCAACCAAGAGACTCTCTTGATTGGAGAATCTATAATACAAAAGCCTATTGGAGGGGGGATCATAAATCTGGTCCTCAAATGTTGTCAAGTTCTCTAAACTCTCTCTCTTGCAAAAGTATTGTTCATGCCAAGTTAATTAAATATCATGGTTAAGTTGCCACTGCTAAATAAGTTCACCCTCCATGTTCCCAAAGTAGTCTCACAAAAATGTTCTCTTTAATTCTCCTAATTCCGCTATTCTCAAAGTTCATAGCATTACAAGTCTCCTTTCTGCCAAGCCCATCAAAATTACCACATCAATATGGAGGTTTAGCTCGGTGTACCTCTTTGGCTTTTGAACCTTGAGATTTTGGGAAATAAGTCAAAGGGGCAACTCTAAGTCTCAAAGTAAATAATATCTTTATAGGTTAATTTTTGTCTTTGTTGCTTAATGAAGGCCTTATCATTGTCTATTTCCTCTGATTTATCGAGGAGATTATGAGCGCCAGCTGGTAGGTGGAGGGCTTGGTTGATCAATTCATCCATGATTCTTACTTTGATAGTTGCTCCATCCTTGTCTATAAGGGTAGCTTCGCCATTGTACTATATTGAGCTCATCGGCTCATGCGATCTGTGGAAGTAAGTGCCCCAAGGTGGTAGTCTAAAAAGGCCATCCAAGTATAGTACATGCATCTTGCTCTCTTCAAGACTTCCTTCTTTTGATGCAATGTCTAGAGTTCTTTGGGAAAAATGGCGGTCTTCACATTTGTCCCATCAAAGGCCTAAAACTTGCCAATGAACACATTTTTCGATATCTTGCTAACTCCTTGTCTGTGACATGGGAATTTTCATTCAAGGAGATGTCCACGACTTTGTATGGAGCGGCTTACCACTCCTTCTGAGCCTTTTACGAGGCATCTTGCTACCAAAAATTAAATTGCTAGGCGTAGAAGCTGGTCGATAAGTTGTCAAAAATTTGTATGCAAACTTGACCATAAAATAAAAAATGAGCATAACTTGATCAAAATTGTTCCAAATTTGACCAAACTTTACCAGTGTGACTAAGACAACTATAAGCACTAGGTCAATGGGTTGCAGGTCAATTATGGGTCAGAGGTACATGGATCACAATCCATGTTAGAACACTTTTTAAAAGATCTGATTGCACCATCTGATTTAGTATGTTATAAAGATGCTACATTTGAAAAAATTTGTGATTTGGATCACTAGTTTGAGATCTACACCAATGTTAGGAATTTTCCACAAACTTAAATAATTGTGGCATCTTTACAAGGTTTAAATAACTAAATGACTTGGAACTTTAGGGTTCGGCATTTTTGAACATTTGGCAGCTGATGACTAAGTTTTGGTCTAGAAATGTGGAAAAGGTACATGGATCGTGGTCCATGTTTGGTCACATTTAGAGATGAAACTTTGGGGACATGTTCTTATAGGCTATCCTAGCACATTAGTGGACTCTTTTCAAATTTGGATTTGCTTTTCCTAAATATATCCAATTTTCCACTCTATGGCTCAATTTTTTTTTGCTCTTGTCATATTGGTTTCGTGGAGCCAAGTTGGATTGATCCCTATGCCTAAAGTGTGTTGATTTTGATTTATTTGAATATTTGAGCTTGAAATCCATCCCCAAGGCTACCTGATTGTCAAGTTTCACATCATTTGGAGTCTCTTTGATCCCTCTAGCTGAAATAGAAAAACTTGCCCAGTTTGATAAGCATTTGTGATGCCTTTTTGAACCATTAGACATACCATAATTTCACTTTCATTTGGTTTAAGAAAAGCCCTAATTTTGCAATGAATACTCTAAAAATGTACAATTGCTAGAATTGGAACAATCTTGCATTAATTCCTTGATAACTTGATGGCCTTCGGCTCTGCAAACATTGTGGGCTCTGACTTTGACATCTAGGAACGCTTTCGTATGGTTAAAATGTTAAAAAACAACCATTTTGGCACTCAAATTTACATATATACCTCACAAGCAAGTAGTCGCAAACCACAAAAAATTTGAGAATGATCGTACTTAAATGAAAGGGAAAGAAACAAGTAGCACAATTCAATTCTTGGAATAGAATATTGATTACCAGACGAAGAGAAAAATCAATTACAAGTTGCACTTGAGTAGTTGCTCACAGTCGTACGTACAAAAAACTCTTCAAACTTCAGTTAATGTTACAATGTGTTTTCAAACTAAGGGTTTTTTAGCTTTATACCTAGGGCTTTTTATACGGCCAATGTCTAGCTTACAAGGTTTTTAGGCTCATGATAAAAGAATACATCTCTAAATTTACAGCATTCGGCTCAAAAATCATAGCGTCCTTTTTACAAGGCTTTTTGGGAAAATTGATATGGGTTACATCAAAGTTTTATGCCCAAGGAAGGTGTGGTTGGCTAGGAGGGCGCCCGTTAACTACATCTACCAAACACTCCCCCCTTCCTAGCTGTTGCACGTCCTTGGGAAAACCTTTTCTGTTGATTCTTAGCAGTCAAACTGGCGATTTTTCAATGTCTTGGCGATCTGAGTGAATTTGGTAGCTCGAACAACTCTGGTAGGCACTTTGGTAGGCTATGTGCCTTGCCTATAAATCTTTGGTCAGAGGGTTGAGTATCTTCAAAGGCCTATATGCAAGGGATAAATATTTTGGTTATCTTTCTCATCATCTGGCATGTTAGATCAGGTACATCCCTCATTTGAGCAATGACAACTTTCATGGTATGGACCATGTATGATTGTGTCGGTTTGTAGTTGTTGATTGGATTTGAGAGTATAAGGTAATTTAGAAAAGAGGGCCTCGTGCTCCACCATGTGTAGTAGATCTCCCAAGATTGTTGTCTAGGGATTGGATAATAGGTTGGGTCAATCCTAAGGTGTTGAAGAGCACTTTGGTAAGTCGTTTCATCCTGGGGTCTTTTCTCAAACCACTTCTTTCTCCATAGGGGCTGACTCTTGAGGATGAGAAGCACTTGGTCTACTATAACTGGTGCATCCTCCTAGAATCCCTTTGCATTTGATTCCAATGTTAGAAACAACTTCTTTTTCCACAATATAGCTTCTTATTTCATCATATTGACCCAGCCATACGCATCTATCTTTGTAGCTTTTCTTAGGCTAGCTCCACCTTGAGTGCTTTGCGTTCCCTTGTAGTGGTTGCTGGAGCTTGATATGTGGAGGCAGGTGTGGGTACTTCTTAGAGTTTAAGGAGGATCAAGAGTGTGTGCTTGACCACATCATATGACTCACATAATTTTGAGTACTTCTTTTGTTCTCCTGCCAAAGTCTCTTCTAGAGCTTGGTGCTCTACCTGCAGCTCACTATTGGCCTCTATCTACTTTTCTAGGTCTTGGAATAGGCTGGCCACATCGTATTTTTCTCTCACCAGAGTAGCATGGAGTTTCTCTTTGTCTTCTTGTAGGCATTCAATTTGCTAGTGGAGCCGCTCAATCTCTTTGATGGCATAATAAGCTTCATCTTTGGCATCTCTTGTATCCACCTCCCGCAAATCCAAAACTACTCTTTGGCATTTGAATTGCAATCTAATCATTTCAAGGTGGTCTTCTAAATCAAAATCCTAGAGGAGCTTGTCTATTGCTTTTGTCTTCACTCTTAAGAGAGGTACCTCCCACCGTAGTTGAGTTGCCTATCATCTAAGAGCTCCGTGGCACTTGTTCTCTTTTTGTTATTCTTCAAGTTGCTTTTGCTCTTCTTCTGGCTTGCTTTGATCTTGGTTTGCTGTTTTGAAATCTTTGATCTCGGCTTGAGCTTCATTTTCCTTTACTTCAAACTCCTTCTTGTCTCCTTGATCATCAATTCCTTCTTGATCTCGGTCTTTGTCAGTAGGAGGAGAAGTTGTTGGTTTGGGTGAGACTTGTTGTTGCTCCATCTTTGATCTCTTCTCCTCTTGTTGTGTAGTGATAGTTGTGTCCTAAGGAGTATCTCTCTACATGGACTATTGACTCCCAAATGAGTCCAACAAAGATTCCAATTCAGTCATCTTCTATATCCTTTGAATTATTCCTCCTCTGTTTAGTTGGATTTGCACTTTAATACTTCATGGATCTTTTGCCTAAATAAGCTTGCTGATTTTGCTTTAGCAGTTTCTTTTTGGCATGTCTTTGGTTTGATCTTCTCTAGTCGTTCTTATCTATTTTTCTCAATCTTTCTATCGAGCTCAACATCATCTTCCTTCTCCTCTAAGGGGGCTTCATCCACTTTCTTCATTTTATCAGCTAGCCTTGCCAGTCGTTGCTCTCACAGTCATTGTACTTCTTTGCAGTCGAAGGGATGGTGATATCTTCCTCCTCTTTAGTAAACTAATACTCTAAAGGGATGCCATGATTTGTTCCTTTGATCTCTCCGCTTAGCTCAAAATGTGACTGCGTGGCCTCACTATTTGGTGTCTTGGCCCTTGAGCATTTCCCTCTTGTTCTTTGTTTTGTGGGTGTGGTGTATGTGTCCAATAGACCTTACCAAATGCTTCTCTTTGTGTAATAAATTCAATTGTGAGTCCGCTTTTGGTATCTCATCTATCATGCCCAATGCTTGATAAGCAACTTGGGTTAGTGTTGGACTTGCATTCATGTAAGCTCTATTGCAATCACTGTCCTTTATATTTGCATCTAATAGGTTCTCAAGGATGTAGTTGCCTAGTTCGCATCCTTGTTCGCATTTGATGAGTCTTCTTTTTGCCAAGCCCATTACCATTACCACATCAATATGGAGGTTTGGCTCGGTGTACCTTGGTGGCTTCTGAACCTTGAGATTCTGGGAAATAAGTCCAAGGGGAATCTCTGTGTCATTGGTGGGGCTTCACTCCGATGTAGTAACCCTCTCAAAGCACCACAAAAACCCATCAACCACATAGGATAACCCTAATAAGATATGTATGGGTGGGGCGAAGGCAAGACACTTGATTCCAAACTATGGTGAGACTCAAAGCCATACTCCTTTTCAGATAAGGAAGCAAGTGTGTGACATAACAACCTACCTTGCCAAGACACTTGATTTCAAACTATGGTGAGATGCAAAGCCATACTCCTTTTCAGATATGGAAGCAGGTGTGTGACATAACAACCTACCTTGGCAATGAGGCAACACTAGGGCTGAAGAGAGTGTGTGTCTGGGAAGCATGCAATGAGATGATGAGGCTTCTTGAGAGGCCGCACCTTAGTGAAGATGAGATACAATCATTCAAGGTGTTTATTAATAAATTCACAGAGCTAATGGTCGATGCATGGGGTGAAATCCATATCACACATTACATGCATATCTTGTTTGCCCACGGTCCATACTTTCTTAACGAGTATGAATCCCTTGCATTCTGGAGCAATCAAGGGATGGAAAGGTCACACTATCAAGCAAAGGCTGCCTATTTTAAAAGCACTCAACATGGTGGTGGAAAGATCCACAGCAACGCGTTTCAGGAGATGTTCAATGGCGAGAAGCTACACCATTTTGTATTATTTAATTGTGATGAGAAGCAGGATGTTTTGTAAGGGTTAAGAGATCATTTTTGGTGGGAACGAGTCTCTAAGGAGGAATTGTATATAAGCCAAATTTTTGTAACCCTAAGCAAATTTTGAATTAATCAAACTATTGCGTTCATTGTGCTGTGTCTGTGTAACTCTGTGTGTGTGTGTGTGTGTGTGTGTGTGTGTGTGTGAGAGAGAGAGAGAGAGAGAGAGAGAGAGGTCTTATCTCTTCACTATGCACACTATGGAGCAACCATTGCAAAGCCGACACCACCGATGAATTAGCAACGGAAAGGGCTACGCTCCAACGCCAAGCTTGCAAAGTTTCGGTTTTCTCGTGAGGCGAGCTCCCATGAGCTTCGAAGTGAGTTATCTTGCAAACGTGTGTCTATTTTGCGAGTTCTTTATACCGATGGGTTCATGGTGAGTAGAGCTACATGTTGGAACCATACTTGACAAAAAAAAATTGGTGACCTATATACATTGTATGTCTTCATACACGGTTGTTGCACGGAGTGGTTATAGGCAGGGTATTGAGTTAGAGTCCATAGGGTAGTGAACACTTGGTAAGTAGAGTGTACCTTATGAGTTTCGTGGCGTTCCGAGCACATTTGGTCTTGATTTGGAGAGTGTAAGCGTGGAGGTTGAGTTGCATTCATGAGCGCATAGGATGTCCAGATTTGATTTCTTCAAGTAGTGATTGTCTTAGAAGGTCGAGTAGGTGATTGACAACCATCCACTTGTTTCCATGCGCCTACAGGTCGAGCTTCGTCCTTGGCTGACATTTAGTTTGTTGGCCTTGTTCTTGTTGTGCTAGCATGTGCTCGTGGCATATCGGCCAACATTAGCGTCGTTGTCGGGGATGAGAGCCCTAGGTAGGTGACCTTAGACTAGTCTTACAAGGTGAAAGTTCCTCTGGTTCGCCAAAATCTTATTATTTTATTTTAGGTAGGATCCGAGAGTGGGACTCTTGAGATCTTAGGGAAGTGCTAGGGAGCGTGTGACTCACTTGGATTTTCCACCATAGGTAGTATTAGTCTTAGTTTAGTGTTGGTTGGAGTGTGAGCGATTTGTGAGGTGATAAAAATGTTAGCTAGTCTGAGTGAGGCGGTGAAGCTTTTTTCTACTCATAAATACAAAACCTCATATGATGTGTAGGAGTAGTTTAGGTAAGTGATCTGATTCTGATGTAGAGCTATTCATCATAATTTTTTTTGCTTGTATGCTTGTTTGCATTTATGATCTTTGAAAAGTTGATTTTTAGGGTTAACATGCAATAAACAAGTTCCAATGGATAATTGTGCATGGTTTAATGATGCTGGAGCATAAAAGAACACATATGCAAGAGATCTGGATGAGAAAATTATAATTTTTCAACTCTGGAATCATACGTGTACGATGTTCTTAGGCCTAACAAGAGACTAAATTTGCAAAACAGTATGCACCAGAGTGTTCAAAAGGGGTGTTTTACCCTAAGTACACCTTGAGACTAAAGTTTTGACCAACATTTGGTCCCCAAAAGACAAGAGTCGTGGACAAAGCATATCAAGGAGAGCACAAGATTCAAGTTTGAGCTGATTCTAAGCATTTAGACATCTTACGCGTATGTTGTCTAAAGTCTCAGTTTTAGGATTCAGACTGTGAATTTGGTGGTCCAAAAGTCTTCCTTGTGACCCTAGGATCTCATCTGTTCTTTCTGACCACTGCATAGAGGGAATCAATGCCTTATATACAATTGTTTGGTTGAGATTAACCCTCTAGTTTGACCAACACCGTACAGCACTAAAGTGAGAATCACTAGTTTGACAAAAATTTGTAGAGTCAAAGTTTTGTACAAATATCTTGAACCAAGGATCCTACAAGTTGATGATCATTTTCGAGTGCAAAGTACTTTACAAGTTGAGAAAGTGGTTGGAATGCAGATCAGAGCAAAGAGCAGCAGCAAGTAGACTTCTAAGATAAGAGGTTTGGGTTGATAGTCGTGTGTGAGAAATATTTGATGAATTTGAGATGTGGTAGGTGTCTTCAAAGAGACCGAAGAGTGGTAGGAGATCATGCTAGCTTAGTGTCGACAAAAGAGAGTGTAAACCTAGCAAGGATAGATCCGTTAGCACGAGGGCAGTGATACTGACACCTCTTCTGAAGGATCATATCAATGGATGGTTAACCAACAACTTGGAGGATTCCAATAGCAAGGGACAATGGGGGGTAGCACCTCCCAAAAACCCTTAAGCATACCAAAATACACGGAAATCTTCCTAAAGGGAACAAATGCCCATGGAGCCCTAATGTATGTTGATGTTCGAGGACGTCAATGCATCTGTATTGAAGAACGGCTAGCGAGAGGATTGGCAATAATCATGGTAACTGACGATGGTAATAGGTTCCGCGATGAGGAGGAAAACCACTATCTCATTGTCAAAGACCCACAATCGGTATGGAGACAACGTAGCAAGAGGGAAAATGGTTATGGAGACCTAAGAATTACCTCCTAAACTAACTCTTTCTTGAGCCTTCTACGTTCATGACAAGAGAGTAGAGAGAATGGCTACAATTTGGGAAAATATTGGGATTTACAAGCACAAGGAGGGAAGAGTAACCTCTTACTACCATTGCATGGAACCCCATGTGAATGAATTAAGCATAGGCAAAGTCCTGTACTTGTTTTTGTATGATCTTGTAGCTCGATTCCATATGATTTTTGTCGATAAGTACGGACGAGAACGCGAGCCAATTCACTCAGAAGATGTAGGGCGTGATAACGCCATAACTGATGGCGCATGCTCTAAATGAGAAGCAAAAGCCCATAGAAACCCCTAGCAAGTTTACAAATCCCTTCTCAGATGATTAAAGCATACAATGCAATCAAATGTGCCTTGTCAAGAGTGGGCCTTCTTGCCCTGCACTAGCGAAGACCAGAGAGTGGGCCCTCCTTACCCTGCCTCAGAGAAGAAAGAGTAGAAGTGGGCCTTCTTGCCCTGCACTAGTGAAGACCAGAGAGTGGGCCCTCCTTACCCTGCCTCAGAGAAGAAAGAGTAGAAGTGGGCCTTCTTGCCCTTTGCACCAGAGAAGATCAGAGAGTGGGCCCTCGACCCTCCTTGCCTTGCATCACACAAAGAGAGAGAGAGAGAGAGAGAGAGAGAGAGAGAGAGAGAGAGAGAGAGAGAGAGAGAGAGAGAGAGAGAGAGAGAGAGAGAGTTTCTAGACTTCGGGAGAAGTAGCTCGACTTTTGTCACACACGCAAAAACAAAATGAGAGCGAGGGAGAGGGGGGGGAGATGCTGCTTCTTGTGGGTCCTATCGTGCACACACACACACACACACATAATGAGAATGTGTGTGTGTGTGTGTGTGAGAGAGAGAGTACTCACATGCACAAAAACTTACATTGACTAATGTTCGATTTACTTTCAAATGGTTTGTCTGTAGTATGTATGTACAACACCGTGTCCTTTCTCCAGGTCTCTCTCTCTTTGCATACGGGCTCCCTCTCTCTCTCTCTCTCTCTCTCTCTCTCTCTCTCTCTCTCTCTCTCTCTCTCTCTCTCTCTCTCTCTCTCTCTCTCTCTCTCTCTCTCTCTCCCCCCAGAAAATCCGTCACACCTCGTCGCTTTCTCACTCCACCCATTGTGCACCGGCTTGCCCCACTGTGCTGCTCGCCCTCATTGCCAGCGTAGAGCGCAGTGCCGTAGTCGCCTCCATCACCGCGGCAGGAGCGGAGTCAGAGGAATTCAAGGCAAAGGTAGACCCAAACCCACTACCACTACCACCTCGTCATGTGCAACAAAGGCCTCGCGTAAGCCGTCAATCACACAATTCCTTGAATGGACATTATGGCCTTGATTCCCGAGTCTTCAAGTGAGGGCCCAAATGCCATCTCTTGGAGTGCGTTGATTGTGGGATACACACAACAGGAGTAGGGCTGCAAAGCTCTCGACTGTTTTCAAAGGATGCAAAGCGAGGGCCTCTCTCCAATTGCAATCACATACGCATGCATCTTGAAGGCATGTGGCTCTACACAAGAAGCCGATATGGGTTTAAAAGTTCACCCTGACATTGTTAGTCAGGGGTTGTTGCAGAAAACTGCCGTGCTTCGCAATGCCTTGGTCGACATGTATGCCAAATGTGGTGCTCCTGTGCAGGATGTCATCTTTTGAAACACACTAATTGCATGATATGCCCGACAAGGGCCGGGCAAGAAGCTATGGGCTGTTTCGAGCAGGTGCGAAGCGAGGGCCTTTCTCCATACGCTATCACCTACGTGTGCATCTTGCAGGCATGTGGCTCTATGCAATGTACTCTTGAAAAGAGATGGCGTGCTTAGCACTATGAGACCTACTACTTACTCTTGCACCTTGAAGGCGAGTGACCTTATGCAAGCAGTTGACATGGGTGAGAGAAACTATTGAGGCCCTACGTGGTCCGACGCTCTTGGGGAAGCATGTCATGCTCTAGGCTGCTTTTAGCTGATGCAAAGCAAGTGTATCTCTCCAAATTTAGTCATCTATATTTTTGCCTTGAAGGCTATGCTTACATCTTGAAGGCATATTGCTCTATGCAAGAGCTCGAGGAGGTTTCTTTTTGGAGTGTGGACTCTTGGAATACATTGATTTCAAGATTTTCCTTGTGCAACGTGCTTTGCATTGTCTTGGTCGATATGGACGCAAAGCGAGGGACTCTCTCCAGATGCAATTACCTACGTATGTATCTTGAAGGCATGTAACTCTACACAAGATACTGATATGGGCACAAAAATTAGCAATTATATTGTTAGTTAGAGGTTGTTGAAAAACGATGTCATGCTTGGTACTCCCTTGGTCGATATGTAAGCCAAATGTGTAATGCTTAAGAAAGCACAAATAGAACTTGAGCAGCTTCGTGGCTGGAATGTCGCCTCTTGGAATGCACTGATTGCGGGATGTGCACAACCAGAGCAGGATCAAAAAGATCTTGTTGAAGTGAAGTGAGGGTCTCTCTCCATAGGCGATCAACTATGCATGCATCTTGAACGAATGTGGCGCTACGAGAGATGCTGATATGGGCACAAAGACTCACCATTATATTGTTAGTTAGAGGCTGTTGAAAAAGGATGTCATGTTTGACACTGCCTACTATGGTGCGGCTTGAGAAAGCACAAAAAGACGTGCTTGAGGAGCTTCCTGTCCTCAATGTTACCTCTGGGAATGCATTGATTGCAGGATGTGCACAACAAGAGCACGCTGTTGAAAAATGATGTCCTGCTTGGCACTGGTTGATGCCAAATCTGGTGCGCTTGAGAAAGCACAAAGAGTGCTTGAGTAGCTTTTTGGACGGAATGTCGCCTCTTGAAATGCACTGATTGCGGGATGTGCGCAACAAGAGTAGGGCTAGAAAGTTCTCGTTGAAGAAAAACAAGGAGCTCTCCCTGGATGCAATTAGTTACGCATGCATCTTGAAGGTATGTGGCTCTACGCAAGATGCTGATATGGGCACAAAGTTCCACCATTATATTGTTTGTTAGAAGCTGTTGCAAAAGGATGTCGTGCTTGGCACTGCCTTGGTCGATATGTATGCCAAATGTGGGTTGCATGAGAAAGCACAAAAAGTGCTTGAGCAGCTTCTTGGCCAAAATGTCGCCTCTTGGAATGCATTGATTGTGGGATGCACGCAACAAGGGCAGGGCCAGAAAGCTCTTGTTGAAGAGAAGCGAGGGGCTCGCTTCAGATGCAATCAGCTACACATGCATCTTGAAGACATGTTGCTCTACGCAATATGGACTGATATAGGCACAAAGATTCACCATTGTATTGTTACTTAGAGGTTGTTGAAAAAGGATGTCGTGCTTGGCACTGCCTAATGTGGTTGGTGTGCTTCAGAAAGCACAAAAAGTGGTTGACTAGCTTTCGGTCCAGAATGTGGCCTCTTGGAATGCTTTGATTGCGGGATGTGTACAACACGAAGGTGACCAAAATTCTCTAGGTTGTTTTCAGCGGATGCAAAGCAAGTATATCTCTCCAAATTCAGTCACTTATACTTTCGTCTTGAAGGCATGTGGCTCTACACAAGTGCTTGAGAAGATTCGTGTCCTGAGTGTGGACTCTTGGAATGCATCGATTTCATGATTTTCTCCACAAGGGTAGGGCCAAAAAGCTCTATTTTCTTTTCAACAGCCTTATCTAGATGCAATCACGTACGCAAGAAGTTGATATGGGCACAAAAAATCACTATTGTATTGTTGGTCAGAGGCTGTTGAAAAAAGATGTTGTGCTTAGTACTGCCTTCCAAATGTGGTGCGTTTGAGAAAGCACAAAAAGTGGTTGAGGAGCTTTTCGTCTAGAATGTCATCTCTTGGAATGCACTGATTGCAAGATACGCACGATAGAAAGTTCTAGGCTGTTTTCAGCAATGCATCTCTCCAAATTCAGTCTGAATGTGACCTTCTACAAGCTATTGACATGGTTGAGAGAATTAATGAGGCCATACCTCGTCCGGGGCTCTTGGGGAGGCATGTCATGCTCTAGGATGCTTTCAGCAGACGCAAAGCAAGTGTATCTCTCCAGATTTGGTCACCTATACTTTCTTTTTGAAGGCTATGCTTACATTTTGAAGGCATCTTGCTCTATGCAAGAGCTCGAGGAGCTTCATTTTGGAGTGTGGACTCTTTGAATGCACTAATTCCAAGATTTTCCTTGTGCAACGTGCTTTGTGTTGTCTTGGTCGATATATATGCAAAGTGAGGGCCTCTTTCCAGATCAATCACTGACATATGTATCTTGAAGGCATGTGACTCTACACAAGATATTGATATGGGCACAAAACTTTGCAATTAAATTGTTTGTCAGAGGTTGTTGAAAAAGGATGTCATGCTTGGCACTGCCTTGGTTGATATGTAAGCCAAATGTGGAGTGCTTAAGAAGGCACAAAAAGAACTTGAGCAGCTTCCTGGCCGGAATGTCGCCTCTTGAGGGATGTGTGCAACAAGAGCACGGCCAAAAAGCTCTTGTTGAAGCGAAGCGAGGGGCTCTCTCTAGATGCAATTAGTTACGAATGCATCTTGAAGGCATGTGGCTCTACGCAAGATGCCAATATGGGCACAAAGATTCACATTATATTGTTAGTCAGTGGCTACTGAAAGAGGATGTCGTGCTTGGCACTGCCTAATGTGGTGCGTTTGAGAAAGCACAAAAAGTGCTTGAGGAGCTTCTTGTTCAGAATGTCACCTCTAGGAATGCATTGATTGTGGGATGCGTGCAACAAGAGCAGGGCGATGTCCTGCTTGGCACTGCCTTGGTCGATATGTATGCCACATGTGTTGCGGTTGAAAAAGCACAAAAAGTGCTTGAGCAACTTCCTGGCCAGAATGTCGCCTCTTGGAACGCGTTGATTGTAGGATGTGCGAAACAAGAGCACAACGAGAAAGATCTTGTTGAAGCGAAGCAAGGAGCTCTCTCCAAATGCAATCATCTATCCATGCATCTTGAAGGTATGTGGCTCTATGCGAGATGCCAATATGGGCACAAAGATTCACCATTATATTGTTAGTAAGAGGCTGTTGAAAAAGGATGTTGTGCTTGGGACTGCCTAATATGGTGTGCTTGAGAAAGCACAAAAAGTGCTCGAGCAGCTTCTTGTTTGCAATGTCGACTCTTGGAATGCATTGATTGGGGGGTGTGCACAACAAGAGCAAGGCCAAAAAGTTATTGTTGAAGCGAAGCAAGAGGCTCTCTTCAGATGCAATCAGTTACGCATGCATCTTGAAGGCATGTGGCTCTACGTAAGATGCTGACATGGGCACAAAGATTCACCATTATATTGTTAATGGTCTCAACGTACATTTTATTCAGGATCTCATCATTTGGCGGTGGTTTGGTTGATATGTATGCTAAATGTGGTGTCCTCACAATAGCACAAAAACTTCTTGCAGGGTATCCTCTTTGGGATGTCATCTCTTGCAGGGGTTAAGTGCAAGAGATGCCCAACATAGTTGATGCAATGAAGTGCATTGGCGATAGACATTCAATCGCACGGTGAGTAAGAATTATCTTTTTTTTTTTTTTGACACTGGGAACGCTGTTAATGAACACAATGAAAATTGTAAGCTGTCGTGGGAATGGCACGTTCCCTCGTATTATAAAAATTGGAGAGGACTGTGCAAACTCCCCCCATGCAAGGAGACTTGCATGCTTTCTTTTTTTGAAACATAAAAATGAAACTACAAACAACTAATAACATTGACATCTTCTATGATCATGAACATTGTGCTTGACAAAACTCTAACACTCCTTGTGGTTTTTTGCGAGGTATCACTTCAAAGCACTACGATTGGTATCCCATTTTTTTGAGGTACATCTCTGAATCATGACAATCAATATCCCAAACACCCTCAAGTAAAAAATTTAACACGCTTTCATGAAAAATCTCTCTCTCTCTCTCTCTCTCTCTCTCTTTGCTTCATTTTCTCTCGAGAAAATAAATAAATATAACACCCTTGATCTCTCTCTCAACTTTGTTTTGATGTCTCTCCTCCAAATTAATAATTGAAATGGCATACATAATTTTCAATATTTGTTTGATCTCAATTCGATGCGAAGGCAGCTAACGAAGCACTCTAGTTTTTTTTTAGTAGTCCATGTAAATTTTAATCAACTTGTTCAAAAGTGTGCAAGTTAGGAAGCCAAAATCATAGAAGTTTAGCCTAGACAAACATTCGAGCAATGGAGAAGCGGGATGGCAAGCGAAAGTTTCAGAGAGGGCGCAAAGATGGGCGGATGGCGGAAGCGGAGGAGATTGCTCAGCTGGAAGCTCGTCTGAGTGCGGGTGCCCCTGCTCCGGGCTCCAACCCGCTTGCTCATTCCTTACCTCTGCAGAACCAGCAGCCCTCTGATGGAGCTGCTCTCGCACCTTTTGTGGGCGCCAAGCTCTTCCAGCAGCTGCCCCTCTCTGAAAGGACCAAGCGTGGCCTCACGGAAGCTAAGTTCACGCACATGACGGCTATTCAGAGAGCAGCCCTGCCTCATGGGCTCTGTGGCCGAGACGTCCTTGGCGCTGCAAAGACTGGCTCCGGAAAGACACTTGCGTTTTTGATTCCTGTGAGTCTTGCTGCATACGATGTAGATAAAATTGGGTGCTCTTGTACCTTGTTTCACCAAGCAAAATAATTCAGTATCAATTTATAATCATGAACGTGTTGGGAAGTCTTGTCGTTGGGAGCATATTGATGTTCTGCCAATGCAGGCTCCATTTCTTGCGATGGCATTGTGTGAAGTGCTTCTTTAATCGAGAACAAGCTTTGGGTATGCCAGCTTGAAAGCAATGGAAACATTGACTATTTTGGGAAGAATTTCGTTCTGCGAAGGTGTCTAGTTGAATTAAGAGAAAGAATTTTACTGTTTTGAAAGATGCTATTGAGAAGCTTTTGCTGGAGTGTAAGGGAGATAGACCAGTTGGAATAGGTAGACTGCCATCTACAATCTATAATCGGATTGACATGCCTATAATGTTTGGAGAAGAGTACTTTGATGGGAATGCTTTACTCTTTGAGGAGTTGAACTACCAGAGTGGACCATTTGAACAAGGAAATAGGGGGGTAATTTCTTTAAACTAAATTCTGCTCCTTTAAACTTTGTCCATTGGTTTTATAAAGGATAAAGGATGTGGTAAACTTGAACTAACTTGACCAAGAACTACTCCTACACTTTGAAACTAATGACATGAGTAGGGATGTCGCAATTGTTGTCCAAGCTATGCATGGTAAAGGTGATTATCTTTTCCAATTTGGAGTTTGGACAGGCGATGAAGTTGAGGTTGCATGTTGTGAAGTTTTCAAGATCGTTTTTAATCTGGTCAGTATTGCTTCTATCTAGGACCACACATTGTAGAATCCTATTTTGGTCTTTGCTTGTATCAGGACTCTAGAATTTACATTTTTTAATCGTATGTTTGCCTTGTCATATTGAGTTATAAAGTTTTAGGAACTATCTATTTGTGTCGTCTTGTTCTCATTTTGAACACCTTTACAACTGATTTTAACTATTTATTTGTGCTGTCTTGTTCTCATTTTGAACACCTCCACAAGTGAGTTTCTTGTCCTAATTTTTGGTCAAAAAAGCTTTTCTTGCTTATTTTGCCTAGCTTTTTCACCAAGTCTTTTTTAGGTAAAATGCTGTTTTGTTTTTAAACAAATAAAATGATTATTGGATTGATCGTGCCACCTGATCGTCTTTGTTTGTATATTTTGATCTTCTAAGTTCTTACTTTTTTGACCTTGTGAAGGTATATAAATTCTATCCTTGTAAAGCTAGAATAACTATCCTAAATCATCATTGAAGGCATACCAAGTGTTTAAGGCATTGGAAGAGTCTGTCTTGCGGAACCATGTGAAAAGCTTTGCGGAAGTCCGCAACAATGTAGCCTCCTCTTCTGCCCCTTCGTCTGGCCAATCAGGCAGCATAGAGTGTAGATGTGACTAATAGTAGCAAAGCCAGCCTATCTCTCTACTTGGCTCTGTCTCTAGGATTGCTCCATAGAGTTTGGTCAAGGTATGGCCGATCATGATAGTCCTGTAGTTGTTGGGGCTAAGAGTTTCCTCGGACTTGTGGATAGGCACAATAATATGCATAGTCTACTTTGCTGGCAATTTGCGTGCAAATGCGCAATTGAAGAGTAGTGTAATTGGTTGGGCTACAGCCCCGGCGGTGCGGGACAGCAAAACAATAATTTTCATCTTTGTTAACCAGAATTTCAGCACATAGATACAAGACAAACTAATTGAGAGATAAGAGATGGGATCAGGAGAGGTGGAGAGGCGGAGCTCCTTCCCTACATGATATCGGCCCCTGAATAGGCGCCCCTCTTGGTATTTCTTTTATTTATGTAAAGAGTTACAGAACAATGCTCATGAGAGATGGCGCCTTGCTATTGTGTGATTGTGTGTGTGTGTGTGTGTGGGAGAGAGAGAGAGAGAGAGAGAGAGAGAGAGAGAGAGAGAGAGAGAGAGAGAGAGAGAGAGAGAGCTCTGACTTCTATCCTTGGTCAGTTCTTGCTACATGGCGGCCACCACACCTGCACCAGGCGTCACGACGACTGCCCACGCACCCTTCACTTGGACATATGACCCGACTATGGAAGTCCTAGCTAGTATCGAGGCGGCCACTACACATTACCGGGGCTGCACACTAGTTGAGCGCATGGTGGGCCTATCCCCTTCATGCGGCACAGTTCAAGAGCGATTCCAGTCTGCCCTCGGTGGCGCTGAAGGCAGCATCTTGGAACTCATCATACAGGGCCGTGGCATCTTTCAGGTGCAGCTTTCAGACGACTGCTGCGTCGAGTCTCTCTACTTGCTCTCCTATTGTTGCAAGGACCCGAGTGCTTTTTCTAGAACGTTGGACATCAGAGTTCGATGTTGAGGAGTTTGAGCGCTAGCAAAGGATCCCTCATTTTTCAGTCACTCTCCTTTCCATTGCTCCCAGTCCATCTTTCAAGTTGTGTTACTGGTGTTGCCGCTAGGTGGGGCCTGGTTATATGTGGTTCACTGGTTACAAAGATCGGCACACCACAGATACAGGTCTAGTGGGGATACTTTCCAAAAATAGTACGACTTTGCGATCCCACGATAGACCAGGTTCGCCTACAGAGGTTGGTGGTTACAGGTCGCGCGCATCAGTGTCTTGGATGCCATTAATTTGGGCACATGGTGAGAGACTGCCCTTTCCATCCTCTGCGTCGCTCTGAGCCACAACATCCCCCACCTTAGGACGCAACGGGTGGTTGGCAGAAGGCTCCTCGTTGCCTTACTTTTCTGCAGGCGTTGCCTTCAGCAACACCACTCCCACCACCTCGACAACCTTGTCTCCGACAATCTCACAGATCTCAGCTACTCAACCGGTCCAGCCGCTATAGGACATACCCTCTACTTTGCGACATCCACCCAAAGCTTCCTCGCCTTTAGCTATGGAGACAGATTTCCCACCTCTTACCATCTTCACGTGTCACGAGACACGGGCACCACGGGCCAGACTGAGCAACTTTAAGCACTCCAAATAACAACTAGATAGAAAGAGATGCACGACACGAGATAGGAGTGGCGGAGTTCCACCCCAAGAGAACACTGGCCCCAAACATTGGTGCCCCTTTCGGTATTTCTTTATATTGATTCAACTCAGTACAACCCCGGTACTCCAATCCCTGCATCTTCACGTAGAAGCATGCCAGAGAATGAGCCCTTGGCTCATATTTAAAGGCCCTTGGCCATGAAAAGCACTTACATGAAAAGCTTCAAACTCAAAAGCATCTGGTCCCAAAAGCAACCCAACGTAATTTATGGAAATCCGTACAATTGCCATGTCATCATTGTAAAACGCGAAAATTCGTACAGCTGCACGTCAACATGTCAATGCGTTTTAAGGGTTGTCCGTACAGTTGCCATGTTGTCATCTTCTACGCTTTGTGTGTGTGTGTATGTGTGTTGGCCTCGCTTTAATTTTAATGCCTTTAGGTCCCCTAGGCCCCATCAAACGGGGTGCCATAAGCTAGTAGGACTTCTTCTTCTTCTGCTGTTGTTGCTTCTTCTTAGGGTTTAGGCCCCTCGACCATTGCCTCTTCTGCTAGATACTGCTAGCGCTAGCTTTTCTTATATATTGCCCGAGTCAAATTGCCCTACCCAGTTTCCCAACAAAGTCACTTATTAATAATAAGTGAAAAATGGCTAAAATAGGGAAAATAGGTTTGTGCATTGTAAAAATGCTCGTGATGGGTTCTGATGGTAATCTGATGATCATGCTGTGTGCAACTAGAGGATATGCATCTACTCTAAGTGCCTGGACATGCACGGTCTGCGAACAGACTCACAAAAGTGCCATAACACTTCCTAAGCTAACTGACCCTTGTCATGAAGTAGCTTGTCCACGTACACATAGGGTTAGATGTGCATGTGACTAAGTGAGGTACTGGTACCGAACTGTATGGCATCGAGGGAGATCGCCAACAGCGTCTGGTTGGAAAGGACTCTTCGTCGGCCCACTCTGATGCGTGGGTCATGCGATACTTGAACTTCATAAAGGTCTGCAACGCTTGCTTCTTTGGGCCGCGCCGAAAGCGACAATCATCTATGGCTCCTTCCATGCTTCAACTTCGTCTATAGTCATGCGTCTACCTTCTTCAAGAATCTCCGAGGATGAAAATTCTTGAAACCACTTCCAACACAAAAACATGAACATACCCATTCAATGTAAAGTGACTAGAAAAATTCTAGTCTTCTTTAAAGGTTGTGCATCCAATGTAGATGGACATATAGGTGGAGTGCCAAACCGTTCATCAAACACACGCAAACGATGGAATTGAAACTTGGTTTTTTGATCTAAATCTATCAATTGTGGCAAATCATAATGGAAATGCCGATGCTTGATGCTCAATCCTTCTCGTGCTCTTTCGGATACTGTGTCATGCCAAGGAAGAGACATGGAATGTGAATTCCTTGAATGCAAACATTTCATCTTTTCATGAGTAATCCGCATACATCGGTGCTTATTCATGAGTGAATTGTGTTCATCGTGCAATATGTCATGCCTATGAAAAGGGATCACATAAAGACGGTGACTGAAATACAGGAAACCGTCACGAATGAAACACTTGAACAATGCGTACTGACTAATCATGTGCATACACAATACTTCCTGTGGGGGTTCCTCAAATCTCAACTCGAGGGCCAAGATCAGTTCTCCGTGATTAATCGAATCTGCAATGAGGTTAACTTCACTAGAAAAAGCATCAACTAAACCATCATCTTGGTGAACAATCACATCTTTATCCTGCAAATCATCATCATTGTAAATAAGCACATCTATATCATGCAAATCATGTGTGTCGTGCTTTGGAGAAGAAAAGACTGAGAGAGTCTCCTCCTTTTTCTTTTCAAGCTTCGCTTGCACATTAGAAATGAGAGATGAAGAATGAACAACTTCCTCCCCACGAATGACAATGGGAGAGTCACTTTTGGCATTGAAAGTGAAAGTATTTTCCGCCCAATCAATAAGAGGGTTGTGCTCACGAAACCATTGAATGCCTAAAAGCATATCACATCCTGAGAGAGGAGATACTACAAATTTTCTGCGGAAGGATGCTTGTTGAACAGTGGACAACACACCAAGGCATTCTCCTGTAATGAGAGAGCCCATATCGGGAGCGCAGCCCGACACCTCGAAAGGAGATGTCTTGCGAACCTCCAAGCGGGCTCTTTCGACAAGAGAGGGACTAATCACATCATGCATACTACAAGAATCAAACAAGACCACCATGTATTGACCATTCACATGACCATAGCACTTCATGAGAGACTCATCAATGGGAGGATCATGAGAAACTTGGGACACACTAGTGTTCTCATTTATGGCATTAACAGAGGATGTGGGTTCTCTGGGTTCTTTAGATTCGTTAGATTCAATCTTAGGACATGTTCTTTTTATGTGACCCTTGATGTGACTATGATAACATCGACCTTTCTTAGAATAAATGCTTTGTTCTTATGACGTGATGTATCCTCCTAAAATTCCTTGTGGTGCTTTTTCATCTGGGTTAGCTTTACCCGTAGATTCATTTGGAGAGTTCTTTTCTGAGAGACTAGAGGAGGATTGGTTAGAAGAGTTACCATCCTTACCATTCTTACCGTTCTTATCATTCCGAGGGTTCTGAGAAGTCTGAGTGGTACCTTGAGAAGTCTTGTTCTCCTTCGGCTTTCCCTTATTGTGCTTCACAAGAGCAATCGCTACCGCCTTGTTGAGATCGATGGGATCGAGTACCTCGACATCAAACTTGACATACTTGTCCAATCCATAAAGGAATGCCTCCTTGTGCTCAATTTCCGATTTGCGTAATTGGGTGCCGAGCTGCAAAACACGATTAGAGAAAGACATAACGGGCATACCATTTTGCTTGAGACCGAGCCAATCGTCCTTCAATCGTGCGAGGTACTGGGGTGGCATAAACCGCGCCTTCTTGGAAGTCGGCCCAATTGAAGGAAAGGGGCGCATCTCCGTCGGCTTCCTCTAGGTGCGCAGCCAACTGTGCCTCTTGCCATGCCTGGTACCAATTAATGGCATCATCGGCAAGGTACATGGCTGTCGTTAAAACCTTGCTATTTCTTATCTTCTTAGTTGTCGCAAAGTAAGCATTAAATTGATGCAACCAAGAATGAATAATAGTAGCATCCATCTTACCGTCATACTTATTGAACGTCAATATCATCATATCCATCATTGTCTTGACCAAAGCCTCCATAGGATTTGGTGCAATCCTTGGCGTAGATGGGGAAGGGGGAGGGTCGGAAAAACCTCCTGGTGGGGAAAATTCTTCTTCGCCACTTCCATGCTCACCACCTCCTTGCGAAGTATCCATTCCGCTTCGGGTGATGACCATACACTGAATTCAGTCTTGGGTTCTTAAGTTCACGAGGAACTTGGGTTCTTTTGGTTCTTGGGTTCTTGGGGGTCTTGAGTTCTTGAGGTTATTCTTTAGCTTGCAATCTGTGTTAGAGAAGGATCTTCTCTTACCCGAGCTCTTCTCTTTCCCGCGGGCGCACCCCTTGACGGCCTTGTGCTCACACCAAGGTTGCTTTTTTCCACCTCACGTCGATTGGCCGGCCACTAAGTGCACGGTCCGCTCTCAATGAGTGAAAAGAGAAACAAGGGGAGGTTGGACAAGCCCTTCTTTCTTGGGTTTCCTGTCACTCTTCAAAAACACGATTAGAAATCGACATGCCCAAGTTGACTTGGGTTACGTGCGACAGCAACAAGCAAAAAAATTCTTGCGGTTCTTTCCTTGAGTGATACAGAACATTGCCAAAGCTCTGATATTAATGTAAGGTGCAGCGGAAGTGATGTTGAACTTTGCTCAAGATGAGTGCTCCGTACTGTGCTCAAGGGTTCCTTTTAACTACGGAAGGGGGAGCCTTCCGTTCCTTTAGTGAGAGAGTCCAAATGATCACAAACAAAGTGGTAAACACTGTGAATGAAGGTGCTGAGATAGAGATAGAGAGAGAAGAATACGACACCAGAATGTTGTCAAACCCTCCTCCAAAGGCCCCACTCTATGGCGAGAGCGGTCTACTATCGATTGCACAAATCTATACAATGCAATGGACTTGCTGACGATGTCGACAATGACGAGGACGGGGACGAGACGGGCTGAAAACTGAAAACGCTAATGGCTGAAATTTGCAAATCTTGTATCTGTTGAATTCTGACTCTATGTCGGTGACGACGACGCCGCGACGATGACGTGCTGAAAACGCAGATGCTGAAATCTGCGAATAGCAGGCTGAATCTGCAAACGCTGGCTGATCTGATCGTGCGGCGAGGATCTGCTGTGGGAAGGTGAGATCTGCGAGGTTTGGGGGCTGTGGTACGGAGTCTAAATGCTGAAAACTGAAAATGCTGATGCAATCATGGGTTCTGTCGTCGGGAATCTGCAAACGCTAGAGGTAGTTTGCAATTTCAAAAACACTGGGCTGATTTGCTATTTGATGCAAAAACGCTAGGGAGTCTGTTGTGATCCGCTATTGCCAGGCATCATCTGCAACTGCAAAACGTTGGGCTGATTTGCAAAAGCTGAAAAAGTTGGCTGGTCTTTGGTGGTTGAAAACTCTAGGTTGCCTGCCGGGGGGTCTTGCTGAGAAGGTGCACTGTCGAACGCTTGGTCCCTGCCCCCTCTTCTGCCAGATACTACTAGCGCTAGATTTTCTTATATGTTGCTTGAGTCAAATTGTCCTACTCAGTTTCCCAACAAAGTCGCTTATTAATAATAAGTGAAAAATTGCTAAAATAGGGAAAATAGGCCTGTGGACTGTAAAAATGCTCCTGATGAGTTCTGATGGTAATCTGATGATCATGTTGTGTGCAACCAGAGGATATGCATCTACTCTAAGTGCCTGGACATGCACGATCTGCGAACAGACACACAAAAGTGCCAGAACACTTCCTAAGCTAACTGAACCCTTGTCATGAAGTAGCTTGTCCACGTACACATAGGGTTAGATGTGCACGTGACAAAACAATTCAAATCGGCACCAAGACATGCTTAAAATAGATACCATCCATTTCAAACAAATCTCAAAACAGTACTTGCTCAAACAGAGTTCAAAAGTAAAACTACAAAACAACTAGAAAATTCATTTAGGATTTTGTTCGGACAGTGGAACTTTGAGGACGGCTGGCTTGTCCTTCTGCATCAAGGTAATGGTTCGGTTTCGAATGTGGAGAGCTGCATCACTCGTCGTGCCAAGGCATGCTCAAGAGAACGTTGCAATTGCCCAACTTCATAATGTGAAATCGGCTGCTTTTTCATGATTATCTTGGATAGTCACTGGAAGGGCACCAATGAGTGGTACCACTTTCTGAGTTTGCCCCGTGGTTAGCTCGGCTTCAATTTCTCCACTCTCTGGACCATAATCAAAGTGCATCTGCTTCAAGAATTTTGGATGGATGAAGTTCTCTATAGCTCTGGGATCAAAGAAAATAAGGGCTTTCAAGCTGTTGACTTTGCCATATGCTCAACACAATTCATTTGTACTTTCAAGGCGTATGCCATAGATATCAAGGACTAGTCCAATAGCGGGTCTAGCTCTCTTAGCTGGAGGTGGCCCTTCGGATCTTTCTGTCGTGGGAGCAGACTGTTGCTCTAAAGACGTTGAGGCTCGCTCAGGACATGTATTGAATATATGGCCTCTTTGATAACATTCGAAGCATCGGCCTTCTTGTAAAAGGGTTTCTCGTTAACGCTGTACCAGACGAGGCCTTTGAGGTTGGGTTCACGAGACTCCCGAGAATTTGTTCGTTGTTGGCGAGAGTTTTAGTTGGTGGCCAAAATTGATTCTGTGGTAAACTTGAGGTTGGGTTTCACGAGACTTCCGAGAATTTGTTCGTTGTTGGCGAGAGTTTTGGTTGGTGGCCAGAATTGATTTTGTGGTAAACTTTCCCTTCATCAATTTGTAGCCGACCGCGACATGGTCCATAGGTTCTTGCATGGTTGAGACTTGCTTGGATAGACAATATTTCTGCAACGGTGATGGTAGTCCAATGGTGTATCGCTCGCATTGGTCCTCCAAGGAAGTGAACTTAAAGGAGGACACCTGAAGGTAGACGTCGAGAAACCTTTGGTTATAGTCGTCCATGGTCTCTGTGGCAAGCACTTTCAAGTTGCCCCATTCTTCCAAGATTCGGACTTCAAAGAGAGAAGTCATATGAGTGCGTGCAAATATTGTCTTGAAAGCTTGCAAGGTCCTTGGAGCATGCGGTTGCGTCTAGATGGAACTCCACCACTGCATGACATTATCTTGAAGAAATCCCGCTCCTCGAGAAATCTTGGATTCTTTTGTATAGTTCCCCAAAGCATAGTAGTTGTCGAATTGTTGTAGGAACTGCAATGCTTTCTTCCGATCTTTTCATCTCGGAAGAGGTGAAAAATTTGTTTGTCGTGCCGTCATCTTTGAAATCTTTCGGTTGGTTAGGCGAGTATCCTGGGTATGGATAATAAGGGTGTCCATATGGGCTCCAACCATTGTAGCCTTGTGGCGGTGGAGGTATGGGCAACGGCGGTTGCAGTGGATAAGGGTCAGATGGCTGCACCATATTCCTGAAGATTCCCTTGATTGGAACAAACGGTTGGGAAGGTTGCCGGTTGGAAGATCTCGTACTTTTTGGTGCTGGAGGAGGAGGTAACATGTAATTGGAAACGGTTGAAAACTTTGCAGCATTGAGAGATTCTATTGAGGATGCGGCTAAAGAATGTTGTGAAGCTCGTTGTGGAGAAACTCGATGCGCGATGGAGTAAGGTTGGGAGTGGCTAATAAGTCTAGGGTCGGCCACGAAGATACGTTAGTAAAATTCCCTCTAAAACTTCGAAGCGCCACCTTGCTCTGTCTGCTCTTTAGTAGGACCGGTATGCTTTTACTGGTGTGCTTTCAAAAAAGCACACGCCTGAAGCTCTGATACCACTGTCACGAGACATGGGCACCATGTGTGTCACAAACGGGAGTGCATAACAATATTGTCATGTGACACATCCCAACCCTATGTGTCCGTGGACAAGCTACACCACAGGAGGGTTCAGTCAGTCCGATCAAGTTAGATTAGCAGTGATCTGGCACTTTTGTGAGTCTATTCGTAGACCGTGCATGCCCAATCACTTAGCATAGATGCATATCCTCCGATTGCACATAGCATGATCATCGGAATTCCCATCAGAATCCATTAGCATCAGTTAGGGGAATTTTCCAGTGCATTTAGCCTATTTTCCTATTTATTGGGATTTTCACTTATTATTTTTAAGTGACTTTCCAACAAAAGTAGGTAGGGCAATTTTGCTAAGTTAATATATAAGCAAACCAAAGTTCACACTTTCTGGCAGAAGAGGCAGCAGGAGCACCTTGCTCAACAGGCAACTTCTAAGCAAGACCAACCCCCGCGACTACTCTTGCGTTTTCTCCACAGAAGACCTAGCGTTTTTGCATCAGATCAGCCTTGGCGATTTGTGCACAGCAGATCAGCCCCGACGTCATCACGACACAGTAGATCAGCCTAGCGTTTTTGCATTTGTAGAACCCCGGGGACAGAAGGATCAATTTCAGCCCCTGGCATTTTTGGATTTCAGCAGCAAATTAAGACCGGCATTATTCACCTAAAGTGTAGCAGATTCAGCCATCAGTTTTCAGCCCTAAGAAACCTCATTTTTCAGCCAAGAAAACGCAGCCAAAACAGTCGTTTTCAGCCACCGAAACAGTCCCGAGATTCAGCGATTAGAAGATCTCAGATTTCAGCCATCGTCGTCGTCGTCATCGTCATCGTCGTCACCGTCGTCGTCATCGGCATAGACCAAGTTGCATAGTCCATTGCATACGCATTGTACACCTTTGTGCAATCAAAGAATAGACCACTCTCGCCGACGAGTGGGTCCTACGGAGGAGGGTTTTACAACTCTCGGTGTCGTATCTCTTCTCTCTCCTTCTCTCAGTCTCATTCACTTGCACGCACAATCCACTCACTTTGTTCGTGACCACAACACTCTACAAAGACGGAAAGCTCTCCCTTTCCCTAAAGAACTAAAAGGAACCTTGAGCAATAAAGATCACTAATCTTGAGAAAATACAACATTCATTCAGTTGCACCTTACAAATATAAAATACATTTGGATAAATAGAATTTATCACTTAATACTGAAGCCAGAGGATATAGAGAGAAATAGATAGAGAGAGAGGGAGAGAGAGAGTGAGAAGATCGACACAGTATTGGGACCAGAAGATGGGCTGGTCCCTCCCCGTAATAGTATCTTTATTAGGGAGAATCTTTTTTACAAGCACAAGAACCGGAGAAAACCCCTCCGTTCTAATTCTCTGACTCGATGGTCGTTCCTTCCCGTAAGGGAAATCCGAGAGACGAGCTCTCAATCCTTTTTCCGTCTGTACTCGGAGTCGAGACTCCGCAGACAATTTCCGAATTCCGTTCCCGGAATTCCCAAGCGTAGGCCAAAGCCTTCTCGCTTCTCCTTCGCAATGAAGTACTTGCAAACACACACGCAAACACGCGACAACAATTCGTATGGTGAATCCACATTAGATACCCGTCGCTCTTGCGCGGGAAAAGTGACTTCCGTGCTTCGTAGTTCCTTACAGGGTTTAATAAATCTTGCGCTGGCTTATTAGTTGGTTGTAATAGAAACCATGCGTTGCTGTATAAGTGACCTGTGTAGACTTTTCACGAAAGGCTGCCAGCGTAAGATGTAACAAACTGCTAGCCTAAAGAATGGAGCCAACTTACAGATGTGCCGAGGGGCCTAAACTGTCACAAAGTGATGACGTGGTTGCCTGAGAGCAAAAACCCTAACCCTAATTTCTACCAAAAACCCTAATTGTTGAAACCCTAATTTTGCATGAAACCCTAACCCTAAAATCAAAAACCCTAATTTTGCCCAAAACCCTAATTTTGCTGAAACCCTAACCCTAAAATCAGAAACCCTAATTGTGCCCAAAATTCTAACCCTGATTTGCTGACGTGGCGGGCTGACACGTGGCCTGCCGTACAGACACCAGCGCGATTTAGGAAAAGTTGGCAGCTTTTTGGCATTGCTTTTGGACTAGAAGCTTTTGAGTTTTAAAAGCTTTTTACTGTAACTGCTTTTCAGGCCAAGGGCCTTTAAATATGAGGCTAGGGCTCATTCTCTGGGTGCAGAGTCTGGAGTACCGGCTTGTACTGTGTTGATGCAATATAAAGAAATATCGAAAGGGGTGCCAAGGTTTGGGGCCAATACTCTCTTGGGTGGAATTCCGCCACTCTGTGTTGCGTGTCGTCTCTTTCTTTCAGTTTAGTTGTTATTGAAGTGCTAAAAGTCTGTTCAGTCTGTTCTTTTCTATTGGCACGTGGTGCTCGCCTTGTGATAGTGGTATCAGAGCATCAAGCATGTGCTTTTCTGAAAGCATACCGGTCCTACAAAAGAGCAGACAAAGCTATTGGATTTTGACTTGAGGTACCTTTGCCCTCCAACCCGGACTCTTTGCCCTCCAACTCGGACTTATCAACTACTCCCACCCTTACTTCATCGCGCATCGGGCACGCTCCTGTCTTCACCGCTCATGTCTTACAGCGCCTAAGCCATTAAGATCACTTGCAAAAGAAGGATCCCAGATTTGTTTCGAGTCACTGTTTTTCTCAGAAGCAGTGCCATGCAGATGTTGATGTCTATAGCTACTAAGTTGCACACTTCCAAGGACCTGGCAAGCTTTCAAGAAAATTTTTGCTCGAAGTTATATGGTTTCTGACATCTTCCTTCGAAGTGCAACTTCTGGTAGAGTAGGGTATCTTGAAATGCTTGCCATGGAAACCCTAGCAGATTATGACTTGAAGTTTCTCGACATCTCCCAATAGATGTCTCTTCACGACCAAATGACCTTGGAGGTCCAATGCAATTGCTATCTTGGGACTACCATCGCCGCCAAAGAAACATTGTCTGTCCAAGAGTTGATGGACCATGCTGTGCTTGGCTACGACCTTATGAAAGGAACCTAACCCTAATTTTTGATGCAGGTTTCAGGATGGAAAGTCAGTCGACTTTTTGAGCTCGACTGATGTCGAGATTGCTTTTTGAGTTTGACTTCTGTTTGAGAACTTGTTTGGTGATCTTGTTTGAAATGGATGGTATCTGTTTTGAACCTGTTTTGGTGCCGATTTGAATTGTTTGACTCTGATTTAATATTGGTTTCATTGATTGGTGATTTTACTCCGGGTGTAGTAGTGAAAAATGATGTTTGAGAATTCTTGTTCATACTCATGGCCCGGACCCTTGTGGTTATTTGCGGGGGGAGTATTGAATGATTGAAAAGTGATGTTTTTACTCATGGCCCGGACCCTTGTGGTTATTTGCGGGGGGAGTATTGAATGATTGAAAAGTGATGTTTTTACTCATGGCCCGGACCCTTGTGGTTATTTGCGGGGGGCGTATTGAATGATTGAAAAGTACTGTTTTTCTACTCATGGCCTGGACCCTTGTGGTTATTTACGGGGGGAGTATTGTTGTTGTTACTCATGGCCCGGACTTGGATGGTTATGCGGGAGGAGCATTAAGAAGTCTGAGCAGTGGTTACTCTCAGCACCTCCAAACGACGCACGCTGCGGTCTGGGGAGCGTTTGGTTGTAAAAGGCCTCTATATCTCATGGCTCGGACCTTTTTAGGTTATTTGCGGGAGGAGTGATGAGGGAGTCGTTGAACAGCTCATGGCTCGGACGTGGATGGTTATTTGCGGGGGGAGTGTTCATCGGCGACTTTATGTTTCTATGTCTTGTAACATGCATATGTGAGCATTTGTGTTGCATTGTGATGTGCCAACCACTGAATATTCCTAATTGGATGAGATTGCCTGGGTATGTAATTTTTTAGTGCATCAAGACACTCATGGAAGCTCAGTACGGTCTGGGTGTGATGGCTAATTTTACTACGCCGGAATATCAAGAGTTCCGATCTTGACGAAAGGAGAAGCTAACTCCTTGATCAAAAGAGTAGAAGGAGAAGCAAACTCCTTGATCAAAACAACCGAAAGGAGAAGCTAACTCCTTGATCAAAGGAGCAGAAAGGAGAAGCTAATTCCTTAATAAAAAGAACAAACTGATTGTCCCTCGGAACGACCCTCGGAAATTTTTGAGCTAACTTGAGTTGTTTTGCAGATATGTTGTAATCGTTGACGATTACTCTCTTTCAAGAAGGGGAGATGTAACAAACTGTTGACGTGTCAAAGCCTAAAGAATGGAGCCAACTTATAGATGTGGCCGAGGGGCCTAAACTGTCACAAAGTGATGACGTGGCTGCCCGAGAGCAAAAACCCCCAGCCCGTTCAATCCAAAAAGGGCGGTAGACTTTACTTCAAACCTTGATTTAGCTTTCACCCATTATTAGTCGTTTATTTTACCTGTACTTTCAAGACACAACAAAGGGGAGAGGGATACAGGCTGCTAGATTGCACCTGTATGAGTAGACCGACACCAGATTGGCCCTAAACCTGGAAAAATACACAGCAGTCTGTAATTTACTGTTTCGGGCTTCGTTTCGCGTGTCGGTCGCGTCCGTAGCAAGTCCTCGAGCTCCCGCACCTGTAGGGCTACTTGCCCTTTGAATCGGACGAGATTTCTGGCGTGAAACCTCTTCGAATTCACCTGTGCCTGCGGGGGATTAGCTGCTAGCTAATCCAGTACCTGTGCAAGAGGCTCTTGCCTCGGCAATCGCGCATGAACCCACACAACTGTACATTGGTCAAATGAAAAACCCACTAGTGGGGCATAACATACTGCCATAGGGGAGAGAGAGGGCAGTGCGTAGCGTGCAGGGCATCACTCCTGGCATCGCACTGTACATAGGAGGGAAAGCAAGCACTCCATAGCTCTTAACCTGTGACAGACTGAAAATGAGCCTCTCCCAGCTTAAAATTCAGCGCCACCTTCTCTTGCATGAGGAAAGTGCACCAGAATGTGCCACTTGGCGCATTTACAAGCATTTTCCCGTTTCGGGGTTGCCGCCTAAAAATCTCCCAACCAGTCACCCAGTTGACTTCACGGCAGAGTAAGAAAATATTCTCCTTGTCATTCCGGAGGTAATGACGCAAACACATTTTCAAGTCCCAAAATAGCAGTTCCCTAAATTTTAGGAGATGCTGCCATTGTATCTTTCTAGGTCATCTGACCCTCTTTGTACACTGCAGCCACACCCAGAACTAAAATGTAGCCTCTGTAACAAAGGATTCCAGTTTGGCTAGTCAATGATCCCACTTGGCTAACCATAGTCCTTGTCCAACTTTAGTGCTCTCTTGCCCTCAGGCTTGGACTCCCTCTGGACAGTTCCACACTAGCTATGCAATGCAGGGCAGTTAGGGTGTTTCCAAAAAGTGAAAGTAAATAGATAATAAGAAAGAAATCAACAAAAAGGATAGATAGTAGTCACACGCTGGTGACATACCCCCCTCTTGAAATCTCAAACGTCCTCGTTTGCATCTATGTCGTACATGCTCACGATCAACACTGATGTATTCAACACCTGTCGACACATGTACGACACATACATGCTCATTGTCAACCCTGGTGTATTCAACACCTCGTCGACTCATGTATTGCCTGCGTGTGAACCCTGTCCCAATGACGTAGTGGTAGCTTCGCACTGTGCCATTGCTTTGAGTTACTAACTTTCCAATGACAAAATGGTAGCTGCACATTTTGCCACTGTCTTATAGTACCCGTTGGATCCCGTAACACTTTCGAGTATACCCAAACCGACAGTTTAAGAATGCAGTTACACATGTACTCTTTAATAGAAGCAATTACTGTATCCTTGACAAACTAACAAGAAATACTCACTTCTATAGCACTAACAAAACTTTTGGACATTCCATAAGAGCAATTGCCAAACTGACAATCTGTACAGCTCTAACATTCATGTAACAGGTATTTCATTTGAGCTCACTTTAAATACCATGTACATCATTTGTTTCAGAAGCCATTGTCACACTGACAATCCATGTAGCTTTGAAACTCAAGGGGTCAAGGTAGGTTGCAAATCAAAGGCTTCAAGGTAAAGTGATAACACAGTTGGTGACTCTGCAAGTTCACCTTCTTACTTGAAAATATTGCTCATAAACAAGCGTGCCATCTGATCTGGTTTTATCTTCTTCCTGACAGGAATTAAATGAGCTTGTTTGTTGAATCTGCAAATAATGGTCCAAATACCACCGTTTCCTGTCTGCGTTCTCGGAAGATCAAAGATAAAATCCATAGCAATACTTTCCCATGGTTTATCTGGAATAGGTAGTGGTTGCAATAACCCTGGTGCCTTTTGCCTGTCAAACTTGACCTTCTGGCAAATTAGGCATTCTCGCACAAAGGCATCCACATCTCTTCTCAATGTAGGCCAATAGAAGAATGTCTCAACCGCTTTAACTGTAGCATCGATACCACGATTCCCTGCATACGGTGGGACATGACTCTCTTCCATAACCTTGCGTCGCAATGGCTTTGTGACACACAATCTGCCATGCATCATCATGAACCCATCTTTGAGAAGATAGTGTTCATGACGTTGTCCATCCATTAGCTGCTCGAAGACCCTTGTAAAATCTTCATCATTTGCATACTGTTCTCTCATATCATCAAGTTCATGATGATAAGGAATTGACACAGCTGAAATTTGTGGCTTCCTTGACAAGGCATCAGCCACAACGTTCTTCTTGCCTTCCACATGCACAATCTGAAAATGGAACATGGACAAAATATTTGCCCATCGCATATGCTTCTCAGATAACTTTGTCTGTGTCAAGAAGTATCGCAAGGTGTGATGGTCCGTTTGAACAACGAAATCTGCACCTAGCAGGTAGTGTTTCCAACTTAAGAGCGCATGAATCACAGCCAGTAACTCTTTCTCATAGGCCTGCATGGTCATCTCTGGCCCTTGCAAAATTCTGCTCTCATAGGCTACTACCCTGCCATCTTGCATTAGCACTGCACCAATGCTACTACCACAGGCGTCACACTGGACCACAAATGACTGGATCCGAAGTCATCTTTTCCTTTAAGAGATTAAAAGCTGAAATCTCTTTCTGTGTCCATCTAAAGGTGACTGCCTTCTTTTGAAGAGCATGTAAAGGTGAAGCAATCTCAGCGAAATTTCGGATAAACCTTCTGTAATAGGAGCATAGTCCCAAGAAGCTTCGGACATCATGCACCGTCTTCAAATCTGGCCATGACTTGATCGCTTCAACTTTTGCAGGATCCATTTTGACACCATCCTTTGAGACAATGTGTCCCAGAAAGTGAATCTCTTCCAGAAAAAACTCACTTTTCTTTGCATTGATGAGCAACCTATGACTGCGTAGCTCTTCGAACACAATGGCCAAGTGATGCCTATGCTCCTCTTCATTCTTTGAGTAGACTATCATATTATCAAAGAATGTACCAACAAACTGCTGGTGTGGACGGAAAATTCTGTCCATCATCCTATTGAACGTAGCAGGAGCATTTGTGAGACCAAAGGGCATCACTAAAACTTCGTAAAGGCCAAACGTTGTTCTAAAAGCAGTCTTGTGCACATCCTCTGACCTAATGCGGATCTGATGGTACCCACTCTTTAGATCTATCCTGCTAAACATAGGTGCTCCTAATTTGTCCATAATATCATCAATTCTAGGTATAGGGAACCTATTCTTGATGGTATTCTTGTTCAGTGCACGGTAGTCTATGCACATACGCCATGAGCCATCCTTTTTATGCACCAACAACACTGGAGAACAGAATGGAGATGAACCGGGCTCAATCAACCCCTTTTCTAACAGCTCCTGTACTTGGCCCATTATCTCTTTCTGCTGAGCCGCACTAACCCTGTACGGAGGCTTATTTGGTGGGCTACTGCCTGGCACCAAATCTATCGCATGGTCCTCGGGTCTCTCTGGCGGTAATTGAGACGGTAATGAATCGGAAAAACAGTCACTATACTGTTGTAAAAACATTGACCTTTCTTTATCTAGCATAGATAAATTTGATTCATCACAATTTGATACTTCACGTGCAAAAACCAAGTACGTAGAAAGATGCTTTTTCATTACAGAAGTAATAGCAGAAGTTGATACAGTGGGAATAGACTCCCCTTTAAGCTTTACATCCAGAATGTGAGTCTTTCCCCTGCTCTGTACAGTGATCTTTTTGTTGTAGGCATCCATGATTCCCTGTACACGAAATAACCAAGGAATACCTAACAACACATCACATCCGTCCAGTGGCATGATGTAAAATTCTTCAGCATCTATATAAGACTGGATATGTAGACGCAACTTTCCAATGATGGGTGTCACAGCCTCTGTATGGCCAGGACATGCCAAACCCGCCTCTGCTGTATACCCCATCTCTTCAAGTCTAATTCCCAACTTTGAAGCCAATTCTGGGGAAATGAAGTTGGCTTTGGCACCTGGATCATAGAAGATAAGCACTGTTTGATCCCTAACCTTGCCCCATGCTCTGCAAAGCTCACTTGCATTTGAATTTGGCTTGTCGCCCACCATATCTGGCACTAGACCAGCCATGGGCTTCTTTCCTTTCCTGTCCTCCTTGTCTTCAGAGTCAGTTGGCCTTTTCTTTGTAGGACAATTGTAAGCAATATGGCCAGGCTGCTCACAGATAAAGCATTTGTTCTCTGACCTAAGGACCTTCTTTTGCTCTTCCGACTTGCGAGGAAAACGTCTTTTCCATTTCTTCGCTGGTCCCCTTTCTGATTCAACCGAAGCTTTGTCTTTCCCTGTGTTGGCTTGCTCACGAGTCACTTTCGGAGCCTCCTTGGGAACATACTTCTTCGCTGAATTTTTCTTGGCTGATCCTTCCTTGACGCCAATATTGAATTCACAATCTTCTCCCTTGAGCAAACCATTGCCAGTGTTTGCTACCTCAATGAGCTGCGTCAAAGTAGTGACTTTGGTCTTCGTGCAGTATTTTCTCAATCCTTTGGGTAGGCCACAATAATATTTTTCAATCTGTTCTGCCAATGGCACAAACCTATAGAAAGTTATTGGAAGTAGAGCTTTCCAAAACTTCCGATTGTAGTCATCGAGATTCTTGCAAGTAGCAGCATTAAGCTGGTGCCATTCTGTCATGACATCTGCTTCAAAGTCATCAGATAACCATGCTGCTGCAAAAATTTGCTTGAAGTAAATCCATGTGGACGGAGCTTGCCCTTGCAGCAATAAAGTTGTCCACCATTGTCCCGCATTCCCTGTCAAGAAAGTGGCTGCCTTGCGGACCTTTGAAGCCTCTGTAAAGTTTCCCCCTGCATAGGCCTTGTCAAACTGTTGGAGGAATGAGAGAGCCTTCCTCCTGTCATCAAACCCTGTAAAGGTCGTGAATGTCACACCTTTGCCACCTTCTTTGTACGGAGTTGGCTTTTCCAGCGGCGTTAAATTGTCATATGGAAGTGACTGAAACATGGGAACACTATTAGGGTTCATTTGTGTTCCCTGACCGCAATTAAGTTGACGTGGAAATGCCATATTTGGCTGCTGATTTGTAATTCCAGCCATACCAAAATTTGCCTGTGGCATCCCAAATTGGCCCCGAGTGCTCTTAAACCCTGGTTGCATACCCATGACATTGTACATGGGGTTAGGCATCATCGTTTGAGCACTCTCGAACACTGTTCCTGGCGTGTAAAACTGATTTCTAGGTTCATGACCAGCCATGCTCTGGAATACCGATCCACCTCCAAAATAGCCAGGGTGTACTGAAGGTGGTGGGAAGACCTGTTGCATAGCTTGTAGGTTGCTTCCTTGCCCATTAGAACCAGCTATAGGCTGCTGAAAAGTGGCGGACTGAACTGATACAACTTGAAAGACTGGCATCTCAGCCACCTGTTCTTGCACCTTAGGCACATGTATTGGAGATTGCATGTTCTCCGTTAAGTGTACAGGTGTTTCCATTGACTGTGCAGTATGAATCACATGTGCTCGAGCCTTAACAGGCTTTTGAATATGATCCAGTGACCCAACTTGCTGAGACGGAACAGGAGGTTGCAGAAAGGCTAAAAACCTCGGATTCTGCATTACTTGTGTGAACATAGCCACAACAGTAGCCAACTGGGTCCTGAATATATCATCATCAGTTTGTGGTGGTCTTGAAGACTCACCCACTTCATGTGTTTGTTGACCCTGTGAAGAGGAAACCTCTTCAGTCACATCATCTGGTCTGTCAGCCATAATTACAATTCCATGTGTTTGGTCTATGATCCCCTGTGTCTTCAAGCCCAAACTATCCAAGGCTCACTTCTATGGGAAAAAGTGATTTAATCCCGGCAATGGAATTGAAATGGGCCTGTTCAATCCAAAAAGGGCGGTAGACTTTACTTCAAACCTTGATTTAGCTTTCACCCATTATTAGTCGTTTATTTTACCTGTACTTTCAAGACACAACAAAGGGGAGAGGGATACAGGCTGCTAGATTGCACCTGTATGAGTAGACCGACACCAGATTGGCCCTAAACCTGGAAAAATACACAGCAGTCTGTAATTTACTGTTTTGGGCTTCGTTTCGCGTGCCGGTCGCGTCCGTAGCAAGTCCTCGAGCTCCCGCACCTGTAGGGCTACTTGCCCTTTGAATCGGACGAGATTTCTGGCGTGAAACCTCTTCGAATTCACCTGTGCCTGCGGGGGATTAGCCGCTAGCTAATCCAGTACCTGTGCAAGAGGCTCTTGCCTCGGCAATCGCGCATGAACCCACACAACTGTACATTGGTCAAATGAAAAACCCACTAGTGGGGCATAACATACTGCCATAGGGGAGAGAGAGGGCAGTGCGTAGCGTGCAGGGCATCACTCTTGGCATCGCACTGTACATAGGAGGGAAAGCAAGCACTCCATAGCTCTTAACCTGTGACAGACTGAAAATGAGCCTCTCCCAGCTTAAAATTCAGCGCCACCTTCTCTTGCATGAGGAAAGTGCACCAGAATGTGCCACTTGGCGCATTTACAAGCATTTTCCCGTTTCGGGGTTGCCGCCTAAAAATCTCCCAACCAGTCACCCAGTTGACTTCACGGCAGAGTAAGAAAATATTCTCCTTGTCATTCCGGAGGTAATGACGCAAACACATTTTCAAGTCCCAAAATAGCAGTTCCCTAAATTTTAGGAGATGCTTCCATTGTATCTTTCTAGGTCATCTAACCCTCTATGTATACTGCAGCCACACCCAGAACTGAAATGTAGCCTCTGTAACAAAGGATTTCAGTTTGGCTAGTCAATGACCCCACTTGGCTAACCATAGTCCTTGTCCAACTTTAGTGCTCTCTTGCCCTCAGGCCTGGACTCCCTCTGGACAATTCCACACTAGCTATGTAATGCAGGGTAGTTAGATTTCCCGAGGGGTGTTTCCAAAAAGTGAAAGTAAATAGATAATAAGAAAGAAATCAACAAAAAGGATAGATAGTAGTCACACGCTGGTGACACTAACCCTAATTTCTGTCAGAAACCCTAACTGTTGAAACCCTAATTCTATCTGAAACCCTAACCAACCCTAATTCTACCCGAAACCCTAATTTTGTTGAAACCCTAATCTTAAAATAAAAAACCCTAATTCTGTCCGAAATCCTAACCCTAAAATCAAAAACCAAAACCCTAACCCTAACCCTGATTTGCCTACGTGGCAGGTTGACACGTGGCCTGCCGTACGGAGACTAGCGCGATTTAGGAAAAGCTGGCAGCTTTTTGGCTTTGCTTTTGGACCAAAAGCTTTTGAGTTTTAAAAGCTTTTTATTGTAACTGCTTTTCAGGCCAAGGGCCTTTAAATATGAGGCTAGGGCTCATTCTCTAGCATGCTTCCTGGAGAAGGTGCAGAGTCTGGAGTACCGGCTTGTACTGTGTTGATGCAATATAAAGAAATACCGAAAGGGGCGCCAAGGTTTGGGGCCAATACTCTCTGGGGTGAAATTCCGCCACTCCGCGTCGCGTGTCGTCTCTCTCTTTCAGTTCAGTTGTTATTGAAGTGCTAAAAGTCTGTTTAGTCTGTTCTTTTCTATTGGCACGTGGTGCCCGCCTTGTGCCATAAGACTTCAACGATTGGTGAGGAGGCACCAGGCTAAAGGGCACGCTAATATGTTGAAGAGGTAGGGCAGCCAGCATGTCATGCGCCAAGAGGTGCGAGCACGAAGAGATAGCAGCCAGCGTGGACATGCAGCATGTGTTTCAGAATTCAGCAGTGTTTCCAGAAATTCAGCCAACGCTTTGTGAAAGGGTGTAATTGTCTGGGAAGGGGTGCCACGAAAGTGGAGGGGTGCCCTTTCGCGAAGAGGTACCCTGGTGTTCTTTCACATGAAGAGGTGCGAGCGCAAAGGTTCAATTCAGCTAGTGATTCAACAATTCGTCGATTTCAATAGTCCAGCACTTGTGCACAACGGCATGTCACTTTGGGTGAGGGGTACTACCCGAGAAAAGGGCGCGTGAAGAGGCACCAACAGATGGGTTCTCGAACTGCACGGGGTAAGTAGCCGATACACATCCGTGTTCTATTCTTTATTTATAGAATTGGAACAGAAAAATTCATGTTACCTTATACGCATATGCGTGTGTGTACCACCTTTCTTCTGCTTCCATGCAACTCCGGGAAGGGGGTAGAGTGTAGCGGCGAGGGTGAGAGGCTCACAACCTTCGGGTCCCGAAAAAAATTTGCTCTGATACCACTGTAAGGATTCTTGGTACTAATCCTTAATCAAGTACTTAAACTCATGATTAAGACTTAAGAAACTTGAACCGAACTCAAAAACAAGACTCAGAAGACTCTGTGTTTGATTGATTGATTGAATGCTTGAAAACTGAGTACAATAGGCTCCTTATATAGGAGACGAAGAGACAAATGAAAAGACACGGCTCATGGTGAAGAGACGCGACTTTAGACGTAAATACACATCCTTTCGGCAAAGAGCTGCAACCATTGGGCGAAGAGTCGCACGCGTAGAGCGAAGGGGTGTGACTAGTCGTCGAAGAGTGTTGGCGAAGAGATATGTCTTTTGGGCAAAGGGGTGTGACCATCCAAGCGTAGGGTGATGAGTGCGCAGCAATGTGTGCAAGTGATAGAGCACGAGGAGATGTGCAAGACTTGAGCCTTGGAGAGGAGGCGTTGGTGTGCAAAGATGGGGGCGTGAGAGGTCAAAGTAGGAGAGAGAGAGAGAGGTTGCACGATTCTTGTAAGGGGAATAAGTTGAAAGTGAAATGGGCTCTCATTCCCTTTATTAAAGTATAGGACCATTTTTAAGTTAGTGGCCAAGTTCAATGTGAACTTGGCCAAAGGTTAGTAACTTTTAAAAACTATACACAAAAGGGGTCATTTGGGCTGGCCATTTGGGCCTTTAACCCAACAACCTCCCACTTAAAGGCATAAATGCGCCTTTAAGCTACATGACTCCCACCAACGTTATGCATAGTTGATGTTGTGCTTTGGGTAAGCACTTAGTGAGAGCATCTGCTGGATTTTGTGATGGATGGGCCTTAACCAATGTAATAAGGCCATCCTCAAGCACTTGCTTTGTGCGTGCATGAAACATGGCATTCTTTGCCAGACATATGGCACTCTGGCTATCACAACCAAGCATAGGTGCCTTGTCAGGCAAACCAAAATCACTGCATAGACGTGCTAACCAAATGGCTTCTTTGGAAGCCTCAGTAACTGAAATATATTCAGCCTTTGTAGTAGACAATGCAACTACCTTTTGCAATCTAGAACACCATGAAACAGCACCTCTTGCAACATAACCACTTGTGGATTTCGGTGTATCCACGTCACTAGCCATGTCAGAGTCACAAAATCCCTTCAACTCCAATGGTCCTTTACCATAGCAGAGGCATTTGTTTTTAGTCCCTTTCAAGTACCTCATAATGGACTTCACTGCATCCCAATGCAACCTGCCTGGATGAGCCATAAACTGGCTCACAACTCCCACTGCATGGGCTATGTCAAGCCTAGTAGCAACCATAGCATACATAAGTGAACCACAAGCTGAAGCGTAAGGCACACTTTGCATGTCATTGGCTTCTTCCTTTGACTTGGGGCAATCATCCTTGGAGATTTTGACATATGGTTGTAATGGCATGCAAAGAGGCTTTGCTTCAGCCATGTTAAATCTGTCCAACACCTTTTCAATGTACTTTTCTTGCGACAAATACAATATGCTATGGTCCCTTTGCCTTCTAACCCTCACTCCAAGTATATGTTCAGTTGCCCCAAGGTCTTTCATGGAAAATGCAGATTTCAGCAGCTCTTTAAGGGTATCAACTGTGCTTCTTTTCTTTGCAGCTATCAACATATCATCCACATAGAGCACAAGAATGATAGGGTTGCCATCCTCAACAAACAATGGTCTGGATGGCTTCTTTTGTAACCATGTTTGAGCATGAAGCGGTCAAACTTCTTGTACCATTGTCTACATGATTGTTTCAGACCATACAAGCTTCTATTGAGCATACATACCAAATGTTCCTTGCCAGGAATAACAAAACCCTCGGGTTGCTTCATGTAAAGCTCTTCCTCTACATCACCATGCAAGAAAGCGGTATGTACATCCATTTGGTCCAATTCCAAATCAAGGGCAGCCACTATGGCAAACAATACATGCAAAGTGGTCATCTTCACTACAGGAGAGAACACTTCCTGAAAGTCTATGCCCTTGGTTTGAATATATCCCTTTGCAACCAGCCTTGTCTTATACTTGGGTTTTGCATCAAGTGTCTTGATTTTATACACCCATTTGTTAGGAATAGCCTTCCTACCTTTGGGCAACTCAACCAAATCCCAAGTATGATTAGCATGCAAAGCTTTAATCTCTTCCTGCATAGCAAGCTCCCACTTGTCGCTGTGCTCACATGTCTTTGCCTCTTTATACGTAGAGGCTCTCCCTCATCTGGCAACATAATGTAATGCAAAGAGGGATCATATCTACTCACAGTCCGTCTTGGACGAGTAGACCGCCTCACCCAATGATCCACATTATGCGGTAATGGGTCGCCATCAGGTGGCATGATAAAGTCAGTAACAATGGGCTGCTGTACATGATTTTCAGCACCATTTTCATCATTGTTTTGTGCTGCAAATGCCCTTCAGGAGCTGCAATTTTTTGCCCAACATCATCTGGCTCAAACACCACTGGATCATCTACATTTTCAGCCATATTTGGTGCATCTTGAGGGTCAAGAATAGGCCTAATAGGTGGCTGGTCATGCTGAAATTTGACCCTTTTATGGTCATGCTGAAATTTGACCCTTTTATGGTCATGCTTTGAGGCACAATTGTTTTGAAGCAGCCTTGCCTCATTAAAAACAACATCCCGCTGAGTACAACCCTTTTGGGCTGAGGTAACCAAATCCTGTAACCCATTTCGCCTTCTTCACCATATCCCATGAAGAGGCCTTAATGGACTTGGCATCTAGTTTGCTTCTCAACTCAGGTCTAATATGCACAAAAGCTTCGCAACCAAAAATGCGTAAGTGATCATATGAAGCAGACTTGCCAGACCAAACCTCTTCAGGGATGTCACCTTTCAAAGACATGTGAGGGGATCGATTGCATATATGCACTGCAGTTTTCAAAGCTTCTCCCCAAAATCCATGAGAAAGATTAGCTGTGGACAGCATGCATCTCACCCTCTCACAGTGTCCTATTGAATCTTTCAGCCACACCATTAGAAGAGGGGTTGTATGGCACAATAAGCTCCTTCTTAATGCCCAAATTTTCACAAAATTTGTTAAATTCAGCACTTGTGAACTCTCCCCCATTGTCCGTACGCAAGTATTTCAGCTTTCCACCTGTTTGGGTGGTCACAAATGCATGAAATTTCTTAAACGCAACAAAGGCTTCATCCTTAGATTTAAGCAAATAAACCCGAATGATCATCAACAAAGGAGACAAAATAGCATGCACCTCCCATAGACTTAGTAGGCATGCTACATACATCAGAATGTACAAGATCAAGGACACAAGATTTACGAGAGACACAGGAGTAATAAGAACGCTTTACTTGCTTGCCATATTGACATTCATTACTAAAGTCAAGCTTTGTGCCTTTAGCATTAAGCTTGTTCAAAGTACAAAGCTTAGAAAGGCCCTTTTGGCTCATATGGCCAAGCCTCTTGTGCCATAACTCCATGTGAGAGTTAATTTCAGCCAACGCAATAAACTTGTCCAACATGGCCTTTCCATGCATGCAGTAAAGTGTCCCTTTCTTTGTGCCCTTTACAATCAACCTTGAGCCTTTAGTCATTTTCCATGATCCTCTCTCAAACAAGATGCTGTAACCATGCATATCCATCTGACCAACAAAAAGCAGACTCTTCTTGATTCCCGGCACATATCTAACATCATGCAAGACAAGCTCATTTGTGCTATCTATGGAGAGATGCACAATGCCAATACCCTCAATGGAACATGCATGATTGTTTCCAAGGTATACATGGCCATGCTTGCTTGCATCAAAATTAGAGAAACACTCCTTGATAGGAGTCACATGAAATGAAGCATCGGAATCAACTATCCAAGTCTGGGATAATGCATCATTGACAGTCAACAAAGCATCAATAAGATCACTCTTGGTGATCTGCATGTCCTGTGAATGAACATTAAAGCATCAATAAGATCACTCTTGGTGATCTGCATGTCTTGTGAATGAACATTAAGAGAGGCATCAAGGTCATAAGCATCATCATCTGACAAAGTGGCACACAAGATGTCCTCTACATCTAATAGCTCCTCAATCTCAACACTAGAAGCCACATTGGCCTTCTCTTTGTCCTTTGAGCTGTCCTGTGCATCTGTCTTGACTTCCTTCTTTTGTTTCTTTTTATCTCCGCCATTCTTTTTTCGTTCTAACTCGGCTTTGTAGTACCTGCAATCGGGTTTCTTGTGACCTTTCCTGCCACATTGATAGCAAGTCACATCACCCTTGCCTTTGCTGGCAGTTCCCCTTTCCTTACTCTTACTCTTACTCTTTTGTGCATAGACATTCTTCTTCTCTGTGTTGCCTCTAACCATGTTGGCAGAGCTGTCTCCCTCTCCACCTGCTTTCCTCTTGATTTCCTCATTCAAGATAGAACCCCTAACACCATCAAAGGTCAAATTGGGGTTATTCGACAATGAAACCACCAATGTTTTCCATGAATCAGGTAAGGTCATAAGCAAGAAGATAGCTTTCACCTTATCATCAAAAGGGGGCAAACCTGAATTCTGTAATTGCGACAAAGTACCTGTAAACAACGACAAGTGCTCTGCAGCGCTCTTGGACTCATCTAGCTGCATTCCAACAAGTTTTCGCATCAAATGCACTTGGTTGACAGGCGTTGTATTCGCATACATCGCCTTTAACTTCTCCCACACATCAAAAGCATTTGTGAGACCTTTCAAATCAATGATTGTCTCATCGGTCATGGCCATTTTGATGTATATAACTGCCTTCTTGTTCAGGATAACCCATGCTTCATCCGACATATCCTGTGGCTTTACCTGTTCAAGGGCCCCTTCACAATCCTTAAGAAATAGGATTCCTTGGATCCTGTCTTTCCAAAGGTCGAAACCTGTTCCATCGAACCTCCGAATCTCGAAGAGATTTTTCACATCCGAAGAAGATGAGGCCATTGATGCACGAATAAGAGGGCTAATACGCTGAATTTTTGGGCAAAATGCTAAAACCGGAGTATTAACCTCACAGAAGTGTGCACTACAGCTCCACATGGTCACAATAGCAATTTGGGGCAAAATGGGTCAATTTAGGCACAAAAACAATTTCTGAAATTTCTGCGCAGGAAATTTCAGCAAGTGAATTTGTGCTCAAAAACAACAATTTTAGTTTTTTTTAGCCTCACAGGACATACATAAGGCTAATGCATAGCCTTTAGAAGCATGTATGAGCAAAAGCCCCAATTTGTAGCATCAAATTGTAGAAAATTGAGCCACAAATGGTCATACATAGCCCAAACTTGTCAAATGTGCATAAATTGCATCAATTTGTACTTTCCTCAATGTAGATGCATCAAAAATACACTTGCAAAAACCTGTGTAAATCTGAAATTTGTTGAAAATACCTGTTTTGGGACCTGTTTTTCAGCAATTTCTTTGTTTTCGGGTAGCGGGGACCTAGTAAAGATGTTCCCTCACCTTAATACATGATTTGCAAAACTTGTATTTTCCCGTCATAACCTGTAATTTACTGATTTTGACCTAATTTCAGCTTGTTTTAGGTCAATTTGACCAGCCGGGAATCCTCTAGTGTCCGGGGACGAGTCCTTTGGCGATAAAATTGCAAAACCTCGCGTGAAAGTTGACCTCCTTGGTTGAAAATCAGCGTTTGCAGGTTTGGAAGCAAACCCTAAATTTGCTTTGATATCAGTTGATGAGTGCGTAGCAATGTGTGCAAGTGATAGAGCACGAGGAGATGTGCAAGACTTGAGCCTTGGAGAGGAGGCGTTGGTGTGCAGAGATGGGGGCGTGAGAGGTCGAAGTAGGAGAGAGAGAGAGGCTGCACGAATCTTGTAAGGGGAATAAGTTGAAAGTGAATTGGGTTCTCATTCCCTTTATTAAAGAATAGGACCATTTTTAAGTTAGTGGCCAAGTTCAATGTGAACTTGGCCAAAGGTTAGTAACCTTTAAAAACTATACACAAAAGGGGTCATTTAGGCTGGCCATTTGGGCCTTTAACCCAACATAGGGGTCCTCCTTGGCATGGCAGTTCGCGTATCTGCAACTAGGAGTGGATGTAATATTGTTAACATAGTCACAATCGTGACAGGTGCATCCCAACAGAAGAGACATCACCGTCGCAAGAAGACTCTACACCAAAAATCTGGTAGAGAGATAGCCTCTAGCCCTTGTCAATGATCAACAGGGCTATGACATTCTTCAACCTGCAAGCAGAAGTAGTGTATGGTGCAAATTTGAAGGTGAGGTTGGTACCGCCCAAGGGACCCACCTACCCAAACCCACCAAACTAATTCCAAACTTAAATCACCCATCAAAGAGGAGAAAAAACAAAAAAGAACTAGTTGTAAACAAGTATAACGGGCAAACATACACGCACACACACCTCTGCCACAAGCAGTCATGCAAAACGTACTCACCCAAGCACATGCAGATCCACAAGCACAAGCATCACTCACAAAAGAAATAAGGCGCATACAAGCAAGCAAGCTTAACATAAAGAAATCATGAGAAACAAAGAAAAAAATTGTCTAAGAATAGCAAACAAAATGAAAGGAACGAAACCGACATAGGCAGCACATGTGACATAAGAGGGGAACAGATATGTGGTGAAAGTGGCCAAGTAGAGCACTTGTGGTTCTATAAACCTTAAGCGACCACTGTAGTTATAAGTATGGTGGTTGCGTTTGTCACAGTGGAAAATCAATCTATTGCGTCCAGGGCCTCTCTCTCTCTCTCTCTCTCTCTCTCTATGCATCCCAAGGTTTAAAATTTGATTTTGCATGTTACTTTTTTTGTGATCTTTTCTTTTGTCCGTGTATGATGCTGGAAAAATCTTGCATTGGATGGTGGTGGAATTGGTGAATCATAGATTACAAAATGGGTTGGAACTTTGTACCATTTCTAGACATGACTATGGTAATTAGTCCATTATACTGATTTGTTAAATGACCCGCTGTATTGCACTGGTTGCTTGTGCTACATGAAATAACAGGGTCCTGGGGTCTATGGTATCATGACCTGAAAGCATTTTACACAGGCTGTGGAGAAACTGTTTCGTATGCAATGGGGAGCTATGGATGGCGTTGGAGCACTGATTATTTCTCCAACCAGAGAGTTGGCTGTCCAGATCTTTGAAGAGCTTCGCAAAGTTGGCAAACATCATAGCCTTAGTGGTGGTCTGCTCATAGGGGGGCGGAAAGATGTTGATTCAGAGAAGGGGCGAGTAAATAAATTAAATATACTGGTCTGCACACCAGGGCGTCTGCTACAGCACATGGATGAGACTCCCAACTTCGACTGCTCTCAGTTGCAGGTAATGCAAGGACTGCATCTACACCTAGTAAGTGTACAATGCTCAATCATGTTCTAAGATTCATGATATAAGAATTCTGTTGTACTAGGTGTTGGTGCTTGATGAGGCTGACAGGATTTTGGACATGGGCTTTGCAAACACTTTAAATGCAATAGTGACTCAGTTACCTAAGCAGAGGCAAACACTGCTGTTTTCTGCAACCCAGACAAAATCAGTGAAGGATCTTGCGAGGCTCAGCTTGAAGGACCCAGAGTACCTTGCGGTGCATGCTGAGTCAGCTGTTGCAACTCCAGCTCGGCTGCAGCAAACAGCTATGATTGTCCCACTTAATGAGAAGATGGACACACTCTGGAGTTTCATCAAAACCCATCTTCAATCCAAAACGCTCGTTTTTTTGTCTAGTTGCAAGCAGGTACTTGTTTAAGACTTTTTGCAAATGCATAGGCTTCCACTCAGCACATGATGGCAGGTAGAAAATATCTAAGGAAATACCTTTTCTGTAATAGTTTAAGCTTTTTTGGGTAAGTTTTGGGGGCAAAGCTGGCAAATTAAAGTTCCTTTTTGGGCTAGATCTCAAAGGGTGCCCTTAAGGAGTTTAAAGGGTCA